>NC_057800.1:620518454-621118454 GCF_018294505.1 Triticum aestivum
CATTCGGCTCTTCCCCTTTCTCCGCGACCACCGCTTCATCTGCTCCGGCTTTTGGTTCGTCCCTCTTCGGATCCACCCCCGCCTCCGCTCCGGCCACCGCCACCGCTTCCTCCCCGTCCCCCTTTGGCTTCGGGGCCACTGGTTTCGGGTTCTCTCAGCCCGCGGCCACCTCGTCCGCCTCTCCCCTCTTCGGCGCACCCGCCACCTCCGCCGCAGCAACCACGCCTAGCATATTCGGGGCCGCCACGACCACGCCCAGCCCCTTCGGCGCACCGGCCACCTCGTCTGCGGCCACCACCCCGAGCCTCTTCGGCGCCGTCTCCTCCCCCGCGGCCACACCAGGTCTCTTCGGTGCGACCACCGCCGCCGCCAGCACCCCCAGTATTTTCGGCGCTTCTTCCGCTGCGTCCACTCCAGGTCTTTTCTCTGGCGCCGCCACGGGCTTCGGCTTCGGCTCATCGGCATCAGGCTCCGCCGCCGCCTCGGCACCATCATTCGGCTTCGGCGCGCCCGCCGCATCTAGCACCGCCACTACCTCGGCTTCCGCACCGTCTCTGTTTGGGCCCGCCACTGGTTCGTCCTTGTTTGGATCCACCTCCACCGCGCCGCTGTTCAGCAACGCCGCGGCATCGTCTCCAGCAACCACTGCCACGACCGCGCCATCCCTTGGCTTTTCATTAGCGCCAGCAACTACTGCCTCTGCTCCGTCGTTTGGTTTCACGCCGTCATCAGGAAGCACGACGGCGGCCAGCACCACCCCTTCCTTGTTCTCGAGTGCTCCCTCAGCCTCTGCCTTCTCGTTCTCAAACACTGCATCCGCTGCTCCCACCACGCCTGCCTCTGCGCCCGCCAGTGGTTTCTCCTTGGCCACTTCGCAGGCTGCATCTGCTCCCTCATTGTTCTCTAATACTGGTGCAGCTGCAAGGTCTTCAGCGAGCTCTCTTAGCTCCCCGTTTGGTGCATCTTTTGCTACTCCCACGCCAACATTTGCTTCTGCTTCCGCAGCGAGTGCATCGACTGCACCATCAGCAACCTCGGGGTCATCACTGTTCTCCGCTAGCGGTTTCAGCTTTACAGTACCGCCGGCGTCATCAGCAGCAGCAGTTACAACCACTGCCACCACTATCACTACTTCTGCAGCCACGACTCCTTCTACCACAACATCTGCATTTCCTAGTTTTAGCTTGCAAGCGCCCACACCAGCTCCTGCCTCAACTCCGGCAACTCAGTCTACACTGCTTGGTGAGATACATTTCTAAATCCTCAGTACCTTTTGCAATTCGGTGTCTTCCTTTTAGATTAGCTCAGGCATACTATACACTATACCGAACAATTAGGTTTCAATGGAGAATAATATACATATCCCGAACTACTTATTGGATTCAGTACCAATTTAGTTCTTTGTAATGTCGGCAGTTTTTGTTCCACTATATCTGTTTACTAAATTCCTAAGTGAAAACTTTGGCAATCTTGAGGATATTAAGTGTGTGTATTGCACAGGTGGTTCTACGACAGCCGCAAGCACACTAGCCACCATCGCCACCACAAGTCAGGCGACTTCCTCAGCTGTTCAAGCTAGTAGCACTGGGTTGTACATCCACCCTCAATTTATTTCTACTATGGCCTGTTACTGAACTTGCGTAGTAAGGTTTTAACATTTTCCACAACGTTCCTCTTGTATTCTTTCTGCAGAGCTAGTACGAGTGCCATCACTCCAGCAGCACCTCAAGCAGCTAAGCTTCCGTCAGAAATTGTTGGTAAATGTGTCGAGGAGGTATTGTACTTATCCTTTTCAAGTACTGTCGTTTGTTCCAGGCTGGACTGGTCTTCTATTGTGCTTTCTGAACATCTTTACCTTAGCTGCACAGTAAACTAGTGATGTTTTAGTATTGAAGTCTCATGGAATTACCTATTATAGATTATTAGGGACTGGAACAATGGGCTTCAAGATCGCACAGCAAAGTTCCGGAAGCATGCCACTGCCATATCTGAATGGGACAGGAGAATTCTGCAAAACAGGAATGTTCTTATAAGGCTTGAGGTATGTCTTGTCTTGTAGCCAATTTTATATGTGTTAAACTTCCATTAATGTTATGTGTTGGAGCACCAGCTCTCTTACTGAATTATAACAGGAACTGAGAACAGACAGTATTTTTCATTAAAATTCTGCTTTCTAGTTCAGTTCATGCAAGCTTTTGCTTTTAGGTCTAACCAAAGCTCTTTAAAGTATACATATGCTTCCTGAATTTTAGTTTGTCAACTAATGCGTTTGTTGAAGATAGTGGTCAACACAAAGGTCGCATATTCCATTGTTTTATGTTAAAAGCACTGCATCGAGGATGGCTAAGACGACCTACATTGAGGATGTAGGGAGTATAATGCAAGGCAATTCAGGCTTATCCAGGTTTTAGCCAGATGTTTTCCTTTTCTCCTTTTCTCCTTTTCAGTCATCTGGTCAAGTAAGTGCAGTTGGGGCAAGGCATCTCCAGATGGTAGATGGTAGATTGAACACACCGGCAAACTCTCTAGCATTACAAGAGAACTTCCCACCCCTGAGCATCCAAAACAACAGAATTTTGGACTCAGGACGTGGCTATTCCGGGGCATACTGTATATGCATATCTGATAAAAAAATAGAACAGAAAAATATGGGACAAAAAAGAAATCCACTCGGTTTCAGACTTGGTACATGACTTATGAGTTATGAGGGAATCTTAAATCGTGTTAACATATTGTATATACTTTAGGAGTTGTTTGGATAGGTGGAATGTACTGCCTTTTTGGAAAAGCGACTATTAGTAGTTTTTCTACAAATGTGTTTTGCGCATACTCCATCGCTACTAATTGATCGCCCTCGTCGTCCAGCCATGGCATGGCCGCCGCCGCATCGTTGCGGCACTGCCGGATCCTCTCAGGCGTCCGACGTTGAAGGGTGACAGACCTAGCACCAACCCGGTTGCCTTTGTGCCCAGGGTCCCGCTCGCCGGCCGCCAGAGCTACTAGCACAAACAATGCTGTGTGTGTTTTACCCATCAACGACACATGCCGCGTGATGTACGTCACCGGCCGGTTGATGTATACCAAGTTCACATACAGGATGGTGCCCAGCCACGCCCTGCCGGTGATGACATCCTAGACAAGCTCCTGAAGCTCAAGGCCAGCGACTAGCGAGGGCATGTGCGTGTGCGTCTGCGTGCTCGTGCTGATCTCGGATAACGGCACCTTCCGTCGAGTCCCTCTGTATGAGTGGGTAAATTTCAGGTTTGGGTCCAGAGGATGCAGCCGCCGTCTACCTAGGCGCACAGGGGCAGGGGATGTAGCGGCCGCCAGCCAGTGTCCGTGCGCGGAGCTGTCGAGGCCCGATGGGTGACGATAGCGGTGTGTAGGAGACGAGGGCGGAGCAGGAATTGAAATTACAACTTGTGTGTGCGATGGCCCGCTTGGGGAAAGAGACGACCGCGTTCACGGACTGGAGAATAGGAACTGATATCCTCCAAACAAGGTGATAGATAGAACTGGTTTGCACTTACTAGCCCCAAACAATATATTCTATAAACTAATTCTTCATATAAACAGTAAGCAAAACCGATTTTGCTAAAACCTGGCTAAAGATAAAAACTTGCTTTCTGTAAACCCACCGCTAATCTTTACTATCCAAACAACCACTTAGGATTGTTCCCATGTCAATGCTACCTCTGGTTCAACTTATTTGTTGTTTCAGCTCCTTGGACTTGTTTCAATACTTGCCCAGTATGCACCGTTTAGCTAAAATTTCAAATTATTGACAGATATACACATTCTCTCCAATTGGACCAATGCCAAGTAGTGATGGTCTTTCATTAACCAGGGTAAACATGGCATGCTGCCAAATTAGTAGTATCAGTTACACTATTTTGTGTTCCATGAGTTAACATAACAAGTATTTTGGAGAGACAGATGGGGCCTTAATAAGTCAACCAATTCCATCATTGAAATAAGTAATTTAAAATATTAATAGTAGTTGATTTGAAATGAAAAGGAATAGAAACCAGTACTTAATCAACCCTAATTATTTGTCTAGAGTCCATTTGATGCGTTTCAGATCAGTACATAGCAGCTCTCTTGAATCATGATGTTCACAGTAAATTTTCATAGTTATGTTTCATCCTGACTCCTTACCTCTTCCAGGCTGATGTGGCCAAAGTTGTTGAAACACAAACAAGCTTGGAGAGGCAACTTGAGTTAATAGAAACTCATCAGAAAGAGGTGGGTGGCGGTGTGAACTTTTTCTTGTCTGCTCATATATTAGTTATAACTTAGTTTTTCTTTGTGTTTGTTTAACGTCTCATTCTATTTGATCTTCGAATGGCATATTGAGTTGCTTCCCTTTATATGACATACTACTATTTATAAGCTGTCCTGGACTTCTGTTGTCGGAAAAAAATGGTTTGAGATATATGTTGAGGTGTCGACCAGAGATATTTTTATGCCTGATAGCTCGAGGTCTCTTCCTATCTTGTGTGTTCAAATGTCTCATAGATTGCACCTAAGGTTTGTGGTCTATAGCTATAATAAATTGACGATACAAAATTGCCATATTGAGGTTTTATCTTTGCAAGAATTTAGTGCATTTTTCTACAAAAATCTGAGGTTTTAAAGTCACGCCAATGGTTTTTAAGTGATGTCATTGACAGAGCCACCGAGTTGAGGCTTAGATGCACATTTTTTGTGATTTTCTTTAGCATAGCTCCTATCATACAATTTAATTGCACAATCAATTAGGCCTTCTGTTAAATGTATTATTTACTTACTATGTTAGTTAGCTACCACAGTCATGTTTTTGTTTCCTTTTAATTGATTGTCCATTTGTAAAGTCATTTACCAATTGGAAATTCAGTTGAGTGAGATTGTCATGCTTGTTCAGAATTTGCATTGCAGATATTTGCTTAACATGTTGAATTGACTTATAGCTAGGTTGTCTATCAAATTATTTAATACACAATGCTCAAGAAGTACTCCATAGGCACAATATAGATAATCTGATAGAACTGATGTGAGTGCTTATGTGCTGGAATTTTCTGGTCACCAAGATTAAGCCCACACATTGGGTATTAGAACTTGATTGGCAAGCTAAATATTTTTGGATAATCAATGACGTAAAGGTCCATTACTGGAGTTCCAGTTTAATCTTTTTAGCGATTTATCCATACATAGTGAATCTGCAGAGGTTAATTATTCAGCTTTGTGCTTACAACCTACACGTTTTATATTTGCAGGTGGACAAGGCTCTGCAGAGCATGGAGGAGGAAGCCGAACGTATATTCCAGGATGAACGGGTCTTACTTCGTGAAGATGAGGCTGCCTCGGCAAGGGATATAATGTTAGTTCAATGTATTTTGGCTGTTTTAGCTTTGTTATTTCAGTCTTGGGTTTAGTTTGACTTTTTAATCTCTAGTAAACAAATCATACAACTCATTTCGGAAATGAAATCTCTAACCAAATTATTTGGCAATGCAAAGGTACGAGCAAGGTGAAGTTGTGGAGAATGAGTTGCAGCATATGACAGAACAAGTAAAATCCATCATTCAGACCATGAACTCTACTCAGGTAAATATTCAGATTATAACATTTGTCTTGTAATGAGCATTGCTTGAGTCTCCTTGTCCAATGCAGGGTGGTGAGCTTGAGGCTACAGATAACATGGCACCATTTGATGTCGCTGTCCGGATACTGGATAATCAGCTGCGCTCTCTAATGTGGATTGACGAGAAGGTCAGGGTTCCCATTTTGTGATTGTTTCTTCATTAATATTTTGAAGAAGTCCAGATTACCCCCTGAACTTTGGTGCTTGGCCTACATAACTGCTTAAACTATCTAATCAGATACCTAACCTCCTGAACATACAAAACCGATAGTTTAACCCCTCAAGGTGGTTTTGGGGTTGTTTATTAAAAAAATATGGAGCTTAGGAAGTCCAAACTGCGTTGCAAAACCATCTCAGGGGGTTGAAGTTTCATTATCTCGTGTGGAAAGTTCAGAGGATTATCTTAATATATTTTCTTTATCCTTAATTTTTTTAGAGTAGTTCAAATGTTTTGTTTATCACGTCCACATGCTAGTTGCATTCGGGGGTAACCCCAAAAATTGTGCCACATTTCCTGTTTCTGTTCCGTAATTTCTGATGTGTTCTGAAGGTGTTACCTTGCATTGTGCCCAGCTAATATTTTTCGTTAATTCATCTATTTCTCCAGTATATACCTTCTGCATCCCTACAGTCCTACATTTTGAGAATATAGGTGCTACCAATAATGCTGATATGACACAGAATAGTTTTTTCCAGTAGTGTGCGCTATGATCTAATAAGAATCCTGCTGTTGAGCTGAGTTTAGGAACTTGATTCCTGTGCTGACACTGTTTGATGGAATGTTGCCTCTGAGCAAATCCCTGGAGCTCATCCCTGTATCTGTATGTACTGTTCTGCGGAATCCTGCTTTTTTCTCGATACCATCCTTTCATGGTTTTGGTGAAATCTTGCCTTTGAATGTAATAAGAGAAACTTGATCCCAATAATTTATTTTTCTTCACTTGTTGTTATGTTAGGTGCACATGTTCTTTTAACAGTGCTTATTTGGTGGGATTAGTTGGTCGTATGGGCTATTGCAAAATCATTATTGATTCTCCTTTTCCTCAATTGTTCACAGGCAAACGAGTTCTCAAACAGAATACAGAGACTGCCCAACAATAGTACTGCGGCTGAGCGCGACTCAGGAATCCCAAGGTTTTGGTTAAGCTGATTCAGTCCTGGTTGGACATTTGGTGGTCTGCTCATGGGTATTAAAACATGCTATATATGTTGGTAGTTCTGCTGTTTCAGAGTATAAAAGTTTCATCGCTTTCCCCTTCATTCAAGTACTTCTGTGACATGTGGCTCTTAACATGATTTACCGCGTTGACACTGTTCATTGGAATTCAAACTGCTTGTTAGATGAGCTGCCTTGCTTCATTATAACAGATTTTTAAAAAATGCTGCTGTTAACAACTGCGCGGTTTGTGGTCTCTCTATGTGTGGGATTGGTTCCAAGTGCGTTCAGATCAGTTGAGTCGAAGTATAGCTTTTCTATGACGAGTCAGGTGTCCTCAGTATCCGCAGTATTTGACATCCAATAAAGAAGTATCTGCAGTATTTGACCATTGAGCTGGGCACTGGCGTATGCAGCCAACTATAGGCCTATCAGATATCTTCTGAGCTTTCCCTCGCGATCTGCTACGATACTTTCGTTTGTTGTTCAAAGGCATACGAGCTTTAGGAAAGATGCATTGAGCAAAAGACGTGGACGTGTTGTAGCCGGTTCTCCATGATTATTTGCTTGGATAATTGATGCTAATGCTTGCCTATGGTGTCTCTGGTCTGTGCTTTGGAATCTTAGATTGTTTTGCACCTAAAAAGAAAGCTATCGCCTACCTTTACCCGAAACGAAAGGCCTGGTAAAAAATAGCCGTACAGCACACGCGATCGCGAGACCAGGCGCGTCAGCCACACTGGTACATGGGCATATGATGGCATCCAAACAGCAGTCCGCACTGAGCACAGTCCGGTAGACAGGTACAGTCGCTACGAGTATTCTTCTCCCGCCCGGGATTCCATTCAACGGATACTGGCGGGCATCAACAGGGCGAAGCAAGCACTACTATTAATTGCAGCACACCACCATATGATTATCAAGGGGAAGCCCGGGCAACTTGGCGCCAGATTAAGACATCCGCGCTGTGCGCTACTCATAGAAAGCACATGCGGAACCGAACCCCCGGTCTCGAGGGCGGTCGGAAGATACCACTGGCAAGCAAAAGGGGGAGGCAATCTGGAGCGGGGTACCAGTCAAGACGGCACATGCCACCGCCGGCCATGTGATCTCAAGGAGGCCGGCCTGATGCCCGAGGCGATTAGGGAATCCCTCCCTCCCCCCATTTGCACCTCCCACATGGCCCAATTAAAGCGCAATCTTCTCTTCTCTTCTCTCCCCTGCAATCAAAGCCCGTCTTGATGCTCTGTGATGCACAGGCCAATAGCACCGATCCTGCGAGCTGTACGTACATGGTTCGTACCACTACAACAGGGGTCGGTACTCGGTACTGGAGTGGAGTCCAATCCTGGGAAGAAAGCGAGGCTCACCCACCGGCGTGGTACGACGAGGGTGCGGTGCGATAAGACGGGCCGCTAATCGGTATCGTCGCCGTCGTCGTCGTTGTCACGATCACAATGCAAAGCCAGCAGTGGTAGAGTACCGTCTTTACAACTCTCCAGCGCCGCGTTCCAGCCTCACGAGCAAGCATGTTTGGTCCCGGTTGTGCGCGCCATCATGCCCCGCGCCGACCCACCACCGCCACCGTATCTCGGCGCCCCTTTCAGAATTTCCGCCGGGAAGATCCGATGATCGCCCGCCGGGGCCGGGGCCAAAGGCAGCGAGCGACGCAGCACGGGCCAAAAGGCGAGCCGCCAACAGCGAGGAAGACCCCTAAACAATGGCCCCCGTGTTTTGCCTTTAGCCAGCAGGAGGAATCAACGCCGATCGACCGTCTCCGTTACAGTTCACAGTCGCTCGCTCGCTCGCCTGCGCTTACAATATACACTTCGATCCAGCGGGGGAGAGAGTGAATGAAAAAAGAAGATGAAAGAAACTGATCGACAACCCTAGAGGATAGTAGTGCTATGTTATGTTAATAGCATCGTCAATTCAATTCATCGTCGTATGGAATTGTCCCAGGAGCTGCATGCAAATCTTATAAGCCATGACGACCATCACATATATATTGGGCGGGGCAAGCCAAGCCAAGCCAAGCCAAACACAAACACACGGACACGTACGTACGTACTCCCAACGGGTCTTAGGGACCCGGCCACCCTCATGTTCTACTACGGTGCGGTGTGACACTGACGGACACCCTAGGAGAGGAGAGGCGAGGCTTGTATGTTACAAGGCGACCAAAACCTAACAAGCAACAGTACTGGAGGATCCGCCGTGCCGGGAGAGGGAAGCTTCTCGGGCTTCTCCTTGCGGGCTTCCCGCCGGCCGGTGGCATGGCGGCGTCACGCTCCCGGGCGACGGCGAGGGGGCTAGTGGTGCAACGCCGAGGGGCCCGGGGCGACGGCGGCGCCGCCGGGCTTGGGGCACTGGTAGCACTTGGCGAAGAGGCCGAAGGTGTTGATCTGGCGGATGAAGTTGACCATGCTGGCCCAGCCTCCCAGCCCGAAGCCGACCACGAACACCCACACCACGATGAAGGCGTTGAGCACGAACATCCCCGTCCAGCTCGGCAGGAAGAAGGGCGGCTTCTCCGCCGCGTTCTGTTCAGTCGTTGCAAAACGATCACAAATCATCAGTAAAACACAGAGCATAATTTACTACCAACATGCACAACAAAATGGATGATGGATGCATGGAACGGAGCCACTGCGCTGCTGCACACACACAAAAAGAAACGTTGTGCGTGTTCTCTATCTATGATCTATCATCCGTACAGGAAACCACATTCGATTTCTCTCTCGCAAAGCTGGAGGAAAAGGAAGGAATCGAGCGGGAAAGAAAGGGACCCCGCAACCCACGCCACGATATCCCCATCGGTCGACGTCCGTCTCCAGCGGCGCCGCATGCTATCTATCCATCCATCACCCGTGCGAAAAGCCAGTGAGAGTCCAGACGCGCCAGGCCAACGCCGCGACGGCGACCGGCGCGCCTGGTAGCCCGGCTAGCTTCCGGGGACTCGTGCCCAAAGCAACAGGAGATCCCGACACCTCCATGTCAACGGTTGCTATCTATACCGGCCCGGCCGGCGGCGAGCCCACGATCGGCCCTCTGCTCCTGTGCGGCCGGGGAGGGACCAGCTACAGCTGCTGCATTCAGGCAGGCTCACCTACGGGATGGGCCATATGTAGGATGGTACACTAAACATGGGGGAGACCTCCTCATTCGGGGCACCAACCCTTGGAACTGACACGCACCACCGGTACGGCGATGGCTAAGCGCCATTCGCCATGCCGTAGCAGCTATCCATCCACAGCAGCGACGGCCGAACCAACGGACGGACGGAGGAGAGGGAGAGGGAGAGGGATCGAGGATCCAAATCGTTGTCGGGGCGGATTAATGTGGTCGTTGGCCGGGCTCAATGATTGGGGATTCTTCGTGGTAGGAGCAGTGCCGCTCCTAAGCAGGAGGCGGGGCCACCCTGGGGCCGTGCAGTCAACAGTGCATGCGGTACGTGCACGGATCTCCACTATCTATTCCATTGCACGTCCCTCTGCCTCCGATGCGCGTTGCGTTGCATTCGGGGCACTGTTGATGCGCCATGCATGGACCATGGATGAATCGGGCCATGCACTGTTGATGCGCCATGGACCAGACCGTGGATGTGGTACTGGGACTAGTGGTGCAGTGGTGCTACCAAGAGCAGCGAACCGGGCCATGCATGCATGCAGCTGGAGCTGGCAATGCACGGCCTCACTCATCCCATCCTTGATGATCGATCGACGATCCTACTGGCAATCATTGGTCGGATCCCTAATCTAATCTAATAAAGGAAGAAAAGGCAGTGGTACCAGTACTCTTCCTACAGTGATCTGAAAGAAATTAGGCGCACGGCAGCATCACGCATTCACTAGCAAGAACATGCTAATTAAGCTTCTTCTAAAAGCTATAGTACAGCACAGTATGATCCTCCTCGATGCAAAAAAAGAAAAGAAAAGAAAAAGAAATGCAATGCATGTAGTATAGATAGATAGAGAAGAGTGAAGGAGTAAAGGAGGCTTACGGCGCGGGCGGATGCGGATCGGTAGGTGAGCATGTGGGCGAGGGCGGGGATGATGTAGACGGTGAAGCTGACGAGGAGGGCGCCGACGGCGGAGTTGATGGGGCCGAAGAAGGGGAAGATGATGGCGAGGAACCAGATGGGGACGACGATGGGGAGCCTGGCGAGGGCGCGGAGGCAGACGCTCTTGGTGTCGTGCATGCCGATCACCTTCTCCCACACGAAGTAGAGCGGCGTGCAGGCGAAGCCGAAGGTGATGAACTGGTGGATGAGCATGAGGATCACCGCCGCGTCCCGCCACGCCGTCTTGGGCAGCAGCGAGAAGGCGTTGGCGTGCGCCAGCAGCTCGTCCCCGTACGCCCAGTACATGGCCGACGCCGACGGCAGCGTCAGCGTGAACACGTACAGCGTCGCCAGCAGGTAGATGTACTTGAACTTGGCCGGCTTCCACATCGCGTGCATGATCTCCCTGCCCAATGCCCATGCAAACCAACATTAGCATCACCGCCATTATTGACAAACGACTGTTTATATAAATGAAATGACACAAGTAGTAGGAAATTAACGGACAAAACGGCCTCTGCACATGCATGCGTTGTTGAGTTTGTTGGTCAGATGACACGGAAAAGAAGGCTTCTTCCTTCCTAATCACGCAGTGGGCAGTTGGGCTGCAAAGAAGAAGATCGATCGGGGCGGCAGGGGGAATCTGCCGGGCGAGCTTCCGCTCACTCACTCACCAACACATGCGTGCACGCGCCAGCCGGTCAAATAATAGAGGATCCCGACAAATACGACCAAATAAGTCCGTTGCAGATTATATATACTCCTACCAATCGCCTAACAATCAATCAATTTAATCATGCCACTCCACTCCACTCCCAACAAGTTGCAGCAACCACCTAACCGGACTTCGAACTTGCCGGAGATCAGAAACGAACAGAGTGGAAAATTCACCACGGGATCTTTCTCTTTGCGACGAAACTTCTGGTTAAAGCGGCGGCAGCAGCAGCAGTAGGTCTGCGTCCCCCTCACCCCACTGGGCTAAGCAAAACGTCGAGATGATGGCAAGATGAGCGGAACGGAATCATCGCCAGCAGATGACGATGACGATGTGCCGCAACATTCACGCACGTCCCGGTCCGCCCAGGACGGGATTGCATATCTTGATGTGAGCTCCGCACTAGCTGAATTCAATTCAGTTCAGTGCAACCAGCCATGGCCCGTCCTTTTCTTTCACTCACTTCCATCAATACTACTACCACAAAGCTTTCTCGTTTTTACGCCACCATTAGCTGCATAGTAGGCAACTACTCCCTCCGTTTTAAATTACTTGTCGCAGAAATGAATGTATCTAGAACTAAAATGCATCTCCTGCTACTGCTTAATAATAATAATAATAATGCTGCACAGTAGTGGCCTGGTCGCCGAAGCTGCTGCTGGTAGGAGGAGATTACTATTAATATAATAAAAACGGTTCAAATCTCCGGCCCAACGGCGGCCACTAGCGAGCAGCGACCAGGGTGTTTGAACGCCGCACTCAGTGACGAAGACGACGCTAATTATTCCCCCGCGCATGGCCTCAAATCATGGCTAAGCTAGCTAGCTACCAGGAAACACCAATGATCCAATCAAGTTTTGATTAGTAGTTAAGTAATCGCGGAGGCAGAGGAGCAATGGGAATAAAGGGCTCTAGTCTAATGCATGGTGGCCGGAGATCTAAAATACACCGCGCCCCAATTCTTTTCCCCCCTCCTCTAGACTAGACTGTATCATGTTCATGTGTGTGTGAGTGAGTGGGTGCTAGTACCGGCAGGGAGGACCTTTTGGATGCATCACCGCACATGAGCGCACCAGGACTCACTCATGGCCGCAAGCTAGCTAAGCTAAGCTAAGCTAACCCTAAACCAAAGGAGGCCGGTTCCCACCACCACGGCCTAGATGGAAGTTTTTAAGTGCCCCTGGCTGTGCATCGGGATCCGTGCCGCCCCACGGGGTGGATGGATGGGGCTGGCTAGATGCAAAGCTACAATCTTGCTCAGTAAGTTAATCAAGATTAACTTATGCTACCACTGTGGAGAGTACATTAGTGTTAGTGTGGTGCTGCAGCTGCTGCGGCAAGTACCATGGACCGGGGACGGGGGACCATCGGAATGGAAGCTAGAGCCGGGTTTCCAATCCAGACATGTCCTCCCGATCGCCGGGCAAAAGCTGCGGCCCGGCGGAAAGCTCACCGCCCTATTTCTTCTTCTTCTTCTTCTTCTTCTTCTTCTTCTTCTTCTTCTTCTTCTTCAGAGCACTACTAATTTACTTACTGAAGAGATGAGCGTATAATAATTTACTCACACGGTGACGGCGTGGCCGCCGAAGGTGTAGAGGATGTTGGTGGCGCCGGTGAAGTAGAGGACGAGCTTGTTGGGGCCGGTGTGGGTGACGCCCTCCACCTGGCCGTTGATGAGCGCGGCGATGGCCAGGTACCAGGCCGTGTAGGTGGTCATGCCCAGGCCCAGGAAGGACCAGATCCGGTAGTTGTGGAAGGACGGGATGAAGACGGTGGTGGCGCAGCAGGCGCCGAAGATGTACGTCCACGTCCGCTTGTCCAGCCGGTCGTTGATGTAGTAGATGTTACTGTACCAAGTTAAAATAAATAAATTAATTAAATCTCAGCTACTGAGCTGGGCGCACAGTGAGGGCGACGGACTGACCTGGCGCAGGCGATGAGCTGGATGACCGTGCCGAAGAGGAGGAAGGTGCAGTTGAAGGCCAGCCCGGCCGCCTTCCAGTACGGGCCCAGCAGCCCGTCCAGCACCTCGAACCACTGCGAAGGGAGGTCAACATCGCAGCTTCATGATTAGTAATTCTTCCTTTCTTCGCCATTAATCAACCACAGTTACTCCTCACCATGTTTCCAGTACATGCGTACTGTCATGCTTTAACCATTAAGCATAGTGATTACTACTTGGGGGCAAATGTGGGTCTGGTTTTGCGACTAAAAGGGGAGGATTAAGGAAGGCACTCTGCCCGCTGCATTTGCAGACTTGCAGTTCACACTTTTCCTTCGACAAGCAACTTGAGGATGAGGAGACTGCATATCTAACGCGTGAGGCTAAGCAGGGACGTTTTTGATTAATTTTTTCGCTGAAAAAGGGAGAGCATTTTCGTATTTTTGCAGCCGACAGAAAGGCGTGCCCGTTTGACGAAGCCGGCCGGGAACTGCAAACCGTTAGCGAAGAAGAGGGAGGGGAGCACGCCATGGATTGCAGGAAGGGGCAGGGGGTGGGTACCTGGATGACGTGGTTCTTGAAGCTGACGCCCTCCTTCTCCTTGCGGGAGCGGTACTCGACGTAGAGGACGCTGATGAGGTAGGCGGTCCAGCTGCCGAGGAAGCCGTAGAAGAGCTGCAGCAGGATGCCCGAGAGCATCCCCAGCTGCGAGAAGGAGTAGGGCAGCGTCAGCAGCACCTGCGCCACCTGCAACCAACATCCCATCCCGTTCCGTTCATCATCAGTCAATCATCTTCTTCTTCTTCAACGTCATGGCGATCGACGCTCAGGAAGACAGACATGGTACATACCTGGTTGGAGGCGCAGCTGAACCAGGCGTCCCACACGGAGCCGCCGTGCCAGAGGAAGCTGGCGACGCTGAACTTGCCGCCGCCGCCGCCGTGCTGCTCCTCGTCGCCGTCCGCGCCGCCGCTGCTCACGCCCATCACCCCGACCTCCTCCTCCTTGCCGTGCCCGTCCGCCACGATGGCCTCGTCCCCATGCTCGCGCGGCACCATCCTCCCGTCCTCTCACCACGCGGCTCCGCTGCGCTGTGCTTTGCTGTGTGCTGTGTACGGACGGAGCAGAGCAGAGGGATCAAGATCCAGGAGGACAGCACAGGCAGACCCTCCGCCCAATACGAGGGCAGGAGGAGGCCAATATAAAACGAAACGGGGGCGGCGGCAGCCTCTGAAACGCCGGCACCAAGAGAAGAGAAGAGAAGAGAAGAGAGACGAACCTTTTCTCGCGAGGAGGAGGAGGAGCAGGGGAAAAGATTTGGCCGGCCGGACGGACGGACGGGGCAGTGAATGCAGGGCGCGCCGGAATTTACTGTGCGATTGATGCAGGAGTGGGCTCTCTGCTGGCTGGCTGGCTCGCTCGTAGCTACGGTAGCTAGCTAGGAGCCTAGGAGCGTGGTGGTGGTGGCCGCCGCGCCGCCCGGGTGAAGGTACGGCCGCAGAATTACTCTCTGCCTGCCGGCGTGCTCTTTCCCGGCCCTTCTCCGCCTCCTCTGCTCTCTGCTTCCTCTGTTACGAGGGAGGAGTAATGGCGGGACAGAGCTGCGGGCTATCGCTCACCCGTAGCCTACTCCTCCTAGCTCGTAGGCGACGGCAGAGAGAAAGGTCAGCCGCCGGCGGGGAGGGGGGAGAGTGATGAGGGAGGGAGCGCAGGCAGATTGGGAGGGAGGGGGAAGGGAACAAGTTGCGGCTTTATAACAACGAACGAACACCTCGGCTCGGCGTTCGTTTCCAACACCCCTTTTGCATTTTGCTCCTCTCCTCCATTTTGTCTATTCTTTCTTAATCTTTTTTTGCTCTCTCTCTTCTCTGTGTGTGTCTCTGTGGCTACGTGGAGCACGCGTCTGCGCTTCGTGGGTGCAGTGGAGAGAGAGAACAGTGGGTGTGGGTGTGGGTGTGGGTGGGAGTGGTAAATCTCGGCCCCCCGACGTGGGCCTTCTTTATGGCGGTGACTTGATCCGACTAAAAAATTCACCACACCACAGGGGAAGCAGAAGGAGGAGGAGGAAGCGTTCGAAGCAACGGCAGGAGCAGAGGCCGGCCGTATTAACTGCCGGCATGTAAAAAGTCTTCGCTCCATCCATCCCTGCTGCTGGATCCCTTTCTTTTATCTTCTTCAGAGAGTGTGAGTGCCAAAGAAAGAAGAACATCTCTGTGTGTGTACTGAAACTACTCATGGCTGACGCCCGGCTGGGTTGAATGTTGCCATCTCCGGGTGGGTGGGTGTGAGTCCGGGGCCCGGCCGCCGGTAGGGGAGGGGAGGGATGGTCTGCTGCTGTACGTACGAGCCTTGCTTGGCCACCACAGGCCGTACGTCCCACTGGAAAGGCCACTTCTTGGGTGCTAATACGGGGTATGAGTCTAGGACTTGGTCCATCAAATGACCATTGAATTTTAGTAGTAGATAAAACAATCATTGAGGGTGACACTATTCATCGTCTAACTGTACTCGCATACTCCTAGTTTAGTGGGGTCCGTTGTACCAAGGTACAGTCCGTCGGGATGGGAGTCGCCAAAATCTACTCTCTCTGAAAACTAACATAAGATGTTTGAGGGCTCTTGTATCTCCTAAAAGACCACACTAAGAGATGATGCATTTTAAGTGATGAATAAATAATATGTGTAGGATTGAAAGTATGTCTACAGGGGGTGATTAGACTACTTGACCAAATAAAAACTTAACCTTTTCCCAATTTTAGTTCTTGGCAGATTTTAGCTATTGTAGGACAAGTCAAGCAATCATCACACAATTCAAGCAAGCATGCAAAGAGTATATTGGCAGCGGAAAGTAAAGCATGCAACTTGCAAGAATGTAAAGGGAAGGGTTTGGAGAATTCAAACGCAATTGGAGACACGGATGTTTTTCCCGTGGTTCGGATAGGTGGTGCTATCTTACATCCACGTTGATGGAGACTTCAACCCACGAAGGGTAACGGTTGCGCGAGTCCACGGAGGGCTCCACCCACGAAGGGTAATGGTTGCGCGAGTCCACGGAAGGCTCCACCCATGAAGGGTCCACGAAGAAGAAACCACCCACGAAGGGTCCACGAAGAAGCAACATTGTCTATCCCACCATGGCCATCGCCCACGAAGGACTTGCCTCACTAGCGGTAGATCTTCACGAAGTAGGCGATCTCCTTGCCCTTACAAACTCCTTGGTTCAACTCCACAATCTTGTCGGAGGCTCCCAAGTGACACCTAGACAATCTAGGAGACACCACTCTCCAAGAAGTAACAAATGGTGTATTGATGATGAACTCCTTGCTCTTGTGCTTCAAATGATAGTCTCCCCAACACTCAACTCTCTCTCATAGGATTTGGATTTTGTGGAAAGAAGATTTGAGTGGAAAGCAACTTGGGGAAGGCTAGAGATCAAGATTCATATGGTAGGAATGGAATATCTTGGTCTCAACACATGAGTAGGTGGTTCTCTCTCAGAACATATGAGTTGGAATTGTGTATGTGTGATGGCTCTCTCCACGAATGAAGAGGAGGTGGAGGGGTATATATAGCCTCCACACAAAATCCAACCGTTACACACAGTTTTCCAATCTCGGTGGGACCGAATCAACAAACTCGGTCGGACCGAAAAGGTAAACCTAGTGACCGTTAGAGATTTTCGGTGGGACTGACATGCAACTCGGTAGGACCGATATGGTTAGGGTTTGGGCATAACGTAATCTCGGTGAGATCGATTACACAAACTCGGTGAGACCGATTTTGGTAATTAGCTAACCAGAGAGTTGATCAGGCAAACTCGGTGGGACCGATTTGCTCTTTCGGTGAGACCGAAAAGTTACAAAAAGGAAACACTAAATTTACATTGCAATCTCGGTGGGACCGATTCGCTCTTTCGGTGAGACCGAAAAGTTACGAAAGGGAAACAGAGAGTTTGCAATCCCATCTCGGTGAGACCGAGATCCCTATCGGTAGAACCGAATTGCTAGGGTTTGGCAGTGGCTTATGACAAATGAAACTCGGTGGCGCCGGATAGAAAGAATCGGTAGGACCGAGTTTGGCTTAGGGTTTAGGTCATATGTGGATATGGGAAAGTAGTTGAGGGTTTTGGAGCATATCACTAAGCACATGAAGCAAGAGGCTTATTAAGCAACACCCCATCCCTCCTTGATAGTATTGGCTTTTCCTAAAGACTCAATGTGATATTGGATCACTAAAATATAAAATGAAGAGTCTTGAGCTTTTGAGCTTGAGCCAATCCTTTGTCCTTAGCATTTTGAGGGTTCCACTTTCACATTCATGCCATGCCAATCATTGAGCTTTCCTGAAATAGTCATCTTGGAATAGCATTAGCTCAATGAGCTATATGTTGTTATGAATTACCAAAACCACCTAGGGATTGTTGCACTTTCAATCTCCCCCTTTTTGGTAATTGATGACAACATATAGATCAAAGCTTCGACAAATGATAATAAGCATGAAATATATCGTCGCTTTGAGAAGTATGTGACAAGTAAGAGCTCCCCCTAATTTTGTGCATATTTAAAATTTGCTTTGGACTACAAATGCACAAAGAGTTAGAGTCATGGGTTACTCTTCCATGTCACATACATCTTGGTGGAGCGCTTAAAATGATAAGAATGAAATACATGCACTCATCACCAAGAATAGTGAATGATCACATAATATAAATAAGATGATAATATTAAGCAAACATTAAGTGTAGCTTATGATCAAACACATGATCATCAATGTCTCACAGATAACGGCATAGTATCTCAAGCACTCAAAAGCAAACAAAGTTCAAAAAACCACCAAATAAAACAAGAGATAATAAAAGCAACACTAAAAGCAACACTCTCTCTCGAAGCCTATGATTTATACATTTTCTCCCCCTTTGTCAACAAGTTACCAAAAAGTTTCTAGAAAATGCATAGTGCTAAGTCGACACTCAGGCTTGATCTTCAGGTGGTGGTGGAGTTCGGAGCACTCCAAGGACGAAGCCTTCGGTAGACGTGGTTGGAGTTGAGGCTGAAGTAGATGCTGGAGCTGGTGGAACTGAAGCTGTAGCTGGTGCAGAAGTGGTGGCTCTGGTGTCAGCAACTGGCACTGCATGTGATCTCTGAGCTCTTGGCACTCTGGCAAATGCATCAGTTGTAGTCTTGCCTCTCCTCTCCTGCATGTCATCCTGAAGTTGTTCCACTGCAGACTGAATCTCTGTTACTTTGACATCCAAGTCATAGAACTTTTGTTCCATGATCCTCTCTAAGCTCTGCTGATTCTGAGTGAGGGTGGCCAGTCCTTGCTCAATCCTCAGTGTGGATGCAATCAAGTAACCAAGCTGCTCTTGTTTGGTTTTCAAGAAATACTCAGATGCCTCCTCTTGAGTTGGCATCTTGGCAGCTTTCTCCTTCCTCGCCTGCTCCTTCTTGGCTCGTGCTTGGGCAGATGATAATTCATTTTCAGTCATAACAACTTGATTATCTTCAAAATCTGGACGGATGGGCAGGTGTTCCTTGTCCAACAAGTATATGCCTGTGCCCATCTTGGAGTTAATGAGCTCCTGAATCTGTGGGGCATATCCACAACTCCTCTTCTGGTCTGCTGCAGTCCTCTTGATTGTTTTTATCATAAGGCTCATCACCTTGAACTTCCGTGGCACATCAAAGATATGTAGCAAATTGATCGCGTGGCCTTTGATCATCTTGTGATCACCTGATTTGGGCAACAAGGTGTGCCTCAGTATCCAATTGATTGTTGGCAGCCCTGACAGAAGATAGTGTACTGAGCCAAACTTGAAAGTGTCAAGTGCTTCATTTGGAATCTCCTTGTACATGTTGGACATAGAGTTGTGGTCCATCTTCTTCTTGGCATAGATATCCAAGTCATCCTCATGCTCCTCTGGGGCATTGATCAGCTGAGCCCATTCAGCAACTGTAGACTGGTACCTCGTACCTTCTGATATCCAAATTATCCTACCATCTGGATAGAAGTGTGCCGTGGAGTAGAATTGCATAATAAGTTCCTCGTTCCACTTTGTGAGCTTCTGCCCAAAAAAGTCTGCTACTCCACAAGCATTGAAGCTGTCTTGCACTCCAGGGTAGTACTCTTCGTTGTCCTTGATGTATTGCCAATCAACCCATCTCATATCACATACAATTGGCTTCTTGTCCAATAAGACTGTCTCATAGAAGTCCTGCTGTTCCTTAGTGTGGAACCTGTAGTCAACAACAGTCCTCCTCCTTGAAGCATATGGATCTGCTTCTCTCCACTTCCTCAGCCCTGAGTCTCTCCTGAGCTTCATATCCTCAGCCACAGGATGAGCATCGTTGTGGTCTGGGATCTTGGGCTTGAGTTTTCTGAGAACTTGCTCTTCATCATCTTCTGCAGTGTCAGGCACTGGGGCCTTGTTCTTCTCAGCAGCTGGGATGCTTCTTGTATTCCTCTTTGGTTTTGGCTTTCGAGCTGGCTTGGCCTTGGAAGCAGCTGCCCCTGATCTTATGGCATCACCCATTAGCTTGGGTGCCTTAGGTGCTGGTGCAGCTACCTCTTCTTCTTCCTCCTCATCTTCCATGATGGAAGCCTTGCCAAGCACTCTGGCTACAGTTTTATTCACCCTTTCTTTGCTCTTCTTGCCTTCAGCAGCAACTGGCTCAATGGGAGTGGGCTTCTCAGTTGAAGCTCTGGCCTTTGACATAGGATGCCTGCCTGCTGGCCTTTTGATCTTCATCCCTGGTTTTATGCCCTGTGCTGGCTCAACTCTCTTGGAAGTTGCTTCCTCTTCTGCCACATAATCTTCAGAATCTGAAGTTCTCTTCTTCCTATGTCTGGTGGCACCTTTTGGCAAATTGCTAGGGGTGCTCCTGCTGCCATCATCTGAGGAACTTGAGGGACTAGTGCCCTCACTCATCTGCACTTGCTGCTCTGACAAGTTCTGGCTATCACTTTGGTCTGACATGATGCAAACTCTGACTGCTGACCCTGTGAATAGATTATAGATGAGATAGAGTGGATAAGCATCACAAAATGCAGAGATTTTTGCAAAAGAGTAATTCAAAAACTTAGTTTTAGTTTCCCACTGAAAGCATCTCGGATCTACCGATTTCTAAACTCGGTGATACCGAAGCAGTTTTGGCACCTAAACTAGTGAACTCGGTCAGACCGAGTCACAGTTCGGTGGCACCGAGACTGCTAGGGTTTCACAGAGTTCCAAAATCAGTCACACCGATAAGTAATTCTCGGTCAGACCGAGTCTCACTTGTGCAATGGCATAAGCCAAATCGGTGGGACCGAGTTTTTCAACTCGGTGGGTCCGAGATGGTTTCGGCGGAAACCTAACCCTAATTTTTTTGAATTAAACCTAATCTACGAGTTCATTGACTGGATAGAAGTTTGACAAACGTGGCAAGAATCATGATGATCACAATGTGCTAAGAATCGGATTGAGGAATAGCACAAAGATCGAGTCCATACCCTAGTTCGGCGGAGACTCACTACGGCGGCAACGGCGGGGTTGAATTTCCGTTGACGGCGACGGAGACCAGCGACTAGAGGCAACTGGCGGCGAGGAGACGATCCGGAGACCAAGTTGGCAGAGCAGGCTATCGCGCGGGCGAAGGGGTTCGGAGAAATTTCCAAATTTTTGCCCGTGACTATATATAGCCCGACCCTGTCGGTGTGACCGAGTGGAACAACTCGGTGGCACCGAGATGCAAAACTGTATACAATTGTTGCAACTCGGTGTGACCGAATGGTTCAAATCGGTTGCACCGAGATCGAAAACCTAGATCAACTTAATGATCTCGGTAGGATCGAAAGTAGGGTATCGGTCAGACCGAGAATCATAAAGAGGTTTTGGAAGTTTAAGTCTATGATGAATCGGGGACTCTGAGCGCTCCTCACACAGAGTGGTTCGAATCTGACTTGATCAAATTTTGTGATGTAGCATGAATAGAGTTTGAGACGAGAAAAGCATAGATAGCTAGAGGAGGTTCTTAGGCATTCTTGTCCATCCACTTGGCAAAAGGAAATAAAACCAAACAATCAAAACAACAAGTGGATGTCCTCGAAATGAGTAAAATATGCAACCAGCATGCTCACACAATAAGATGGCAAATGAAATATGTGACAAGGCATGCACAATCAATTCTAGCATCTATCAAGCAATTTGCGATGACAAGGTCATCTATATATGAGTATATTGACTTAGGAGTCAAGTGAGAACACTTGATCATAGGTCATACTCATCGTTTAAGCTCAAGTGGGGTTACCACTTTTACATAAAGCATTGTTGTGTTCACATCTTTAGAGTTGCTTTAGCTCAAACTTAGAGTAAAGCTCCCCCTAGATGTGATATCCCCCCTTAGAGGGATGAACTAACCTCGGGTTTTGTCGATGATGACTTCATGTAGATGTTGAAGATGTGGATGCTCAATGTTGATGTAGATCACTTGGAGTTATCCATTTGAGTGAATTGCACTTTCAATACCTACATGGGTTAGTCCCACAAGGAACAAACAAGGATATCCATAGACATAGAGTGATGCACACACAAGATGATGTCCATGAAAACTTTTAGGTTACCTTGTCCCTTGTATTACCAACAAGAGGGTTTGTGACTCCTTGAACTAGTGCAAGATGTGGAAGTTGATTGCACTTGTTCTTGCCAAAATGATAAGAGTGAAGTATGTTGGCGGAGTCACCCTCAAGAACTCTCTAGTTCTTCTTCTTTTGGATCCACACCATCTTGATGGGAATCCTTGGAGTTGTAGTCGTACTTGATGAAGTGGAACTTGAAGTAGTCTTGGGAATCCACTTGACTAAGGTCTTAGGAGCTTCTTCAAATGCATCAATTTCCTCTTGAAGCTTGTCCTTGCCTTTTTGCTTGTAGTCTTGTGGTGGAAGATCATCTTGAGCTTGTGTCCCCTTGAAAGAAGTATCATACTTCTCTTGTTGAGGAACAAACTTTGTCTTGGGGTATTGATCTTCTTCCCACTCAACTCCATTGGCATTGAACTTTCGTTCAAAACCAACACCTTGATTCTTCCGGTGCATTCCTTGCTTGCGCACAATTTCCTCGAATTGCTTACTCCCGGCAAGGCTTTTGTACACTCCTTTCTCTATAATTCCCTTCAATAAGCTATTTTCTTGCTCAAATGTAACTTGGCTAAGAGAATCATTAGTGGAATCAAGAGAACTACTAGAAGCAATAATATTGGATTTAGCATGATCATTGTTACTGCTAGAGGAAGAATCTTTCTTGTTCTTGTTACTAGACTTGACTTGAGGCATGTAAGTGGATAAGAGTAAACGCTTGGTAATGTAAGAAGAACTTTTCTTGCGGAGATCATCATTGATTGCTTTTAAGAACTCATGCTCTTGCTCAAGATTGAGCTTTTCAAAGCGTAATTTCTCATGAGCTCTTAAAAGTTCTCGATGATCTTCGAAGATAGTTTCATGAGCTAACTTAAGAGTGTTTAGTTCTTTAGTTAGAGCCTCAATCTTCTCCTTATCATTGTCATTCATTTTGTCTTGATTAGCATGATTAATTGACGTTTCATTATAGTATTCATCACTAGAGTTGTCAACAAGCAAATCATCACCTAACAAGTCATCTTCATCACTATTGAAATCAACATACTTGGGGTGTGTTACCTTAGGACCTTTGGCCATGAAGCATCTTCCAATTCCTTCATTTGGTGAGTCAAATATGTCATAGGAGTTGGTTGACACAAATGCTAGACCGGCAACACCTTCATCTTGAGTATCTTCGGAGTCGGAGTGATAACTTCTCTCAGAGTGGCTGTCGGAGTCGGAGCCGGATACCCATTCACCAACATGAGCTTGATGTCTTCGTTTTGTGCAGCTCCTTGATGATTTTTCCTTCCTTTCCGAATCCTTGCTTCTCCGTGAGTATCTTCGTTCATAACGATCATCTCTACTCCTTCTCTCTCTTGGTGGTGATTCTTTGCTTCTTCTTTTTGGAGAATCTTCTCTTCTCTTGTAGGGAGCCGTACACTCATTGGAATAGTGTCCGGGTCTTCCACAACTGTAGCAGTTCCGCTCTCGACTAGAAGATCTTTTGTCATTGTAGGACCTTGACTTGAAGCTTCTATCTTTGCTTCTACTCTTGTAGAACTTGTTGAAGTTCTTCACCATTAAGCTCAATTCTTCATTGAAGTTTTGTTTCTCACTTGATGATGTAGGGGCTTCACATGAGGCTTTGTAGGCACCACTTGATTTGTTGTGAAGTTCCTCTTTATCCTTAAGTGACATCTCATGAGCAACAATTCTTCCAATCACCTCCGTTGGCTTGAGATCTTTGTAATTGGGCATCATTTGGATCAATGTGCACACGGTATCATATTTTCCATCCAAGGCTCTTAGAATCTTCTTGATGATGAATCTATCGGTCATCTCTTCACTTCCTAAGCCGGCAATCTCATTTGTGATGAGAGCAAGCCTAGAGTACATTTCAGCGACACCTTCACCATCCTTCATTCTGAACTTGTCAAGTTGACTTTGAAGCACATCCAACTTGGATTCCTTGACGGAGTCGGTACCTTCGTGCATATAATCAAAGTGTCCCAATTTTCCTTTGCATTCTCAAGACGGCTGATTTTGTTGAATTCTTTGGGGCACAATCCGTTGAAGAGAATATCACAAGCTTGAGCATTGTATTGCAACATCTTCAACTCATCTGCGGTAGCTTCATGGTTTGGTTCTTTCCCATCAAAGAAGTCACCTTGCAAACCAACACACACAATAGCCCAAACGGCGGGGTTATGTCCAAGAATATGCATTTTCATTTTATGCTTCCAACTAGCAAAATTAGTACCATCAAAGTAAGGACCTCTACGGTGATAATTTCTCTCGCTAGACGCCATACTCTCCTAGGTTGTGAAACCAAGGCTATGACCACCAAAAGCTATGGAGATCAAAGCAAATGGAGACCAAAGCTCTGATACCACTTGTAGGATTGAAAGTATGTCTAGAGGGGGGGGGGGTGATTAGACTACTTAACCAAATAAAAACTTAACCTTTTCCCAATTTTAGTTCTTGGCAGATTTTAGCTATTGTAGGACAAGTCAAGCAATCATCACACAATTCAAGCAAGCATGCAAAGAGTATATTGGCAGCGAAAAGTAAAGCATGCAACTTGCAAGAATGTAAATGCAAGGGTTTGGACAATTCAAACGCAATTGGAGACACGAATGTTTTTCCCGTGGTTCGGATAGGTGGTGCTATCCTACATCCACGTTGATGGAGACTTCAACCCACGAAGGGTAACGGTTGCGCGAGTCCACGGAGGGCTCCACCCACGAAGGGTAATGGTTGCGCGAGTCCACGGAAGGCTCCACCCATGAAGGGTCCACGAAGAAGAAACCACCCACGAAGGGTCCACGAAGAAGCAACCTTGTCTATCCCACCATGGCCATCGCCCACGAAGGACTTGCCTCACTAGCGGTAGATCTTCATGAAGTAGGCGATCTCCTTGCCCTTACAAACTCCTTGGTTCAACTCCACAATCTTGTCGGAGGCTCCCAAGTGACACCTAGCCAATCTAGGAGACACCACTCTCCAAGAAGTAACAAATGGTGTGTTGATGATGAACTCCTTGCTCTTGTGCTTCAAATGATAGTCTCCCCAACACTCAACTCTCTCTCATAGGATTTGGATTTTGTGGAAAGAAGGTTTGAGTGGAAAGCAACTTGGGGAAGGCTAGAGATCAAGATTCATATGGTAGGAATGGAATATCTTGGTCTCAACACATGAGTAGGTGGTTCTCTCTCAGAACATATGAGTTGGAATTGTGTATGTGTTCTGATGGCTCTCTCCACGAATGAAGAGGAGGTGGAGGGGTATATATAGCCTCCACACAAAATCCAACCGTTACACACAAGTTTTCCAATCTCGGTGGGACCGAATCAACAAACTCGGTCGGACCGAAAAGGTAAACCTAGTGACCGTTAGAGATTTTCAGTGGGACTGACATGCAACTCGGTAGGACCGATATGGTTAGGGTTTGGGCATAACGTAATCTTGGTGAGACCGATTACACAAACTCGGTGAGACCGATTTTGGTAATTAGCTAACCAGAGAGTTGGTCAGGCAAACTCGGTGGGACCGATTTTCTCTTTCGGTGAGACCGAAAAGTTACAAAAAGGAAACACTGAATTTACATTGCAATCTCGGTGGGACCGATTCGCTCTTTCGGTGAGACCGAAAGTTACGAAAGGGAAACAGAGAGTTTGCAATCCCATCTCGGTGAGACCGAGATCCCTATCTGTAGAACCGAATTGCTAGGGTTTGGCAGTGGCTTATGACAAGTGAAACTCGGTGGCGCTGAATAGGAAGAATCGGTAGGACCGAGTTTGGCTTAGGTTTTAGGTCATATGTGGATAAGGGAAGTAGTTGAGGGTTTTGGAGCATATCACTAAGCACATGAAGCAAGAGGCTCATTAAGCAACACCTCATCCCTCCTTGATAGTATTGGCTTTTCCTAAAGACTCAATGTGATCTTGGATCACTAAAATATAAAATGAAGAGTCTTGAGCTTTTGAGCTTGAGCCAATCCTTTGTCCTTAGCATTTTGAGGGTTCCACTTTCACATCCATGCCATGCCAATCATTGAGCTTTCCTGAAATAGTCATCTTGGAATAGCATTAGCTCAATGAGCTATATGTTGTTATGAATTACCAAAACCACCTAGGGATAGTTGCACTTTCAGTATGCCATTGACTCCTAGGGGTGGCGGCGGCACGACCGTGTGATGCTTGTGCCGTCGCGGCACGCGGATCCTGGATCCGGCGCAAGGTTGTGCCTTTGGGACAACTCGTGCGCTGGTGTCTTGCGAGCGTGGTGGTGGTGGTGCATGCTCGAGGAGGGGTCGCGGCTTGCGGTAGTGGATGTGGCGTGGTGTTTCCTATTTTGTGGCGGTGGTGGCAACCCTCATTCCTCCGGCAATGGTGCTGAAGGATGGTTCTGTGCTATAGGTTTGGGATCTCGCCCAGATGCATCGTTGGCATGCTCTGGCCAGGTCACGAGGGGTGTATGGGGCGATGAAGAGGCGTTGGCGGTGGTTGACTCCTTGTTCGGTTTGCGTGGTCTGCCACTGGCATGCGACGCGTATTAGTGGCTGATGTTGGGGAACGTAGCATGCAAATTCAAAAAATTTCCTACGATCACGCAAGATCTATCTAGGACATGCATAGCAATGAGAGAGGGAGAGTGTGTCCACGTACCCTCGTAGACCGAAAGCGGAAGCGTTAGGTTAACGTAGTTGATGTAGTCGAACGTCTTCACGATTCAACCGATCTAAGTACCGAACGTACGGCACCTCCGTGTTAAGCACATGTTCAGCTCGATGACGTCCCTCGAACTCTTGATCCTCACAGGGTCGAGGGAGAGTTCCGTCAGCACGACGGCGCGGCGACGGTGATGGTGATGTGATCCGCGTAGGGCTTCGCCTAAGCACTACGGCAATTTGACCGGAGGAGTAAACTGTGGAGGGGGGCACCGCACACAACTAAGAAACAACTGTTGTGCCTTTGGGGTGCCCCCACCCCCGTATATAAAGGAGGGGGGGAGGAGGTGGGCGGCCCAAGGGGGGCGCGCCATGGGGGGGGAGTCCTAATAGGACTCCGTTCCTAGTAGGATTCGGCACCCCTTTCCTTCCAACGGAGAGGGGGAAAGGGGAAAGAAGGGAGAAGGAGAAGGAAAGGGGGGGGGCTCCCCTTTTCCAATTCGGATTGGGCAAGGGGGGCGCGCGCCACCTCCCGTGGCCTGCCTCCGCTCCTCCACTATGGCCCATTAACTTTCCCGGGGGGTTTAGGTAACCTCCCAGTACTCCGAAAAATCCCCGAACCTCATCGGAACCATTCCGGTGTCTGTATATAACCTTTCAATATATGAATCCTTACCTCTCGATCATTTCGAGACTCCTCATCATGTCTGTGATCTCATCCGGGACTTCAAACAAACTTCGGCCTCCAAAACACATAACTCATAATAAAAATTGTCATCGAAAGTTAAGCGTGCGGACCCTACGGGTTCGAGAACTATGTAGACATGACCGAGACACATCTCCGGTCAATAACCAATAGCGGAACCTGGATGCTCATATTGGCTCCTACATATTCTACGAAGATCTTTATTGGTCAAACCGCATAACAACATACGTCATTCCCTTTGTCGTTGGTATGTTACTTGCCCGGGATTCGATCGTCGGTATCATCATACCTAGTTCAATCTCGTTACCGGCAAGTCTCGTTACTCGTTTCATAATGCATCATCCTGTAACTAACTCATTAGTCACATTGCTTGCAAGGCTTATAGTGGTGTGCATTACCGAGAGGGGCCAGAGATACCTCTCCGATACACGGAGTGACAAATCCTAATCTTGATCTATGCCAACTCAACAAACACCTTCGGAGACACCTATAGAGCATCTTTATAATCACCCAGTTACGTTGTGACATTTGATAGCACATAAGGTGTTCCTTCGGTATCGGGAGTTGCAAAATCTCATAGTCAGAGGAATATGTATAAGTCATGAAGAAAGCAATAGCAATAAAAGTAAACGATCATTATGCTAAGCTAGCAGATGGGTCTTGTCCATCACATCATTCTCTAATGATGTGATCCCGTTCATCAAATGACAACACATGTCTATGGTGGGGAAACTTAATCATCTTTGATTAACGAGCTAGTCAGGTAGAGGCATACTAGGGACACTTTGTTTGTCTATGTATTCACACATGTACTAAGTTTCCGGTTAATACAATTCTAGCATGAATAATAAACATTTATCATGATATAAGGAAATATAAATAACAACTTTATTATTGCATCTAGGGTATATTTCCTTCAGCTGAGCCTCCTCCCAACAGGATCTCTGGTCTCTGGGTGAAAGCTTTGGCCAACAGGGGTCAATACCGGCGGTGATGGCGCCCACGAATGCCTTTTCTTTCTTGAAGGCTTCGTTGAAGAGTTCTTCCCAACAATAGATCATTCTTGGATGGAGCTAGGTTTCGGTCGCTTCTTGTGTGATCGGATCCCCTCCCACTGGATTCGGTGGGGCGGTGGAGTGTGGAGCTCCGGGCGAAAGCTTTGTCCCAACGGAGGTTGATGCCAGTGACGTTGGCACCCCCGGGCGTCGTTTACTTCTTGTAGGCGTTGGCAAAGAGCCTCTTCTCCCCATACTAGGTCTCTTTGGCCATCGGTTGGTGGCTTAGTCAGTTTAGCCTTGTTTAGGGAGTGCTTGTGTTTGTTTGTTCGTTTTTTTTGCATAGTTGTCCTCTAATCAACCATTTAGTTGTGTGGTTTCTGGCTAAGTTTTTTTTATAAACTGAACCAACTCTTCATCGTAATGAAATTGCAAGAGCACCATGGCCTCTGACGCGGTTCCGTAAAGAAAAAAGTTCCCGCCTGAATTATCGACCATTAAATCGACTCAATTAGGATGTTTGGCATTACAGTGGAGTTACGAAATGCAAGTCCAAATATATCATGAGATGCTTGAGAGGCAACGCTTGTAGGAAGCTTGGCTACCACATGACCGCGTCATTGAAGATCATCTTCCGGTGGAAGACACGGGACTGTGGTAGATTGTTGAAGACGGCTCCATTTTTATGCTTTCATGGGTCCGAGCAACATGGTGTTACATCTACCGCAAGGCCGATGACGGGTCTCGGTGGCATGGTGCAGCGGAGTGTCACCGGCCGAAACGTATGGATGGGCGTAGGCAGGATGGTGGCATTGTCTGGTGTCGCAATGACGTTGATGACTGAACGGCCTGGTGAGGTGAATGTGTTGACTACTCCTGAAGATGGGATGGCGGAAGATGGCGACGACTGATTCTAGAGCGTGCGCATGCGATGCGCGAGGGTCTAGCTTGACCGGTTGGTGCTCCCGGCTTGTCGACGGACGGCTTGTTGAAGCCACTGGAATAGATGTTGTGTGTTGATATGCGATCTAGGCAAATCATCAAGTGTGTAAGTGCGCGACAATAGTTGTCAGCAAGGCGGCTTTGGGTTGATCCATGTATTTATTTTGTTGGACTCTGTTGAATAATAAAATAAAAATTGTGTGCATCGTCAAATGCAGAGGCCAGGGGTGATCCTCCATTTTGAAAAAACCCAGGTCCGATTAACAAAAGAGAAGAATGGTGGGCGCCAACGCCTGGAAGGGGGTCAACCACTTAAATAATTTTGGTTTGCTTTTTTCAAAGAAAATCCTTTCCTAACTTGCTATGTGCGAAATGTTTACTCGGAACATATTTACCCTTGATCTACATATGGCCAAGGTCAAAGAAAATCACTCTTTAAAAACATATACTAGTGAGAAAACAGCTGATTGTGGGTTTTAAAACGCAACACACAGCTGACACAAGACAAACACGAGACGCCTGTTTTGCTCTTGCACCGAAACGGTCCCGGCAAAAAGAATCTCGTAACGGCCACGGCTCACGAGTCCTGAGTGGTTTCCTTTCGTGCTAATGAGTTTCCATAACAGAGTTGTGTGTCATCATCTCCTACGTACCAAGGCACATGGAGACGCGATCACGCGATCATGCAGTTCGTCGCTGAAACGCTTACGTTGCTTGCTTGGCTTACACGTTTTGTGGCAGCACTCCGTACCGGCCTTTCCGTTTGTACTCGCAATGATTTTCAAATTAAGCTGGTAAAAGTAAAATATGAGCGAATGGACGCAGAGTAAGCTTAGGGGAGGAGAAGTCAGCCCGATGACGCCATCATCGAGTCATGTCATCTCCATTGCGTTTCTTGCAAGAACACCGGTGATAAATTGCTGCTGCATTGATTCACAAGGAGGTCTACTACTCTGGTGCACATCGAGCATGTCTGCCACTGTTCAACCATCAAGTGATATCATCATGCCATCCACCTGAGTGGAGCATAAATGCAAAAGCTCCTCCACACAAGCAAAAAATTCTTCTTTGCCTGCCAAGGAAGTGCTTTGGTTTGATTTGATTTTTGCACAGCCTGTCCTGCTAGAATCCTTCGTTCAGCCTGTGGGGTTCTTCCAGGGGGCGAGTGCATGTAGATAGAAAGAAAAAAAATGAATGAAAGAAAGAAAGAAGGAGCAAACCAAATTGGTCTAAAAAAATATTAATCTGTCGTGAGCAATTCCTTTTTTAAGAGACGCGCCATGTACTACGTACTAGCGGTTGCCAAATGGAGAAATGATAGTCAAATACCACCAGGTTTGCAACCATATTTAGTGACCCATAGTTCTCTTATAATGGTTGTGTGAGAGGTAGTTGGAGAACATTTTATCTATTTTTCTTCTTCTTCTCGTTATTGAGGAATAGCTGATAGATGTCATGACATTATCATGAATTTATGGGCATGCCTTTGTAGTACAGTCTAGCAGCACGTCCTGATCAAGCACACTATTAAACTGGACCCTGATTTTGTTCAACTGTTGGAACTTGGCATCTTTGTCTATTGAGCCCTACTAATCCCTAAATCCTTAGTCGTCACCTGTTCAGGTGCTGATCAAGTTAAGAGATCAAGCCCACCACCCCCAACAAATTATTGTTGCCGTTGCTCACCAAGCCCATTCTTGTTTTGTTTATTTTTCACTTGCAGCCGAGCCTCATTCTTGTCCACCAAGAACTGTACAGTAATAAACCATGCTATGTCAGCATGCATGGTGCAACAGCAAAGAGGCCACTCCTTGAAACAGAGGCAGAGATCGAGCGCGCCAGGCAGCGAGGTTGGTGGCGTCGGCCTTAACGCGATGCGACGTCGATCGGGGGAGTAAACATATCCACTCGCCGGCGGCAAAGGTCGCCATTGGCGACGCACTCGAGCGCCCCGGCTCCACTCGCCGGCGAATTTCCCAAAAGATCTCTCCCCGGCGTGGGAGGTAGATCGATCGACGGGGACGGATGCGCCGATCGACGCCAGCGGCAAGCCAAAATAATCATGATGTGATCGATCGGTGGCGGAGAGACCCCGTCCTTGTTTAATGCCCGCCGTGCGGAAAAGCGGGCGGAATTGTGATAAAAAAGATCGGCGGAGGCGGAGGCGGGGCATTGGTTAGCACGCTAAGCTAATCATCTAGGCTGGCTAGGTATCATCGAGTGCATGATCGAAGTTGTTCTTTCGTACCGCCACTTTTCTTCTCCAATGAAAAGGAAATGCTTGGATCGTTTAGCTAGGCCGGCCGGGGGCTAATACTGCTTTTGGTGAGAAAGTTAGGGGGGAGTAAATGCACTTAAGGATCTGGATGGACCCATGGCATTTGAGTATTTGGAGCTTTGATTATGGTTAGGTAGGTGTTTCCTGCAAGCCGTGTTAGGTGCATCTCCATATGGGACATAAACTAGGATTGATATATGGCTTCATTTGGAAGGTGGAATTTCTTTTCTTGGTGAAATATCAGTTTTCTTTTTTGAGGTTTTCGTTGCGATATGCCGTTTCGTTGCAAAATTACAATGATGGACTAACCGAGACTTGTGAATCTCGATGAGATTCCAAATGAGACGGTTTATTTCTTATGTGATTTGGGGAGCGGTATCGTGTTACACACGAAGCCTTGAATTCTAGAAAAAGTTCCTACATCCAGGGGGTGTAACAGACACTAGTAGGTAAACAAAACTCCTTTAGTACAAAATTGATTTTAGAAAATAATTAAAGGATATCATGACCCGCGAGAAGCTCATATTTGCAGTGTTCGTATAGTGGTGATGCACCAGGAATTCTTTTTGTGATAGAAATTTATGAAACCGCCGAACATGGTTTGGAATCTAGTGTATTCTCTTTGCAATTTTCTCTGCAGGATATGAATGTCTTTGCTCTCCCTCCTCCCAGCTTTCAAGGGCATGTGCACTGATTGATAAGACAATAATTTTTATGCAAATGCATGCCATCCAGAGAAGACTATAATTGTTGGGGAACGTAGTAATTTCAAAAAAATTTCTACGCACACGCAAGATCATGGTGATGCATAGCAATGAGAGGGGAGAGTGTTGTCTACGTACCCTCGTAGACCGGCAACGGAAGTGTTGACACAACGTAGAGGAAGTAGTCGTACGTCTTCCCGATCCGACCGATCCAAGTACCGAACGTACTGCACCTCCGAGTTCTGCACACGTTCAACTCGGTGACGTCCCTCGAGTTCCGATCCAGCCAAACATTGAGGGAGAGTTTCGTCAGCACGACGGCATGATGACGGTGATGATGTTCTACCGACGCATGGCTTCGTCTAAGCACCGCTACGATATGACCGAGGTGGAATATGGTGGAAGGGGCACCGCACACGGCTAAGGAACGATCACGAGGATCAACTTGTGTGTCATGGGGTGTCCCCTTGCCTCAGTATATAAAGGAGGGAGAGGGGGAGGTGCGGTCGGCCCTATGGGTGCGCCTGGAGGAGTCCTACTCCAACCGGGAGTAGGACTCCCCCCTCTTGCCTTGTTGGAAAAGGAAGGAGGAAGGGAGAAAGAGGAAAGGGGGGCGCCCCTCCTTCATTGTCCTATTCGGACTAGGGGGGGAGGGGGCGCGCGGCCTGCCTTGGCCGGCCCTCCTCTTCTCCCTTATGGCCCATGTAGGCCCAATAACCCCCCCGGGGGGGGGGGGGTTCCGGTAACCCCCCGATATTCCGATAAAATCCCGATTTCACCCGGAACATTTTCGATATCCAAATATAGGCTTCCAATATATCAATCTTTATGTCTCGACCATTTAGAGACTCCTCGTCATGTCCGTGATCACACCCGGGACTCCGAACAACCTTCGGTACATCAAAACACAAAAACCCTAATTACGATAGTCACCGAACTTTAAGCGTGCGGACCCTACGGGTTCGAGAACTATGTAGACATGACCGAGACACGTCTCCGGTCAATAACCAATAGCGGAACCTGGTTGCTCATATTGGCTCCTACATATTCTACGAAGATCTTTATCGGTCAGACCACATAACAACATACATTGTTCCCTTTGTCATCGGTATGTTACTTGCCCGAGATTCGATCGTCGGTATCTCAATACCTAGTTCAATCTCGTTACCGGCAAGTCTCTTTACTCGTTCCGTAATACATCATCCTGCAACTAACTTATTAGTTGCAATGCTTGCAAGGCTTGAGTGATGTGCATTACCGAGAGGGCCCAGAGATACCTCTCCGACAATCGGAGTGACAAATCCTAATCTCGAAATACGCCAACCCAACAAGTACCTTCGGAGACACCTGTAGAGCACCTTTATAATCACCCAGTTACGTTGTGACGTTTGGTAGCACACAAAGTGTTCCTCCGGTAAACGGGAGTTGCATAATCTCATAGTCATAGGAACATGTATAAGTTATGAAGAAAGCAATAGCAACAAACTAAACGATCAAGTGCTAAGCTAACGGAATGGGTCAAGTCAATCACATCATTCTCCTAATGATGTGATCCCGTTAATCAAATGACAACTCATGTCTATGGTTAGGAAACATAACCATCTTTGATTAACGAGCTAGTCAAGTAGAGGCATACTAGTGACTCTCTGTTTTTGTCTATGTATTCACACATGTATTATGTTTCCGGTTAATACAATTCTAGCATGAATAATAAACATTTATCATGATATAAGGAAATAAATAATAACTTTATTATTGCCTCTAGGGCATATTTCCTTCAGTCTCCCACTTGCACTAGAGTCAATAATCTAGATTACACAGTAATGATTCTAACACCCATGGAGCCTTGGTGCTGATCATGTTTTGCTCGTGGAAGAGGCTTAGTCAGCGGGTCTGCAACATTCAGATCCGTATGTATCTTGCAAATTTCTATGTCTCCCACTTGGACTAAATCCCGAATGGAATTGAAGCGTCTCTTGATGTGTTTGGTTCTCTTGTGAAATCTGGATTCCTTCGCCAAGGCAATTGCACCAGTATTGTCACAAAAGATTTTCATTGGACCCGATGCACTAGGTATGACACCTAGATCGGATATGAACTCCTTCATCCAGACTCCTTCATTTGCTGCTTCCGAAGCAGCTATGTACTCCGCTTCACATGTAGATCCCGCCACGACGCTTTGTTTAGAACTGCACCAACTGACAGCTCCACCGTTCAGTAAAAACACGTATCCGGTTTGCGATTTAGAATCGTCCGGATCAGTGTCAAAGCTTGCATCAACGTAACCATTTACGATGAGCTCTTTGTCACCTCCATATACGAGAAACATATCCTTAGTCCTTTTCAGGTATTTCAGGATGTTCTTGACCGCTGTCCAGTGATCCACTCCTGGATTACTTTGGTACCTCCCTGCTAGACTTATAGCAAGGCACACATCAGGTCTGGTACACAACATTGCATACATGATAGAGCCTATGGCTGAAGCATAGGGAACATCTTTCATTTTCTCTCTATCTTCTGCGGTGGTCGGACATTGAGTCTTACTCAACTTCACACCTTGTAACACAGGCAAGAACCCTTTCTTTGCTTGATCCATTTTGAACTTCTTCAAAACCTTGTCAAGGTATGTGCTTTGTGAAAGTCCAATTAAGCGTCTTGATCTATCTCTATAGATCTTAATGCCCAATATGTAAGCAGCTTCACCGAGGTCTTTCATTGAAAAACTCTTATTCAAGTATCCCTTTATGCTATCCAGAAATTCTATATCATTTCCAATCAATAATATGTCATCCACATATAATATCAGAAATGCTACAGAGCTCCCACTCACTTTCTTGTAAATACAGGCTTCTCCAAAAGTCTGTACAAAACCAAATGCTTTGATCACACTATCAAAGCGTTTATTCCAACTCCGAGAGGCTTGCACCAGTCCATAAATGGATCGCTGGAGCTTGCACACTTTGTTAGCTCCCTTTGGATCGACAAAACCTTCTGGTTGCATCATATACAACTCTTCTTCCAGAAATCCATTCAGGAATGCAGTTTTGACATCCATTTGCCAAATTTCATAATCATAAAATGCGGCAATTGCTAACATGATTCGGACAGACTTAAGCATCGCTACGGGTGAGAAGGTCTCATCGTAGTCAATCCCTTGAACTTGTCGAAAACCTTTTGCAACAAGTCGAGCTTTGTAGACAGTAACATTACCGTCAGCGTCAGTCTTCTTCTTGAAGATCCATTTATTCTCAATTGCTTGCCGATCAATGGGCAAGTCAACCAAAGTCCACACTTTGTTCTCATACATGGATCCCATCTCAGATTTCATGGCTTCTAGCCATTTTGCGGAATCTGGGCTCACCATCGCTTCTTCATAGTTCGTAGGTTCATCATGATCTAGTAGCATGACTTCCAGAACAGGATTACCGTACCACTCTGGTGCGGATCTTACTCTGGTTGATCTACGAGGTTCGGTAGTAACTTGATCTGAAGTTTCATGATCATTATCATTAGCTTCATCACTAATTGGTGTAGGTGTCACAGAAACCGGTTTCTGTGATGTACTACTTTCCAATAAGGGAGCAGGTACAGTTACCTCATCAAGTTCTACTTTTCTCCCACTCACTTGTTTCGAGAGAAACTCCTTCTCTAGAAAAACTCCGAATTTAGCAACAAAAGTTTTGCCTTCGGATCTGTGATAGAAGGTGTACCCAACAGTCTCCTTTGGGTATCCTATGAAGACACATTTCTCCGATTTGGGTTCGAGCTTATCAGGTTGAAGCTTTTTCACATAAGCATCGCAGCCCCAAACTTTCAGAAACGACAACTTTGGTTTCTTGCCAAACCACAGTTCATAAGGCGTCGTCTCAACGGATTTCGATGGTGTCCTATTTAATGTGAATGCAGTCGTCTCTAAAGCATAACCCCAAAACGATAACGGTAAATCAGTAAGAGACATCATAGATCGCACCATATCTAATAAAGTACGATTACGATGTTCGGACACACCATTACGCTGTGGTGTTCCGGGTGGCGTGAGTTGCGAAACTATTCCGCATTGTTTCAAATGTAGACCAAACTCGTAACTCAAATATTCTCCTCCACGATCAGATCGTAGAAACTTTATTTTCTTGTTACGATGATTTTCTACTTCACTCTGAAATTTTGTGAACTTTTCAAATGTTTCAGACTTATGTTTCATTAAGTAGATATACCCATATCTGCTTAAATCATATGTGAAGGTGATAAAATAACAATATCCGCCACGAGCCTCAACATTCATTGGACCAGATACATCTGTATGTATGATTTCCAACAAATCTGTTGCTCTCTCCATAGTACCGGAGAACGGCGTTTTAGTCATCTTACCCATGAGGCACGGTTCGCAAGTACCAAGTGATTCATAATCAAGTAGTTCCAAAAGTCCATCAGTATGGAGTTTCTTCATGCGCTTTACACCGATATGACCTAAACGGCAGTGCCACAAATAAGTTGCACTATCATTATCAACTCTGCATCTTTTGATTTCAACATTATGAATATGTGTATCACTACTATCGAGATTCATCAAAAATAGACCACTCTTCAAGGGTGCATGACCATAAAAGATATTACTCATATAAATAGAACAACCATTATTCTCTGATTTAAATGAATAACCGTCTCGCATCAAACAAGATCCAGATATAATGTTCATGCTCAACGCTGGCACCAAATAACAATTATTTAGGTCTAATACTAATCCCGAAGGTAGATGTAGAGGTAGCGTGCCGACCGCGATCACATCGACTTTGGAACCATTTCCCACGCGCATCGTCACCTCGTCCTTAGCCAATCTTCGCTTAATCCGTAGCCCCTGTTTCGAGTTGCAAATGTTAGCAACAGAACCAGTATCAAATACCCAGGTGCTACTGCGAGCATTAGTAAGGTACACATCAATAACATGTATATCACATATACCTTTGTTCACTTTGCCATCCTTCTTATCCGCCAAATACTTGGGGCAGTTCCGCTTCCAGTGACCAGTCTGCTTGCAGTAGAAGCACTCAGTCTCAGGCTTAGGTCCAGACTTGGGTTTCTTCTCCTGAGCAGCAACTTGTTTGTTGTTCTTCTTGAAGTTCCCTTTCTTCTTCCTTTGCCCTTTTTCTTGAAACTGGTGGTCTTATTGACCATCAACACTTGATGCTCCTTCTTGATTTCTACCTCCGCGGCTTTTAGCATCGCGAAGAGCTCAGGAATAGTTTTATTCATCCCTTGCATATTATAGTTCATCACGAAGCTTTTGTAGCTTGGTGGCAGTGATTGAAGAACTCTGTCAATGACACTATCAACAGGAAGATTAACCCCCAGTTGAGTCAAGTGATTATGATACCCAGACATTTTGAGTATATGTTCACTGACAGAACTATTCTCCTCCATCTTGCAGCTATAGAACTTATTGGAGACTTCATATCTCTCAATCCGGGCATTTGCTTGAAATATTAACTTCAACTCCTGGAACATCTCATATGCTCCATGACGTTCAAAACGTCGTTGAATACCTGGTTCTAAGCCGTAAAGCATGGCACACTGAACTATCGAGTAGTCATCAGCTTTGCTCTGCCAGACGTTCATAACATCTGGTGTCGCTCCTGCAGCAGGCTTGGCACTTAGCGATGCTTCCAGGACGTAATTCTTCTGTGCAGCAATGATGATAATCCTCAAGTTACGGACCCAGTTCGTGTAATTGCTACCATCATCTTTCAACTTTGCTTTCTCAAGGAACGCATTAAAATTCAACGGAACAACAGCACGAGCCATCTACCTACAATCAAACATAGACAAGCAAGATACTATCAGGTACTAAGTTCATGATAAATTTAAGTTTAATTAATCATATTACTTAAGAACTCCCACTTAGAAAGATATCCCTCTAATCCTCTAAGTGATCACGTGATCCAAATCAACTAAACCATGTCCGATCATCACGTGAGATGGAGTAGTATCAATGGTGAACATCAATATGTTGATCATATCTACTATATGATTCACGCTCGACCTCTCGGTCTCCGTGTTCTGAGGCCATATCTGTTATATGCTAGGCTCGTCAAGTTAAACCTGAGTATTCCGCATGTGCAACTGTTTTGCACCCGTTGTATTTGAACTTAGAGCCTATCACACCCGATCATCACGTGGTGTCTCAGCACGAAGAACTTTTGCAATGGTGCATACTCAGGGAGAACACTTATACTTTGATAATTTAGTGGGGGATCATCTTATAATGCTACCGTCAATCAAAGCAAGATAAGATGCATAAAAGATAAACATCACATGCAATCAATATAAGTGATATGATATGGCCATCATCATCTTGTGCTTGTGATCTCCATCTCTGAAGCACCTTCATGATCACCATCGTCACCGGCGCGACACCTTGATCACCATCGTAGAATCGTTGTCGTCTCTCCAATCTTATGCTTCCACGACTATCGCTACCGCTTAGTGATAAAGTAAAGCATTACAGCGCAATTGCATTGCATACAATAAAGCGACAACCATATGTCTCCTGCCAGTTGCCGATAACTCGGTTACAAAAAACATTATCATCTCATACAATAAAATTTAGCATCATGTCTTGACCATATCACATCACAACATGGCCTGCAAAAACAAGTTAGACGTCCTCTATTTTGTTGTTGCAAGTTTTACGTGGATGCTACGGGCTTAGCAAGAATCGTTCTTACCTACGCATCAAAACCACAACGATAGTTTGTCAAGTTGGTGCTGTTTTAACCTTCGCAAGGACTGGGCGAAGCCACACTTGGTTCAACTAAAGTTGGAGAAACTGACACCCGCCAGCCACCTGTGTGCAAAGCACGTCGGTAGAATCAGTCTCGCGTAAGCGTACCCGTAATGTCGGTCCGGGCCGCTTCATCCAACAATACCGCCGAACCAAAGTATGACATGCTGGTAAGCAGTATGACTTATATCACCCACAACTCACTTGTGTTCTACTCGTGCACATAATCAACGCATAAAACCTAGTCTCGGATGCCACTGTTGGGGAACGTAGTAATTTCAAAAAAAATCCTACGCACACGCAAGATCATGGTGATGCATAGCAATGAGAGGGGAGAGTGTTGTCTACGTACCCTCGTAGACCGGCAACGGAAGTCTTGACACAATGTAGAGGAAGTAGTCGTACGTCTTCCCGATCCGACCGATCCAAGTACCAAACATACGACACCTCCGAGTTCTGCACACGTTCAACTCGGTGACGTCCCTCGAGTTCCGATCCAGCAAAATGTTGAGGGAGAGTTTCGTCAGCACGACGGCGTGATGACGGTGATGATGTTCTACCGACGCAGGGCTTCGCCTAAGCACCGCTACGATATGACCAAGGTGGAATATGGCGGAAGGGGGCACCGCACACGGCTAAGGAACGATCACGAGGATCAACTTGTGTGTCATGGGGTGCCCCCTTGCCTCAGTATATAAAGGAGGGAGAGGGGGAGGTGCGGCCGGCCCTATGGGTGCGCCTGGAGGAGTCCTACTCCAACCGGGAGTAGGACTCCCCCTCTTGCCTTGTTGGAAAAGGAAGGAGGAAGGGAGAAAGAGGAAAGGGGGGCGCCGCCCCCCCTTCCTTGTCCTATTTGGACTAGGTGGGGAGGGGGTGCGCGGCCTGCCCTGGCCGGCCCTCCTCTTCTCCCTTATGGCCCATGTAGGCCCAGTAACCCCCCGGTACTCCGGTAAAATCCCGATTTCACCCGGAACGTTTCCGATATCCAAATATAGGCTTCCAATATATCAATCTTTATGTCTCGACCATTTAGAGACTCCTCGTCATGTCCGTGATCACATCCGGGACTCCAAACAACCTTCGGTACATCGAAACACAAAAACCCTAATTACGATCGTCACCGAACTTTAAGCGTGCGGACCCTACGGGTTCGAGAACTATGTATACATGACCGAGACACGTCTCCAGTCAATAACCAATAGCGGAACCTAGATGCTCATATTGGTGAAGGAAATATGCCCTAGAGGCAATAATAAAGTTATTATTTATTTCCTTATAATCATGATAAATGTTTATTATTCATGCTAGAATTGTATTAACTGGAAACATAATACATGTATGAATACATAGACAAACAAAGTGTCACTAGTATGCCTCTACTTGACTAGCTCGTTAATCAAAGATGGTTATGTTTCCTAACCATGAACAATGAGTTGTTATTTGATTAACGAGGTCACATCATTAGTTGAATGATCTGATTGACATGACCCATTCCATTAGCTTAGCACCCGATCGTTTAGTATGTTGCTATTGCTTTCTTCATGACTTATACATGTTCCTATAACTATGAGATTATGCAACTCCAGTTTGCCGGAGGAACACTTTGGGTGCTACCAAACGTCACAACGTAACTGGGTGATTATAAAGGAGCATTACAGGTGTCTCCAAAGGTAGATGTTGGGTTGGCGTATTTCGAGATTAGGATTTGTCACTCCGATTGTCGGAGAGGTATCTCTGGGCCCTCTCGGTAATGCACATCACATAAGCCTTGCAAGCATTGCAACTAATGAGTTAGTTGCGGGATGATGTATTACAGAACGAGTAAAGAGACTTGCCGGTAACGAGATTGAACTAGGTATTGGATACCGACGATCGAATCTCGGGCAAGTAACATACCGATGACAAAGGGAACAACGTATGTTGTTATGCGGTCTGACCGATAAAGATCTTCATAGAATATGTAGGAGCCAATATGGGCATCCAGGTCCCGCTATTGGTTATTGACCGGAGACATGTCTCGGTCATGTCTACATTGTTCTCGAACCCGTAGGGTCCGCACGCTTAAGGTTACGATGACAGTTATATTATGAGTTTATGCATTTTGATGTACCGAAGGTTGTTCGGAGTCCCGGATGTGATCACGGACATGACGAGGAGTTTCGAAATGGTCGAGACGTAAAGATTGATATATTGGAAGCCTATGTTTGGATATCGGAAGTGTTCCGGGTGGAATCGGGATTTTACCGGAGTACCGGGAGGTTACCGGAACCCCCTGGGAGCCATATGGGCCTTAATGGGCTTTAGTGGAAAGGAGAAAGGGGCAGCCCAAGGTGGCTGCACGCCTCCCCCCTCCCCTAGTCCTATTAGGACTAGGAGAGGTGGCCGGCCCCCCTCTCCCTCTTTCCCCCTCGGGGAATCCTAGTCCAACTAGGATTGGGGGGGGGGGAGTCCTACTCCCGGAAGGAGTAGGACTCCTCCTGCGCCCTCCTCCTGGCCGGCGCCCCCCCTCCCCCTTGGCTCCTTTATATACTGAGGCAGAGGCACCCCAGAAACACACAAGTTGATCCACGTGATCTATTCCTTAGCCGTGTGCGGTGCCCCCAGCCACCATAGTCCTCGATAATACTGTAGCGGAGTTTAGGCGAAGCCCTGCTGCTGTAGTGCATCAAGATCGTCACCACGCCGTCGTGCTGACGGAACTCTTCCCCGACACTTTGCTGGATCGGAGTCCGGGGATCGTCATCGAGCTGAACGTGTGCTCGAACTCAGAGGTGCCGTAGTTTCGGTGCTTGATCGGTTGGATCGTGAAGACGTACGACTACTTCCTCTATGTTGTGTCAGCGCTTCCGCAGTCGGTCTGTGTTGGGTACGTAGACAACACTCTCCCCTCTCGTTGCTATGCATCACATGATCTTGCGTGTGCGTAGGAATTTTTTTGAAATTACTACGAAACCCAACAGTGGCATCCGAGCCTAGGTTATTTATGTTGATGTTATATGCACGAGTAGAACACAAGTGAGTTGTGGGCGATATAAGTCATACTGCCTACCAGCATGTCATACTTTGGTTCGGCGGCATTGTTGGACGAGACGATCCGGACCAACATTACGCGTACGCTTACGCGAGACCGGTTCCCCCGACGTGCTTTGCACATAGGTGGCTTGCGGGCGACTGTCTCTCCAACTTTAGTTGAACCAAGTATGGCTACGCCCGGTCCTTGCGAAGGTTAAAACGGAGTCTATTTGACAAACTATCGTTGTGGTTTTGATGCGTAGGTGAGATTGGTTCTTGCTTAAGCCCGTAGCAGCCACGTAAAACTTGCAACAACAAAGTAGAAGACGTCTAACTTGTTTTTGCAGGGCATGTTGTGATGTGATATGGTCAAGACATGATGCTGAATTTTTATAGTATGAGATGATCATGTTTTGTAACCGAGTTATCGGCAACTGGCAGGAGCCTTATGGTTGTCGTTTTATTGTATGCAATGAAATCGCGATGTAATGCTTTACTTTATTACTAAGCGGTAGTGATAGTCGTGGAAGCATAAGCTTGGCGAGACGACAACGATGCTACGATGGATATCAAGGTGTCACGCCGGTGACGATGGTGATCACGACGGTGCTTCGGAGATGGAGATCACAAGCACAAGATGATGATGCCCATATCATATCACTTATATTGATTGCATGTGATGTTTATCCTTTTATGCATCTTATCTTGCTTTGATTGACGGTAGCATTATAAGATGATCTCTCACTAAATTATCAAGAAGTGTTCTCCCTGAGTATGCACCGTTGCGAAAGTTCTTCGTGCTGAGACACCATGTGATGATCGGGTGTGATAGGTTCTACGTTCAAATACAACGGGTGCAAAACAGTTGCACACGCGGAATACTCAGGTTATACTTGACGAGCCAAGCATATACAGATATGGCCTCGGAACACGGAGACCGAAAGGTCGAGCGTGAATCATATAGTAGATATGATCAACATAACAATGTTCACCATTGAAAACTACTCCATCTCACGTGATGATCGGTTATGGTTTAGTTGATTTGGATCACGTAATCACTTAGAGGATTAGAGGGATGTCTATCTAAGTGGGAGTTCTTTAATTAATTTGATTAACTGAACTTAAATTTATCATGAAACTTAGTACCTGATTAGTATCTTGCTTGTTTATGTTTGATTGTAGATAGATGGCTCGTGCTGTTGTTCCGTTGAATTTTAATGCGTTCCTTGAGAAAGCAAAGTTGAAAGATGATGGTAGCAATTACACGGACTGGGTCCGTAACTTGAGGATTATCCTCATTGCTGCACAGAAGAATTACGTCCTGGAAGCACCGCTGGGTGCCAGGCCTGCTGCAGGAGCAACGCCGGATGTTATGAACGTCTGGCAGAGCAAAGCTGATGACTACTCGATAGTTCAGTGTGCCATGCTTTACGGCTTAGAATCGGGACTTCAACGACGTTTTGAACGTCATGGAGCATATGAGATGTTCCAGGAGTTGAAGTTAATATTTCAAGCAAATGCCCGGATTGAGAGATATGAAGTCTCCAATAAGTTCTATAGCTGCAAGATGGAGGAGAACAGTTCTGTCAGTGAGCATATACTCAAAATGTCTGGGTATAATAATCACTTGATTCAATTGGGAGTTAATCTTCCAGATGATTGCGTCATTGACAGAATTCTTCAATCACTGCCACCAAGCTACAAGAGCTTCGTGATGAACTATAATATGCAAGGGATGAACAAGACTATTCCCGAGCTCTTCGCGATGCTGAAAGCTGCGGAGGTAGAAATCAAGAAGGAGCATCAAGTGTTGATGGTCAACAAGACCACTAGTTTCAAGAAAAAGGGCAAAGGGAAGAAAAAGGGGAACTTCAAAAAGAACGGCAAGCAAGTTGCTACTCAAGAGAAGAAACCCAAACCTGGACCTAAGCCTGAAACTGAGTGCTTCTATTGCAAGCAGACTGGTCACTGGAAGCGGAACTGCCCCAAGTATTTGGCGGATAAGAAGGATGGCAAGGTGAACAAAGGTATATGTGATATACATGTTATTGATGTGTACCTTACTAATGCTCGCAGTAGCACCTGGGTATTTGATACTGGTTCTGTTGCTAATATTTGCAACTCGAAACAGGGACTACGGATCAAGCGAAGATTGGTTAAGGACGAGGTGACGATGCGCGTGGGAAACGGTTCCAAAGTCGATGTGATCGCAGTCGGCACGCTACCTCTACATCTACCTTCGGGATTAGTATTAGACCTAAATAATTGTTATTTGGTGCCAGCGTTAAGCATGAACATTATATCTGGATCTTGTTTGATGCGAGACGGTTATTCATTTAAATCAGAGAATAATGGTTGTTCTATTTATATGAGTAATATCTTTTATGGTCATGCACCCTTGAAGAGTGGTCTATTCTTGTTGAATCTCGATAGTAGTAACACACATATTCATAATGTTGAAGCCAAAAGATGCAGAGTTGATAATGAGAGTGCAACTTATTTGTGGCACTGCCGTTTAGGTCATATCGGTGTAAAGCGCATGAAGAAACTCCATTCTGATGGACTTTTGGAACCACTTGATTATGAATCACTTGGTACTTGCGAACCGTGCCTCATGGGCAAGATGACCAAAACACCGTTCTCCGGTACTATGGAGAGAGCAACAGATTTGTTGGAAATCATACATACAGATGTATGTGGTCCGATGAATATTGAGGCTCGTGGCGGATATCGTTATTTTCTCACCTTCACAGATGATTTAAGCAGATATGGGTATATCTACTTAATGAAACATAAGTCTGAAACATTTGAAAAGTTCAAGGAATTTCAGAGTGAAGTTGAAAATCATCGTAACAAGAAAATAAAGTTTCTGCGATCTGATCCTGGAGGAGAATATTTGAGTTACGAGTTTGGTGTACATTTGAAAAATTGTGGAATAGTTTCGCAACTCACGCCACCCGGAACACCACAGTGCAATGGTGTGTCCGAACGTCGTAATCGTACTTTACTAGATATGGTGCGATCTATGATGTCTCTTACTTATTTACCGCTATCGTTTTGGGGATACACTCTAGAGACGGCCGCATTCACGTTAAATAGGGCACCATCAAAATCCGTTGAGACGACGCCTTATGAACTGTGGTTTGGCAAGAAACCAAAGTTGTCGTTTCTGAAAGTTTGGGGCTGTGATGCTTATGTGAAAAAGCTTCAACCTGATAAGCTCGAACCCAAATCGGAGAAATGTGTCTTCATAGGATATCCAAAGGAAACTATTGGATACACCTTCTATCACAGATCCAAAGGCAAGACTTTTGTTGCTAAATTCGGAAACTTTCTGGAGAAGTAGTTTCTCTCAAAAGAAGTGAGTGGGAGGAAAGTAGAACTTGATGAGGTAACTATACCTGCTCCCTTATTGGAAAGTAGTACATCACAGAAAACTGTTTGTGTGACACCTACACCAGTTAGTGAGGAAGTCAATGATAATGATCATGAAACTTCAGAACAAGATACTACTGAACCTCGTAGATCAACCAGAGTAAGATCCGCGCTAGAGTGGTACGGTAATCCCGTTCTGGAAGTCATGCTACTAGATCATGATGAACCTACGAACTATGAAGAAGCGATGGTGAGCCCAGATTCCGCAAAGTGGCTTGAAGCCATGAAATCTGAGATGGGATCCATGTATGAGAACAAAGTAGGACTTTGGTTGACTTGCCCGATGATCGAAAAGCAATTGAGAATAAATGGATCTTCAAGAAGAAGACTGACGCTGACGGTAATATTACTGTCTACAAAGCTCGACTTGTCGCGAAAGGTTTTCGGCAAGTTCAAGGGATTGACTACGATGAGACCTTCTCACCCGTAGAGATGCTTAAGTCTGTCCGAATCATGTTAGCAATTGCCGCATTTTATGATTATGAAATTTGGCAGATGGATGTCAAAACTGCATTCCTGAATGGATTTCTGGAAGAAGAGTTGTATATGATGCAACCAGAAGGTTTTGCCGATCCAAAGGGAGCTAACAAAGTGTGCAAGCTCCAGCGATCCATTTATGGACTGGTGTAAGCCTCTCGGAGTTGGAATAAACGTTTTGATAGTGTGATCAAAGCATTTGGTTTTATACAGACTTTTGGAGAAGCCTGTATTTACAAGAAAGTGAGTGGGAGCTCTGTAGCATTTCTGATATTATATGTGGATGACATATTGTTAATTGGAAATGATATAGAATTTCTGGATAGCATAAAGGGATACTTGAATAAGAGTTTTTCAATGAAAGACCTCGGTGAAGCTGCTTACATATTAGGCATTAAGATCTATAGAGATAGATCAAGACGCTTGATTGGACTTTCACAAACAACATACCTTGACAAAATTTTGAAGAAGTTCAAAATGGATCAAGCAAAGAAAGGATTCTTGCCTGTGTTACAAGGTGTGAAATTGAGTAAGACTCAATGCCCGACCACTGCAGAAGATAGAGAGAATATGAAAGATGTTCCCTATGCATCAGCGATAGGATCTATCATGTATGCAATGTTGTGTACCAGACCTGATGTGTGCCTTGCTATAAGTCTAGCAGGGAGGTACCAAAGTAATCCAGGAGTGGATCACTGGATAGCGGTCAAGAACATCCTGAAATACCTGAAAAGGACTAAGGACATGCTTCTCGTATATGGAGGTGACAAAGAGCTCGTCGTAAAAGGTTACGCTGATGCAAGCTTTGACACTGATCTGGACGATTCTAAATCGCAAACCGGATACGTGTTTACATTAAACGATGGGGCTGTCTGTTGGTGCAGTTCTAAACAAAGCATCGTAGCAGGATCTACATATGAAGCGGAGTACATAGCTGCTTCGGAAGCAGCAAATGAAGGAGTCTGGATGAAGGAGTTCATATCCGATCAAGGTGTCATACCTAGTACATCGGGTCCAATGAAAATCTTTTGTGACAATACTGGTGCAATTGCCTTGGCAAAGGAATCCAGATTTCACAAGAGAACCAAGCACATCAAGAGATGCTTCAATTCCATCCGCGATCTAGTCCAGGTGGGAGACATAGAAATTTGCAAGATACATACGGATCTGAATGTTGCAGACCCATTGACTAAGCCTCTTCCACGAGCAAAACATGATCAGCACCAAGACTCCATGGGTGTAAGAATCATTACGATGTAATCTAGATTATTGACTCTAGTGCAAGTGGGAGACTGAAGGAAATATGCCCTAGAGGCAATAATAAAGTTATTATTTATTTCCTTATAATCATGATAAATGTTTATTATTCATGCTAGAATTGTATTAACCAGAAACATAATACATGTGTGAATACATAGACAAACAAAGTGTCACTAGTATGCCTCTACTTGACTAGCTCGTTAATCAAAGATGGTTATGTTTCCTAACCATGAACAATGAGTTGTTATTTGATTAACGAGGTCACATCATTAGTTGAATGATCTGATTGACATGACCCATTCCATTAGCTTAGCACCCGATCGTTTAGTATGTTGCTATTGCTTTCTTCATGACTTATACATGTTCCTATAACTATGAGATTATGCAACTCCCGTTTGCCGGAGGAACACTTTGGGTGCTACCAAACGTCACAACGTAACTGGGTGATTATAAAGGAGCATTACAGGTGTCTCCAAAGGTAGATGTTTGGTTGGCGTATTTCGAGATTAGGATTTGTCACTCCGATTGTCGGAGAGGTATCTCTGGGCCCTCTCGGTAATGCACATCACATAAGCCTTGAAAGCATTGCAACTAATGAGTTAGTTGCGGGATGATGTATTACAGAACGAGTAAAGAGACTTGCCGGTAACGAGATTGAACTAGGTATTGGATACCGACGATCGAATCTCGGGCAAGTAACATACCGATGACAAAGGGAACATCGTATGTTGTTATGCGGTCTGACCGATAAAGATCTTCGTAGAATATGTAGGAGCCAATATGGGCATCCAGGTCCCGCTATTGGTTATTGACCGGAGACATGTCTCGGTCATGTCTACATTGTTCTCGAACCCGTAGGGTCCGCATGCTTAAGGTTACGATGACAGTTATATTATGAGTTTATGCATTTTGATGTACCGAAGGTTGTTCGGAGTCCTGGATGTGATCACGGACATGACGAGGAGTCTCGAAATGGTCGAGACGTAAAGATTGATATATTGGAAGCCTATGTTTGGATATCGGAAGTGTTCTGGGTGAAATCGGGATTTTACCGGAGTACCGGGAGGTTACCGGAACCCCCCGGGAGCCATATGGGCCTTAATGGGCTTTAGTGGAAAGGAGAAAGGGGCAGCCCAAGGTGGCTGCGCGCCCCCCCCCTCCCCTAGTCCTATTAGGACTAGGAGAGGTGGCCTGCCCCCCTCTCCCTCTTTCCCCCTCGGGGAATCCTAGTCCAACTAGGATTGGGGGGGAGTCCTACTCCCGGAAGGAGTAGGACTCCTCCTGCGCCCTCCTCCTGGCCGGCGCCCCCCCTCCCCCTTGGCTCCTTTATATACTGAGGCAGAGGCACCCCAGAAACACACAAGTTGATCCATGTGATCTATTCCTTAGCCGTGTGCGGTGCCCCCAGCCACCATAGTCCTCGATAATACTGTAGCGGAGTTTAGGCGAAGCCCTGCTGCTGTAGTGCATCAAGATTGTCACCACGCCGTCGTGCTGACGGAACTCTTCCCTGACACTTTGATGGATCGGAGTCAGGGGATCGTCATCGAGCTGAACGTGTGCTCGAACTCGGAGGTGCAGTAGTTTTGGTGCTTGATCGGTTGGATCGTGAAGACGTACGACTACTTCCTCTATGTTGTGTCAGCGCTTCCGCAGTCGGTCTGCGTTGGGTACGTAGATAACACTCTCCCCTCTCATTGCTATGCATCACATGATCTTGCGTGTGTGTAGGAATTTTTTTGAAATTAGTACGAAACCCAACAATTGGCTCCTACATATTCTACGAAGATCTTTATCGGTCAGACCGCATAACAACATACGTTGTTCCCTTTGTCATCGATATGTTACTTGCCCGAGATTCGATCATCGGTATCTCAATACCTAGTTCAATCTCGTTACCGGCAAGTCTCTTTACTCATTCCGTAATACATCATCCTGCAACTAACTTATTAGTTGCAATGCTTGCAAGGCTTGAGTGATGTGCATTACCGAGAGGGCCCAGAGATACCTCTCCGGCAATCGAAGTGACAAATCCTAATCTCGAAATACGCCAACCCAACAAGTACCTTCGGAGACACCTATAGAGCACCTTTATAATCACCCAGTTACGTTGTGACGTTTGGTAGGACACAAAGTGTTCCTCCGGTAAACGGGAGTTGCATAATCTCATAGTCATAGGAACATGTATAAGTTATGAAGAAAGCAATAGCAAAGAACTAAATGATCAAGTGCTAAGCTAACAGAATGGGTCAAGTCAATCACATCATTCTCCTATTGATGTGATCTCGTTAATCAAATGACAACTCATGTCTATGGTTAGGAAACATAACCATCTTTGATTAACGAGCTAGTCAAGTAGAGGCATACTAGTGACTCTCTGTTTTTGTCTATGTATTCACACATGTATTATGTTTCCGGTTAATACAATTCTAGCATGAATAATAAACATTTATCATGATATAAGGAAATAAATAATAACTTTATTATTGCCTCTAGGGCATATTTCCTTCAATAATTACATTCGATTATGTCCTACTGCTATGTGTCAATGAATGTTCACAAGCTCCTAAGATTATGTAGTGATTGAAATTAAACTAGAGAATCACATAATGAGAGACAACAAGTGAACAATGGAAAGAAACGTCTTATATCCCCTACTAAGAATTCTCTCTATCAAAGTGATACCAAATCCTTTTTTACCATCTCTCTCCAGCTAGCAATCATCATACGTGGTACTACTAAGGTAGCACCGTTGTACATATCCTAACCTACCACATGACTTATTTTCTTCATGAATGGTAAAAATTCTTGAGGTTTTGTTGCAACATGTTGTTCTCTTGCATGATTACTACAATGAACTACTTTAGTGCAAAATGATTTTAGGAAAGGAAAAAAGATATTACAAGCCAAACAGAAGTTTATAATCGTAGTGTTTGGATAGTGGTATTGCATCAAGAATTTTTTGTGATAGATAATTCCTATAGTAATTTGGAAAAAATCACCAAACATGATTTGAAATTTAATGTCTCTAATATTTACTTTGCATTCCACTTTCTTCCACCAAGGGAATGAATTGTGGTTGATAATATAATATATTTTTATGCAATATGTGACATCTAGAGAAGATAAAAGACACAGACTATGTATTAGTGTCATGTCTAATGATTATTATTTGCTTCCTCCTCAAAATAAACTAGAGAGATATGTAACCAAGAGATGTGATATTCTACAATGGAGATATTTTTATATACCCTTTACTAAGCGAAGGAAAACCTTTTTTTGTTTCTCTTTCTTCTAACTCGGCAGGTGGCATCACTGTTGTGTATACCCTAACCATTTAATGCATAATATTTAAATTCATGTATTCCCTTGTCCACTATCCAAACCTATTATGCGCAACTCATGGGGTTTGTCCTTATGTAGGACCAAGCAAACTATGCCATTTGAGTATTTGGAGCTTAAGGATCTGGATGGACCCATTCAATTTGAGTATTTGGAGCTTTGGTTATGGTTAGGTGGGTGTTTCGTACAACCGTGTTAGGTGCATGTCCATATGGGTGTAAAATAGGATAGATATATATCTTCATTTGGAAGGTCGAATCTTCTTTTCTTGCTGAAAGGTGATTTTTTAAGGTTTTGTAGCAATATGTTGTTTTGTTGCGAAATTAAAATGATGGACTAACTGAGAGTTGTGAATCTCGATGGAATTCCAAATGAGGCGGTTTATTTCTTATGTGATTTAGGGAATGTTATCATCTCAAACACGAAGCCTTGAATTCCAGAAAAAGTTCCCACATCCAATCGAAGTAACAAACACTGGTAGATAAATAAAACTCCAATAGTACAAAAAAATAATTTTAGAATATAAATAAAGGATTTTGGAACCTACAAGAAGGTCATATTTGCATTGTTCGTATAGTGGTAATGCATCAAGAATTCTTTCTGCTATAGAAATTAGGATGAAACCGCCGAACACGGTTTAGAATCTAGTGTATCTCTTTGAGATTATCTCTGCAGGATATGCATGCCTTATCACTCCCTTCTCCCACCTTTCAAGGGCATGTGCACTGATTGATAAGTCAATATTTTTTATGCAACACATGTCATTCAGAGAAGACTACAAAGTCATGCTATTCATTCGATTATGTCCTACAGTTATGTGACCAGGAATGTTTGCAAGCTCCTAAGATTATGGAATGATTGAAATCAAACTAGAGAATTATGTAATCAGAGACGAGAGAATTGACCTATCTCCCCTACTAAGAATTATCTCTAGCAAAGATAAAGAAATCCCTTTTTTATCATCTCTCTCCAAGCTAGCAATCATCATACGTGGTACTACTAAGGTAGCACCACAATACATATCCTAACTTACCACATGATTTCTTTTCTTCATGAATGGTCACTAGTAGAAAAAACCTCAGATTCGTCCCGGTTGGTAAGGGCCTTTTGTCCCGGTTTGTGAACCGGGACTAAAGGGTCATTACTAATGCCCTAACCCTTTAGTCCCGGTTCTTACACAAACCGGGATAGATGGGCCTCCACGTGGCCGGTGCGCCGAGCCCAAGCAGGAGGGCCTTTGGTCCCGGTTGGTGGCACCAACCGGGACCAATAGGCATCCACGCGTCAGCATTTCAGGGGCTGGGGTTTTTGTTTTTTTGAAGGGGGGGGGGGTTGGGGCTTTGGGGCTTTAATTTAGGTGTTTCATATATTGTGTTAGCTAGCTAATTAATAGAGAGAAGTGTCCTCTCTTATGTCCGTGCTTGGTTGACGCTATATATACGTATATATAGAGAGGACTAGACACGCTAGCTAGTAAGCAAATGAAGGAAACAGAAGATTGTCATGAACATATGCATACAGAGAGAAGTGATATCGACCACCTCTCCTTCTCCGAGAGATTGGTCGAACAACAAGTTCCCGTATATCTATCCGACACTACCGGCTACATATATACAATAATTATCTCTTACAATGTAATTAATGTCCTAATTATATATGAACACAGGGTCCACATAGTATTCTCCGTCTCCAGCGATCACGTGGTCAAGGAAGAATGCCGCCAATTCCTCTTGAATTGCTCGCATATGATCTGGTGCTAGGAGTTCATCCCGCATCCGAAACATCTAATTTGAACAAGGGGGTCAATACATATATATATATATATATATATATGAATAAATGAAACTCAACACAAATGATGGTAATAAAATAAAATTGTGAATATTATTGCTTACACACTTCATATTGTTCATCAGATTAGCCCCGTTCACAGGCCGTGTGGCGGATGGACTCGCAAACGTAGTATCCACAGAAATCATTCCCTTCTTCCTGCCACAACCACTTTACAAGAAATAAAGGTCAATCAAACTGATAAGCAAGCATGCCAAATGGTTGATGAAACTAGCGCTTGAATCACTAGGAGATGCGTGGAACATGTTACTATAGTACTTACTTTCGAGTGTCTAAATTGCAGCTTCTTCGGCAGTCCCGGAGCTTTTTTGGTGAATTTTCTCCAAACCCTACCAGACAAAGAAAACAATTACTTGATATCAGGAAATGAACAAAGTTGCTGATATGATGGATAATGATCGACTTAACTTACTTCTCGAGTATTTGAGTCATGTCCGCATAGTCCTGGGGATCTTTTCGTCTTGAGTCTAAGACGGTTACTAGTCCCTGCTCAAGCTTAATCTCTAGGAGAATATCGTGGAACCTGCACACGCATGCATAACTCATCAATTACATTACTATAACATGGACTAATAAGGGAAACCGAATATGCACAAGACAGTAACACTCACTTGAAGTTGTAAGGAAAGATTATTATATCTTTGTTTTCATTTATTACCAACGATCGTAGCAAGTTGGCCTCGGTATCTTCGGCATGATATTTAACCTCAGTTGCATCTATGAGATTTGTGTTAATGAACCCAATATCACCGATTTGTCTTTTCTTCAATTCGGCGATCTTCAATCTGGATAATATAGTGAGGATAATTATAAATACATGCAATGAAAGAGCTAACCTATATAGAGAGACTTAATGACAGAAGTAGTGCTACTTACATACAGTAGCAAGTGACCATTACTTTATCGAGGGCCTTTTGATTAAAAAACTGGAAGAACTCCTCAAATGGAACATTCAACAGTTCAATTCCAACGAGGTCATGCTCCTCTCTAACTCTCAGCGTCAAAGTATTCCTCCCCCAGACTCTTTGCAGGTTTTCATGTACCAATCATGGAATCTTCGCATCATCGTTGTTAGAGATGTTTCATCTTTGACGAGAGGCTTCCCGTACTCGTATTTGTGTTCCTCCACCTCCAAGAACTCATAACGTACATTGTCGGCCAGATAATCTCCAAGATTGCTATAACCGGGCACCATCCTCGGATCATTAGTAGCTACCTTGAGAGGGGGGCACGATTGGTTCGCTTGTTCGCCGAGCTAGGGAATTTTTTTCCCAGCTCGTCGTTCTTTTAACCTTTGATCACTGATGATAACCCACAAGTATAGGGGATCGCAACAGTTTTCGATAAGTAAGAGTGTAGAACCCAACGAGGAGCTAAAGGTAGAACAAATATTCCCTCAAGTTCTATCGACCACCGATACAACTCTACGCACGCTTGACCTTCGCTTTACCTAGAACAAGTATGAAACTAGAAGTACTTTGTAGGTGTTGTTGGATAGATTTGCAAGATAATAAAGATTACGTAAATAAAAAGTAGGGGCTGTTTAGATAAGGAAACAATAAAGTAAATATAGCGAGTGTGGAAAAAGTGGTGGTAGGAGTTGTGAAATTGCCCCTAAGCAATTGACTACTTTACTAGACCGATAGCAAGTATTATGTGGGAGAGGCCACTTCTAGCATGTCATCCCTGACTTGGAATTCTATGCACTTATGATTGGAACTATTAGAAAGCATCTGCAACTACTAATGTTAATTAAGGTAAAACCCAACCATAGCATTAAGGTATATTGGTCCCCCTTCAATCCCGTATGCATCAATTTCTATGCTAGGTGAAGCTTCTGTCACTCTTGCCCTCCAATACATAGTCCTATCAACATACAACTAACCCTAGGGTGTGATCCACGCGCGCAATCATATGATGGGCACCAAAGGACATCATCATAACCACAAGCAAATTAAATCAATCATAGCAATTCATCAACCACCGATAGGACAACGAAAATCTACTCAGACATCATAGGATGGCAACACATCATTGGATAATAATATGAAGCATAAAGCACCATGTTCAATTAGAGGGTACAGCGGGTTGCGGGAGAGTGTACCGCTGTAGATAGAGGGGGGAAGGTGATGGAGATGTTGGTGAAGATGGCGGAGGTGTTGGTGTAGATCGCGGTGACGATGATGGCCCCCGGTGGCACTCCGGTGGCACCGGAAGCGAGGGGGAGAGAGCCCCCCTCCTTCTTCTTCTTCCTTGACCTCCTCCCTAGATGGGAGAAGGGTTTCCCCTCTGGTCCATGGCCTCCATGGCAAGGGAGGGGCGAGAGCCCCTCCGAGATTGGATCTGTCTCTCTGTCACTCTCTATTTCTGTGTTCTGTTCTGACTATGTTTCACCGTTTCGTATATATATGGAGATCTGTAACTCCGATTGGCCTGAAACCTTCGCCGTGATTTTTTCCCTGAATATTAGCTTTCTTGCTGCAAAATAAGAGCGTCAACCGCCTTACGGTGGGCTCACAAGGGTAGGGGCGCGCCCTAGGGGGGCCCTGCCTCATGACCACCTCGGGCACTGGTTCGCATTGATTTTCCTTCTGAATTTTCCATATTTTCCAAAAATAAGCTCCGTCCGTTTTTATCCCGTTTGGACCCCGTTTGATATGGATATTCTGCGAAACCAAAAACATGCAAGTGACAGGAATTGGCACTCGGCACTAGATAATTATGTTAGTCCCAAAAATAATATAAAAATTTGCCAAAAGTATATGAAAGTTGAATAATATTGGCATGGAACAATCAAAAATTATAGATACAACGGAGACGTATCAGCATCCCCAAGCTTAATTCCTGCTCGTCCTCGAGTAGGTAAATGATAAAAAAATAATTTTTGATGTGGAATGCTACCTAGCATAATCTTGATCATATGTCTAATCATGGCATGAATATTAAGACACGAGTGAGTCAAAGCAATAATCTATCTTTTGACATAAAGACAATAATATTTCAAGCATACCAACCAAGCAATTATGTCTTATTGAAATAACATAGCCAAAGAAAGCTCATCCCTACAAAATCATATAGTCTGGCTATGCTCCATCTTCACCACACAAAATATTTACATCATGCACAACCCCGATGACAAGCCAAGCAATTGTTTCATACTTTTGACGTTCTCAAACCTTTTCAAGTTTCACGCAATACATGAGCGTGAGCCATGGACATAGCACTTTAGGTGGAATAGAATATGATGGTGGGGGTTATGTGGAGAAGACAAAAAAGGAGAAAGTCTCACATCAACTAGGCGTATCAACGGGCTATGGAGATGCCCATTAATAGATATCAATGTGAGGAGTAGGGATTGCCATGCAATGGATTCACTAAGATCTATAAGTGTATGAAAGCTCAAACTGAAAACTAAGTGGGTGTGCATCCAACTAGCTTGCTCATGAAGACCTCGGGCGTTTGAGGAAGCCAATCATTGGAATATGCAAGCCAAGTTCTATAATGAAAATTCCCACTAGTATATGAAAGTGAAAGCATATGATACTCTCTCTATGAAGAACATGGTGCTACTCTGAAGCACAAGTGTGGTAAAAGGATAGTAACATTGCCCCTTCTCTCTTTTTCTCTCATTTTTTTATTTTCTCTTTTTTTGGTGGGCTTCTTTGGCCTCTTTTATTTTTTTGTGAAGTCCGGAGTCTCATCCCGACTCTATGGGGGAATCATAGTCTCCATCATCCTTTCCTCACTGGGGCAATGCTCTAATAATGATGATCATCACACTTTTATTTACTTACAACTCAATATTACAACTCGATATATAGAACAAAGATATGACTCTATATGAATGCCTCCGGCGGTGTACCGGGATGCGCAATGATCTAGCGTAGCAACGACATCAAAAAATGGACAAGCCATGAAAACATCATGCTAGCTATCTTACGATCATGCAAAGCAATATGACAATAAATGCTCAAGTCATGTATATGATGATGATGGAAGTTGCATGGCAATATATCTCGGAATGGCTATGGAAATGCCATAATAGGTAGGTATGGTGGCTGTTTTGAGGAAGGTATATGGTGGGTTTATGGTATCGGCGAAAGTTGCGCGGTACTAGAGAGGCTAGCAATGATGGAAGGGTGAGAGTGCGTATAATCCATGGACTCAACATTAGTCATAAAGAACTCACATACTTATTGCAAAAATCTATTAGTTATCGAAACAAAGTACTACGCGCATGCTCCTAGGGGGATAGATTGGTAGGAAAAGACCAGCGCTCGTCCCCGACCGCCACTCATAAGGAAGACAATCAATAAATACCTCATGCTCCGACTTCATCATTACATAACGGTTCACCATACGTGCATGCTACGAGAATCACAAACCTCAACACAAGTATTTCTACAATCCACAACTACCCACTAGCATGACTCTAATATCACCATCTTTATATCGCAAAACTATTGCAAGGAATCAAACATATCATATTCAGTGATCTACAAGTTTTATGTAGGATTTTATGACTAACCATGTGAATGACCAATTCCTGTCATCTCTCTAAATAGATATAAGTGAAGCAAGAGAGTTTAATTCTTTCTACAAAAGATATGCCCACACTATAACAAATATAAGTGAAGCAAAAGAGCATTCTACAAATGGCGGTTGTCTATGTAAAGAGAAACAGACAATCCAAACTTCAAATGATATAAGTGAAGCACATGAAGCATTCTATAAAGCCATACTCAAAGAATATAAGTGAAGTGCAAAGAGCATTCTATAAATCAACCAAGGACTATCTCATACCAGCATGGTGCAAAAAATAAAAATGAAAACTAAATGCAAAAGACGCTCCAAGATTGCACATATCGCATGAACGAAACGAATCCGAAAACATACCGATACTTGTTGAAGAAAGAGGGGATGCCTCCCCAGCATCCCCAAGCTTAGATGCTTGAATCTCCTTGAATATTTACTTGGGGTGCCTCGGGCATCCCCAAGCTTGAGCTCTTACCTCTCTTCCTTCTTCTCACATCGAGACCTTCTCGATCATCGAACACTTCATCCACACAAAACTTCAACAGAAAACTCGGTAAGATCCGTTAGTATAATAAAGCGAATCACTACTCTAAGTACTGTTGCAAACCAATTCATATTTTATTTTTGCATTGTGTCTACTTTAATATAACTTTTTCATGGCTTAATCCAGTAATATAAATTGATATTTTCATCAAAACAAGCAAACTATGCATCAAAAACAGAATCTGTCTAAAACAGAACAGTCTGTAATAATCTGAATATTCACCATTCTTCTGATACTTGAAAAATTCTACAAAAATTAGGAAAAATAAAAAATTTGTATAGGAAGACAGTGAAAAAAGAATCAGAACCATTTGACATTCCAGCTGAAAATTTAAAATCGCGCACCACAGCCAAAGTTTCTGTCCTGCACCGTACAAACCATCAAGCAAATGTAAACATCCTAAAGACAAACCTTGGCACATTATTTTTTATAATACAATGGAATTGTAAAAGGGGATAATTATTTTTATTGAAAAGTTTCTGTAATCAAGATTCACAAAGTTTTCGTGAGCATGAACAAAGTTCAAGGCTAGCTCCCACTTCAACAATGCTTGTCTTTCTCACTTTCGCTTTCCTTTTTGAAAAAAATTTGGGTTCCCCTCTTTATTTTTGTTGTTTTTAAACTATATAAAAGCACTCAACAGAAATAAATGACTCTCTAAAACTTCCGGGTTGTCTCCCTGGCAGCGCTTTCTTTAAAGCCATTAAGCTAGGCATATAGTGCTCAAGTAGTGAATCCACCCGGATCCCAAGGTATATCGAAGGCAATTTTAATTAACAATGATTTGTAATTTAGTGGTGAGCACAAGGTAACATATATCATGTAATGACGAAGTCTAACTCTCTTCCTATGCATCGGCATGTCATAAAAGAACAATTCATGCACACACAGTAAAGGCCAATGCATAGTATAAACAGTTTCTTGCAATTTTACCATGTTGGAAACATAGAGATGTGGAGATATAGTTCCTCTATCATAATAATTGCAAGTAGGAGCAGCAAGCACATGCATATTATATCTATCAAAATCATCATGTGCAACGGTAAAAGGCAACCCATCAATATATTCTTTAATAAGAGCAAACTTCTCCGATATAGTGTAGTTGGGAGAATTCAAAAAGATAATAGGACTATCATGCGTGGGTGCAATAGCAACAATTTCATGTTTAACATAAGGAACTATAGCAATTTCATCTCCATAAGCATAATTCATATTGGCATCTTGGCCACAAGCATATCAAGCATCATCAAAAAGGGATATTACAAGAGAATCAACGGGATCATAGTAGTCATCATAGCAATCATCCTTCGGTAAGCTCGAAGGGAAATTAAACAATGTATGAGTTGAAGAGTTACTCTCATTAGAAGGTGGGCACGGGTAGCTAATCCGCTCCTCCTCCTTTTGTTCTTCGCTCTCCTCCTCATCTTTTTCATCCAATGGGCTCACAGTTTCATCAATTTCTTCTTCCATAGACTCCTACAAAATATTAGTCTCTTCTTGGACAGCAGAGTATTTCTCAATATATGGTTTAACATAGGCATTAGAAGCATAATTAACATAGCAATATTTAAGTATGGCAAAAATTTCAGATTTGTAAAGAGTAGCATCATACTTTTCAATCAAATAAGCAATTTCGTAAGCACCCTTATAAGCAACAAATTCTTCAATTTGTTGAATATCATAGTAACTATAAACACCCTTAGCATAAGAGGATACGATTCCATTATCACTAAACAAACATTGGTAGGGAAGGTGTTTCTTAGGGTCTTCAGAACAACAAGTATAATCATATATTTCACATAAATTCCAAGCATAGCATTGCAAACGATGAATTTGATCCAGTAAAGTTTTCCCTTTTTCAGATATTCGGTGTCGCACAAAACAAGCATGCTCATCTAAAGATTTGCCCTCAACTAAGCTAGTTGGGGTTTCAGCACGAGCACAAAGGGATCGAAGATGATCCAAGTAATAAGCTTCAACAGTGTGATAGATTTTGAGTGGTTCTTCAACCATTGGTTTAGTAGGTACAACTAATTTTTTTGGTATTTTGCGTTTCCAACCCATAACTAAAGATAGAAAAAAACTAAGAACAGCAAATAAAAATTACTTAGTGATAAAGCAAACAAGCACACACAAGAATATTCACCCCACGCTATTGCTCCCCGGCAACGGCGCCAGAAAAAGGTCTTGATAACCCACAAGTATAGGGGATCGCAACAGTTTTCGATAAGTAAGAGCGTCGAACCGAACGAGGAGCTAAAGGTAGAAAAAATATTCCCTCAAGTTCTATCGACCACCGATACAACTCTACGCACGCTTGACGTTCGCTTTACCTAGAACAAGTATGAAACTAGAAGTACTTTGTAGGTGTTGTTGGATAGATTTGCAAGATATTAAAGATTACGTAATTAATAAGTAGGGTCTGTTTAGATAAAGAAACAATAAAGTAAATATAGCGAGTGTGGAAAGAGTGGTGGTAGGAGTTGCGAAATTGCCCCTAAGCAATTGACTACTTTACTAGACCGATAGCAAGTATTATGTGGGAGAGGCCACTGCTAGCATGTCATCCCTGACTTGGAATTCTATGCACTTATGATTGGAACTATTAGCAAGCATCCGCAACTACTAATGTTCATTAAGGTAAAACCCAACCATAGCATTGAGGTATATTGGTCCCCCTTCAATCCCGTATGCATCAATTTCTATGCTACGTTGAAGCTTTTGTCACTCTTGCCCTCCAATACATAGTACTATCAACATACAACTAACCCTAGGGTGTGATCCACGCGCGCAATCATATGATGGGCACCAAAGGACAGAAACATAACCACAAGCAAATTAAATCAATCATAGCAATTCATCAACCACCGATAGGACAACGAAAATCTACTCAGACATCATAGGATGGCAACACATCATTGGATAATAATATGAAGCATAAAGCACCATGTTCAAGTAGAGGGTACAGCGGGTTGCGGGAGAGTGGACCGCTGTAGATAGAGGGGGAAGGTGATGGAGATGTTGGTGAAGATGGCGGAGGTGTTGGTGTAGATCGCGGTGATGATGATGGCCCCCGGTGGCACTCCGGTGCCACTGGAAGCGAGGGGGAGAGAGCCCTCCTCCTTCTTCTTCTTCCTTGACCTCCTCCCTAGATGGGAGAAGGGTTTCCCCTCTGGTCCATGGCCTCCATGGCAAGGGAGGGGCGAGAGCCCCTCCGAGATTGGATCTGTCTATCTGTCTCTCTGTCTCTCTTTGTTTCTGCGTTATGTTCTGGCTCTGTTTCACCGTTTCGTATATATATATATATATATATGGAGATCCGTAACTCCGATTGGCCTGAAAGCTTCGCCGTGATTTTTTTTTCAAATATTAGCTTTCTTGCGGCAAAAGAAGAGCGTCAACTCCCTTACGGTGGGCTCACGAGGGTAGGGGGCGCTCCCTAGGGGGGGGCGCCCCACTGCCTCGTGACCACCTCGGGCACTGGTTCGCATTGATTTTCCTTCCGAATTTTCCATATTTTCCAAAAATAAGCTCTGTCCGTTTTTAACCCGTTTGGACTCCATTTGATATGGATATTCCGTGAAACCAAAAACATGCAACAGACAGGACCTGACACTGGGCACTGGATCAATATGTTAGTCCCAAAAATAATATAAAAAGTTGCCAAAAGTATATGAAAGTTGAATAATATTGGCATGGAACAATCAAAAATTATAGATACGACGAAGACGTATCAACTGACAGTACTTCCTGACCGCTCCGCTTCGAAATGACTTTGCAATAATGCGGTCATAGTTGCCTTTCGGCGGAGACTTTGCTGGTTTTTTCAGGGCAGCCAGATGCGCTTCGCTTTCACCGGATCTACCTTCTCCTCCGGAGGTGGATGTTTCTTTGCTTTCACCCCTTCAAAGAAGTTCCTCACTTCGGCTCGCACGATCTTAGCGTTCTCCTCCGGGGTCCTCTCGTATGGTAACTTCTCCCGAGTCTTCAAAGAAGGACCAAATCTATATTGCCTCCCGCCTCTGGCTGTACTGCTAGACGCCGGCAGAGCAGACGGAGTGGCTGCGGCTGTCTTCTTTCCTTGCTTACGAGGCGGAGGAGAAGGACTACGACGTGCCGGAGCAGCCGGAGCGGTGACGGGTCTCTTCCGCCCTTACTAACAAGGCAGAGAAGGAGGAGGCTGGCTGCTCGGGCGCGCCGGCGCAGGCGGAGGAGGAGGAGTGCCGCCACGCGTCGGAGAAGGAGGCCAAGTGCCCTGATCTTCACTCACCGGAGGAGGAGGCGGTGGAGGAGGCGGAGTGCCCTGACTCGCCGGGGGAGGAGGGGGAGGAGGCGGAGGTGTCCAGTTCGGAAGGTTGATGAGCTCCTTCCGCCATAGGCATGGAGTCTTTAGAGCAGAACCCAGCCGAGTCTCCCCTTCACCGGTAGGATGGTCAAGCTGGAGGTCCTCAAATCCCTCCGTTATTTCAGCCACCATCACCCTAGCATATCCTTCTGGAATCGGTCGACAGTGAAAAGTTGTGCCGGGTTCAGTAGGAAAAACAGAGCCAACAGCCGCCTTGACCTTCAAATTCATCCATTGCGTCATAAGGTGGCAATTTTGAGACTCCGTGATAGCATCCACGGGATAGCTGGCAGGATCTGTCAAGACATGCTCCGGCTGAAGCAGCTCGGTGGAAGCCACGCTGCTTCTCCGCTGAGATGGCGGGGTAGCTTCTGGGGAAGCTTCGGCAGGTCGCTTTCTGCGATTTGCTTCTCGTTCCTCTATCGCTTGTACCCTTGCGTGCAGCGCCTAAATTTGGGCATGCTCCACTTTTTTCCTCCTCTCCTGGCATTTGTAACCGCCTGTGTCCGGAAAACCAGCATTCCACGGAACAGAGCCTGGCGTGCCTCGTGTCCGTCCAGGGTGCTCAGGATTCCTGAGGGCCATTGTGAGCTCATCGTTCTCTCTGTCTGGAATGAACGCTCCTTGTTGCGCTGCATCAATATAGTGCTTTAGCTTCTTGACTGGTATGTTCATTTGCTCGTCCGTCCAAACGCATTTCCCTGATAAAGAGTCCAAGGTTCCGCCAGCCCCAAAGAACCAAGTCCGGCAACGGTCTGGCCAGTTCATTGTCTCTGGTTCGATCCCTTTATCAAGCAGATCATTCTCAGCCTTGGCCCACTTAGGCCGGGCTTTGAGGTAGCCACCTGACCCAGTGCGATGGTGAAGCTTCTTCTTTGTAGGCCACAAATGCAGGCCAGTGATCTCCGATCTTCTCATATTTGCCGATGAATTCTGGTGTCTCTTCTTTGTCGACAAACGTTTTCAGCTCATTCTTCCACCTCCTGAATAGGTCTGCCATCTTCTTAAGAGCATGAGACTTGATTAATTGCTCTTTAACTGGCTTCTCCGGATCCTCCTCTGGCGGTAGGGTGAAATTTGCCTTCAGCTCAGTCCAAAGATCATCTTTCTGCATATCATTGATATAAGACACCTCAGGGTCTTCGTTCTTAGGCTTACACCATTGCTGGATGCTGATCGGGATCTTGTCCCTAACAAGAACCCCGCACTGAGCAGCAAATGCTTCCTTTGTCCGGATGGGTTCAAGCGGCATGCCATCATGCGATATTTCTATGATCTCAAACCTTTCATCCGAGCACAACTTTTTCTTCGGGCCTTGTCTCTTTATCGAAGTTGTGCTCAATCCGGAGGGCTAGAAAAAAGAAGAATTAGACGAGAGTTAATTGATATGTGTACATATCAAAACAATTAATGCATCAATTAGCTAGTCATCACAGGCTTAACTAATATATTTACCTGGCCGGACTCTATTCGGTCACCGGAGCCGTCACCACGGGCTCCGTCTTGCACCAGCATTGGGTCACCGGAGCCATCATAATCATGTCTTTCCTCCTCCATTATTCGATCACCGTAGCCTGCTTCTTCTTCACCCTGTTCTGCTTCCAGACCATCATTGTCGTTAAGATACGACATGACATCACCTCCGGCTAAGATTATGTCCCCCAACACCTGTTCTTGTTCCTCGTCTCGTCCGAATTCCATTGTTTCTGCAAATATTACAACATGGCAATTATTACACAAACATGACACCATGTGGATATATTAGTGGCAAATGTAGACCTAGCTTATTCCGGGTTTGGGGTGGCCTCGACAACGCTTCAAGGGTAGGGGCGCGGCGGGAGGGGGTAGGAGACCGACATCGTTTTTTTTCTAGGGTTTGGGTGCCCTTGAGAGTTTTGGTCGAGCGAGAGGGCCGGGGGGGGGGGTGCTCCCGTGGTATAAGTTATCACGGTCGAAGTTATCTGGGAGGGGGTTATATCGACAATGACGACATACATACATGGGAAAATAATGTTATCGGGGAGGGGGTAGGTCGAACCCCCCCTTGTGTTGAAGTTATCGGGACACGGGGTATATCGACAACGACATATCCGATAAAAAATAAGAAGACGAAGAAGAAATAAAAAGAGGAGAAGAAGATATTAATAGAGGAGAAGATTGAAGAAAAAAAGAGGAGAAGAAGAAATCCTCTATTTCTTTCTTCTTCTCCTCTATTCCTTTCTTCTTCTCCTCTTCTTTTTCTTCTTTTTTCTTCTTCTTATTTATTTCTCCTCTTCTTCTCATTTCTTCCTCTTCTTATTTCCCTTTTTCCTCTCCTTCTTTTTCTTCTTCTTCCTTTCCTAGCTAGATATATAAAACTTTTCTAAAAATGTAACTTTTGCATACATACATGGGAAAATAATATTATCGGGGAGGGGGTAGGTCGACCCCCCCCTCGTGTTGAAGTTATCGGGACACGGGGTATATCGACAACAACATATCCGATAAAAAATAAGAAGACGAAGAATAAATAAAAAGAGGAGAAGAAGATATTAATAGAGGAGAAGATTGAAGAAAAAGAAGAAGAAAAAAAGAGGAAAAGAAGAAAGAAATAGAGGAGAAGAAGAGAAAATAGAATAAAGAAATAGAGGAGAAGAAGAGAAAATAGAATACTATTTTCTCTTCTTCTCCTCTATTTCTTTCTTCTTCTCCTCTTCTTTTTCTTCTTTTTTTCTTCTTATTTATTTCTCCTCTTCTTCCTCTCCTCTTCTTCTCCTTTCTTCCTCTTCTTATTTTCCTTTTTCCTCTCATTCTTTTTCTTCTTCTCCTTTCTTCCTCTTCCTATTTTCCTTTTTCCTCTCATTCTTTTTCTTCTTCTTCCTTTCCTAGCTAGATATATAAAACATTTCTAAAAATGTAACTTTTGCATACATACATGGGAAAATAATATTATCGGGGAGGGGGTAGGTCGAACCCCCCCCCCTCATGTTGAAGTTATCGGGACACGGGGTATATCGACAACGACATATCCGATAAAAAATAAGAAGACGAAGAAGAAATAAAAAGAGGAGAAGAAGAAAGGAATAGAGGAGAAGATCGAAGAAAAAAAAGAAGAAAAAGAGGAGAAGAAGAAAAAAATAGAATATTCTATTTTTTTTTCTTCTCCTCTATTCCTTTCTTCTTCTCTTCTTTTTTTCTTCTTTTTTCCTTTTCTTATTTATTTCTCCTCTTCTTCCTCTCCTCTTCTTCTCCTTTCTTCCTCTTCTTATTATTTTTTAAAAATACATGAAGTAGTATTGCTTGCTTTTTTAAAAATAATGTTCAAAAATAAAAGTAGTATTGCTTCCTTTTTCCTCTCATTCTTTTAAAATAAGGTTTTGCCTAATTCATTGTTCATATGAATATACAAACATTTGCATATTTACAATAAATAATATCACCAAAAAATTATATGAACAGAAAAAATCCTAATTTTTCTAAAAATCTATCTTTTGCATATATACATGAACATATATATATATATACACACAGAGAACATATATACATACATATATACATTTTTATAAAAATGCAAAAAACAGAAAATCTAAAAAAGGACATATAAACAGATATACACACATACATATACTCATACATATACATACAATCAGGAAAAAAACATCTATACACATGCAAAAAAACAGGGAGGAAGAGGGGGGCGGTGCCGGCCCTGACCAAATGGATGAGTCACGGCGTGGTCGAGGCAGGGCGAGGCAGAGGCGACGACGTCATGGTCGGGGCAGGGCGACGGCGGCGCATGGTCGGGGCAGGGCGCGCGAGGCAGAGGCGACGGTGGCGCGGGGCAGCTGGGGCGACGACAACGTGGTCGGCGCAGGGGCGCGCGGCGTGGTCGGGGCGGGCCGCCGGCGGCGTGCTCGGGGCACGGCGACGACGGCATCGACGAGGCAGCAGAGGGCGGCGACGGGGCAAGCTCGATCGGGCAGCCTGGTGGCGTCATCGGGCGAACTGATGCAGATGATGTCTGAAAAATGGCGGGAAGCGGCGGCCTTTGGTCCCGGTTGGTAGCATCAACCGGGACTAAAGGGTGGCATTGGTCCCGGTTGATGCCACGAACCGGTACCAATGCACCCCTTTAGTCCCGGTTGGTGGCACCAACCGGGACCAAAGGCCTTGTGCTGGAACTGGCGCAGTGCGGTGGGATGTTTAGTCTCACCTCGCTAGCTGAGAGGCTTCGACAGTGGTTTATAAGCGCTGCTGCGCTGACCACTTCGAGCTCCTCTCAAATGCAGGCTCACGGGCCTAAAGTCACTTTATCTGCCTGTGGGCCTACTGGGCCTCCTGCGGGCCTGAATCCTGGCCCATGGTAGGGTTTCTAGTCGTATTCACGCCGTGGGGGCCCAGTAGGTGGCACTTTTTTTGTTTTCTTTGTTGCTTTATTTATTTTATTTTGTTTCTACTTACAACAAAATACTTAATGTTGCTATTTTTATTTTTTTCAGTTTTTTTGTTTTGTTTTTTGCATTATTTATTTTCTTTTGTTTCTTGCTTTATTTTTTAATTCTTATTGCTATTAGGTCAGAAAAATTATAAACTTTCTGTTAGTGCCATTAGTTTTGAAATTTGAATAGTTAAAATTTGAATTCTTTGAAATTTGTGTGAATCACAAGTTTGTGATTGACTTTACTATAAATATAGTTTTTTTCCCAGTTTTTGTTTGTTTTTTGCATTATTTATTTCCTTTTGTTTTTTGCTTTAATTTTTAATACTTTTTTGCTTTTAGGTTAGCAAAATTATAAACTTTCTGTTAGTGGCATTAGATTTAGAAAAATTATAAACTTTCTGTTAGTGCCATTAGTTTTCAAATTTGAATAGTTAAAATTTGAATTCTTTGATATTTGTGTGAATTCACAAGTTTGTGATTAACTTTACTATAAAAATAGTTTTTTCCAGTTTTGTTTTGTTTTTTGCATTATTTATTTTCTTTTGTTTTTTGCTTTATTTTTTAATTCTTTTTTGCTTTTAGGTCAGAAAAATTATAAACTTTCTGTTAGTGCCATTAGTTTTAGAAAAAATTATAAATTTTCTGTTAGTGCCATTAGTTTTAAAATTTGAATAGTTAAAATTTGAATAATGGTATTACGAGGGCTGAACCATAAGACATTAAAGCATTTCAAATAAACTCTGAAAAAGTTGAAATTTGGCATGGTATCATAATTTCACCCACATAGCATGTGCATGTACAAAACGGACAATGGTATCATACTCGTCTGTTACAAAGTTGGCATGGTATCATCATAATAGTTGCGGAAGGAAGTCTTCACTTTTTCTTCGCTTGTGTCATTTGCTTATTGCGCCGTAACCATGGATAATCTTCATCGTTTATCAGGATGCTTGGATCAGCCTTGACTTTGAAGGGAGGAATTTCATGAAACTTTTCATAATCTTCAAACATGTCTGTCTTGCCCTCCACTCCCACGATGTCCCTTTTTCCTGAAAGAACTATGTGGCGCTTTGGCTCATCGTATCATGTATTCGCTTCCTTATCTTTTCTTTTTCTCGGTTTGGTAGACATGTCCTTCACATAGATAACTTGTGCCACATCATTGGCTAGGACGAACCGTTCGTCTGCATACGCAAGATTGTTGAGATCCACTGTTGTCATTCCGTACTGTGGGTCTACCTGTACCCCGCCTCCTGACAAATTGACCCATTTGCACTTAAACAAAGGGACCTTAAAATCATGTCCGTAGTCAAGTTCCCATATGTCCACTATGTAACTATAATATGTGTCCTTTCCCCTCTCGGTTGCTGCATCAAAGCGGACACCGCTGTTTTGGTTGGTGCTCTTTTGATCTTGGGCGATCGTGTAAAATGTATTCCCTTTTATCTCGTATCCTTTATAAGTCAATACAGTCAAAGATGGTCCCCTGGATAACAAGTACAGCTCATCACAAACAGTGTTGTCATCTCTGAGATGTGTTTCCAACCAACTGCTGAAAGTCCTAATGTGTTCACATGTAATCCAGTCGTTGCACTGCTCCGGGTGTTTGGAGCGCAGACTGTTCTTGTGTTTATCGACATACGGGGTCACCAAGGTAGAGTTCTGTAGAACTGTGTAGTGTGCTTGAGACCAAGAATATCCATCCCTGCATATTATTGAGGCCCCTCCCAGCGTGCCTTTTCCAGTCAGTCTCCCCTCATACCGCGATTTAGAGAGACCTATTTTCTTAAGGCCAGGAATGAAGTCAACACAAAACCCAATGACATCCTCTATTTGATGGCCCATGGAGATGCTTCCTTCTGGCCTAGCGCGGTTATGGACATATTTCTTTAGGACTCCCATGAACCTCTCAAAGGGGAACATATTGTGTAGAAATACGGGCCCTAGAATGACAATCTCATCGACTAGATGAACTAGGACGCGCGTCATGATATTGAAGAAGGATGGTGGGAACACCAGCTCGAAACTGACAAGACATTGTGCTACATCACTCCTTAGCCTTGGTACGATTTCTGGATCGATCACCTTCTGAGAGATTGCATTGAGGAATGCACATAGCTTCACAATGGCTAATCGGACGTTTTCCGGTAGAAGCCCCCTCAATGCAACCGGAAGCAATTGTGTCATAATCATGTGGCAGTCATGAGACTTTAGGTTCTGGAACTTTTTCTCTGGCATATTTATTATTCCATTTATATTTGACGAGAAGCCAGTCGTGACCTTCATACTAAGCAGGAATTGAAAGAAGATTTCTTTCTCTTCTTTCATAAGAGCGTAGCTGGCAGGACCTTTATACTGCTTCGGAGGCATGCCGTCTTTTTCGTGCAAACATTGCAGGTCCTCCCGTGTCTCAGGTGTATCTTTTGTCTTCCCATACACGCCCAAGAAGCCTAGCAGGTTCACGCAAAGGCTATTCGTCACGTGCATCATGTCGATTGAAGAGCAGACCTCTAGGTCTTTCCAGTAGGGTAGGTCCCAAAATATAGATTTCTTCTTCCACATGGGTGCGTGTCCCTCAGCGTCATTCAGAACAGCTAGTGCGTCGGGACGCTTTCCAAAGATTACGTGTAAATCATTGACCATAGCAAGTACGTGATCACCGGTATGCATGGCGAGCTTCTTCCGGTGATCTGCCTCACCTTTGAAATGCTTGCCTTTCTTTCGACATTGATGGTTGGTCGGAAAAAATCGACGATGGCCCAGGTACACATTCTTCCTGCATTTGTCCAGGTATATACTTTTAGTTTCTTCTAAATAGTGCGTGCATGCGTGGTATCCCTTGTTTGTCTATCCTGAAAGGTTATTGAGAGCGGGCCAATAGTTGATGGTTACAAACAGCAACGCGTGCAGCTTAAATTCCTCCTGTTTGTGCTCATCCCACGTACGTACACCATTTCCATTCCAAAACTATAAAAGTTCTTCAACTAATGTCCATAGGAACACATCAATGTCGTTGTCGGGTTGCTTAGGTCCTTGGATGAGAATTGGCATCATAATGAACTTCCGCTTCATGCACATCAAAGGAGGAAGGTTATACATGCATAGAGTAACGAGCCAGGTGTTGTGATTGCTGCTTTGCTCCCCGAAAGGATTAATGCCATCCGCGCTTAAACCAAACCATACGTTCCTTGGGTCACTTGCAAACTCAGGCCAGTACTTTCTCTCGATTTTTCTCCACTGTGACCCATCAGCGGGTGCTCTCAACTTCCCGTCTTTCTTATGGTCCTCACTGTGCCATCGCATCAACTTGGCATGCTCTTTGTTTCTGAACATACGTTTCAACCGCGGTATTATAGGAGCATACCACATCACCTTCGCAGGAACCCTCTTCCTGGGGGGCTCACCGTCAACATCACCAGGGTCATCTCATCTGATCTTATACCGCAATGCACCGCATACCGGGCATGTGTTCAGATCCTTGTACGCACTGCAGTAGAGGATGTAGTCATTAGGGCATGCATGTATCTTCTGCACCTCCAATCCTAGAGGGCATACGACCTTCTTTGCTGCGTATGTACTGTCGGGCAATTCGTTATCCTTTGGAAGCTTCTTCTTTAATATTTTTAGTAGCTTCTCAAATCCTTTGTGAGGCACAGCATTCTCAGCCTTTCACTGCAGCAATTCCAGTATGGTACCGAGCTTTGTGTTGCCATCTTCACAGTTGGGGTACAACCCTTTTTTGTGATCCTCTAACATGCGATCGAACTTCAGCTTCTCCTTTTGACTTTCGCATTGCGTCCTTGCATCGACAATGACCCGGCGGAGATCATCATCATCGGGCACATCGTCTGGTTCCTCATGATCTTCAGCAGCTTCCCCCGTTGTAGCATCATTGGGCACATCGTCTGGTTCCTCTTGATCTTCAGTAGCTTCCCCCGTTGCAGCATCATCGTATTCAGGGGGCACATAGTTGTGATCGTCCTCTTCTTCTTCACCGTCTTCCATCATAACCCCTATTTCTCCGTGCCTCGTCCAAACATTATAGTGTGACATGAAACCATTGTAAAGCAGGTGGGTGTGAAGGATTTTCCGGTCAAAGTAAGACTTCATATTCCCACATTTAGGGCATGGACAACACATAAAACCATTCTGTTTGTTTGCCTCAGCCACTTCAAGAAAATCATGCACGCCCTTAATGTACTCGGAGGTGTGTATGTCACCGTACATCCATTGCCGGTTCATCTGCGTGCATTATATATAATTAAGTGTGTCAAAAACCATTACAGAACATCATGAATAGATAATTAAGTGACCAAATTAATAAAAGTTAATCATCACATTAAAACCAAAGTACATACATAGTTCTCATCTAACAACATATAGCTCTCCAGAGCGTCTAATTAATTAAACCATACATTGAAACTATGTAAAACATTTCAATGTGAAAACAAATGCGATCATAATCGCAACCAAGGTAACAATTGATCCAACGACATAATGATACCAAGCCTCGGTATGAATGGAATATTTTCTAATCTTTCACATCTTCAACCGCATTGCATCCATCTTGATCGTGTGATCATCAACGACATCCGCAACATGCAACTCCAATATCATCTTCTCCTCCTCAATTTTTTTATTTTTTCCTTCAAGTAATTGTTTTCTTCTTCAACTAAATTTAACCTCTCAACAATAGGGTCGGTTGGAATTTCCGGTTCAACTACCTCCTAGATAAATAAAATCTATGTCACGTTGGTCGACATAATTTTCATAAACAATAAATGAACCAAGTAGTTATAAAAAGATAATATATACCACATCCGAATCATAGCCAGGACGAGGGCCGACGGGGGTGGATACCAAAACCATCGCACTATATAATAACAAGCAATAATAAAAGTAAGAAAATTAGAGAAGTATCTATTTAAAGTAAGATTTTTTTCTTTCAGAAAGAAGATAAGAACAAGAGGCTCACCACGGTGGTGCCGGCGACGAGATCGGTGCGGGCGATCGACGGCGGTGAAGACGGGAGTGGGACGTGATGGGATGCTAAACCTAGACATATCTCGAGGAAAATGGAGCTTTGAGGTCGAGCTTCGAGAGGATAAAGCTTAACTAGTGTGGCTCGGGCATTTCATCGAACACCTCATGTACATAGGAGGTGATCTAGAGCACCACAAAGCCCTCCCCTTGCCGGCCAGGGAAAAACAGAGCACTGGGGTGCTCTGCTCGCGGGCGAGGGGTATATATAGGCACCTCATTGGTCCCGGTTCGTGGCATGAACCGGGACTAAAGGGAAGCCTGTGGTCCTGGTTCAAGCCACCAACCGGGACCAATGGTGGTGGGCCAGGAGCGAGGCCCATTGGTCCCGGTTCGTCCCACCAACCGGGACCAAAGGGGCATGACGAATCGGGACCAATGCCCCCACGAGGCCCGGCAGGCCCCTGGCCTCACAAACGGGACCAATGCCCCCAAGGGTCCCGGTTCTAGATTGAACCGGTGAAATGATCGATATGGTTGACTAGAGGGGGGGGGGGTGAATAGGCAACTAACAATTTTTAGCTTTTCTTTAGCAATTTAAACTTTGCATCAAAGTAGGTTGTCTAGATATGCAACTAGATGAGCAACCTATATGATGCAACACGAATAGGAACACAAGCAAGCAAGATATATGAAACAAATAAGCTACACAAGTAAAGGCATGAGAAAACCAAGAGTGGAGACGGTGGAGACGAGGATGTGTTGCCGAAGTTCCTTCCCTTTGTGAGGAAGTACGTCTCCGTTGGAGCGGTGTGGAGGCACAATGCTCCCCAAGAAGCCACTAGGGCCACCGTAATCTCCTCACGCCCTCCCATAATGCGAGATGTCGTGATTCCACTATTGGTGCCCTTGGAGGCAGCGACCGAACCTTTACAAACGAGGATGGGGCAATCTCCACAACTCAATTGGAGGCTCCCAACGACACCACGAAGATTCACCACAATGGACTATGGCCTCGCGATGACCTCAACCGTCTAGGATGCTCAAACACCCAAGAGTAACAAGATCCGCAAGGGATTAGTGGGGGGAATCAAATATCTCTTGGTGGAAGTGTAGATCGGGGCCTTCTCAACCACTCTCGAGCAAATCAACAAGTTTGGTTGGCTAGGGAGTGAGATCGGGCGAAAATGGAGCTTGGAGCAATAATGGAGCTTTAATGGTGGAAGAGGTGAGCCAAGGGGGAAGAAGGAGACCCCTTATATAGTGTGTGGAAAAGATCCAACCGTTACCCACCAACCAGCCCGTGGCCAGCGGTACTACCGCGCCTGGCCAGCGGTACTACCGCAAGGCCACACAGCACTACTACTTGCAACCAAGCGGTACTACCGCACGGCAGTGCGGTACAACCATACCGACCCACGGTACTGCCGTGACCCCAGCACAGAAACAGACGCAAGGCTGGGGGCGGTACTTCCGCACGCGCGGTACTACCGCGCCCCCCATGCGGTACTACCGTAGGGCAAAAGTCCCAGCCAGGGGGAAGGGGAACTTCAAGTGCCTACTTCCGCAAATAAACGGAAGTAGCAAAAACCCGACATAGTAGTACTGCCGAGGGGCGGTACTACTGCCTGACCGCATAGCGCGGTACTACAAGCGTGGCGAAAGCGGTACTACCGCTGCAGGTGCGGATGTAAAAAATTACATCCGCTCCTACTACCGCAAAGGGGGCGGCACTAGCCTGGTGGGCAGCAGTAGTGCGGCTCCTGGGGAGCGGTACTACCGTGGGCACCAGCGGTACTACCGCGCCACCGCACGGTACTACCGTGGGTGCCTACGGTACTACCGTTGATCCAGGAGCAGTACTACCGCAACCACAACAGCAGCCAGTCAAAGGAGGCAGGAAAACGGAGGAAGCTCCAAGGAAGTGGAAGGGGATAAAAGGAGACGTGTACGTGATGATTCCACCCAAACCTTTCCAACGCGGACCCCCTCTTAATAGTACGGCTTTCCTACGACTCAAATCCACCAAAAAGAAACATAGAAAAGACGCCGTCTTCGTCAGTCTTCGAGGGGCACCCAATCGTCTTGTGCCTAGCAAAGAAGTGTCTGGAATACTCATGGCACACGATTAGTCTGCAAAAGCGTTGTCATCAATCACCAAAACACTTAGGGATAAATATGTCCTTACAATCTCCCCCTTTTTGGTGGATTGATGACAAAACGGGATTTGCACAAGGAAAATACTATTAAGTAAATGCAAACCCCTCCTCTCTATAATATAGACGGGCTCCCCCTAAATGTGTGCCACCTAGATGAGCACGAATAGGAACAGAGCTCCCCCTATATTATAGAGACAAGGCATATCTATCACTAGACAAGATAGTACAAACATAAGATAACTAAGATAGGTAGAGTGCATATGTCTTACACCATATGGAGGATAGGTCTTGAAGGCACAAACCAAACAAAAGCAAACGAGGCAAACGAGGTCCAAACGACAAAGAAAACAAACACACCAAGCACGACACAACGCAAATCCCTACACTCTCTCCCCCTTTGACATCGAGACGCCAAAAAGGCAGAGAGGACACCTACACACATGGGGTGGCTCAGGCAGAGAAGTCGTCCCACTGCTCCTCGTGCTCCTCGCCAGACTCAGTGGCAGGGATAGTCTCCTCGAGGTCATCGTCTGAACTGGTCCACTTGTAGCCCTGCTTTGACATCCAGGCAGCCTCAGGAGTGATGACGTCCTCAGACCCACCAGACACATCCTCTCCAAAGAGCCTCATCACCTTCTTGTCACAACGGCGACTCTCCTTGTCAGTCACGTGAGCCCTGTACTGTCCTTTCGCCTGCATGCAGAAGAGAGTATTCATCTTGTCCTTCAGCTTCTTGGCCCATGACGGCTCAGAGGAAGAAGTGGTGGACCTAGCAGCACGGTCCTCAGCAACAGTCTCAGCAGCAGCAGCCTCCCCCTCACTAGCAGCCCTCCTAGTAGAAGATGCCTCAGCACGGGTAGTGGTGTTGGCCCAGTTGGGCTTGATGCGGAGGCTGATGGACTCATGGCGAATCCAGTCTGGAGCAAGGAACTCATCACCTGGATACGTCTTCTCCCAAGTGGTGGAGAGCAGCAAAAACAGGTACGGTCCATAGATAGGTACCTTGCGAGTGAACACCGTAAACCGAAGCTCACACCACATGATGTGTGAGACATCAAGTGGCTGAGTCTGAGAAGAATGTGCCTCTGCACACAAGAGCAACATGTCCACTAGATATGCATGTACCTTGTCCTTGTCGCCAATGCGTGGGAACAGAGTGTTGTGGAAGATGCGATGCATGATATCCAGAAAGGAGTTCAACACTCAAGATGACTTGCCATTGGGGAGTACCTTCTCAACAAGGAAGGGCCGAAGCTGGTTCTTGTTGGCAGACTCAGAGTTGGCATGGGGGCGAACGCCAATGGGGGTGTGAAGCCCGTCATCAGGAATGTGCAGCAGATCCATGAACTCTTTCCATGTAGCAGACAGCTAACGGCCATTGGTCATCCAGGTCATCCTCCGCTCCTCCCCCGGATGAAAGTACACTGAGGCAAAGAACTGACAGATGAGCTCAGGGTCATAGTCAAGGTGAAAGGAGATCACCGGCTCAATAGCAAACTGCTCCACCAAGTCCAGAGCCTCTCCGAAATAGTCACGAAACTTGTCCTTCCGCAGGTGATGCATGTCTATCCACTTGACATCCACGAAGGTATTCTGCTTGTTCTTGATCACATCCAGATAGATGAGAGCCTGTTGCTTGGTCCAGAACAACTCGGTGCCTCTGAGGATAGCCCGAGGATTCACATAGGGATTGATCTTCCGGCGCTCGACATACTCAACGGTTGAAATCTCATCCATGCCCTTAGCCGGTTCCTTTTGCTTGCTGGCAGTGGACTTGACATTGCGCTTGGGGGCATTGGAGCCCTCTGGGGCTTCATCTTGGGGGTTGCGCGCTTGGAGCCAGTGTCACGATTGGGATTGGAACGGCGAGAGCCACCACCTGAGACACAGAACGCAAAAACACCCACAACAGCCAAGAGAGGTTAATGCAAAGACCACAACAACGCAACTGAAACAAGCAGAAAGCACACATGATAAATTCCTAGAGAGAGATTTGATCCCTACGCTAGTACTGCCAAGTGATGCGGAGCTAAGATAGTAGTACGACGCTTAGACGCGGTAGTACCGTGCAAGATCATGGTAGTACCGGGTGTAGGAGCGGTAGTACGACCTTAGCGCCGCGGCCGGCGCGGTAGTACTGCGTCTGCAGAGCGGTAGTACCGCTTGGTACGGTAGTACCGCACCTGATGGGCGGTAGTACCGCAAGAGCGGTAGTACCGCACATCGGGCACGGTAGTACCGCACCGCGTCAGATCTGAACTGGTTCAAATCTGAAAAAGCCCGCGAAACCACGGCGGTACTACGGTTGGACAAAGCTACCACAAGACAGCATATCAAGTATGTTTCCTACGCATCACGACTCTCCTACATCCTACTCTTGCATAGATTTGGCCTAAAATCTCAAGAACGACAAGTTTCTCCCCAAAAACCTAGAAGCAAGAGAACAGCCAAGAAAAAGAGGGATTTGGGGAAAAACCTTGGTCCATGGCAAGAGGAAGTGGTGGGGAACGATCCCACCGGTCGGAATCCGAGGAGAGTGGCCGAAGACGGAGATCCGGCGAGGGCCTCCGGCACCGTTCTCGAGAGGGAGAGACGTGGAGAGAGAGACAATGAATGGGTATGGGGAGTTGGAACTCCCCTGCCCGAGTCATAACCCCCACGCGCCCTTGACGGCGCGGTAGTACCGTGCCCAGACATGGTAGTACCGCACGGCGCGGTACTTCCGAAGTACCGCACCAGAGCAGTAGTACTATGCTGTGGCGCGGTAGTACCGTGCCTCCCAAAGCGGTAGTACCGCGCCCAGATGCGGTAGTACCGTGGGCTCAAGAAGATGCACGTTTCGAGCGTGAAAAACTGGATCTTTGCACAAACCACTCCGAGCCAACACGACACCACAAGACCACGCAACACACAAAACCGGAAAGGCACACGACAAACGAACCAACCACGAGACACCACCTCTCCAAAAGATAGGGCGGTGGCCGTAGCCACCTATGTTTGAGTCAATTGGTATGACACCGCGAAGAATTATCCTTGGGTCCATGACCAAAACTCGTCTTTGAAGCACAAGTACCATCAAATATGGCTAATGTGAAAGACTTGATTGATTTATGCATAATGGGGGGAGGGAGAGTTCATTGAGAGAACATCACTCCCCCTATGTCCATGCCTACATCTAAATAGGACAACACGTTGAGTATGGTGGGGTGTGCAAGGGTTCAAGCAACATTGCTCGAATCGATGATATTTAGCTCATGCCTTAACTCGCGAAATCTTGCTTCATCCAAGGGCTTCGTGAAGATATCTGCAAGGTTATCATGAGTGTTGACGTAGTTGAGCTCGATCTCTCCTCGCCTAATGTGATCCCGGCTGAAGTGATACCGGATCTCAATATGCTTCGTCTTGAAGTGTTGTACCGGGTTGAGAGAGATCTTGATGGCACTTTCATTGTCACACCAAAGAGGCACTTTGTCACAAGTGACACCGTAATCCTTTAAAGTTTGCCTCATCCATAAGAGTTGTGCACAACAACTACCGGCCACCACATACTCCACTTCGGTGGACGAGAGAGACACACAACTTTGCTTTTTGGAAGACCAACTTACCAAAGAGCAACCAAGGAATTGGCACCCTCCGGAAGTGGACTTCCTATCCACTTTGTCTCCCGCCCAATCGGAATCCGAGTACCCTACAAGCTTGAAGTTTGATCCTCTTGGGTACCATAAGCCAAAGTTTGGGGTATGAACGAAATATCGAAAGTTTCGTTTGACCGCAACATAGTGACTTTCCTTAGGTACGGCTTGAAACCATGCACAAATTCCCACACTCAACATGATGTCCGGTCTAGATGCACAAAGGTAAAGCAAGGATCCAATCATGGAACGATATACCTTTTGATCCACCACTTTACCATTGGGATCTGAGTCAAGTTGGCACTTGGTGGGCATTGGAGTGGAAGCCGGCTTGACATCACTAAGCTTGAATTTCTTGAGCATGTCTTGAGTGTATTTGGGTTGATTGATGAAGGTTCCTTCTCTTCTTTGCTTCACTTCGAACCCTAGAAAGAACTTCAACTCTCCCATGGAGGACATCTCGAACTTTGAGGTCATGAGAGCGGCAAATTCCTCGTTGAAAGCTTTGTTAGGAGAACCAAAGATAATATCATCAACATATAATTGGCACACAAACAACTCCCCTTTAACCTTCTTAGTAAAAAGAGTGGGGTCGATTAGCCCAACTTCAAAACCACGGTCTTGTAACAACTCGGTAAGGTGGTCATACCACGCACGTGGGGCTTGCTTAAGGGCATAGAGTGCCTTATCGAGTTGATACACATGATCGGGAAAGTAGGGATCCTCGAACCCGGGGGGTTGCTTGACGTAAACCAATTCATTAATGGGACCATTAAGAAAAGCACTCTTCACATCCATTTGATGTAACTTAAAGTTATGATGAGAAGCATATGCAATCAACATGCGAATGGATTCAAGACGAGCAACGGGAGCAAAGGTTTCACCGTAGTCGATACCCTCGACTTGGGAGTAGCCTTGTGCTACCAAATGAGCCTTGTTGCGAATGATAATCCAATGGGAATCTTGCTTGTTTTTGAATATCCACTTGGTTCCAATGACATTGTGGTTCCCCGTTGGCCTTGGCACCAATCTCCACACTTTGTTGCGCTCGAAGTTGTTGAGTTCTTCGTGCATGGCATTGAGCCAATCCGGATCTTCTAGCGCCTAATAGACCTTGTGGGGTTCCACACAAGAGACAAACGCGTGATGCTCACAATAATTTGCTAATTGTCTACGAGTGCTTACCCCCTTTCTTAAGCTTCCAAGCACATTCGTCATGAGATGATCCTTGGTGGAGAGCTTGGAAGCAAACTTGGCGGTACGACGCTCTAATTCCTCCTCGGTGGTGAGTTGAGGAGCGGTTACTTTATCATCTTGAGCGTCGTCATGAACTTGTTCTTGATCTTGAACTTGCTCGGGGGAGAGAACTTGACCTTGGGCATCACTTGGTGTGTCAACACCGTCTTGAGTATGATCTTGCCCTTGGTCTTGTTCATGAGGTTGAGGGCCTTCACTTTGTTCTTCGGAAGCGTGTGGGCCTTCGGTTGGTGATGGCTCCACTTGAGTGGAGTATTGTCCTTCTCCTTCGGCCACAAGGGGTTCCTCAATGGGTAGGATGAAACCAACACCCATTCTTCTTATGGCTTGAGGAGGAATTTCATCACCTACATCACAAGTGCCACTTTGCTCCACTTGGGAGCCGTTATTCTCATCAAACTCCTCGTTACACATCTCCTCAATAAGTCCCGTGGATTTATTGAGGACATGGTAAGCATGAGAGTTTGTAGCATAACCAACAAATATGCCCTCATAAGCTCTATCCTCAAATTTAGACAACCGAACACCTTTCTTGAGAATGAAACACTTACACCCGAATACCCGGAAGTACTTGAGGTTGGGCTTGTTACCGGTGAGTATCTCATATGGAGTCTTGTTCAAGCCCTTGTGGAGGTAGAGCCGATTTGATGCATGACACGCGGTGTTGATGGCTTCGGCCCAAAAGTTGTACGGAGACTTGAACTCCGCCATCATGGTTCTTGCCGCATCCATCAACGTCCGGTTCTTCCTCTCCGCAACACCGTTTTGTTGAGGGGTGTAGGGTGCGGAATATTGATGCTTGATTCCCTCGTCACTAAGAAACTCATCCAAGGTGTAGTTCTTGAACTCGGTGCCGTTGTCACTTCTTATTGTCAAGATCTTTGCATTGTGTTGACGTTGTGCTTCATTTGCAAAGTCAATGACGGTTTGTTGGGTCTCGCTCTTCCTCTTGAAGAAATACACCCACGTGTACCTTGAGTAGTCATCCACAATCACCAAGCAATACTTCCTACCTCCAAGACTATCAAAGGATGGAGGCCCAAAGAGATCCATGTGAAGGAGCTCCAAAGGCCTCTTTGAACAAATGATAGTCGTGGGAGGGTGAGCCTTCTCATGTAGCTTTCCTTCAATACAAGCACATCAAGCACGATCTTTAGCAAAACTAACATTTGTTAGTCCACGGACATGGTCCCCCTTGAGGAGACTTTGCAAAGATCTCATATTGACATGGGCTAAACGGCGATGCCAAAGCCATCCCACATCAACTTTAGCCATTAGGCATGTCGCGGTCTTAGTGGGTCGCTCCGAAAAGTTAATCACATATAGACCGTTCTCGACATGCCCAACAAAGGCTACTTTAAGAGTCTTGCTCCACAAGAGGGCCACAGTATCGATATCAAAGAAAGTGGCAAAGCCCATGATAGCAAGTTGACAAACGGAAAGTAAATTATATGCAAGGGACTCAACAAGCATGACCTTCTCGATCGTGAGATCATGAGAGATGACCACCTTGCCAAGTCCCAATACCTTAGAAGATGAGGCGTCACCCCACTCGACATTGGTGGGCATAGATGGAACCTTCTGCACGTCCACCACCAAGTCCTTGCTTCCGGTCATATGATTTGTAGCTCCGCTATCGAGCAACCATGATCCCCCACCGGAAGCAAACACGTACAAGAGATCAATGCTTGGTTTTAGGTAACCATTTTGTAATGGGTCCTTTGATGTTAGTAACAAGGGTTTTTGGAACCCAAATAGACCATTCAATGTATTCATCAAGAGAACCAACAAATTTGGCATAAACATGCCCATCACTAGCACGGCATAACACATAAGAAGGGTTAAAATCGCCGGCTTTGTTGAGAGGGATGGCATTGCCCTTCTTGACATTGTTCTTCTTCTTCTCCTCGGGGGCACTCTCTCCCTCCCTCACAAAGGTTTGCATGAGGGGAGGAGGTCGTTTGGTCTTGTCATTCTTCTTCTTGTTCTTGGAGTCGGGCACGTACCCAACCCCTTCCTTGGCCACACCTCCCTTTTGGTTGATCAAGAGATCGTTGAGGTTCTTCTTGCCTTGTATGCAAGTCGCAAGACCTCTCTCAAGTTGCTCCTTCAACTTCGCATTTTCCTCAACAAGATGTATATGCTCACAACACGGGTTAGTAGCATTTGCATTATCAATTAAAACCATATGAGGAAAAGTTGCTTTCTCCTTAGTTAGCTTCACTTGGAGTTGATCATGAGACTCCTTGAGACTAGCGTGAATACCCTTCAAGGCCTTGTGGGCCTTGTCAAGTATATCAAACTCCTCTTTGAGTCTAGCAAGATCAACCCCGAGTTTTGCCTTCTCGGAATTTAGCACACGAGAAACAATGAGGGCATGATCATAATCTTTCTTTAACTTAGCATGATCAACGTTGTGTGACTCCTCAAGAGCCAAACGAAGACCACGCTCTTCCTCAAGAGCATTGGAAAGATCCGAAATATCATCGGCATAGTCATGACTATGCCCTTCCATCTTAGAAATGGTGTCTTCGTGAGCCTCGATCATGTCATTGGCCTCACCCAGTTGTTCCGAGAGAGCAACAAAGTGCTTCTTGGATTTTCCCTTGAGTTTGCCCATAAAGGCCTCAAACTCGTTAGCCTCCACATTAGCTCCCTCAAGTTCATTAATGCAATCCATTGGGGAAGGATGATTAATGATGGTAGTTTTGATGTTGGAGGTTACCTTGTTGGTGGCTTTAGCCATGAGACACTTGGCGGTGATGCTCTCGTTGGGTGAGTCGAAAAGAGACACCCGTGACGTTGTTGCAATGGCAACGGAGGCCATGGCAACCGACTCATCATCTTCATCATCATCATCATCCTCATTGTACTCTTCTTGCATAACCAAAGCCTTGGGAGGAGTCTTCTTGGTGAAGTTGTTCTTGTTGGGGAATGACTTGGCCTTGTCCTTTCGGATGAGTTTGCCACCATTGTCTTCCCTCTTCTCATACGGGCATTCCGCAACGAAATGACTCACGTTGCCACAATTGTAGCAAGTCCTTACACATTGCTTGCCCCTTGTGCCACTCGAGTTGTTTTTGCTAAAATTGGGCATCGAGTTTTTCTTGCTCCAAAATTGCCTTGAAGCAAGTGCCATGTGTTCATGATATGCATACTTCGTATCTTCGGGGTTGCTCTCCTCTTCTTCCTCTTCTTCTTCTTCCACGGTGAGCTTGGCCTTCAATGCAAGGTTAGGCTTCTTTGCCCATTGAGAACGGAGCACCGCATTGTCGGCGGTCTTGTCCAAAATGTTCATGGCCACAAACTCATCCAACACTTCGCTTGAGGTCAAAGTGTGGAAGTCCGTTCTTTGACGAATGACGGAGGACATGGCCTTGTGGTAGGTCATCATTGCCTTGAGGAATTTGCGCTTGATCCAATTGTCATCCGTGTCCTTGGTCCCGTGATCTCGTAGTGAGACCGCGAGTTTGGTTACTCTCCGATAAAGCTCACGAGGTTCTTCATCTTCCTTCATTGCAAACTCATCGGCCTCGTCTTGTACCACTTCATAGTTGGAGCGTTGAATGCTTGCGCTTTCCCGGTAGAGAGACACGAATGCCATGCATCTTTGGCCAAGGCGAAGGGACGAAGATGAGGTAGGTCTTCGGGTGGAATTGCATCTTGAATGATGAAGAGAGCATTCTCATTGAATTGATTGTCCGCGGCTTCTTGAGGAGTGAAGTTGCTTGGATCATGTGGATAGAAACCTTCTTGAATGATTCTCCAAAGGTTAGTGTTGACATGATTTAAATGACGTTTAAAATGGTAAACCCAAGAATCAAAATCCTCATTTTCACAATCTTAGGGGGAGGACCGACATGATTCAAATGAGTGGAAGGAACCGGTCCACCATAAACAAGTGGTGGTTCCACATGGGCAAAGATGCCGGTGCCATTCTTGCCACTAGAAGGAGCCTTTTCACTACTAGCTTCCCCCTTGTCGGGGATAGCATCCGACACCTTGTTGGCGGGATCACCCACTTTCAACGGTGCGGTGGATAGTTTAAGCCCCTCAAGAAATTTAGTAAACACGCTTTCAACTTCGGTCGTCATGGAGGTTTTCAATGTCTCCAAGGCCACATTGAACTCCTCACGAGAGACCTAAGTTCCCCCATCTCCCGTAGACGAGATCGGATTCACACCGGAGTGTTCCTCCACACCGTCTACGGTATCAACCATACTCTTTGGACGGTAAAGTCCCTAATAAAGAGACAAGGCTCTGATACCAATTGAAATGATCGATATGGTTGACTAGAGAGGGGGTGAATAGGCAACTAACAATTTTTAGCTTTTCTTTAGCAATTTAAACTTTGCATCAAAGTAGGTTGTCTAGATATGCAACTAGATGAGCAACCTATATGATGCAACACGAATAGGAACACAAGCAAGCAAGATATATGAAACAAATAAGCTACACAAGCAAAGGCATGAGAAAACCAAGAGTGTAGACGGTGGAGATGAGGATGTGTTGCCGAAGTTCCTTCCCTTTGAGAGGAAGTACATCTCCGTTGGAGCGGTGTGGAGGCACAATGCTCCCTAAGAAGCCACTAGGGCCACCATAATCTCCTCACGCCCTCACACAATGCGAGATGCCGTGATTCCACTATTGGTGCCCTTGGAGGCAGCAACCGAACCTTTACAAACGAGGTTGGGGCAATCTCCACAACTCAATTGGAGGCTCCCAACGACACCACGAAGCTTCACGACAATGAACTATGGCTTCGCAGTGACCTCAACCGTCTAGGATGCTCAAACACCCAGGAGTAACAAGATCCGCAAGGGATTAGTGGGGGGAATCAAATATCTCTTGGTGGAAGTGTAGATCGGGGCCTTCTCAACCACTCTCGAGAAAATAAACAAGTTTGGTTGGCTAGGGAGTGAGATCGGGCGAAAATGGAGCTTGGAGCAATAATGGAGCTTCAATGGTGGAAGAGGTGAGTCAACGGGGAAGAAGGAGACCCCTTATATAGTGTGTGGAAAAGATCCAACCGTTACCCACCAACCAGCCCGCGGCCAGCGGTACTACCGCGCCTGGCCAGCGGTACTACCGCAAGGCCACACAGCACTACTGCTTGCAACCAAGCGGTACTACCGCACGGCAGTGTGGTACAACCGTACCGACCCACGGTACTGCCGCGACCCTAGCACAGAAACAGACGCAAGGCTGGGGCGGTACTTCCGCACGCGTGGTACTACCACGCCCTCCATGCGGTACTACCGCAGGGAAAAAGTCCCAGCCAGGGGGAAGGGGAACTTCCGTGCCTACTTCCGCAAATAAACGGAAGTAGCAAAAACCCGATATAGTAGTACTGCCGAGGGGCGGTACTACTGCCTGACCGCATAGCGTGGTACTACCGCATGGCGAAAGCGGTACTACCGCGGCAGGTGCAGATGTAAAAAATTACATCCGCTCCTACTACCGCAAAGGGGGCGGCACTAGCCTGGTGGGCAGCGGTAGTGCGGCTCCTGGGGAGCGGTACTACCGTGGGCACCAGCGGTACTACCGCGCCACCGCACGGTACTACCGTGGGCGCCTATCGTACTACCGTTGATCCAGGAGCAGTACTACCACAACCACAACAGCAGCCAGTCAAAGGAGGCAGGAAAATGGAGGAAGCTCCAAGGAAGTGGAAGGGGATAAAAGGAGACGTGTACGTGATGATTCCACCCAAACCTTTCCAAGGCGGACCCCCTCTTAATAGTACGGATTTCCTACGACTCAAATCCACCAAAAAGAAACGTAGAAAAGACGCCGTCTTCGTCAGTCTTCGAGGGGCACCCAATCGTCTTGTGCCTAGCAAAGAAGTGTCCTGAATACTCATGGCACACGATTAGTCTGCAAATGCATTGTCATCAATCACCAAAACACTTAGGGATAAATATGTCCTTACAACCGGGACTAATGGGCTGACCCGGCCTGAACCAAAGCCCTCTTTTCTACTAGTGGGTAGAACTTCTTGAGGTTTTGTTGCAACATTTTTTCCCTTGCATGATTACTATAATGGACTACTTTAGTAAAAAATGATTTTAGGAAAGCAAAAACAATATTACACCCCAAAAGAGGTCATAATCGTAGTGTTTGGATAGTGGTATTTCATCAAGATTTTTTGTGCTAGATAATTCCTATAATAATTTGGATAAAACCACCAAACATGGTTCGAAATATAATGTTTCTAAGATTTACTCAGCATTCCACCTTCTTCCCCCAAGGGAATGAATAGCGGTTGAAAATATAATATTTTTTATGCAATATCTTATATATGTCATCTAGAGAAGACAAAGGACATGATATATCGTGGACTATGTATTAGTATCATGTCTAATGGTTATTATTTGCTTGCTCCTGAAAATAAACTAGAGAAATATGTAACCAAGAGATGCATTCTTTTACAACTGAGAGAATTTTCATACATCCTTTACTAAGCGAAGAAAAACCTTTTTTCGTTTCTCTTTCTTCTAACTCGGCACGTGGCAACGCCGTTGTGAATTTCCTCACCATTTAATGCATAATTTTTAAATTAGTGTATCCCCTTGTCCACTATCCAAATACCTGTTATGCGCAACTCATGGGGTTTGTCCTTTTGTAGGACCAAGCTGTTACGGTAACGTAGTAATTTCAAAAAAAATTCCTACGCACACGCAAGATCATGGTGATGCATAGCAACAAGAGGGGAGAGTGTTGTCTACGTACCCTCGTAGACCGGAAGCGGAAGTGTTAGCACAACGCGGTTGATGTAGTCGTACGTCTTCACGGCCCGACCGATCAAGCACCGAAACTACGACACCTCCGAGTTCTAGCACACGTTCAGCTCGATGACGATCCCCGGACTCCGATCCAGCAAAGTGTCGGGGAAGAGTTCCGTCAGCACGACGGCGTGGTGACGATCTTGATGTTCTACCGTCGCAGGGCTTCGCCTAAGCACCGCTACAATATTATCGAGGATTATGGTGGAGGGGGGCACCGCACACGGCTAAGAGAACGATCACGAAGATCAACTTGTGTCTAGAGGTGCCCCCCCCCCGCCCCTGTATATAAAGGAGCAAGGGGGAGAGGCCGGCCGGCCCTTGAAGCGCGCCAAGGAGGGGGGAGTCCTCCTCCTAGTAGGAGTAGGACTCCCCTTTCCTAGTCCAACTAGGAAGAGAGAAGGGGGAAGGAAAGAGAGGGAGAGGGAGAGGGAAAGAGGGGCCGCGCCCCCTCCCCTAGTCCAATTCAGACTCCCTATGGGAGGGGGCGCGCCACCTCCTGGGCTGCTGCCCTCTCTCTCCCCTCAGGCCCACTAAGGCCCAATACTTCCCCGAGGGGTTCCGGTAACCCTTCTGGCACTCCGGTTTTCTCCGAAATCACCCGAAACACTTCTGGTGTCCGAATATAGTCGTCCAATATATCGATCTTTATGTCTCGACCATTTCGAGACTCCTCGTCATGTCCGTGATCATATCCGGGACTCCGAACAACCTTCGATACATCAAAATATATAAACTCATAATGAAACTGTCATCATAACGTTAAGCGTGCGGACCCTACGGGTTCGTGAACAATGTAGACATGACCGAGACACGTCTCCGGTCAATTACCAATAGCGGAACCTGGATGCTCATATTGGCTCCTACATTTTCTACGAAGATCTTTTATCGGTCAGATCGCATAACAACAGACGTTGTTCCCTTTGTCATCGGTATGTTACTTGCCCGGGATTTGATCGTCGGTATCTTAATAACTAGTTCAATCTCGTTACCGGCAAGTCTCTTTACTCGTTCCGTAATACATCATCCCGCAGCTAACTTATTAGTTGCAATGCTTGCAAGGCTTATGTGATGTGCATTACCGAGAGGGCCCAGAGATACCTCTCCGACAATCGGAGTGACAAATCCTAATCTCGAAATACGCCAACCCAATAAGTACCGTCGGAGACACCTATAGAGCACCTTTATAATCACCCAGTTACGTTGTGACGTTTGGTAGCACACAAAGTGTTCCTCCGGTAAATGGGAGCTGCATAATCTCATAGTCATAGGAACATGTATAAGTCATGAAGAAAGCAATAGCAACAAACTAAACGATCAAGTGCTAAGCTAACGAAATGGGTCAAGTCAATCACATCATTCTTCTAATGATGTGATCCCGTTAATCAAATGACAACTCATGTCTATGGCTAGGAAACTTAACCATCTTCGATCAACGAGCTAGTCAAGTAGAGGCATACTAGTGACACTACGTTTGTCTATGTATTCACAGATGTATTATGTTTCCAGTTAATACAATTCTAGCATAAATAATAAACATTTATCATGATATAAGGAAATAAATAATAACTTTATTATTGCCTCTAGGGCATATTTCCTTCACAAGCAAGCCATCATATTTCAATTATGCATGTTCCTTACTTTGCATTTAAAACTAGTAGGTTGCATAGTGTCCATAAAATAAATACATGAAAGAACTGGAATCTCATTGCACATCTTCAATAAGTTAGACGCAAGTGTTCTTCTTATTCAAGGACCATTGAACAAATCTTAAATTAATCGGGACGTGGTCTCAAATAGCAAAGTTAATTGTTGTTGTCATGGTAACACCCAGATTTGAACCTCACGAGGATATAGACATGTTGAATTTTTTTGTATGTGCAAGGGACACGATGTGTTTGTGTGCGCACGAGTTATGTGTCCATATAGCCTAAAACATTTTATTTAGTGTCTATATGGTCCAAGGGCCTATTTGGCCCAAAGGCATTTTATAGGAATATTAGGCCATATATAGTACAACGCAAGGTGCTCCGAGCATTGCTAGAACAATATAACCAATTTTGTTTAGAAATCAATGCTTATTAATAGAGTAAGGATGATTAATTAGGTACATCTATTATAGAAACAACTATAAGTGCTTAAGGAAAAACAAGACTATTACAAGCACCTCTCTTAGCACTTTGCATTGTAGATGATCATTCAAGATTTTGTTTCTTAGAAGAAGAAAAAATCTATGAAGCTTGTTTGGTTTGTAGGATTAGGGATTCCTATGGTCTAATTTGCATGCAATTTTAAAGATATTTCCCCATTGAGTCTAGTATGCCATACACTCAATCTTTCAGATAAAAATCCCATGTTTCTCCTACGATCGAACCAAACATTATTTATTATGCATTCATGTGTTTCCATTTCATGAGGGATTCAACATGTCATGTCATATACTCCGTCATAAAACATTATCTCCCTCTATAACTTTTTATAAGACATTTTTAGAGTCCATGAAAGTGTCAAAAAAGTCTTATATTAAGTTAAAGAGGGAGTAAGTCATAAGCTTTTTCTATTTCCCACGTTGCTGAAAGCCTACGATCGAACCAAGGAGGCGACAAACGTTTTGTTGACAAAATATCAATTGTTGCTTGGCCAACAAGTGGAGACTCTAAGTTGACCGCTGATACCTACATCATTATATGAAATCAACGATTTTCATTGCTACCAAACTTTTATATCAAATCAGGGATTTCCATTGGTACGAGCATATCTACCCATAGTGGAATAATATTCCCAACATTCTCCATCTAGAGAGTGCATGCAACTTCACGTCGTCTTTTATTAATTTTAATTTTGCAGCAAAATTCCATATCTACTACGTAACATTATTAATCTCGCTCGTTTCCCACACCAGCAAAATTTAGTACCCCAGATTAGTAAGATCCGTATATGAGTGGAATATATAAGTCGATCAACCGTGATGAACCAAAGAGGTAGCCAGGCATCAAAGCTTTAGCTTGGAAAAAAGAGAGGAAATTTATAAGACCAAAATTATGCCTCTTGGGTGCATGGGTCCATATCCTCCCTAGTTTGAGAGGCTTTTTCCACGGAATCGGCTCAATTCCTTGATCGGATTCTCCCACACGGGGCCCTCGACACCCGACCGAAAGAGACTTGCATCACCATGTACGCCATGCGTGCGTACGTGCGCGCAGCATGTAGATGCACGATGCACGTAGCTAGCCACCGTGATCGGGGGCCGGCCGTGCGTGCATGTAGCTAGCCGGCGGCCGTCGACGTGATATGGGCATAGATATTGCAAAATATATAGTGTTTTCTTTTGATAATCTGCAAGATATGTTGTTCCTTTGGGTGTTAATTAACCAAAAGGAAGCGCTTAGATACCCTCAAAAAACGATAAACAACACTTGATTAGGCGATGAATTGACACGAGGCGGATAAGCACGAAGCCTGGAGCCTAAACCTGGGGGACGAGGCGATTGGTAGGAATCTATAGGACAGAACCAAGTCCAAAAACAACTTATGATTTTGAGGATAAGAAAAAGAGACGGTGGCCGTCGGGTCCCCGGCCCCGATACGCGAAGCCAGCCAGCCCAGCCATGCCTGGCGTCGGCCCCTCGCCCAGCCCATACGGGTTTTGTCGCCTTGGTGCGTCGTCTTTCCTCTCCTTTCAGCCCCCCGTGCGCCTACGCGCTTGCCGGTATCTCCATTCCATCTGTTTTGTTTCGAAAATGGGAAAAATGATAAACGAATGAGTACAAAGTAAAGATCGCCGGACCTCCCCAAAATCCAACAGTCACATCAACAAACGAACAGCCGAACAAACAGTGCGTGATGATCGTTTTCTATCCTATTCGAATTCGAACTGGAGCAGGACTAGATTGCGCAGTAGTTTTTTTTTCTTTCATTTTCGTCGTTCTCGAGAAAGTTAGTTTTTTTACTGTTGTGGCAATTCATTTTTGTAAGTGCTCGCACCCACCACGAATTGGAAATTACAGTCAAACTTCTACCAGTCATTAAATACTAAACTGTACATACACGTACTAACATGTTGGCGTAAGCACATGCGATTAGCCAACTAACTGCCCTCTGATTAAACAAACATCCACTATAGTCTAGTACTAGCAGCTAGGAGGGAAATACGAGCCTAGGTAGCTACTCAGTGCCTAAATGTATCGCCAGTGGAGGCGATAAATAACGAGCTAATTGATGAAAAAGAAGTCGTTCCCTTGCTTTAGCTAGTGGACTTGATCGGATTGGATTGGATCCGGTGTTGGTAATAGTAGATTAGCGAGTGAGAGCCACCACCACACACACACCGGCCAGGTTTCGGCACTCTAATCCGGCGCCTAATGATTACGGCGATGGACTTTTGGGTTTTGGCAGTGCCAAGTCCATCCGATCGATCTCTCAAAGACCCTAATGCCATAATTAAGGAGCAAACTTAATCATCATGCCATGTGCGCACGGGTGGCCTCTCGTGTCCTTTTCTGCTTTGCCACTCGGCCAGATGCACCGCACTTTGTGCAGCTCCTAGAGAGTTTGAAAAGCACACCAAGCTTGCCAAAATATTACAGAGTAGATACTTGAAAGAAACATCTGGGCCATCTTGAGAGAAATACTAGTCACATTTGTAATTTAGTTGAAACCAATATGTATAGCAAGAGCATCTATAACCTGACTTCGCAAATCTGGTCCTTCAAACGCCAGCCGATGCGACGTCTGTGGACAGTTACCAGTTATGCCTCAAATTAGCCACTCTGCATTCGAATCTTTCATATTTCAACCCTAATTCCATACAAATCATGTAAAAGAAATCCTATGCACTACATACTACGCACTACACTAGCTAATCTTCGTCGTCGGAGATATCCACGACGTCGGTGTCGGGCGCCGGGTGGACTGGCACATAGGAGGGCTCCGGCTCCTCCTCCTCCGGCTCGACCTCATTCATGTACACGAACATCTCCTCCTCCTCCGCTGCGTGCTGCGCCTCCATCTCCTGCCGGCGACGTCGTCTCGCTTCCGCATCCGACTTCGAGCGGAGGGAATTGAGGATGGCCTGCTGCTCTGGCTGCATATCCGCGTCCCCGGCGTCCCCCACATCCTCCTCCTCATCCGGTTCCACTGCATCCGGTGGTAGCCCCATGGCGTTCCGGGCTTCGCGCCTTGCCCGGACCTGCTCAAGGAGCTGTAGCCGGCGCTCCGGCGATAGAAATGGGTGGTCTCTTATCCGGCGGCGTGGGGGCATGGCTGCTAGTGGTGACGGAGGGGGAGCGAAAAGTGGCGGCGACGGCGGACGGGCGGAGGAAAATGTGGAGGGGTAGGGTTTCGATGCCGGTCGTCGGCTTAAATAGCCGAGCTAGGCACTACGCGGCCCGCCGAAGCGGCACCATGCGACGACATTGGTCCGACGGAGGAGACGAGCTTTGGACCACCGAGTTTTCGGGCGATTCTGCGTGGGTCCCCGTCGTCAGTACGACGCGGCAGGCGCGCCCGAGCACCTTCATATACGCCCCATATTTGGGCTGGATATGAGGGGTGCTGGTCAGTCCGGGCGTTTGATGCCCATTTGAAGCACTCAGCTGGTTCGAAATTTCGTGACCAGTCAGTGACCGAGCGGCCCGCCCGGGCGTTTGTCGTGGGTAAAGTGCCCGGCTGTAGATGCTCTAAGTTTTTAAAATTGCACAAAAATTCGCACGATAGAAGATGGAAGGTTTTAATCCGTCCTCCACCATACGATCTTTTGTACAATTTTTAAAACCTACACGGATTGCTTCATCTTTGAGTCGATCTTTCGGGCTTCGATCCTTCTCGAGCTCATCCATAGGGACGGATTAGATGGAACTCTGGCGTATAGTCCTGCCGGCTTCTTGGGGCGGCAAGGTTAGTGTTTCTCGCCATGCTTACGCGGCGATGAGATCTAGTGCCAGGTACTTCAAATTGATTTGAGGGTTCAATGACGGCGACTATGACTCCAGGACACTGGTCCTTAGGGGCACATGCATGAAGACTTCTCGGTTGTTATTAATAAGGTCAGGCCGGTCTCGGTATATGAGCTGCGCGTCGGCAACGGCGGAAATAGCCGTTCGGTGCTCGAGGGATACCGTTGTAATTTTTATTATGATTAGGGTGCTTTGTACTTCCAGGATCAGAGAAAAAAAGATAGGATGCACAGCAAATCCGTTAAAAATATACAGGAGCATCGAGTAAGCATGATTAAGAAGGCCATGTAGAACAATTATTAGGCGCAACTATTGTGAGCGGCCGTACGATCTGTTAGTCATGGACATGCAGCAATCTCACAGATTCGGCGCCAGCCCCCAGCAGAAGACTTTTTCGCTCCCTGCACACGATACAGTCCCGGAGTCCACTGTACCGCCTGCTTAAACTAAGTGTATATCCGCGTTGGCCATTTCACTCGAGAGAAACGATCGAAAGCTTGCATGTGTACGCGATGTGGTGGTGCGTCGTGCCTGCTTCGGAGGACGGGGAGGCGATTTCCTTTGGAACACGGGAACCCAACGCGAGATCCGATGAAATGCGGTGCGCCGAATCCGACTTCGATCCACGCAACCCGTAATCGTCATCGTGCTGCGTGATTTCCCTGCGTTCCAAGCCGTGGTGTTAGTTAGGCTCGTTACTGGTAATACTGGGTAACTTCAATTATCTAGGTGTTCAACAAAAAAACTGCAATTAGAGCATCTCCCAACCGTGACCCGTAAATTTCCTACCACATCCGTCCGCGGACACGGATGTCAGAGACCGCCATCCAACCATAAGCCACATACATTTTGACTACAACTCGAACCAACTAGATGCAATTCGATCAAAATGTTCGGATTTCATATAAACACGTCCGGATTTCATATAAACATGCCAGATTTCATTATATTTACATCAAGCGCTGCTAGTCTGGCTTTTAAGGTATAATTAATAATACCTAGTCTAAATGGTCGTCGACGCCCGTTTCTTGTGTCCGGTCATGAGCCACGAGAATTGAAGCTTCACCGTCTCCATTTCCGCAGCGCCGCCTCAGTAACATCCGCCTCTGGAGGCTTGTGAAATGAAGTTGTCTACCACCACATCGCCGCCAAGCGACTAACCAGCCGATGATGTTGAGCCCACCAAGCTTGGCGTCGACGGGAAGGGAGGAGCGGTGGCCTTTCTGAGACACGAGTGTCGGCGACCTACTGTGCACTATTCTTCCTCGCTGTCAGCGGCGCCAGTGGACGTGTCGGCTTCGTGCTCGTCACGACGTGGCGCGGACTCGGCGATGTCCTTCCCGTCGTCGTCGGTCTCGCCGAACACCGCCTCGCCCACGTCATCGCTCTCCTTGTAGGCGGCCGCCACCTCCGCCACCCGTTGGCGGTACCGCCAACGAGCGAGGCGAATCTCGTGGGTGGAGTGATAAGACTCGAGCAGTGCCTCCTGCTCCGTCTGGTCCACGTCCGGCGTGAGAGCCCTGCTGGCGGCGAGCTGCTCCTCCGTCGGCACGTGCTCCTGCGCGAGGTGGTTGTTGTAGGTGGCGTCGGCCTGCGCCTCCCGGACTTGCTCCTCCCGCTCTTCCCGCACCATGTCCATGTAATCGGCACGGGCCTCGCCGATGGTCGTGGTGCAATGCACCGGCGAGGGTGGCACAGAAGAGGAGGGTGGCGTCGGCTCGTCGTCGTCCTCTGTATACCTGCCGGCTAGCCAGCCAAAAGCAATGGCAGCCATCCTCTTCTTTTGGTTTGACGTCAGCCCGTCCCATAGAGCTTTGGCGGGGCAGAGATCTATGGTGGGAGTGTTGCGGAGAGGGATCGGAGGTGGATGACTATGGCTATGGCCGAGGCAGTGGTTTATATATCAACGGTGGAGGGCAAAGGTATGGACGGGTGACAGCAAAGGAGATGCCTCTCTAACCGCATGCCATCAATGTGGGCGACAGACGAACGGACGGGTCGCCGTCGAACGCGCGGCAGTCGCCTGCACATGGAAGTGGCGCGGGCGGGGCTCACTCGGCCGGCGCCTCTTGAACGCTGGTGCTAGTGAGCGGTCGCGTCCGCTTTGGTGCGGCATGAATGCGGGCGCTGACACTCTTGAGCGGCGCTAATCGAAAACGCGCGGGAAGGGGAGGGTTTTTTGGTGGGCCAGGGCGGTCGGAAGAGGGCTTGTGAGCAGTCCACACTCCTGTACCCCCCGTTTGTCTTCGGTCTGCAGGAGAAATCGCGTCTGAACCGCTATAGGCCTGCGTTGGATGGCTTCCGTTGTCTGGACAGTTGGGTCCGAACTCATGCAGGAGGTTTGCGGGTCAGCATTGTAGACGCCCTTATCAAAGAGAGTCTTTGATTATCATGCTGTGTCTTCTACGATCATAGTGCAACACTCTTGCAAATTAAAACAACTAATGATACATGAATTGAAAATGCTGACAACGCATATGTGTTTATAGGTGGAAAGTTTCGGTGATACACAACACTGATTTCACTTTCACTGAAACTTGTTTGAATTTCAAACATTGCAAGATACCCCAAACTTAGTAACCTTTCAATCACATAATTTTAAAATTATTGCTAAGATAAAGCCAAACATAGTTGAACTCCTCCCAAAATTATCGCATTGCGACACCATCTGATACAACACTTATTAATACAATCTAATATAGCTATATTGCCACGAGGTAGTTGTGGCCATGACCACGGTCACCATATAGTTCTTGCCATGACCACGGTGAACGCGTTGTTGTGGCAACATCCACGGTCATGCTCAGTTCTAGCCGCAACCATGGTCACCGCCTAATTGCGACAGTGGCCACAACCAAAACGCCCGCCAATGCCATGGACGCCGCCATGTCCATGTCCGCCGCCACCATCGCGTTCGTCCAAGTCAATGTCGTACAATGTGGCTTGGGTGGCCTCAAATCACCGCAGAAGATCATCCGCATTAAGCGCAGGCGTAGGAACATGCAGCGGCACGGGTGCGGGCATGTCCATCTGCGTGCCCTTCGCCTCCATCTGCGCAACCTCCTCTAGTGCCTTGTCCATCTCTGCCCACAAGGGGTCCAAAGGATCCTCTTCCTCCTCCTCAGCGATGCCAAAATAGAAGACTAGGGGTATGCCATGGACAAGGTGTTTGTGTTGGATTGGAGATGGAAATGGTGTGAGAGAAGGGATGGCCGCTATCTTATATCCCACCGCAGGCGAGCTTGCCATTAAGGATAGGTTGTTGGATAGGCAGGCGGAGGGGTGGTCCAAGGCTATTGCGGTCTCATCTCACTCCTTCAGTGCGCACAAACTAATAAGGCGACGCGATGTTCGCTGGTCCTGGCTGGTAGATCGCAGATCGCGACATCTCACCAGATCGGATAAGGGGGTGCAACAACGTTAGAGCACGGTAAAGGTGCTGACGGGTGGTGTACAACTCATGGCGAAGAGCTCGGTTAGCTCTGTCCAGCCCATCAGCATGCAAAACCAGGTTCTGATGGTAGAAGGCCTCTCGGGTGACAGTGGAGTAGGCGGCAGTGTAGTATCCCTCCGCACCAACATCGGATGCGATAGCAATGTGCCTGAAAGGGGAGGTGTCCAACTCTCGATACTCTCCACGAAGACGTGTCAGAGTAGCATAAGCAGCATCGTGGACTACCATATCGATGGTCACTCCAACACCATGAGCAGTGTGCAGCACAGTTGAGGGAGTCCTGGATTAGGGGGTCTCCGGACAGCCGGACTATATCCTTTGGCCGGACTGTTGGACTATGAAGATACAAGATTGAAGACTTCGTCCGGTGTCCGGATGGGACTCTACTTGGCGTGGAAGGCAAGCTAGGCAATACGGATATGTGTATCTCCTCCTTTGTAACCGACCTTGTGTAGCCCTAGCCCCCTCCGGTGTCTATATAAACCGGAGGGTTTTAGTCCGTAGGACAACATACAATCATATCATAGGCTAGCTTCTAGGGTTTAGCCTCTCCGATCTCGTGGTAGATCAACTCTTGTACGACTCATATTATCAAGAATAATCAAGCAGGATGTAAGGTTTTACCTCCATCAAGAGGGCCCGAACCTGGATAAAACATCGTGTCCCCTGCCTCATGTTACCATCCACCTTAGACGCATAGTTCGGGACCCCCTACCCGAGATCCGTCGGTTTTGACACCGACATTGGTGATTTCATTGAGAGTTCCTCTGTGTCGTCGCCATTAGGCTTGATGGCTCCTTCGATCATCGATAGCGATGCAGTCCAGGGTGAGTCTTTTCTCCCCGGACAGATCATTGTATTCGGTGGCTTCGCACTGCGGGCCAACTCGCTTGGCCATCTGGAGCAGATCGAGAGTTACGCCCCTGGCCATCAGGTCAGGTTTGGAAGCTTAAACTACACGACCGATATCCGCAGAGACTTGATCTTCGACGGATTCGAGCCCCTGCTTAGTGCGCCACGCGGTCACGATGAGCATGATTTAGCTCTGCCATCAAACAGCGTCCAGGAGATCGCGCCGGCAACCACTCCGACACTCAATTTGGAACCAGTTGTGCCATCCATGGACGGGTGGATAGACCCTGCCACGGAGGCCGCATCCTCAACGGCGATCGAGCCGAATATTGACCTTACCCTTCATGAGAGCCGTGATGCCACACTGCCGGATCCTTCCCCGGCCACGGACTCCGAACCGCCTGCGCCCGTGCCTATCGAATCCGACTGGGCGCCGATCATGGAGTTTACCTCCGTAGATATCTTTCAGCACTCGCCCTTCGGCGACATGCTGAACTCATTAAGGTCACTCTCCTTGTCAGGAGAGTCCTGGCCGAACTATGTCCGGCAGGATTGGGGTGCGGATGACGAAGAAATTCGCCGCCCACCAACCACCCACTTAGTAGCCACTGTCGACGATTTAACCGACATGCTCGACCTCGACTCCGAAGACATCGACGGTATGGACGACGATGCAAGAGACGAATAGGAACCACTGCCCACAGGGCACTGGACGCCCACTTCATCATATGACGTATACATGGTGGACACATCCAAAGAAAGCTACGACGAGGAACGGAAGGGCGCAACGAAGGGTTGTTCCCTCGAGAAGCAGTCAAAGCGGCGGCGTAAGCGCCGCTCCAAATCCCGCCTCGGCAGAAACAACGGTCATATAGACCCAGCGATAGAGCAGGGTGAACCATCGCCCGACCAGGGCAACACAAAGAATCAAACCGAACAACCCGACTCCGTCGAAGATAACAGTCCGGACGACATCACACCGGACAGGCGCCCGGAGCAACAGAATGCCCATCAAAGGCTTGTTGCCACTGCGAGGAGTCTGAAAAAGCAGAAGCAAAGGCTCAGGGCTGCGCAAGACACACTCAGAATCAGATGGAGTGAATTACTCAACACTACAGTGAAGTACGGTGGTAATCGCCACACCAAGAGCTACCCGAAGCAAAAGTTGCTACCCGATTTCGAAGAGGAGGCCTTAGATCCCCCGCAGTTAGAAAACAAAACGGCCATCCGGTCGGATTGACGACCTCGTGGCCAATATAGAGCGGCAAACGATGCCGCACATAAGCCAGTACGCGATCCACGCGAGAGCTCGCATCAAAAGGACGGCGCAACCAGATCCATATACGGGCCACGCAAGCGCGCTCCAGTATGCAATACAACACAACAAACATTCGAACACCATGGTACACTCAAATACAGGGGTGCCGCACACCCCCTATGCTTCACCGATGAGGTGTTGGACCATGAATTTCCAGAGGGATTCAAACCCGTAAATATAGAGGCGTACGACGGAACAACAGACCCCGGGGTCTGGATTGACTACTATATCCTCCATATCCACATGGCTCGAGGAGACGATCTTCACTCCATCAAGTACTTACCCCTCAAGCTCAAAGGGCCAGCTCGGCACTGGCTTAAAAGCCTACCCGAAAACTCCATTGGAAGCTGGGAAGAGCTCAAAGACGCCTTTCAGGCAAATTTTCAAGGGACCTATGTCCGACCACCAGATGTAGACGATTTAAGTCATATAACTCAACATCCCGGAGAGTCAGCCTGAAAGCTTTGGAACAGGTTCCTCACTAAGAAGAACCAAATAGTAGACTGTCCGGACGCCGAAGCCTTAGCAGCTTTCAAGCACAATGTTCGAGACGAATGGCTCGCCAGACACCTCGGCCAAGAAAAGCCAAGAACAACGGCAGCATTAACAAGCCTCATGACCCTCTTTTGCGTGGGCGAGGACAGCTGGTTAGCCCGATGCAGCACCAGTGACCCAAGTACATCCGAAGTCAGGGACGGAAACGGGAAATCACGACGCAGCAAAAACAAGCACCAGAATAAAGAAGACAACCTGAAGAGCACGACGGTAAACGCCGGATTCAGAAGCTCTCGGCCAGGTCAGCAAAAGCCGCCCTCCGAAGGCAACATAGACGAATTGTCCAGCCTAAACAAGATTCTGGACCAAATATGTCAGATCCATAGTACGCCCGACAAACCTGGAAATCATACCCATAGAGAATTTTGGGTCTTCAAGCAGTCCGGCAAGCTCAACGCCGAACATAAGGGGCAGGATACACCAAGCAAAGACGAGGACGAGCCTCGCAAGCAAAGCACTGGGGAACAGAAGAAATTCCCACCAGAAGTCAAAACAGTCAACATGTTATATGTGATAAAGGGGAGAAACAAAGCAGCACTCCCAGAGACACATGCCCCAGGGCCTATCACCGCAGAGTTCTGCCACTGGTCGTCCCAACCGATCACTTTTGACCATTGGGATTACTCAGCAAGTGTCCGGCGTGCAGGATGGGCTGCCTTGGTATTAGACCCAATAATTGACGGATACCACCTCACACGAGTCCTGATGGACGACGGCAGCAGTCTAAACCTGATATATCAGGACACAGTCCGCAACACGGGGATAGACCCATCAAAAATTAGCCATAGCAACACTACCTTTAAAGGAGTAACGCCAGGCCCAGAATCCCATTGCACGGGCTCCCTGCTACTAGAGGTTATATTTGGCTTCCCCGATAACTTCCGTAGCGAAAATTTAACCTTCCACATCGCTCCGTTCCAAAGCGGCTATCAAGCACTACTCGGACGCGAAGCTTTCGCTCGCTTTAATGCAATACCGCATTACACTTCCCTCATGCTTAAGATGCCCGGTCCACGCGATATCATTATAGTAAATGGAAATACTAAGTGCTCCTTGCGCGCGGAAGACCGTGCGGCTGCCTCGGCAGCCGCACACTAAACGGCTCACTAACTAAAGCATCTGACAGGTCGTTAAGACCACGGACACGGTTGGACGAGTCCGGTACAACTATATGTAATTGATACATGTTTGATGGCTATACCCCTATTACCATACAAGGGGCTCAACGCGCGCGCACAAGTGGCAATCAGGCTCAACTTTATCCATTTTGAACTATATATTGTTTATTTAGTATAACTTACCTTTTGCACGACAACTTTTCAATTAAGTTCCTCTCTTTTTCAGATGACCATCGTGCTATACCCGTCCAGAATACGGCACAACGGAGACACAAGCGCAGACGTGCAGCAGGGACCCGTTCGAAGGATTCTTTTTAGATTAAGACCCTGCGTAAACCTTTTTTACTGTCTCTTGTTGATACACATCCCTCATATTCTTAGTACAATTGAGAAGGATGCTGACGTATTGGCATGTGGCCATGTCAGAATATTGTACGTACCTGGACACCAAGGGCTTATTACAAAGGGCACTGTTTAGGCTCAGTTTACACCATAAAGACCAAATACCTTAGGGAGTGTTTGGCGTCGCGAGTTTGGCCTTATATGCATCAGCTCCGAATCATGTCTTTGGTCAAATGTTGGGTTTGCTCGGCTCCTGTGTTTTGCTGCCTTACGTTCCTCTCTATCGGCTAAGGCGGCACCAGGAGAACTACTGCAATTGTGCCCTGGTTCATCTGGACGAGCTCCTCAGTAGAGAAAGTTGAAAACTGACTGTCATGATATAGCGTGAGACTGGTCAACCACTCGATGACCTATCGGAATCTTCGGGATTCCTCCGCCTTAACGAAGGGCTGTTTCCCGGCCAGGCATGTACGCACCCCGAATTCGGATGAGTGCGGAGCCACCAGGGGCTATATAGTAGCCCCACTGTCAAACTCCTTTGGCTAAATGAAAGTGTTAAAGCATTATAGTCCGGTTGCCTAGTTCGCTGCACTATCACCTCCTTAATGGACCAAGACGTTGGATCAAGTGTGAACATGCGTCTTCTGCGAACACCCCCGCATTATATGTGTGGGGGCTGAAGCCGACGACTGCAATCTTTCAGGTTATATACATATATACATAGACGGCCGCACAGGAGGCATCATAATACTTTCGGGCAAAAGTATAGATACAGCCTTGATAAACTTAATAAAACATTGTTTTTACAATGGGAATACATGTCACGCAAACATAATATTCTGAGCACTGGGCCTCTATCGAACGAGCGCCTTCAAGAACTTCTTCAAAATAATGCTCGACAGCCACTCGGCCTATGGCCGAACCCCGCGCCGCAACAGTGGTGGCATCCATATCAGCCCAGTATGTTTTGACATGGGTAAGGGCCATCCGCGAGCCTTCTATGCACGCCGACCTCTTCATCGCATTAATGCGCGGCACCGCACCAAGGAACTGCTGCACCAAACTAAAATAGTTGTTCGGCTTTGGCCTTTCCGGCCACAGATGATCCACAACATACCTCATGGCGAGTCCGGACAATCTATTCAGCTCGGCCCATTCGGCAAGCCGATCAGTCAATGGAAGCGGACGCTCTGGAGCATTAAATTGTGACCAGAATAGCTTGTCCACTTCACGATCTGTTTGATCTCGGAAGTATTCGGCCGCATCGACAGCACTCGCCGCCAAGTCCAGATATGCGTCCGCCGAACTCCACAGCCGGTCCAGAGGGGCATACTGAGGATCTCCAAACTTCCTCCGCAGCATGAAGGGTTTCCTAGCCGCGATATCCCCGGCTTGACGCAGCTCCTCCTTCTTCGCTCTCATCACAGAGCGGGTGTCTTTGGTCGCCATCGTGGCCTTTTCCAGGTCCGTCGCCTTCGCCCGGTTTTCTTCTTCAAGAAGTTGGCAACGGTCGGCAGTGTCTTTTAACTTTACAGCCATCTTGGCCATTCTTTCCCTGCTCTCGCTATGCACGGCCTTTTCGGTTCTTAACTCTTCGGCCACCCTTAAAGCGGCCGCATTACTACTCCTTGCTTGCTCCTTGGCTCGGGCAAGCTCCGCCCGAAGGGTCTCCATGGTGTCAGCTCCGTCTGCAGTCACGACATATTAAAGATACTGGCATCATGCTGCTCTTACTATGTGACATTCACCAGAAAGTTCACCTACCTTGTGCCTCGTCGAGCCGCTTGTAACAAGCACGATGTCAGCATCGGCCGCATCCAGTTGCCGCTTTAGTTCGGCAACCCCATCAGTCCGGGTAGCCAACGGAGCTTCAACCACATGCACATAAAGGTGGTTTGGTTATTACCTGGGACTACGATCCTCTGTTTGCCGCCGTTCTCGACGACAACCAGAGTCTCAGGGGCTACTATCCACACAGGGCACACCTAAATAGGTGCAGTACTGTCAAAAATGTATATCATTTCACGTATCTTAAAACCCGTCAGTAGACTCATAAAGGCTTCATGCAACCCGCTTTCGGTGGATGAAATCCTTTCAATCACCGTACCCATCAACGTACGGTGCTCTTCTGAGATAGTCACTCACTCTAGTAGATCCTTCAGTACGTCCGACCGCATACCAGATGGTGCCGGGCTCTTTTGATTGCTCTCTTCAAGAGCCGGATACTGGGGACTTCGGGTGGCCATAGGATTACCTTCTGGCCTTGCCGGATCAGGATAAACCCTCCGCGACGACACTTCAAGGTCGCCCGCTTCTTGAGCTGGGGAGTCCGGGGGAGGCGTTTCGCTCTCCATCATCTCCGGAAGAAGATCCCCTGAAGACGAGCTCTGCTGAGAAGGGCTAAGATCCAAACTGCAGGATAAATGCTTCAGTTATTTTCCTCAGAAGTAAGGTAGGATAGCTTCACTATTAAGTACTTTTTGAGTACTTATAGCTCGTTAGAGGGCTGATCCCCGTGCGGACATTGTGCGGCAAGAGCACCCTCCGAGGCAGGACCCTCTGGTGGAGATTTCTTCTCCCGTTTGGAAACCTTGGTTTTCGGATCTTCAAAGGTAGTCCTCTTCCTTCCCCGGGGCGAGAGAATGTCAGATTCTTCCCCTGGGTTGTCCTCCCTCACAGAGCCGCTCATTCCCTCAGTTGGAATAGGTAGCGGTGGAGGCCCGCTTTCGCCCTCTTTATTCCCCCCTTCATCTTACTTTGAGGGCACCAGGCAAGGTGCTGGCTCGAGCATTCTTTCCAGCACCGGATTGTCCAAGCCTTCAGGAAGGGGGGCCGAACACCGGATCATCTTCGCCTTTGTTATCCAGTCCTGGTCAAAGAGTGATTCTTCAGAATGATGTCATGATAAATAAAAGGACAGTGTGTTCGGCCATGGGATTACTTACTTGGGCCGCGGTGCGGTTGCTGCTCAGGCCCACGTCCTCGGTAGTGTCCGGACACTCTATTTGGGGTCCGAAGAACGATTTATACATCTCCTCATGTGTCAGGCCAATGAAATTCTGAATAGTGCACGGTCCTTCCGGGTTGAATTCCCACATGCGGAGGGGCCGACGTTTGCAAGGCTGGACTCGACGAACCAGCATGACTTGCATTACCATAATCAGACTGAAATCTCCATCAAAGAGATCTCGGATGCAGCTCTGCAGTATGGGCACGTCCTTGGCTGGGCCCCAGCTCAGCCCCCTGCTGTTCCATGACATCAATTATGGTGGAGGGCCTGAGCGAAAGGTGGGGGCGGCTACCCACTTGGCACTTCGGGGAGCTGTGACGTAAAACCACTCCCGTTGCCACAATCCGGACACCTCTAGAAAGGAGCCCTTCGGCCATGGAGCACCAGCAATTTTTCTTATTAGAGCACCTCTGCACGCTGCGTACTGCCCTTCGACCATCTTAGGCTTCACATCAAAGGTCTTGAGCCACAGGCCGAAGTGAGGGGTAATGCGGAGGAAGGCCTCACAAACGACAATAAATGACGAGATGTGAAGGAGGGAATCCGGGGCCAGATCGTGAAAATCCAGCCCGTAATAGAACATAAGACCCCCAACAAAGGGATCCAGAGCGAGGCCTAGTCCTCGGAGGAAGTGGGAGACGAACACAATGCTCTAGTTGGGTTCGGGAGTAGGGATGACCTGCCCTCAGGCGGGCAGCCTATGCGAAATTTCGGCGGTCAGGTATCTGGCCTCCCTCAACTTCTTGATATCCTCCTCCGTGACGGAGGAAGGCATCCACCGGCCTTGAAGGCTGGATCCGGACATGATTGAAGGTCCAAAGCACCTGACCTGGGCTTTGGGTGTTAGAACTCGAGGCGGGGGAAGGATTCGATTGAGCACGGGAGGGAAGAAGTAAAAGCCTTGTCCCTTTATAAAGAGGGTGAATATCAAGCGTCCTCCTCATGGCCGTTTGGGACTTGCCTAAAATCTAGGAGTCCTAGGCACGGTTGGGTTACCCATGTCTGTGTTAATGAGAATCCCGTAATAAGGGGAACACGATCTCTGCTTTGACAAGACGTGGCAAGAAACCACCTCGCGTTATGCGCGGGACTGGTTAAGGAAAAACGGTTCAAATAATTACCGAGCCATGGCATGATGTCATGCTGCCAAAACGTGTCAGCAAATTGGATTTGTGGAAATACTACTCTCTCTACGGTGGTATGTGGAACTTATTTTGCAGGGTCGGACATTATCCTTGTATTCAAACTCTTCTGTGGTGTATTCGGAGGAGGAACCTGCCTTGCAATGCCGAAGACAACACTGCGCGCCGGACTCATCGTCATTGAAGCCTGGTTCAGGGGCTACTAACGGAGTCCTGGATTAGGGGGTCTCCGGACAGCCGGACTATATCCTTTGGCCGGACTGTTGGACTATGAACATACAAGATTGAAGACTTCGTACCGTGTCCAGATGGGACTCTACTTGGCGTGGAAGGAAAGCTAGGCAATACGGATATGTGTATCTCCTCCTTTGTAACCGACCTTGTGTAACCCTAGCCCCCTCCGGTGTCTATATAAACCAGAGGGTTTTAGTCCGTAGGACAACATACAATCATACCATAGGCTAGCTTCTAGGGTTTAGCCTCTCTGATCTCGTTGTAGATCAACTCTTGTACTACTCATATTATCAAGAATAATCAAGCAGGACGTAGGGTTTTACCTCCATCAAGAGGGCCCGAACCTGGGTAAAACATCGTGTCCCCTGCCTCCTATTACCATCCGCCTTAGATGCACAGTTCGGGACCCCCTACCCAAGATCCGCCGGTTTTGACACCGACAACAGTAGTGGAGTCATACTCCCGAGAGTAGAGGTGAACGATGGCACGGTGCTGCTCCTGGTTAAATTCCTGGTACTACTCGTACACGGTGTACTCAGGGTGCCAGCGATAACCCAGATAGGTCATCATCTCAGCTTACATAGCAGGTGAACCTGAGACATCAATGGCCGTCATGTGGCACATGACCTGCCTCGTGGGTTCCATCTGAAAACAAAGATGTTTTAAAGAAGTCAAATGACAGTGTGGGTACTATTCAAAATACTACTCTAAGGAATAACTAGGGCTTATCCAACTTTTGGGTGAATGTGGTCACGGGATCCTAATGTTAGAGTTAGCAAATTCGTTTAACCCGAGTAGAAGAGAGTTCAGAGTCCCAGAGTAAAGATCGAGGAGTAAAAGATCCTAATACCACCCAAATGGTGACGTGGGCCCGTAAGACACACATCCATGTTAGTAAAAAGTTTTGCAATGTCTAGACTCGACTTCGGCCAAGGAGTGTGGAAGGAGGGTTCCTACAGGCAGTCGGCTCTGATACCAACTTGTGATGCCCCCGATTCAATCGTACACTAATCATACATGCAAACGTGTACGATCAAGATCAGGGACTCACGGGAAGATGTCACAGCACAACTCTACAAATGAAGTAAGTCATACAAGCATCATATTACAAGACAGGGGCCTTGAGGGCTCGAATACAAGAGCTCGATCATAGACAAGTCAGCGGAAGCAACAATATCCAAGTACAAGCATAAGTTAAACAAGTTGCCATAAGATGGCTAGCACAAACTGGGATACATATCGAAAGAGGCGCAGGCCTCCTGCCTGGGATCCTCCTAAACTACTCCTGGTCGTCATCAGCGGCTTGCACGTAGTAGTAGGCACCTCCAGTGTAGTAGGAGTCGTCGTCGATAGTGGCATCTGGCTCCTGGACTCCAACGTTTGGTCGCAACAACCGGGTATAGAAAGGGGAAAAAGGGAGAGCAAAGCAACCATGAGTACTCATCCAAAGTACTCGCAAGCAAGGAGCTACACTACATATGCATTGGTATCAATGAAAGGGGTAGTACATGTGGACTGAACTGTAGAATGCCAGAATAAGAGGGGGATAGCTAGTCCTATGGAAGACTACGCTTCTGGTAGCCTCCATCTTGAAGCACAAGAAGAGAGTAGATGGTAAGTTAACAAAGTATCATCGCATAGCATATTCCTACCCGGCGATCCTCCCCTCGTCGCCCTGTGAGAGAGCGATCACCGGGTTGTATCTGGCACTTGGAAGGGTGTGTTTTATTAAGTATCTGGTTCTAGTTGTCATAAGGTCGAGGTACAACTTCAGGTCGTCCTTTTACCGAGGGACACAACTATTCGAATAGATAAACTTCCCTGCAGGGGTGCACCATATTTCCCAAAATGCTCAATCCCCTTTGGCCGGACACACTTTCCTGGGTCATGCCCGGCCTCGGAAGATCAACACGTCGTAGCCCCACCTAGGCACAACAGAGAGGTCAGCACGCCGGTCTAATGTCACATCCCTAGTTCTGGCCTGACCTGTGCTTGTTTCCATGTGTGCATCATGTTTAAATTCAAATGAAATTTGAATTGAGGAATTTTCAAAAGCATCAGGAAACCTCTAAAAATAACCAACATTTAAATCTTCTCAAATGAGTCCAAGAAAATGTTCCTGTTATTCCATGGAAATATTGGTAAGAGGTAAAATTTAAACCAATATTTTTGGAGTCACAAAGATATTTATTTTGGCCATTTGCATTAATCCAATAACTATTTGCTTTGGATTTATATTTAATATATATTAAATATGACTCCAATAATTCTGGAAGTTTGTGAGTGGCTTTGTATATATTTTAGCAAGCCACATAAAAACCTACAGAATTTATTAAAATGATTTAGTTGCTAAACTAAATCAAAACAGAGGAAGAAAAAAAATAGAAAACAGAACAATAAAACAGAGAGAGAGTACTTACCTGGCAGCCCAGCTGCGGCCCAGCTTGACCAGCCCAGCCCACCTACCTCGCCGCTCGTCGTCTTCCTCTGCCAGTAGGCAGAGGCGAGGCGTGGCGCGCGCCCGAGAGCCCCGGCCACCTCCTGCTTCGCGCTGGAGGCCGCCCTTCGTCCTAATCCGCGCCACGGAGACGCCCAGCACCTTCCCCCTCACTCCCCCAAACCCTCTGGTGCCTCTCCCCTCTCCCACCGAGCTCATTCCCCTCCTCTGCTCTTCCTCCCTCTCATCACCGAACGCGCCTGCCGCCGCTGACTTGCACCACCGCGGCCATGGCCCCTCCCTCGTCCCCTTGAGCAGCCCAGGAGCTCCGCCTCGACCCCCTCTTCCTCCCCACCAAGCCAAGCCCCTCAGGAAGCTCTGCATCGCCTCCACGCCGTCGTCTTCATCCTCGACCGCTGCCGATGGTCGCCGCTCGATTCGCAGCAACGAGGACGCCCCCGAGCTCACCAACCCCTTCGTTCGATCCGCTGTGAGCTGCTGCGTCGATCCCCTCCCTCCCCTGGCACTTTTTCTCCCGCTAACGCCAATATCCACCGGAGCCAAGAGCTCTTCGCCGCCGGCCATGTAGCCGCCGTAGCCACCGTTGCCTAGAGCTGCAACCGAGCACGCGGCCGTGCTCAGTGCAACCCCAGGAGGTCGTAACACCCCTCTTTGCCTCCTGTCGTGCTCCCTAACCCCGAAACCCAGTTCACCCGAACGCCGGCGCCGCCGTGAGCTTCATTTCGGTGAGCTCCGGCCACCCCAGCTCGCCCCAGTTGCACCGTTGGATGCGCGGGATCGCCAGCTTTCCGTAGAGCCCAACGGCGCCTCGAATGGTTCCCTGTATCGCAATCCCGAGCCGCCCCGCCGTTTCTATCGTCGCCGGCGACAAGTCGCCGGCAGGTTTGACCTGATCGGCCCGGGGTTTGACCTCCCCTGACGTGTGGGCCCAGGCGCCTGCTTAATTAGTGTTAGGTTAGTTAGTGTTAATTAACTTAGCTAATTAGATGAGCCACTGACATGCGGGCCCCGCCCGGCTAACCAAGTTAGTTAGGGTTAATTTTAATTAGGTTAGTTAGTCCAGACACTGACATGCAGGGCCCACAGGTCAGTTTGACCTGGACGGCGCCCGTTGACCTGCTGACGTCACTATGAGGTCATGCTGACGCAATAATTCCTTTCTGGAATTTAAATAAATCTTAAATGATTTAATAATTCCAGAAAATGTTCAAAACTTCAAAAATTCATAGTAATTCAACCGTAACTCCAAATGAAACAAATTATATATGAAAAATTATCAGAAAAATTCAAGGAATCCATCTGTACCATTTTCATGCATGTTTGAACAATGTTTGTCCTCTGTTTTGGACAAAACAAATAAAGGGCATTTAAATAATCATATATGGAGTTGGAATTTGAATCATGTATTCAAACCAACTTCATTTAAATCATAGCTAAGTGCATTAGCCCAAAACACATTCATATTGCCATGTCATAGCATGCATCATATTGTCGCATTGCATTGATTGTGTTTTTCCTTGTTTGCCGGTAATTGTCCCCTCTCGATAGACATGTACCGGCGATGTGATCGATGACACCGACGAAGAGCTATATTATCTTCAGAAGTGCCAGGCAAGCAAAACCCCCTTGCTCATTCCGATACAATCCTACTCTCTCGCTCCTGCTCTCTTTTACTGCATTAGGACAACAACGATTCATCTGTTACTTGTTGCGGTAGCTGAACCCCTTTATCCTTTGCATGACCTGTCATTGCCACAGTAAATAGATGAAACCCACTAGCATGAGTAGGAGTTGCTTGAGCCCTATTGTGCCTACTCATTCATGTTTGTTTGTCATGCCTGCTACTGCTTAGAGTTGAGTCAGGTCTGATTCATCGGGGATGAATCAGAGGTGTGTGAACATGTCCTACTGTGTGTGAGCTAAGTGCGTGAACACGATTTGGTAAAGGTAGCGGTGAGAGGCCATGTAGGAGTACATGGTGGGTTGTCTCATTGCAGCCGTCCTTAGGAACTGAGTTCTGTGTTTGTGATCCATGAACAGCTACTACCACACATTGGGATCCTTAATTGACTCTCTCGACTTATTAATCAACATGATCTCTGTCCAGGAGTTGCAACTAGTTTCTGGTGTTTGTAGGTAGTGTTAGTAGTCTACCAAGTGGCACCCGGTACAGGTGGGCTTGGGACAGACTAGGCACAGTGGCACGGTGTACCAAGCGTACATCCACCCATCGAGGTGGGCTTGGGAACCCTGCACACATCGTTTGGGGCCGTAAGCGACACCCCGGCCGGATCTCCTTACGGATGGAACCCGAATAGGCGATAAACCTGGACTAGAGACTTGTTCGGTTAGTCAGGTCGTGGCCGACTCCCTCGCCCGGCTTCTGCTTGAAGGTTGCCGAGGTACATGACGTGTACATGGCGGTAAGTGGCGAGAGCATGTGTGAAGAAGTACACCCCTGCAGGGTTAACATCATCTATTCGAATAGCCGGATTCCTCGGATATGGAAACTTGGACCCCTTGTACAGTTCATAGACAAGTGAAAGTGGATACTCTAAAATACGCAAGATAAGCGTGAGTGCTATGGATGGCGTTCTCGTAGGGAGACGGGAGTGGATCCATAGTGGTGTATTGATATGGTGAATATGTGGACTCGTGTGCGCCACCTCGAAAGAGTTACTTGCAGTCGTAGTTCAGGATAGCCACCGAGTCAAAGCTGGCTTGCTGCAGTTAAACCCCACCATCCCCTTTGTTGATAATGATGCATATGTAGTTAGTTCTGACGTAAGTCTTGCTGGGTACATTTGTACTCACATTGCTTAAATTATGTTTTTGCAGAGAGACTTCAGTCTCACTAGTAGTTCCACGTGGACTTCGCCGTTTAGCTTGTTACCTCAGCTACGATCTTGTGCCCTCGGCAGGATCTGGTAGATAGTCAGGCTTTCAGCCTTTTTCATTTATAGATGTCTGTACTCAGACATGATAGCTTCCGCTTGTGTTTTGATTTGTATGCTCTGAATGTTGGGTCATGAGACCCCTGTTTGTAATATCCTGCTCCTCGGAGCCTATTGAATAAATACTTGAGTCGTAGAGTCATGTTGTGATGCCATGTTGTATTTGCACATATCGAGCATATTGTGTGTATGTTATTGAAATGCTTGGTATGTGCGGGATCTGGCTATCTAGTTGTTTATCCTTAGTAGCCTCTCTTACCGGGAAATGTCTCCTAGTGTTTCCACTGAGCCATGGTAGCTTGCTACTGCTCCGGAACACTTAGGCTGGCCGGCATGTGTCCTTCTTCGTTCCTGTGTCTGTCCCTTCGGGGAAATGTCACGCGATGAATACCGGAGTCCTGTTAGCCCGCTACAGCCCGGTTCACCGGAGTCCTGCTAGCCCAGTGCTACAGCCTGGATTCACTCGCTGATGACCGACACGTTCGATGTTGGGTCATGGATGCCTGTCCCTGTAAGTTTGTGCCACTTTGGGTTTACGACTAGCCATGTCAGCCCGGGCTCCTTATCATATGGATGCTAGCGACACTATCATATACGTGTGCCAAAAGACGCAAACGGTCCCGGGCAAAGGTAAGGCGACACTCGTGGGAATACCGTGCGTGAGGCCGCAAAGTGATATGAGGTGTTACATGCTAGATCGATGTGGCATTGAGTCGGGGTCCTGACATCTAAACCCTATGCATGCAGGGGTCTTGGCCCATCACCCATTGCACACCTGCATGTTGTGTACGCAACCGGAAGCAGACCTAGCCCCCTTAATACAAGCGGAGGCTTACAGTCCAATCCGGCACGCGCCACTCAGTTGCTGACGTCACGAAGGCTTCAGCTGATACCGTGACGTCGAGTGCCCATAACTGTTCCTGCATAGTTGGTTAGTGCGTATAGGCCAGTGGCTAGACTCAGATCAAATACCAAGATCTCGTTAAGCGTTTTATTTTGAAGTAATCACAGATGCCGACCAGGGCCAGGCCCACCTCTCTCCTAGGTGGTCTCATCCTGCTCTGTCGCTCCACCACAAAGGTTCACTCAGAGGGCCGTCAGTACAAACGTCCTTTCGGACCCAATCCGTGAATCGCTCGCGGGTACTCTACGAGCCTACCCGACTTTAGTCACCACATGTATAATGTATTATATATATATATATATATATATAAGTAATATACCCGTGATCACGGCCCGATAGTATAGCATGGCAGACGGACAAGAATGTAGGGCCACTGATGGAATACTAGCATCCTATACTAAGCATTTAGGATTTCGGGTAAAGATAACAATAATAGTAGCAAGGACAGGCTATGCATCAGAATAGGATTAACGAAAAGCAGTAACATGCTACACTACTCTAATGCAAGCAGTAGAGAGAAGAATAGGCGATATCTGGTGATCAAGGGGGGCCTTGCCTGGTTGCTCTGGCAAGTAGGGGTCGTCAGCAACGTAGGTGATCGGGGCACCAACAGCGATGTCAGTCTCGTAGTCTATCGGAGAGAAGAGGGGGAAGAAACAATGAATACAATGCAAACAGATGCATAACGATGCATGACATGACAATGAGCATTGCTAGGTGTGCCCTAACGCGGTAGTAGGTGATACCGGCGAAGGGGGAAAACATCCGGGAAAGTATCCCCTGTGTTTCGCGTTTTCGGATAGATGAACCAGTAGGGGAAAGTTGCGTGTTCGTTATGATAGGGATGTGTGGCGGACGAACGGGGTGCGTATACAGATTCGTCTTGTCGTTCTGAGCAACTTTCATGTACAAAGTTTTTCCATCCGAGCTACGGTTTATTTTATATTAATTTTAAAAGATTTAATCATTTTTAGAATTTACTTAATTATTTTAAATCAACATTATACAGAATAGTGTATCCTGACGTCATCATGACGTCAGCAGTCAACAGGGCATTGACTGGGTCAAACTGACGTGCGGGTCCCAGCTATCATTGACTGTTAACTAACCTAATAGATTAATTAACTAAACTAAGTGATTAGGTTAATCTAATCAAGATTAATTAAGTTAATTTTTTAATTAATTATTTATCTATTTTTTAATTAAATCTTTTTAAATTTTCCTTTCTGTCCAAAAGGGAGTGGGGCCCCTTGTCATCTGGCCAGGGGCTTTAGCGGGTGAGCGGGGAAGTGGGCAGCGGGCAAAGCCGCCGCCCGCCCTGCTAGTGAGGCGAGGCCGGGCCCTGAGAGAGAGCCAGCGGTGGCTGGAGCGCAGGTTGGTAGGAGCATCAGCGAGGCTAGGCGGAGGCGATGCGCGCGGGAGGGGGAGCAGCAGGCGGCGGATGCAACGACGGCATGACGAAGTGTGGGACGCGCGCGAGGCGGGCGGGGCGCTGGCGGTCAGGGCTGCGCGCCGGCGCGACGCAGTAGTAGGGCAGCCCCAGGATGGAAATGGGGCGGCGGCACGAGGAGCGACGAGCGGCCAGGGGGGAAAGCAATGGCAGCGGGCGATGCGGTGGTTGCTGAGGTCCGGCGCGGGTGGAGGTGTCCACGGATGACCGAGGCGGGGCGACGAGCACACATCGAGGCAGTGGGGCTTGCGTAGGCACAGGTGGGCGCACGCGGTTTGGCGTCGGGCGTGGTGGGGAACGGCGGCGGAGGCGCCCTGGCTCCAGCGGGTACGGCAGCGGCGGTGGTACAGAGAGCAGCAACAGGTGAGCAGCAACAGGGCGACCATTGGGGCAGCGCAGCTTGCAGCGGCAACAGCAGCACACGGCGATGCAGGATGCGATGCGGGCACGTAGCAACACGTGGCAGGTGCGGGGGCTGCGGGCCATGCGATCAAGAGCAGAGGTGTAGCGAGCGAACAGCAGGCGGCGGGCGGTCGGTCAGTCGCGTGCGCGTGCATACGGGGACAGGGGGGTAGAAGAGGCCGGGGGCCTCACCGGCGGTCGTGGGGTCAAGGGCAGTGGGGCTCGGGGAGGAAGACGGAGACGACGACGTTGACGGGGAGGCAGTCTGGCGAGGGGGGCTCCCGCGACGTGGCCTCCTGCGAGGTCCAGGCGGCCATGAACGGCGATGGGCCGTCGGGGGCAACGAGATCTAGTTCGATCCTGATCCATATCGGGGGAGGAGAGAGCGAGTGGGGAGAGTGTGGGTGGTTGGGTTAGGGTTTCGGGGGGGGGGGTGAGGGGATAAGGGAGTGGGGGCGCGGCTGGTTGGGTCAGGTGGGCCGGCCTGGCCTGTGAGCTGGGCCGCCTGGTCCAATGGGGGGTGCTTTCTCTTCTTTTCCTTTTTTGTTTTGTTTTCTCTTTTTGTTCCTTTTCTTTTATCCATTTTCCTTTCTATTTTAATTCATCTTAAAATACTTAGACATTTTCTGAAAAAGTATTTTCTTCACAATAATTACGTATGTAATATTTGGCACTAACCGAACATTTTTGTTTTAACGTTTGAAAACTTTTGTTGTTTGCCATATTTTGAATTTGATTTTTGAACCGGTTTTGAACTAACGAGAGATTAGCAACGGTTATGGAGGTGACGTGGCATCATTATCATAGGTTCAGTTCAGCTTAATTATCCGGGCGTTACCATAGGTTATACTCATCATTCAAGAACAAATGAGGTTACCATTTTTGACATAAAGCATTAATGTGGTCACATCAATAGAGTTCCTTTAGCTCATATCTTAGAGAAAAGCTCCCCCTAGATGTGAGATTCACCCTAAGAGGGATAAGCTAACCTTGGGTATTGTCGTTGAAGACTTCAGTAGTTGTATTTGTGGAAGCTCAATGTTGATTATGATTACCAAGAGTTGGGAGCGTTCCTCAGGATTTGTAGCACTTTCAACACCTACACGACTTAGTCCCACAAGGAACAACAATCATATCCATAGACATAGAGTGAAGTATACATATGATGATGTCCATGAATGCATTGATTTTACCTTGTCCCTTAACTTACCAATAAGAGGGTTTATGACTCCATTTGAAGTGATTTGCACTAGTTCTTGCCATGAATAAATTGATGGGAACGAACCATGAAAATCAAAAAAATCCTACGAACACCCAAGATCTATCTAGGAGAATCATAGCAATAAGAGGGGAGTGTGTCTACGTACCCTCATAGACCGAAAGTGGAAGCGTATAAAATGCGGTTGATGTAGTTGTAATCTTCGCAATCCGACCACGATCCAACCGATCTAGTGCCGAACGAGTGACACCTCCGAGTTTAGCACACATGCGGCTCGATGACGTCTCCTCCTCCTTGATCTAGCAAGAGAAGGCAGAGAAGTAGATCGGATCACAACCAGCACGACAGCGTGGTGGTGATGGTGGTGGAGCTAGTTCTGCAGGGCTTCACCAAGCGCTACTAGAACGAGGACGCAGAAACTACGGAGTAACGGGAGAGACAGGGGCGCCAAGGGCTTGGTGTGTACTCTTGGGGCGCCCCTCCCCTCTCTATATATAGGTGGAGGGGCATGGGTAATGCTACTTCTTGAGCTTGCATTGGTTTTTCCCTTCAAAAGGGAAGGGTGATATAGCAAAGTAGAGATAAATATTTCCCTCAGTTAGAGAACCAAGGTATCAATGCAGTAGGAGGTACAAGCAAGTCCCCAATCTATGCACATGCACAAACAATTAAACACTTGCACCCAACGCGATAAAGGGGCTTTTCAATCCCTTCACAGTCAATTGCAAAGGTGAGATATGATAGAGATAGGTAAAACTAAACAAAAGATAAAATATTTTTGGGGTTTTTGGTTTATAGATCTGAAAATAAAAGATTCCAAAATAGTAGTTCGGAGACAAATATGATGAAAAATAGACCTAGGGGCCATAGATTTCACTAGAGGCTTCTCTCATGAAGGCAAATAATACGGTGGGTGAACAAATTACTGTCGAGCAATTGATAGAAAAGCGCAAAGTTATGACGATATCCAAGACAATAATTATGCATATAGGCATCATGTCCGTGTCAAGTAGACCGAAACGATTCTGCATCTACTACTATTACTCCACACATCGACCGACTCCTGCCTGCATCTAGAGTATTAAGTTCAAGAGAACAGAGGAACACATTAAGTAAGATGCCATGATGTAGAGGGATAAACTCAATCAATATGATGAAAACCCCATCTTTTTATCCTTGATGGTAACAATACAAATACGTGCCTTGCTACACCTACTTTGTCGCTGGGTGAGGACACCGCAAGATTAAACCCAAAACTAAGCACCTCTCCCATTGCAAGAAATACCAATCTAGCTGGCCAAACCAAACCGATAATTCAAAGAGAAATACAAAGATATCAAATCATGCATATAAGAATTCAGAGAAGATTCAAATAATATTCATAGATAATCTGATCATAAATCCACAATTCATCACATCTCGACAAACACATCGCAAAAGAGGATTACATCAGATAGATCTCCAAGAACATCGAGGTGAACATGGTATTGAGAATCAAAGAGAGAGAATAAGCCATCTAGCTACTAGCTATGGACCCTTAGGTCTGAGGTAAACTGACACATCCATTTTGCATCATGTTTTATATTGATATTTATTGCATTATGGGCTGTTATTACACATAATATCACAATACTTATGTCTTTTCTCTCTTATTTTATAAGGTTTACATGAAGAGGGAGAATGCCGATAGCTGGAATTCTGGACTAGAAAAGGGGCAAATATTAGAGACCTATTCTGCATAACTCCAAAAGTCTTGAAACTTCACGGAGAATATTTTTGGAATATATAAAAAATATTGGGCGAAGAAAGTACCAAAGGGGGGCCACCTGCCATCCAAAAGGGTGGAGGGCGCGCCCTACCCCCTGGGCGTGCCCTCCATCCTTGTGGGCCACCTGGCAGGCCCCCGACGCCCATATTCTGCTATATGGTGTGTTCTGACGTGGAAAAAAAATCAGAAGGAAGGTTTCGGGATGAAGCGTCGCCATCTCGAGGCGGAACTTGGGCAGAACCATAGGGCTCCGGGGGAGCTTTTCTGCCAGGGAAACTTCCCTCCGGGAGGGGGAAATCGAAGCCATCGTCATCACCAACGATCCTCTCATCAAGAGGGGGTCAATATCCATTAACATCTTAACCAGCACCATCTCCTCTCAAACCCTAGTTCACCTCTTGTATCCGATCATTGCCTCAAAACCTTAGATTGGTACATGTGGGTTGCTAGTAGTGTTGATTACTCCTTGTAGTTGATGCTAGTTGGTTTATTCGGTGGAAGATCATATGTTCAGATCCTTAATGATAATTAATACTCCTCTGATTATGAACATGAATATGCTTTGTGAGTAGTTACGTTTGTTCCCGAGGACATGGGAGAATTCTTGTTATAAGTAATCATGTGAATTTGGTATTTGTTTGATATTTTGATGAGATGTATGTTGTCTATCCTCTAGTGGTGTTATGTGAACGTCGACTACATGCCACTTCACCATTATTTGGGCCTAGGGGAAGGCATTGGTAAGTAATAAGTAGATGATGGGTTGCTAGAGTGACAGAAGCTTAAACCCTTGTTTATGCATTTGCTGCGTAAGGGGCTGATTTGGATCCATATGTTTCATGCTATGGTTAGATTTATCTTAATTTTTATTTCATAGTTGCGGATGCTTGCGAGAGGGGTTAATCATAAGTGGGAGGCTTGTCCAAGGAAGGGCAGCACCCAAGCACCGGTCCACCCTGATACGTCTCCGTCGTATCTATAATTTTTGATTGTTCCATGCCAATATTCTACAACTTTCATATACTTTTGGCAACGTTTTATACTATTTTGGGACTAACATATTGATCCAGTGTCCAGTGCTAGTTCCTGTTTGTTGCTTGTTTTTTGTTTCGCAGAAAATCCATATCAGACGGAGTCCAAACGGGATAAAAACTTACGAAGATTATTGTCGGAATATATGTGATTTCTAGGAAAAAGAATCAACATGAGACGATGCCCCAGGGGCCCACAAGGATGGAGGGTGCGCCCCTTGACCTTGTGGTCACCCCGTAAGGCGGTTGGTGCCCTTCTTCTGGCGCTAGAAAGCTAATATTCAGATAAAATCATGTTAAAATTTCAGCCCAATCGGAGTTACAGATCTCAGGGAATTTAAGAAACGGTGAAAGGCCAGAATCTGGGAGCGCAAAAACAGAGAGAGATCCAATCTCGGAGGGGCTCCCGCCCCTCTACCGCCATGGAAGCCAAGGACTAGAGGGGAAATGTTGGTGTCAAAACCGGCGGATCTCGGGTAGGGGGTCCCGAACTGTGTGTCTAAGGTCGATGGTAACAGGAGACAAGGGACACAATGGTTACCAAGGTTTGGGACCTCTCTATGGAGGCAATACCCTACGTCCTGCTTGATTGATATTGATGAATAGGAGTATTACAAGAGTTGATCTACCTCGAGATCATAATGGCTAAACCCTAGAGGTCTAGCTTGTATGGCTATGATCATGAGTCTCCTATCCGGACTAAGTCCTCCGGTTCATATAGGCACACCGGGTGGATCTAGGGTTACACAAGATCGGTTACAAAGAAGGGAATCTACATATCCGGTCGCCAAACTTGCCTTCCACGCCAAGGAGAGTCCCATCCGGACATGGGTGTAGTCTGCGATCTTCGTATCTTCACAACCCATCAGTCCGGCCCATGGCTAACAGGCCGGACGCCCGAGGACCCCTCAGTCCAAAACTCCCTCAGTAGCACCTGAACCTAGCTTCAATTACAAGGTATCCGATGCGTAGTGTTGTCTTCGGCATTGCAAGGCGGGTTCCTCCTTCCGAACTCCAAAATAGTCTTCGGACGAATTGATCGTGTCTGGACCTGTAACACACATCCATAGAGAGTATAGTATTCCACGAATCCAATCTGCTGACAACTTTAGTAATGTGACGTCACACTTTTTGGTCATTATTTCAAACCATTTCCCATCCTGCCGTTCTACGTTTTGGGGCGTGGTTTTTATTGACACGTCTCGTCGAAGCAGAGATCGTGTCCCCTAATTGCGGGATTTTCATCAATACGAGCGCGAGTAGCCCAACCGTCCTGCAGGGAAGATTCCTTAGGAATAGGCAGGTTCTTAGGCTTAGGAGGAGGCGTTCAATACCCGCCGCCTTTATAAAGGAACCAAGGGCCGTCCTTTTACGCCAAACCTCTCCTCAGCCTTCCCGACCTCGAGTTCCAGCACCCAAGGTTCGACTTCATTGTTTCAAGCTTCCCATCATGTCCGGACCCAGCTCTCAACGCCGATGGGTGGCTTCCTCCGTTACAGAGGAGCATATCGCAAAGCTTCAGGTAGCCAGATATTTCACTGCGGAGGTCCACCATAGGCTTCCCACTCAAGGACAGGTTATTCCGACCCCAAATCTGGCGAGAGGGTCATATTCATCTCCCACTTCCTACGGGTGCTAGGGTTCACTCTTCACCCCTTCGTCCGGGGCTAATGTTTTATTAAGGACTAGATTTTCATGATCTATCCCCGGACTCTATCCTCCACGTCTCGGCGTTTATCATTACATGTGAGGCCTTCCTCCGAATCCCCCCACACTCCGGCTTATGGCTCAAGACCTTCAGTGTGAAGCCAAAGGTAGTCGACGGGGAACGGGTGGAGTGCGGCGGTGCTATGATCAGCCAACTCACCGGCACTCCTTGGCCAAAAGGTTCCTTTACTGAAACTTCCAATCACTGGCAGCGGGAGTGGTTTTACGTTACGGAGCCCTGCAGCACCAAGTGGGTAGGTGCGCCCGCATTCCGTCCCGGCCCACCGTTACAGCTTGCATCATGGGTCAATAAGGGACTGGGATGGGGATCAATTGATGAAGTGCAGACTTTACAGAGCCGCATCTGAACCCTCCTCGAGAGAGACGTCGATCTTGTCAACGTGATTCAAGTGATGTTAGTTCGCGGAATCCTGCCATGCCAGCACAGGTCTCGCCGTATGTGGGAGCTCAATCCAGAAGGACCACGAACCCTCCAACACTTCTTCAGTACCACACACAAAGGGATGTGGAAGTTATTTTTCGGGAAGCGGAAGCATTGGCTGGACTCTACCGAGGATGCTGGCCTTAACTGCAACCGTCCGGATACCCCGGTAAACACTTGGCTCCTGAACACTTTGTAATTATGCATACCGTAATATGGTACTGAGCAAGCTATCTTATTCCGGGGCTGGGTAAAGAAGGCGGAACTGATTATGTGTTTGGCTCCTCTGCCCGAGGGCCCAGCGAATCCTGTTCTAACAAGGATGCTGGCCCTGGCACCATACCAGATGCCTGTGAAGGAGGGCAAGGCGGAGAGTGAGAGGACCAAAGGTGGCCCATATCCCAAGGGTACACCGGACTTTGTGTCTAGAGGAATCAAAATCCCCTCATCCAAAGACAAAAGTGAAGGGGGAGCAACAGTCTCCTTCCCTCCTAGGAAGAAAAGGGCCGCCTCCGAAAACTGGGAGAGGCAAGCTCCTTAGCGAGGCAAGATGCCTCCGGTGGGTGGCTCGGGCTTGGAGGATGTTGAAGCGCAGTCTCATGATGAGGACAAGCCTCCGGCCAAATCGTAAGGGAACAAGGCTGTTTTAAACATGTCCCGTTCCTTTCTTTATAATGCGTGGAATATATATTTTGTAGCTCAGCACACAGTCTTCTTCAATAATCTTCTTCCTCGGGGGACCTTCTCCCAGAGATGATGGAAAGCGAGACGCCCCCACCGGCCTCTCCATCCAATAGGGCGGATGACTTCGAGGTGTCGTCGAGGAGGGTCTCCCCCGACCAACAAGTGGTGCAAGGGATGATGAAGACATTACCCGAAGGTGATACTTCGGTGGCCCAGGGTCCGGGGAAGAACAATGAAGGCCTCGAACAGTCCGATATCCAGCCAAATACGAATAAACTGACCCCTTCAAAGGGTGGTCGTGCTTCTACGACAGCCTCCGGAGACCTAGAGGCACCGGATATCTTGACGAACATGCTGCGGCAGGCGTCCGTCTCAGAGGAACATCGTACCTTGATGGGCACGGTGGTTGAAAAGGTCTTGTCCGCGAAGAGCGGATTGAATGAGGCCTTTGCGAGACTACTAAGAGGCTTCGAGGTTTGTACTGTAATATGTGCAATTGTGTTTTATTCGCAAAATACACCTGTGTATAGGTAGTAACCCCTGAGACTCGGGTTGGCTTCCCATGGGAGGCGAACAAGGATCAAGAAGAAATATTCAAGGACTAATCTGATTATCTTGAACACAGGCTGCTTCTCCCCTGGCTACTTCCCAGACTACGAATATTTCTGAGATGCAACGGAAGCTTGATGTGGCGGGGGATGGCATTGCATTAATCAACATGCGTCTGGACGAATCACAAGGTATGTATCCGGGGCAGTCCCTTTACATGCATTTTTGTGATATAAGCATGACGCTGAAAGTTATATACTGTAATATGCATGGATGCAGATGGTGCTGCCGCCGTTCAAATTCTTCGGGCAGAGCTGGCCCGGGCCAAGGAGCAGGCCCGGTGTAGTAATGCGGCTGCCGAAAAGGCATCGACTGATTTAAAAGCCGAACGAGTTGCTCGGCGTCAAGACGAGGAGAAGATATCCACCATGGCGCTCGAACTAAAAAATACTGCTAGCCGCTGTGAACTCCTTGAGAAGGAGAATGAAGCAAAAATGGATGAAATTGACAAGGCCTTACGAGAGGCGAGAGAAGCGCGGTCTGAATCCAGAGCCGTCCGTGAGGAGATCCGGCAAGCTAGGGTGACTGCGACTGGTGAGCCATTTTTGCTACAGACTAAGTTCGACGATCCGAACTATGCTTAGCTTAACCAATTGTGGAGTTCTCCGAATGAGTTTTTAGACTTGCCTAAGAGTTCTTCCGATGCGGCGCAGTTTTACCAGGCGCGAGAGGGGTATGCATCGAAGAAGCTTTTCTGGTCACAATTCGGCGCGTCGAAGCGCCCCTGTTGCTGAATGAGCAGATGTCCCAGTGGGCCGAGCTTCATAGGATATCTGGCACTGCCGTGAAGAACGTCATAATCCGGTCATGGCCAACTGAACCCGTTCCGAATAGTTACTTTGGCTTGGTGCAGTGGCTTGTTGACGCGGTGCCGCGTATCGACGCTGTGAAGCGGTTGGTGTGCATCGAGGGTGCACGGATGGCCTTTGCCCGAGTCAAGACATTCTGGGGGAAGATGAAGGCCATCGATGATGCAGTGAAGAGTCCACCCAAGGGCAAGGACTGCCACGAACTGGCACTACAAAAAAATACACTTCCGTGATGATACATGTTTGTCACAGTAGGTCACTTTTTTGTCATGCATGTACATCCATGACAAATTTATGACAGAATCAAGATAGTCATACCTGTGCTGTTGTAGAAGTGTTCCATGACATTACCAAAATTATCATCATGGAAGTGTCCTCTTCCATGACGATAAATCGCGCATCACAGAAGTGCTTTCATCAAGGGTGACTGACACGTGGCATCCACCGTAATGGAACGCCATTAAGCTATCGGGTCTGGTTTTGGATCCGATAACCCGTTAACAGCCCCGACCAATGGGAAATTTCCACGTGTAAAATTCTTATTGGCCGGACAAAACACGTGTCATCTCGTCAGTGGGTCAGATAGGCGCCTATGATACGTCGACACGAGGCATGGCCCAACAGTGGCCCATTCCTGTGAAAAGGCCGGCCCGTTTGACTTGGTCAAAAGCTGGCGGGCCGGCCCGTTTGACTTGGTCAAAAGCTGGTGGGCCGGCCCATTTGACTTGGTCAAAAGCTGGCGGGCCGGCCCATGGAAAACCTGTTAACGGCCTGTTCGCATATAGCCCATTTATAGCCCGCTAACCCAAGGCCCGTTACGCCCTTTCTGAATTAGGCCCAGTAGTGTCATCTGGGCCGTCCACTATGATTCCAGTCCATTTTCACTTATGGCCCATGTATAGCACATGATGTCTTTCGGCCCATATGAGGCCCTTTGTAACTCTTGGCCCATTAGCGGCCCGTGCTGAAACTGGCCCGTAATGAACAGTGTATTACTTTACACCCATTAATGGCCCGTGGTGAAACTGGCCCGTAATGAACAGTGTATCACTTTATACCCATTAATGGACCGTTATTCCATTGGGCCGTTTCCAGCCCAAGTTAACTTTCGGCCTTCTGAGGGCCCATTTATTCTTGGGCTCATTTGCAGCATTCGGTTACTTACGGCCCGTTACTGTCATTTTCTGCTTGTGGGCCAAATTTAGCCCGTCGTTACAGTCGGCCCATTAGTCTGTTGGGCCATTTTCATAGCATCACCAAATACGGCCTATCAACGGCCCATTGTGGTCAGCCCATAAAACGTACGATTTCTATTAAAGGCCCGTCTAAGGTCCATTAAAGGCCCGTACAAGACCCATAAATGTGTCGTCGGCCCATGGATCCTACTAGACGTACAAGGCCCATGGATCCTACGAGACGTAGAAGGCCCATGGAACCTACGAGACGTAGAAGGCCCATGGATCCTACGAGACGTAGAAGGGCCATGGTCGGGCGAATTGGCCCCCGTTTGAACGATATAACATATTCAAAGAATTATCCTACTCAATACTATCACCTCTAAAAAGACTACACTATTACAACAAAGAGATCAAGGCATAGAAAGGTAGAATAATCCTACACTATACAATAAAGAAATTACAGCCGATTATACCCACTGGGCATTATGGTTCGGCACAGGTGATAATAAAGATACACAAACAACAAATTACATACACTGGGCAAATACAGCTCATACATCATGGACGCGCATCAACTTAACTCCATTTGAACTATAATCTCTTCAGAAAATAGGATTGGCCGGATTCAGATAGCACAAATTTCAGTCTGCAAAATCTCCAATTCCTTCATGGTTACCTCAGTGTCTTGTTTCATTTTTTTGACTCCTGCATCTAATACCTGCATGTCCAGTCTCAACTTGTTGATTATACATTGACAATCACGTACACGTTGTCTTGCCACCTCTAGTTGATGCTCGAGAACATCAGCACATTCCAATTCCAATCCATAATCATTCGGTAACGGCCATGCCGCACTACTCGCAGATCTTTGTGTTGATGTCACTTCATCCTGAAATGTTTCTGTAAGTACACATGACTAGGGAAAAAATATAGTTACAACAGTGAAGCGAACAAGACACTATTTTGTACTACATGGCAAAACAGGACTAACAATAATATTACATGTCACTTAAAAAAATGTTACACATCATGAAGCATAAGCAGGTGATATTTTAAAAATTATAAAAAAGATAGTTTGTGCAACTTGCATACATAAATCCATCTTAGCTCACCAGAGGAGCATGATGTTGGGGCCCAATCGAAAACACAGACAAGTTACAAATTTAGACAACACGTTGCGTATAAGCAAGCAGTTGGCCATTCTGTGCCTCAATTAAAGTCTTAGGGAGCATAATGAACAACAGATGGTTTCATACAAACATACTACAATAGGCAAAACTATGCAATCATTAGCGTAGTATAAACTAGATTGTGAACCTCATGCAATAATAGTTGGTTAATAGACTTCAAAGGTTCAGGCACACTTCAGCAGAGTAATTAAATGGTAAGGCCTTTAATTATGTCAACTAATAGTGATACAAGTACCGAACATCAGGCATGATTATTTGGGCATCTCATTAACTAAACCCGGGCAAACGTCGGGCCGGGTCGGGTTCGGGCCGGGCTTGACAAAGCCCAAAGAGAAATTCCCAAGCCCGAGCCCGGCCCGGCCCGGCCCGAAGTACATGAACAGTGACACTTTTTAATTAAATTAATCATTTTTGGGATATTATTTTAATTTATTATACCTATATTCAAATAAAATATGTTTTTTATATATTTCGGGCTTTATTCGGGCTTTCAGGCCGGGCTTCGGGTCAGAAAATGGAGCCCAAGCCCGGCCCGAATGTCGGGCTTCGGGTTCGGGCCGACGGGCCGGGTTGTCCATGACCGGGTCTATCATTAACTGAGGACAAATAAAGCAATTGAAAAGAGAAAATTAACTATGCCTGAAACAAACAAGGAATTGAACTATTGAGTTGCATACAGTGACTTACCTTAGCAGGTTGAAGAGGCTCAACGCAGCTCCTACTTCTCCTGCAAGGCTCCTTCCTAACAACTTGTACTTGGAAATCCTCAATCTTATCTTCATTGCACCCCCTCTGCAAGGTGACACGAACTAGTTACTCGTCTCCTTGGAAGATAAATATGCATACTTTCCAGTCTGTGAACACAAAAGGATGAGATTATAACAAAACAACACCACATAATGAAACATGCCGCATCTCTTGCACTTGCACACAATGAAATGAGCATTTACTATGTCTGCACTATGTAAAAACTAGGCATACCTTCGAACTGGATCTCCAAGTACTCTTGGAGAGCCTAATGTAGTGTACAGCCAAACCTTTATGTCACCTATGAGTTAGACAAGGCCCCACTACATCAGCCCTTAGTGTTTAAATCGTTGACAAGCTTTGTTAGAGTGTTAGGTCAAGAACATCAAGTAATCAAAGCAAACAGTCCTAGTATGGCTGGCTGATGCAAACAAGCAATTGAACAGAAGTGTGAGCAAATCTTACATATCAACAAAAGAAGCAAAGAAGGAGGCTTAAAGACCATCACTTGACTGAACAGATTTAAGGGGCATTTAAACATCATGTGCAACATATGAACTAACATAAACATTGCATATTCCAGATTCTACAATGGAATGCACATGTATTAGGTTATGCCATGTATGATGATGCCTAAATGTACAGATAGCAGGCAGGAGTGATTCATCATTGCACGCACAATTGAATTGCAGGTTAAGGGCCAGTTCGATTCCGCCTTTTCAGGGCATATTGTCAAAATAAGCCATAAAAGATGTAAAGAAGTCATTTTTGAGTTATGGGCTTGGGCTTAACTAATTTCGCTTTGGAGGGGGGGTGTTTCGGGTAGAACCTCACTAAAAATTGAAGGGAAGGGGAATAGTGAAATGACTCTGTTGTCTGCCTATATTACACTCAAAATGCAACTGCTGACGCCCGTGTCACACCTGACCGTCAAGTAAAAACAAACACGCAAGCATTCATTGCCCTGCCCGCTTGCATCTCCTCTCCCCTTTCCCTCTACCTCGATCCCCTGCCTGCAGCACTAGGGTTCCTCTAGCGAGCTGTCACCACTGGTCCCATCTGGCCTTGTCCTCGAGGATGCTATGTCCAGTTAGGCTACATGGCTGGCGGGTAGGGGCAAATCTCCCTGGCTTGTCCTCCCTCTGGCGCCGCCCCTCATTCTCATGGTCTCCAGCAGCCGCTCCACTGTGGTTCGTCCAACGCACTACTCCAGCGGGCGCTGCACAACTACGGTTGATGCCACACTGCGGTAGAAGGCACCTTATTCCCCCTCCCCTCCTCCCAGGCCATGGCCTTGAGGTGCTGTTGAAGGATGAGCTCATCCAACAAGGTGAGGATCTCCTCTAATTTTTTGCCAAATTTTCATTCGGATCCACTATACGATGAATTGTTATGAGCTACTTCTGCTGTTGCTATATGATGCATTGCTATGAGCTACTCCTGCTGCTGCTATATGATGAATTGCTATGAGCTGCTGCTGCTGCTATATGATGAGTTGCTACAAGCTGCTCTTGCTGCTGCTATACGATGAGTTGCTACAAGCTGCTCCTGCTGCTGCTATCTGATGAATTGCTATGAGCTGCTCCTACTGCTGCTATATGATGAATTGCTATGAGCTGCTCCTGCTGCTGCTATATGATGAATTGCTATGAGTTGCTGCTGGTATATGATGAATTGCAGACTGCTGCTGTTGTATGATGAGTTGCTATGAGCTGCTGCTGCTATATGATGCTTTTAGGTGCCGCTGCTATACGATAATAACCAGCCACTTGGACCATCGAATTTCAATAAATAATTGTTCTTCATTTAAATGTGGGTCATGCGTTCTTCGTTTAAATTAGGCAATGGGATCTCTATGGAAAACATTGACCAAAGTAGATTGTGCCAAGTAGATGGTATCTTTGTATTTGCATTTTGAGCAAATAGTGATGGTCTGTTTTCCTATCTTATTAATTACTGCACTGGGTTCAATTTGTGATGTTTGCAAGTCAAATTAATTTCCATATGGGCAGCAAAATGAAAAAAATATAATGCAATCTAGACTTTTCACTGATCATACCAAAGATAAGCTGAAAACGCAATGAAAAGAACTGGTTGGCTTATTACATGGAACTTATATTCACAGGTGCTTATTTTCTTAGGATAACTCATAATAACTGTCCCTAAGAAACTTGGCTAATAGAACTGGCATACAAATAACATGTCACGATGATTGCAATGGAGGAGTGACGTACCATAGCACACTGTATAGGCTCACCGCCGCCTCTCCTTTTTTTGTGATGTTCCATGAAATTGCCACATACATCTTGTACTTTTTCATTGTGTAACCCTATCTGCAAGTTGACACGGCTAATTTCAGACATCTCTACATGATACTACATTGCATATCCCTTGCGCATATTTAAACCACCAATTAACGATTGTGTGCGTACCATAAACTAGCCATGACTTTGTATGCTGGACTAGCAGGCACTCTAAGGGAGCCTAATGTAGTGCACTAGAATTCCTACATGCCACCTACAATTTTGTGTAATGTACTGCCCCTGTTCCTAAATATATGTCTTTGTAGAGATTCCAGTATGGACCACATACAGATGTATATAGATGCATTTTTGAGTGTAGATTCACTCATTTTGCTCCGTATGTAGCCTATAGTGGAATCTCTAGAAAGACTTATATTTAGGAACGGAGGTACGAGGTAGTATCATGTATGACATCTACATATCTAATTTAGCAGCCAGTAGTAGAAATCATTGTCTGCACAAAGGGATTACTGGTCGAAAATCCTAGCAAAGCATGCTGGCAGGCATAGAACTATACAAGAGAGAGAGACACGCTTACAAGATCATAGCAATGCCTCAGTCCAGGATCTTGGTTGGCCAAGCTGTTAGATCCAGAAGAAACATCATCCTTGTAGTTTTTGCCAGCTGCATAACAGGTAACAGCGACTGGTTAGTATATTTGAAGTACATCGGGCAGGTGATGCTGGACGAGTTTAAAGGTGACAAGAACCTAGGCCGTGGTGGGTGCTTGGCATCTCTCCAAACTGTGGGAATCAGGTTAGAAACATCGAGGGTGATGACACTGCGCTGGCTGTCGGGGTCCGGTAAGGAGATCTAGAACCGTCGAGTAGGGTGTTTGTGGAGCGGCTCCGATAGGGTGGACTACGGTGTGGGCGAAGTGGATCTATGGCCGTGGACGAGGGCGTAGGTGAAGCTGCTCCAGTGGTTGGGTTAAGGATGGTGTCGACGATGCGGATCTGCGACCGTGGACGGGGCGTCAGAAGCTGCTCCGGTGGTTGGGTTAAGGGTGGTGTCGATGATGCGGATCTGCGGCCGTGGATGGGGCGTCAGAAGCTGCTTCGGTAGGTTGGATGAGGGTGCGAGGAAGCGGATCTGAGGCCGTGTACTTGTGAGTTGGCAAAGCGGCCCCGATAGGGTTGAGAATGGTATAGGCGAAGCTACTCCGGTAGGGTTGAGGAAGGTGTCGGCGAAGCGGCTCTGGTAGGGTTGTGGAAGGTGTCGGCGAAGAGGATCAGAGGCCGTCGACAGGGGCGTTGGTGGGGCGGCTCCGGGGGGTGTGGACGAAGCGTCTCCGGTGGGGAGTATGAATGAGCCGCTGCAGATGCGCGGCGGTTGACGAGAGTACCGGTGAAGCAGATCCAGCGCCGTGGACAAGGCCGACACTGAATGGCTATGGTACAGTGGTGGATGAGTAGTCTACTTGTTTCTAGGGGAGGTGGGAGGGGTAGATGCGGCCGCAGAAGCTGATCCGGCGAGGTGGACGCCGCTGGCAGTGAATGGGCTATGGTACGCCGGTGGATGAGCAGTCTAGGGTTTCAAGAGGGGAGGGGAGAAAGGGGGATGAAGTATGGACGGCGTGCCATGTAGTTAGTCATTTTTGCGGGAGGGGGAGAGGAAATGGGGGTGCCGTGTAGTGGGGGAACCGGAAGTTACCAAAGCTGCCCCGACCTATCATGTAGATGAGGGCGGTATTGTAACTGTTGGTCTCCGTGCACCAGGGACAAAAGAGGGATTTCGCATGCTAAAGACTAAGGTGGCAGAAATTTTCGAAGGAGGCGGGAGATTTTGCCGCCCGTGGGATCGTTCGTATCCAACTTCAACTAATTTTGGACAGTGCTAGCGGGAAGGTCATGCTAGACTGTGTAGACGGGGCACGCGTCAGCAGTTAATAACTGGTGTGAAGTCCACCCCAGAAAAAAGACAATAACTCAGAATGATGCGCCGATAACTTGGATGTTCACACGGGCGCGACCAATCGTACGGGTGTAGTGGCGCGTTCACAAAAAAAGGGATCAAACACTCAGCCTATGTATTTCTCGTGTAAATAGATAATTTAGTGCCATTGGTTATTTACTTTAAACATAATGCATTGACGTGTTAGTGTAGAGGCGCACAAAAAGAAATGGATATTGTAGTTAGCTACTTAAAAGTGTTACCTCATATGATTACATAGCCTCCACTTCATAAATTGTGTACCCGTTGAATTCATATATGAATATTACATATATTACTTCAAAATAGAAACTTAAATCATCCAAGACTAATGAATTTGAATGCAAGAGTAACAATGGTGCTTGTTCATGATAGCTACATTGGTTGTTTGAAGAAACATCACTGTAACTTTGGCATGCACAACTAAAAAGGCTTATTTAAATAGAAAAAAATTGTGATATGTGAGTGTCCAATCTTTATAGCGTTGAATCGATATTGTACCTTTGGCCACGATATGAAGTAGATATTGACTTATGTTCAAGTGATGCACGTCCACGATCGCTAGATAGTGATACGTCAATGAATTGTGCAATCTCTCTCACATGCATACATATCTCATTTCCCTGTGGGCATCGGAATCACACACATGCACTTCGTGTATTTCTTTCCCTCCGTCAGGGTTAAATTTGTCTTTCTACCCCGTCCTACAAGTCTCTCACACAGAAAAACACACGCTCTCTATGTCTAACACGCCCACCCCTTTAATTCCGCCCACCCACAACCTGTCTCTCACACATATGCTATCTACATATCCCTTAATATAGCTAGATATGTGTCACACAAACTCCTTCTCCCTACTAGCAAGATGCCCATGCGTTGCACGGAACATCAAGATGCATTTGTATGAGAAGTTTATCTTGTGGGAGAAAAGGATGAACGAGGGAATGCCTTATTTGCAAATGCAGAGAGGGGTGTGGGTATCTTTTTGCAAAATTGCCATAGTTTCCTTCCTGTCCATCGGATATAAATCGGATGGCCTATATTGCAGGATGGCAGGAACACCATCATCACCAACTCTGTTTTTTATAAGAGTAGAGATATGTGAGTGTCACTACCCCCCCCCCCACACACACCCACACTTCCAACACCGAAGGAGTAGGGTGACACCTCGATCTTGATACTAATCTATCGACTGGCTTCTCTCTCAAACATACACACACACACTACCCGACACCGAAGGAGTAGGGTGGCACATCGATCTTGATAATAATCTATCTACTCCTCTTTCAAACACACACACACACACACACTCGCTAGTTGTGCCTCTGTGTCTACCGCACACACTCTCAATACGTCTTTTTCTCCCTCCCCCAACAATGACAGCAGAAGGGTGACAACTCGATCTGATCATAATCTGTCAATTGATTTCTCTCTCAAACATTGTGTCTCGGTGCCTCGCTCGGTAGCCCCCTCGATATGTAGACTTCTTGCGCGCGCACAGCTATAGTGACGACGACGCTGTACCCAGTGTGCCTTGTTTTTACCGGCCTCATGTGATAGTTTTCACCCTGTTTTCTGTTAATTAACAAGGCAACCATTTCTTTGTTACTACTAGTGAATCTGAAGTCATTCGGGGCAGACATTAAATATATCACTTCAACCCAATTATCGCAGCAACTATTTTAAAAGAAATTAGCTAGCTGCCCGTGCGTTGCACGGAACATCAAGATGCATTTGTATGAGTAGTTTATCTTGTGAGAGAAAAGGTTGAACGAGGGAAGGCCTTATTTGCGAATGTGGAGAGACGTGTGGGTATATTTTTGCAAAATTGCCATAGTTTCTTTCCTATTAGTTAGATATAAATCCGACGGCCTATATTGCAGGATGGCACGCACACCATCATCACCAACTCTTTTCTCTACTCCCTCCGTCCGAAAATACTAGTCATCAAAATGGATAAAAAGAGATGTATCTAAAACTAAAATACATCTAGATACATTTCCTTTTATCCATTTTGATGACAAGTATTTCCGGACGGAGAGAGTATTTGCCTTTTTAGAGATTTCAACAAGTGACTATGACCGGACCTTACCAACATACTCAAAAAAGTAGTCCATAATTTTGATGTTACCCTCTTTTCTTGGCGGTGCAGTGCCATCTGGATACCTCATAAATAAATCAAGGACAAATCTGACCCCTTCCTGAAAAGACATACGAAGCAAAATGAGTGAATCTACACTCTAAAATATGTCTACATACACATCCGTATGTGGTAGTCCATTTGAAATCTGAAAAAGACAAATATTTAGGAACGAATGGAGTATATATAAGAGTAGACATGGAGATATATCTCCAGCATGGTCTACAACAAAAATGTGCTGGGATGGTTAGCGCCGGATGCTCGCAACGCGATGACATGCGTTCGTATTCTGTCTTTTAACTTTATATTTTTATATTATATATTACTCTACTTATTTGATACATACTTCTTTCGCCACAGTACTGACAGTGGAACCCACAGAGTACTTAGAATACAAGATAAAGGATGGACTTGTTTCTTTTTTAACTTTTTGTATGAAGCTGTAGCCACCCTGCAAGTCACGTGTACACTGTGCATGCAATAAACTTTTTATAGAGGGATAATCATACAGGCAATTAGCTCAAATGGATTGGATGTCACTCTATTATTTCCACCATAAAGAGCATCTCCAACGGCAGCCGACAAATTTCCTCCCGCTTCCTTAAGCGGAGGACGACATTAAACGCCAGCGGCATACATTTTTACAACTCTAACCAACCAGATGAAATTCGTGCAAACACGGACTGATTTCATATAAGCATGAAGGATTTCGTATAAAAAAGCCGGATCTTCATATAAACATCATGGATTTCATTACATTTACATGAACTAAGAGGTGCCAATCTGGCTCTCTTGTATAATTAATACTCCCTCCGTCCAGAAATACTTGTCCTAGAAATGGATGTATCTAGACTTATTTTAGTTGTAGATACATACAATTTATCCATTCTTAGAACAAAAATTCCCCGCCAGCTGGAGAGGGAGTACATAATCTAAATGGCCGCCCGCGGATCCCTTTGTCTTCCTCATGTCCGTCAGACACTTGTGGGGTCGACGAAGGTCCTCGGAAGAGACGAAGCAGCAAAGAAACCACCTGAATCCACGGTCGTCGCCTCGGCGGCGGCCTTCATGGGTCCCAAGTGGTGGCGACCTCCCGTGTTCTACTTCTCCTCGATGATGGCGGCGGACACGGAGAAGCTGGCCACCGACTCATCGCTCTCCATGCACCCGGCTTCTGTCTTTGCCTGCATGGCGCTGCCGCAGGCACGGGAGGCGCGCCCACAGACACGGGAGGCGCGGCCACCACAGACACTGGTGGCGCGGTACGATGCGGTAGTGACGGCGCCCGTACCGGTGTGCTTGCCGCCGTGCCGGCGTGGAGCAACTCGCCACTCCTCATCGAGCTGAACTGGAGCGGCGAGTTGCTGAACCACGCGCCTGCTTGGGGTGGCAACTGGCTTCGTCAGGCCAAGCGAGGTTGGTGAAGCACGGAGCGGCCTCGCCCGTATCCGGAGGGCTCGGTGGGCCACCCAGCCGGGTAATATGCCGGAGAACGGCTCATCGGAAGCCATCGGAGGAGTGGAGAAAATGGTGGAGGAGATGGGGGAGCGGCGGAGGGGTTCGATTCTTGCCCGCTGTCTGTCTGGCCTCGTGTAAATAGAGGACGGACGGTAGGAGCTTGGCCAGCGTCTGGCCTCGTTTAAACTGAGGGCGGACGGGAGGAGCTCGGCTGGTGTTGCGTTTAATTCTGGCCCGCTCATGAACAGACATGTGGCCGGAGTAGGATTCTCGGTTTGCATGCGGGTTTAACGGAGGGGTTTAATGGAGGCGCGGGGCGTGCAGCGGGCGGCGCAATACTATTCGATTTGATAGCAGTAAAGAGCCGTCAAATCACAAAGGCCCTCGCCTCTCGTGAAACCGACCGATCTAGACTGCCCCGCCCTCTAGCCTTTTAAAAAATGTATATACTCCACTTTTGTACAGTAGTAGTATCGATGAATTGCGCCACGGAGCAAAACTTGAAATAAAAAAAGGTGGTACATATAGAGAGCGCTCGTCGCCAAATTATGCATATAGTACTATTAAAAAGGCTTGTCACAATAATGGTGTCCAGCACAAGTGCACAACCCACCCCTCAAATAAAACTAAGCACCCTGGAATTATTTGACAAAACTAAGCACCCTGTAATTCTTTGACAACTAAACTGCTGGCTATATGATGTTGGCCATATATATTGTACGTATATATATGAAGAAATGAGTGGTAGTACTGTACCAACTAAAAGATGAAATGTAAGAAATACTTGTATGTACGTACTGAAGAGTTAAAGTAACAAGAAGAAACATAACATAGTTCTGCTGGGGGCTCAGCACAACACACCCCTCAAATTAAATTAAGCACACCTGAAATTAAACTTTGCAACTATTCCGGTAGACTATGCATTAGAACCACCATGAGCAACGACACTGCCACCTTACTCGGAGTCCTCGTCCACGTCCTCGACTTCATCCTTGTCCCTCTTCCTCTTGGCCGATACTTCTTTGCTTGAACCGCACACTTGGCTATTGCTCTTCATCCAACCCTTGTAGATATTGAAGCAAAGGTAGCCATCCATTGTAGCGTACTGGATGTGGTCTATATCTAGTACATTCCGCTGCCATGCATGACGATGAAACGTGTATGGAGGTTTCTCCAGTTTACCATACGAAGGTTGAACCATGGCTCCTGCCAGGGTCAGCATTTAAGGCTGAAGAGAGGACACCAGCCGATTCTTCTGGAGTTCGAAGGTGTTGCCTACAACGAGGCCTACCCGACGCATGACTTATTTGTCGTTACCAAAGTCTACAGTAACGAATTTGACTGGGTTGCTCTCGAGGAAGTCCTTAAAATCCTGGCACTCAACATCGGCATGGCATATGTGGTAGACCAAGCATAAGTCATGCACGCAAACCTGGATCACGGCGGGCTTCTTCCTCTCTTCGTCCTTTAGATCCTTCTCTCGTCCCAGGACTTTGGTGTACTCAACATCTAGCCCAGCGACCCACTCATTATCTGAGTTTTCGAACATGCGTCTGAAGCGAGAAAGGCATCCTTTCACCGTCGCGGAAGAACGGGCGTAGATGACGTCGAACTCATCGCCGGTGATGGTTCTAACCTTGTACTCACCGCCGATCCTGGAGATTTGGGACACCATGGATTTGGGAGGAGGGTTAGGATTAGTGGAACTGCCGTAATGTGAATGGACGGGACGACTAGGAGCGAACCGCCGTAGTATTGAAGGACGTGCGGGGACGAGTAGGAGCGAACTGCCAGCATGCGAAGGCAGGGTAGTGGCTTTCCATTCTCCCATGATACGGGCTTCCGAGAGCCCTTGGATCTGAGATCGAACGGTTGCATGGCATGATTCTAGACCTATGGGTGAATATCCTATCCTCGCGCCTACCACGACCGTCGCGTCGCTCGTGGTGGTCGCGCCCTTGGAGATTTAACATGGTGCGTTAGGCTATCTGATGTTTGGCATGTTATACATAGTCATCACTTAGTCACTCATACTACAACAAGGGAGTATTCGATTTGAAAGCGGGCGGCGCAGTTCCCGATACAGCTTTAATGCAGACGAGGGAGGGAGTAGCGGTTCCCGATATGTTTAACGGCCATTGCATCCTCCTCAATTAATGCATGAGGGAAAGTAATGGGAGGAGGTCCGGGAAAAGAGGCTGCATGCTGTGAATGCAACGCAGTTTTCCCTCATTGCCCTCATATAAAGGCGCCCCTCCATTCCAATGCATCTACCACATCGTATCCACCTAAGCATTTTCCTAAGCACCTACACTAAGCGCAAAAGAGCTCACTCCAGACCCATGGCGGCGATGCACGTGAGCGGACAGCGGCTGCGCCAGATGGTCCACGACGCCGGTGTGCGGCATGGCGCCGAGGATCGTCTCTAGACGGTGTTGGAGACCGGCTGGTGGATGGCCGCCGTCGACGCCAACTACGACTCTCAGTTGGACCAGATGATCGTTTGACACCAGCAACAAGTTCACCGTCATCAAGAAGCTCGCGGATGACATCGCCGTACTCCTCCAGCCCGCGCGCCCGGGCTCCTCATTGCCTGCCACCCTAATCGGCCTCCATGGACGGAACCTCTTTCAAGCACTGGTGGCCCTGCGACTGCCCGCCGATGCCATGAAGAATGTCCACCTGGAGGTCACGCTCGCCGCGAGGCGCCTCGCCCTGCAAGAATTCGTCGACCTACACATCCACGTGTATGAGCAAATCATGTACATAGGTATCTACAATGCCAGTGAGGACGCTACGAGGTTGGCCTTCCTCAACTGGCTGGAAGCCTTGGATGCCTTTGCTGAGAAGCACCTCGACCTCGCCACAAAAGCCGCCGCTCCTTAGCCGCCGCTCGGTGGCCCGCCGCACTAAGTTGAGGAGGATGAGGTCGTACGTTCGTGGATCCATCTTTCTTCTTGCCTTCTGTAACCACCACTGCGATCACATCATCATGGCCTTAATTCTTATTGTGCTGTTGCATTCTCGTTCCAGTCAATACCGACATGTGCGATCCCTTTGCTTAATTATATGCATCACTATAACTAGTACTCGATCTGTCAATTTATAAGTTGTGCTTACCTTTTCCATCAACTTCGTGCAACGCGCGGGCATCTTGCTAGAAACACTAGAATATGTCTATATAATCCGTATATGATAGTCCATTTGAAATCTCAAAAAAGGCAAATATTTAGGTACGGAGGGAGTAATATATTAGGAGTATATCATGCACACAAAGGCAGAGGAGCGGTGGGGCCGAGAGGGATGAGGGGCACGTCGGGGGGATGAGGATCCCCTGACGCGAACAATCCTACCATTCTGTCACTAACATGCGGGACCCATAAGCGTGGGTCCCACCTGTCAGCGAAGGAAAGGCAGGGCTAGGTAGTGATAGCCACGTCAGAGGATCCATGTCCACGTCGGGGGATGTCGTGCCGTGGGTTGGAGCGGCGTCGTGGGAATCGCGTGTGGGTGTGGCTGTGGTAGAAACAAGAAACGTGATGGTCGCCGTGGTTCAACTTCCATGGACAAGCTGTCATGTCTGCTGAGACATGTATATCAAAACTAGAGCATTTATATTTCAAGCACGTGAACAAGTATTATTCTACTACTTTGGATCCATTGCAACGCACGGGCCAGCACATTGGTAGTAGTAGTGTCCATCTCTATCTCTAGAGACCTTCCCTCGTTCATCCTTTTCTCTCACAAGATAAACTACTCGTACAAATGCATCTTGATGTTCCGTGGAACGCACGAGGATGTTTCCTTGGGGGTCTCTCTAGCACGGCGTGGCCGTAGTTGCAAGTTGACGCCCCTTGAGATGCCGACGTTGAGGGGCACTCGGATTTCCTCCGATGAGCAGGTAAGATGAGTTTGATCACGTAGTAAATGCATTCTAAAGACTACTTCCGTGTCCATTTCCTAATTCTCCCCCTGCCCACTGTTTCACAGGTTAGGCTCGGTGCGAGTGGAGATTGGCTTGCATATGTACGGGAGGGTACCAACATCAATTTGCACAACATTTACAACGGTGACACCGTTCCCGTAGAACCTTTGTCCAACATTGGGATCAGCCATGCAACGGGCCACCGCATGAATTGGTACGATGGAACCACGGTGAGATTGAATAAGAAAGCACGAACCTTGCACATGGCCGTCAAAGGCGGACCATGCTGTCTGCGGCCGATTTGATGTCGTACGAGTAGGAAGACGATGTGCTCCTTTCTAACCGCATCTTCGCAGTGACAAACCAGGGGACTTGTTTTGTATGGGACACATCCTACAATATACTCCCTCTCTCCCAGTTTATTTGTTTTGAATCTTTTCGTTTTGTAAGTTTCAAATTCAAATTTAGAGCTCCCCATCACATGTTGAGATTACAATGTCCATTAAATCATTGCGTGCATGTATAGTAAAGAAACAAATCTCGAGTTTGGCACAAGTTCGTGCTGCGGGAGCACCACAAGCCCTGGCGCAGGAGTTACATTTCCCTCTCAGGGCCGTCGGGACTGAGCTTCAGCGCCTTACTACACCCACCTTTGAGTCAATAACATGTGGACCCGATAGGTGATTGGTCCACATGTAATGCTCCCGTAGGCAGAGGGGCAGTGGGGCCAAGAGGGGTGAGCCGCAAGTCGGGGGACGTGTGGTTTCATGGGTTCGAGCGGCGTCGTGGGAATCACGGGTGGCTGTGGTAGAAACTTGATGCTCGCCGCATTTTAGGTGGCCCACATGTCATGCACACAAAGGCAGAGGGGCGGTGTGGCCGAGAGGGGTGAGGCGCACGTCGGGGGGCGTGGTGCCGTGGGTTGGAGAGGCGTCATGGGAATCGCGAGATGAAACATGATGGTCGCCGTAGTTGAACTTCCATGGACAAGCTGTCATGTCTACGGACACATGCACTGCATACCGATCACTGGAAGGAGTAGCAGAGAAAGCTATATATGTGGATAAATAGTTCCTTATAGTCAAGCGGACCCATGCTACTACTCTGTTCCAAAGACATGCACACCATCGAAATAGTCCATCTATATCAATATACACCGAGAGGGAATAATTTATTTACAAGAGAGGAAATAGTTCATCCATCCATAATGCCCTCATACTGGTGCAGCCTTTTCTTCTTCTTCTTCTTCTTCTTCTTCTTCTTCTTCTTCTTCTTCTTCTTCTTCTTCTTCTTCTTCTTCTTCTTCTTCTTCTTCTTCTCTGTGGGAGACGGCTTCACAACAAGCTCTTTGGACCTTGCAGCTATCTCGAAACTCACACAGGCATCGAGGGCAACATATTTTATCTGCTCGTATGTCAAGGGATAATTCTCCCATCCAGACGATCTTAATGCCACCGTCTCATCACCCTTCTGAAGATTTGTACCGAGCACAAAATTTGCTACGTCGAATAGGGATGGTGTTTGTTTATCACAAACTTCTACAGGAATTTTGATTCTGGTTTGTAGGTCAGTGATGCTTTTCAAATCAAGGTTGTACGGCTCCAGCTTCTGTTTGTCCCCTTTGATGGCTGCCCCACAGAAGTATACGTCCTCCCGAGACAAGAAATCATGAAGCTCATCTGGTATGGAGGGCGAGTGTATGATGTGGTACACCAAAACATCATCTTCGAGGCACAGCGGAAGGACGGCGGCGCGTTGGATCTTCCCAGGGGTACGCTCCATGTACTCTACGTCGAGACCGATGACCCTCATCTCTACCTTTTCGAGGGAGTTGGATACATTGTTGATCCACTGCCGAACAACCCTTGGGTGGACGGTGACGGTGGAAACTATGCACATCGAGCCTTCGACGAGGACATGTTGGACGCTAAAAACCTGCATCTCGATCTCTTTCGCCATTTGGAACCGCTGGAACGGAGGGCTATGGTTTGGAGAATTAGGATTAGATGGCTAGTCTAACTGAAGTAGTAGATGATTATTTAAAGAGGTTAAAACAATGTGAACACAGTGGGGTTTGGATGCAAATGAAGATGAAGGGGAGGTGAAGAAGCCGAGGAGAATCAGTTCCCGATGGAGAAGGAGTAAATGGGAGAAGTGGCGTGCAAGCAGTTGATTAGACGGCTAGGTAGACTAAACGAAAAGGCTTTGTGGGTAGACTGATGAGTCGTACCTGTTCGTGTACGTGCCCATCCTTCCTGATAGGTGGGACCTATGCAAACAGATAAAAAAATGTGTCATAGTTTTTTTTGAGCGCGTGAGTGGGAGACACAACATTCTCTGGTTAAGGAATACTCCCTCCCTTAGGCGTGGAGCATTAACTTCCTACTCGATCCCCTCCCAGCCTCGTTAGCCAGCGTTCTCTTCCTCTGCTGCCGCGTTCTACCTTTCCATTTTTCCTCTTCTCAAGTGTGGAACGATCTGCATGCCTTCCTTGATGCACCAGAGCGACCACTGCATGCATCGCGACAGAGCGTTGATTGGGCATGCACGAGAATTTGGTTCTGCTCGCAATATGTATGATACTTGAACGATGAAGTGAACAGGCATGCTAGCACGGGAGACCTATTTACACTATACAATACTGGGTACTTAGTAGTAGTAGTAGTAGTAGTAGTAGTAGTAGTACTAGTACAACTGTGGTACACTTGATGGTCAAAATACTATTCATCCAGTCCTCACAGTGAAGTGACAACACCCTGCGCCTGACACTAGTCCAGGCGGCATGTTTGGGTTACCAAAGTCAGCCTCACCATGTGCACAGTGCAGTCTGTCACCGCCGCTATACAGCACATTGGCGCCTCGCCTCGTCTCCCTCTCCGCTCCCATAGCACCACTCCATCTCCATCTCCTTCTCCGTCTCCATCTCACTATGCCCCCGTGTACCATCGCCTCCCTAGTACCACTATTCCCTCGCTAGCCACTCCAGCACCGACATCCTTCTCCCCCGTAAATCAAGCCCCCTTCCAAACTCCACCATGGCCGAACGCGAACCGCGCAACATCCATATGAGCCGCGATTGGAGCAATATCCCCAGTGACATCCTCGACCTCTTTTGTTCATGTATGGATATGTTGAGCGCCCTGCGGCTGGCTGCATGCTCGAGGGACATGCACACGGCCATCATCGAAGCGAGGCCTAAGCTTTTCAAGACACCCTGCTTGCTACTATCTGGTCTTGCGAGATTCGCTCACCCTGATATGGAGGTGTGCATGATGCCCCTCGACTTCAATCCGATCTCCATTAGCCGAAACTTCTTTGCAGGTATGTAGTGGGTCGCCGTACATCATTTCCCTCGACATCGATCCGATCTCCATCGCCCGAAACTTCTTGGCAGGTATGTACTGGGTCGGCATGAACTCCCACTGGATGGCTGCCTTCAGAGAAGACGGTAAAAAGTTGGTTCTCGTGAACTTCCAGACCTCCCATGAGATTATCCTTCCTCCATTGGATTATATAGAGTGTTACCATTGCGGTCCAATTCATCGAGATTACTATGTCAGTTAGACGGACCTTGTTTTGCAGAAGATTGTAATCTGCCAAGTGCCCACACGACATGCGAATTACGCAGACTTCAAGCTAATTGCCTTGTTCGACCGCGGACTCGCCTATCTTTACGCCGGTGCCTTCTTTAGCTGGAGACAACTCGGCTCACAGTGGATCATCGTCAAAGCTGATACACACTTCTGTGATGCTATTGAACACAATGGCATCATCTACGCGATCGACAAAGCAGATGGCACCATGTATTGCTGGGACGGCGCGTGTAAGTTGTTTCCTCTCATGTTAGTTTCCTCATTTTCATGATGTAGAAACATGCACCACACTGTTGGTTTCATCTAACCATACATTAGGGAAGTAATTGTGCATATGGAGAACTCTATATTTGGAAGTAGTGAAATCCTGCAATGCTTACCATGTGTACATACCTATATTCGCCCTTCAGCAATCAATGGCTAGAATAATATCCTCACAAGTTTTTTGCCCATAGAACACGAGTACATAACAATGCATGGTCTGTTAGTTACCTTGAAGAATTTGTTTGTGAGGACAGAACATGACTACATAACATGCATGACATGGTAGTTTCCTGTGAAGAATCGATTGCGAGATAACCTGAGTATAACCATGCATGGCACTTCTATATTTTGGAACCCAGTATACATTTCCCTGTATTTTCCTCCCAGTTCCAACAGGGACATATCAATGATGTTTCTTGCATTATCCTACTCATACTCTGAACAATGCTGATCTTACATTAACAATGCCTGTCCTTTTTGATATGATCCAGTGTCCCTACTGTTACTGCCCTTTGTAGTCACACCACCTTTGCCAAAAACAGGGAAGCACAACTGGTTCTTCGCTCGACCAGATGATGGCAAAAGACTGATGATCATTCGGACACATGAGCCGGAAAAGTTATATTGCAAAAACCCCACTATATACAAGCACCGTGTATTACGTGAGTATCCGGACAGTGGCTGTTACGTCTATGAGCAGGATACCAGCTTGTTGGGGCCTTTAGGATTTTTTAGTTGGAGGCGGGTAAACAGCCTTGGTTCACACTCTCTGTTTCTCGGACTCAATTATCCGATTAACCAGGAGATCACCGTTGGCAAGGACCTTGATGGCAGAGAGGCTCTGTTTGCTATGGAAAACTGGGTCTACACGGCGAGCCCTAGGAGTTCGGGAGCAAACTCCCCTGATTGTCAACGATACAGCCTGCAGCCAAAAGAAGGTGAGAATGACAAAGGCATCCGGATTAACTTTAATCCTTGGATGTCTCAATTACGACAGGCAGTGATGTGGTTTGAGCCTTCAGGTTGATAGGTAATTGGGCTGTTGCATCGAAAGGGTGGAGTACTGGTGTCTCCGGATCACTGGTCGCTGAAGCGGGGCTGCAAATTATGATGGTGTTGGATCATCTCTTCGAATGACTTTGTTGTCTTTGCTACTGGTTCTAGATGGGTAGTTCTTTCTTTTGTTATGCATATTCCTTGTCATTTGGTCATCCTCATCTATGTCACTCTTACTATGTACTAGTTGCTTCTGTTTAGAATGTCATTCTCGTCTGGATCACGAGAGTCTGAGTGCTGCAGATGGGTGCGTTTTGGTGGTGTAGCAAGACTTCTTATGAACTATCATGTCTTGCTGTTTATGTTAGTAGTAGTCACTAGTCAGCATTTGAATGTTGTATATATCGTTGTTTTGAATTGTTTATTGTCTCGAACTACTGGTGGGCTAAATGAGGGCATCACCATTCTCCAGTGTTCAGAGTATATCTCCTTTTTTCAAGTTATATAATTTGAGCTCAGTGTCTTTTCGATGATATACACTTGTTTGGGCCAGTGAGGTGTCGTTGAATATGGGCCGAGTAGTAACGCAATGCCAAACAGGTCAATTATGACTCTCAGGCCGGGCTCTCAAAAGATCCTGAGAAAAGGCCAGGCTCTCCGAAAAAGAAAGAATAAGGACTCTTAGGCCGACATGTGGGCGCCACCGGTGTTTTCGTGTGCTTGCGCGCCGAGAGCATATTGGCGCATGCTCGAAATTCATGCTACCTTTTCATCCCCAGTCTCCCGCCCCTCCCACACCTCTGGAATCTCGATTCCTACTCCATTTCCCCCAAATCCCCCTCCCGTACTCCCTGTACTCAAGCGCACTAATATGTCGCCGGTCAACGCGGATCTCCAAGCCGAAGATCTTGAGGTCCGTCCTGCCTTCGGTCGCTGCGTGCTGTCGCTCAACAGTGGCATGGCGGCGCTTGACGACCAGTTTGCCGGCAAAGTGCTGATGGTAACCATCAACGGTGACCGGCCTCCCGTCTCGCCGGATGACCTTGTCAAAGCTCTTGGCATTGCGCACGACATCTAAATAAGTGACTTTCTCATCGAAGTCTGTCCGCCACTGGCTGATTTCTTCGTCAGGTTCCGGACAACTTTCGACTGCACTCGCGTGTTCGAATCTTCCCGGCGTTTGTTCTGCGATGGCGCGCTGGTGAGCTTTGATCGGTGGCACCCAGGATGGGGCTCGGTGCCCTCTGAGCTTGAGTTTTTAACAAAGCTTACCTTCCATGGCATGCCTCGACGTGCTTGGAACAGCGAGTCCATGAGCGAGCTTATCAATGACCTTGGAGGTGAGCTCGTAAGTATGTTTGTTCCTCCAGACAGCTGGGTTCTGACGGTTATGGCATGGATGAAGAAGCCATCCACCATACCGAAGGTGATTGGTGTTGAGATACCGGTGCAGGAACCGGGGTTGTACTATTCATCGCCACCAAGGCCGTCGCGGACCACGTTAGAGATGTACCTGTATCGAGTGTTCGTGCATGTTGAAGAAGTGGTCAATCCATTAATCAAAGTCCTGCCGCCGCCGCTGGTGCCAGGGTCTGTCGACGACGTCCATTACAGGAGTCAACGTCAGACTTTCCCCGTGTTGCTCGGAACGATAGATGGCACAGGGCCTACTCCATCCCGCGGCGGAGGCCACTGCTTCTTTGGGAGAAGAGGCAGGGCTGGCTGCCTGGATGTGCTCTAATTTGAGGTAACAACTGAATCTTGTCAGATACTAGTTAAATCCGAGCTATGAGTGTGAAGCACTGATATGCTAGTACATTTGATTGTGACATGTTCTAATTTTGTACCTGAACTTTTTTTGGAAAGGGCTGTACGTCAACTTAATGTGCTAGCAGAACTTATTGTGTTGTCTGTCTGTTTTCTTTGCTCAACATTCAAGATATTTCTCCGTCATTGATAAAGACGATGAACCGTTATGTACAACTTTGTTGGTTTCAACATAGCCCTTCCCGTAGCGATCCACTGCTTCCATCCTGATTGTGCCGCCTGCGTGAAATTTTTGTATGCAAGTTCAGTGTGCTATGATGTTCTATATGATTGTGTCAACTATATAAGTTTTTACTGAGCATCAGCAATGCATATGGCTGAAAGATGTATTTACGAGCATCGGCCGATGGGTCTCTCTCTCTCTCTCTCACATACACACACACGCACACGCATAAGAGGGACCCGTTGAATTATTTATTTGCTCGTGACAGCTTTTAATTAGGTTCCACTGTAATCTAACTTTTTACTTAAGTTATTAATTGAGCTCAGTGACTTCAAAAAGTTGTACAGAAGCCTTGTTTGGGCCTTTCCGGCGTCGCTGAATGTGGGCTGAGTAACCATGTTAGTTTGTACTGTACTACACAGGCATTTTTTCCGCTATTTTTTTTAAATAATACATTTTTTATTAATTTTCATAAATATTGTACTGGGTAATTTTTTTTCAAAAATAATACACCGTCGGCCCGCTGCAGGATGACTGGGCCTAGTCGGCCCACAGCCGGCCGATTGGATTCCAGTTGGCCTACAGCTGGCCGACTGGCCCCCGTCGGCCCACTGTGGGCTGATTTCGGTCTTGTCGGCTCAATGTGGGCCGACTAGAGCTAATTGGGTCACTGTGGGCTAATTGTTTTTGCAAAAGTATTAATCATGTATTTAAAAAATATGTGTATTGTGACCTCCTCCGCTCGCTGTGGGCCCACTGTTGACTAAAAATATGTTTTAAAAAGTGTTAATCATGTATTTAAAAAATATGTGTATTGTGACCTCCTCCGCTCACTGTGGGCCCACTGTTGACTAAAAAATATGTTTTAAAAAGTGTTAATCATGTATTTAAAAATTGTTAAATGTGTGTATAAAAAATGTTCCTTATCTATACAATTTTTATAAATGTCTGTATAAAAAATAGCTTTTTTTCAATATCAGCAATGCAACTGGGCCGATAGTTGTACACAATATCCGGGTCGACTTGTTATTCTCCGCCCCGCTGGGCTGCAAACTTTCCTAGGAGATATGCATTAGGATTAACAAGAAAATGGACTTTAAGAAATAATAAATGGGATGTAATTATAATAACTGGACAATTACTATGCACCAAACACGTAATTAGTTTGAAAAATATATTATTATTATTGGAATTTGAAAATTTTAATTTCATTACTTGTTGCGCGCGCAATATTTCGTTGGATTTTAAAGTAATACAACTTTATTTTGAAATTATATTTAACCTGACTAGAAATTTCAGATAAAAATATTTTGGATCCCATCAAAATGTGGGAATTTTTTTGAATTCTGTTTTGAGCGGTTGTTTGAAATTATTAATTGTTGTCCTAGCTAGAAGTTCGGCTGTACTTTTAACAAACTGTAAATGGGCTGTAGTAAATTCCATTAGAATTGAAAAATGGGATGTACATTCTTACAAATCGAAAATGGGCTATATGTTCTCTGTCAAATCCGAGCTGTGGGCCTACTAAGTTGACGAGTACCAAGGGCTTTGTCAACTTAGTCAATATAAACGATTCTAGCTGTAGTGATCGTACGATGTCCATCCAACGGCTGTAGTGCTTCTTCAACCTCTGGTCTTCTTGCTCCAGCCGCCCAAAGTAGCGCCGGTCGTGTCGCGTGCTCCTGCCTCCCATGGCCGGTTGTGATGCCGCGGAGGCCTCACCGCCCCGTACTACTCCCACCGCTGGCCAGGCCATCCCTCTACTCACTCACACCCCTTATTATTCTGCGGCGACGGCAGCCTCACACTGCAGCCGAACCAGTGAACCCTCGTACTCCTCTCCACGCGGGCTTCCACTGCTGCGTCTTCCCCGGCTCCGCGTCGTCCCCTTCCTAGGCCTCGCCGTTGTCCACTACCCTGGTGCTCTCGGCGCGGCGTGGTCAACGTGGTCAAGGAACGAGTATCATCGGACGTGGACTGTACATGGAGAGGCTGATAGCTGGGTCCACGGCCGCAGCAAGGAAGTGCCTCCTTATTACTCGGAGAATAATGTTTCCTCCACCTGACAGCAGGGACCCACCAGACGGGCCATCATTTTCGCAAAAAAAAATGTTTCCCCCCTGACTGCTGGGACCCACCAGCTACACCTTCGCACACAAGGAAGTGCGTCCAGGCAAAAAAAACGATTCGCCCCCCTGACTGCTGGGACCCACTAGCTACATCTTCGCACGCAAGGAAGTGCGTCCGGGCAAAAAAAAGAAAAAAACCAAAATGATTCGCCCACATGACTGCTGGGACCCACCGGCCCGCCGACTGCTGGGACCCACTAGCTACATCTTCGCATGCAAGGAAGTGCGTCCGGGCAAAAAAATGATTCGCCCCCTGACTGCTGGGACCCACCAGCTACATTTTCGCAGGCAAGGAAGTGCCTGACAGTCGGGACCCACCTGGTCGAAGCGTATGTAGCGTTGTCATTTTGGTCGCGAACGTGTATGTACATACTGGTCGATGTAGTGGCGCGCACGTGTCGTAGTAGAGGCGCGCACGTAGCATGTACACGTACGTACAGCGGCCAGGGTGCAAGAAAGAAAATACGACCACATATGTGTACATACTGGCGGGATCTCGAACGCCTACTCGCACATACGTACGGCAAGGGCTCGTGTACATGGCTGGGTTGGAACGGAGAAACAACGTTGCCGTCGTGTTCATGGGTCGGAACGGAATGCGTGGTCGTGTTCATCAGGAGGGCTTGGACAGAAGAGGCGATGGAAACGAGGCCTGGCTTACCGGACAACGGAGGAAACAAACCTCCTACGGTCGAAACGGGGGTCCTGTTGATCGGGAGGGGTGTGGCATACCGCAAAACGGAGGAAATGAACCTCCTACGGTCGAAACGGGGTCCTGTTGATCGGGAGGGGTGTGGCGTACCGCAAAACAGAGGAAACGGACCTCCTACGGTCGAAATGGGGGTCCTGTTGATCAGGAGGGGTGTGGCATACCACCAAACGGAGGAAACGGACTTGTGTTGGAGCGCTACGGTCGAAACGGGGGTCTTGTTCATCAGGAGGGGTGTGGCGTACCGCAAAACGGGACTCCACGGGATACTGTTTATCTCCACCATCGACCCACTCCAACCTCCACGAGCTACTGTTCATCCACCGTCGACCTCCTCCAGCCTCCACGGGCTCCTATTCATCCAGCCTCCACCGCGCGCTACTCCACCGGCTACTGTTCAACCACCCCTCCACCATCTACTGTTCATCTAGCCCTTCACACCACGGGGTCCTGTTCAACCACCCCTCCACGAGCACCCCTCCACCATCTACTGTTCATCCTGCCCTCCACGGGGTGGTCCTGTTCATCCACCCCTCCACGGGGTCCTGTTCATCCAGCCCCAACTGGCTCGATCGATCGGGGTCCTGTTCATCCAGAGGCAACACCATGGGGTCCTATTCATCCACCCCCATCGGGAACTGTTCATCCCCCCCCCCCCCCCGCAACGCTCACTGTTCATCCAGAGGCAGCATCGATCGGCTTCAGTTAGCAGCAGTAGCCAAGGAATCGCTCGATCGGGTTCAGTTAACAGCCATCGATCGATCGCTCGGGTTCAGTAACGCGTAGCCTACAGTGCAATCGCTCGGGTTCAGTTAGAGCCCAACGGCTTGCTCAGGTTTAGTTAGATCCAACGCCTCACACACACGCGCGTACATGTACGAGAGAAACGCGCATCGCTCGGCCCCCGACCTCCCACCGTAACCGGGAACTCCTCGAAATTTTCCTCTCCCTCGCTTCTACCACGTTTTTTCCCTTCATGGAAGGCCCAAAGAATGTCATGCAGCTGCATTCCCGTCCCGCCCAGGACGAAAAGCCCATTTTTTGTCATGATTTTTTGTCATAGAAGTAGGAGCCCACCACATCTATGATGATACCAGGTTTTGTCACAATTATCGTCATAGAAGTGTCATATGTATGACAGGAAAAAAATTCGTTCGGTCCAAAATGTCACGGATGTGTCTTTTTTTTGTAGTGTGGAGCATTATTTTGAAGACGTCCTAGTGGCCGCCCGCTTGATAGAGGGTCAATGCTCGAAAGACATAATGTTCATGTGAGGTGTATGAGAATTGTACGAGACAATTTTATAGTTAATCTATTTTTTTATATTGCTCGAAAGTTTTTGTTCCTCCTATGCGGCCGTTTTAATATAATCTGAAAGTTTTCCAGTCGTCGGCTTCAGCCCCCTCGTAGGAAGTACGGGGGTGTTCGGAAAAGCATTTATCACTCTTGACCCAACGTCTTGGTCCGTGAAGGAGGTGTCAATGCGGCGAACCAGGCAACCAGACTATAGGGCGTTAACACTTTCACTTAGCCGTATGAGTTTTATGGTGGGTCTACGACATAGCCCCTGATATGTATGCGGCTTATTCATACGATGCGTGTACATATTTGACCGAAAAGAGGTCCTTCGTGTGACACGGAGGAATCGCTAGGGATTCCGACAAGTCATTGAGTGGTTGACCAGCTCTCGCCGCATCATGACAGTCAGTTTTCGGCTTTCTCTACGGAGGTGCTGAGCCAAGTGAACCAGAAGCACAATCGCAGTAGTTCTCCCTTTAATACCCTAGCCGATAGAGTGGAACATAGGATAGCAAGCATAGGAGCCGGGCAACCCAACTATTGACCCAAGACATGATTCGGAGCTGATGCATATAAGGCCAAACTTGCGACGCCGAAGTACGCTATAAAAGCTGTTCGGACTTTGCAGGTAATCCTTCTGGTATGATAGAGAAACTGCTAGCTAATCCTTATGCAGGAGATGGAACATTACATCCCGATATGCACCTAATCTATGTGGATGAAGTTTGTGGATTATTTAAGCTTGCAGGTATGCCCGAGGATGTTGTCAAGAAGAAGGTCTTCCCTTTATCTTTGAAGGGAAAGACATTGACATGGTATAGGTTATGTGATGATATTGGATCATGGAACTACAACCGATTGAAATTGGAATTTCATCAAAAGTTTGATCCTATGCATCTGGTTCATCGTGATCGGAATTATATATATATATATATATATATATATATATATATATATATATATATATATATATATATATAATTTTTGGCCTCGTGAAGGAGAAAGTATCGCTCAAGCTTGGGGGAGGCTTAAGTCAATGTTATATCCATGCCCCAATCATTAGCTCTCAAAAGAAATTATTATTCCAAATTTTTATGCTCGACTTTCTCATAATGATCGATCCATGCTCGATACTTCTTGTATAGGTTCTTTTACGAAGAAGGATAGTGAATTCAAATGCGATTTATTGGAAAGAATTAAACTCAACTCTGAAGATTGGGAACTCGATGAAGGTAAGGAGTCAGGTATAAACCTTGAGTTTGATTGTGTTAAACCTTTTATGTATACCGATGCTTTTCGTGATTTTAGCACTAAATATGGACTTGACTCTGAGATAGTAGCTTCTTTCTGTGATTCTTTTGCTACTCACGTTGATCTCCCTCAGGAAAAGTGGTTTAAATATCATCCTCCCATTGAAGTTAAAGTAGTTGAACCTATTAAAGTTGAAGAAGAAACTATTACTTATAATGTTGATCCTATTGTTCCTACTGCTTATATTGAGAAACCACCTTTTCCTGTTAGAATAATGGATCATGCTAAAGCTTCAACTGTTATTCGTAAGAGTTATACTAGAACACCTACACCCCCTGAGCAAATTAAAGTTGAACCTAGTATTGCTATGGTTAAAGATCTCTTGGTTGATAATATTGCTAGGCATGTTATTTATTTCTGTGATGAAGCTGCTAGAATTGCTAAACCTGATACTAAAGATAAACATAGACCTGTTGTTGGCATGCCTGTTGTTTCTATTAAAATAGGAGATCATTGTTATCATGGCTTATGTGATGTGGGTGCTAGTGTGAGTGCAATTCCTTATACCTTATACCAAGAAATTATGAATGATATTGCACCTACTGAGATAGAATATATTGATGTTACTATTAAGCTTGCCAATAAAGATATTATATCACCAATTGGTATTGTTAGAGATGTTGAAGTCTTGTTTGTGAAAATTAAATACCCTACTGATTTTCTTCTTCTTGGTTCTCCACAAGATGATTTTTGTCCCATTATATTAGGTAGACCTTTCTTGAATACTGTTAATGCTAAGATAGACTGCGAGAAAGATATTGTTACTGTTGGTTTAGGGGATATGTCTCATGATTTTAATTTCTCTAAATTTCATAGATAACCCCATGATAAAGAATTTCCTAGTAAGGATGAAATTATTGGTCTTGCTTCTATTGCCGTGCCTCCTACTGATCCTTTAGAACAATATTTGCTAGACCATAAAAATGATATGTTTACGAATGAAAGAAGGGAAATAGATGAAATATTCATTAATCAAGGGCCTATTTTGAAACACAATTTTCCTGTTAAAATCCCTGGGGATCCTCCTCCACCTAAGGGTGATCCCGTGTTTGAGCTTAAACAATTACCTGATACTTTGAAACATGCTTATCTCGATGAAGAGAAGATATATCCTATTATTATTAGTGCTAACCTTTTAGAGCATGAAGAAAAAATTTATTGAAAACTCTGAAGAAGCACCGTGCTGCTATTGGATATACTCTTGATGATCTTAAGGGCATTAGTCCCACTCTATGTCAGCACAAAATTAATTTGGAACATGATGCTAAACCAGTGGTTGATCACCAACCACGGTTAAATCCTATGATGAAAGAAGTGGTAAGAAATGAAATACTAAAGCTTCTGGAGGCAGGTATAATTTATGCTATTGCTGATAGTGAATGGGTAAGTCATGTTCATTGTGTCCCTAAGAAGGGAGGTATTCCTGTTGTTCCGAATGATAAGAGTGAATTGATTCCACAAAGAATTTTTACAGGTTATAGAATGGTAATTGATTTTCACAAATTAAACAAAGATACTAAGAAAGATCATTACCCTCTACCTTTTATTTCTCAAATGCTAGAAGGACAATCCAAACATGCACATTTTTGCTTTCTAGATGGTTATTCTGGTTTCTCTCAAATATCCGTGTCAAAAGATGACGAGGAAAAGACCACTTTTACTTGCCCTTTCGGTACTTTTTCTTATAGACGTATGCCTTTTGGTTTATGCAATGCACCTGCTACCTTTGAAATATGTATGACTGCTATATTCTCTGACTTTTGTGAAAATATTGTTGAGGTTTTTCATGGATTATTTCTCCGTTTACGGAACTTCTTTTGATGATTGCATAAGCAACCTTGATCGAGTTTTGCAGAGATGTGAAGAAACTAATCTTGTATTGAGTTGGAGAAGTGCCACTTTATTGTTAATGAAGGTATTGTCCTGGGGCATAAAATTTCTAAATTAGGTATTGAAGTTGATAAAGCTAAAGTAGATGCTATTGAAAAGATGTCGTGTCCTAAGGATATCAAAGGTATCAACAGTTTCCTTGGTCATGCTGGTTTCTATAGGAGGTTTATTAAAGACTTCTCTAAAATTTCTGGGTTCTCACTAATCTCTTGCAAAAAGATGTTACTTTTGTTTTTTTATGATGATTGTGTACAAGCATTTGAAATACTTAAGAAAGCCTTGATTTATGCTCCTATTGTTCAGCCTCCTGATTGGAATTTACCCTTTGAAATTATGTGTGATACTAGTGATTATGTTGTTGGTGCTGTTCTAGGACAAAGAGTTGATAAGAAATTGAATATTATTCACTATGCTAGTAAAACTGTAGACAGTGCCCAGAGAAATTATGCTACTATCGAAAAAGAATTTTTAGCAGTTGTATTTGCTTGTGATAAGTTTAGATCTTATATTGTTGATTCCAAAGTAACTGTTCACACTGATCATGCTGCTATTAAATATCTTATGGAAAAGAAAGATGCTAAACCTAGACTTATTAGATGGGTTCTCTTGTTACAAGATTTTGATTTGCATATTGTTGATAGAAAGGGAGCTAAGAACCCTGTTGCAGACAACTTGGCTAGGTTAGTGAATGTTCTTGATGACCCACTACCTATTGATGATAGCTTTCCAGATGACCAATTAGCTATCATAAATGCTTCTCGTAATACTCCATGGTATGTTGATTATGCTAATTATATTGTTGCTAAATTTATACCACCTAGTTTCACATACCAGCAAACGAAAAAGTTTTTCTGTGATTTAAGGCATTACTTTTGGGATGACCCACACCTTTGTAAAGAAGGAGCAGATGGTGTTATTAGACGTTGTGTGCCCGAGCATGAACAGGAACAGATCCTACGCAAGTGCCACTCCGAGTCTTACGGAGGACACCACGCTGGAGATAGAACTGCACACAAGGTATTGCAATTCGGTTTTTATTGGCCTACTCTCTTCAAGGATGCTCGTAAGTTTGTCTTGTCTTGTGATGAATGCCAAAGAATTGGTAATATTAGTAGACGTCAGGAAATGCCTATGAATTATTCACTTGTTATTGAACCATTTGATGTTTGGGGCTTTGATTATATGGGACCTTTTCCTTCCTCTAATGGGTATACACATATTTTAGTTGTTGTTGATTACATTACTAAGTGGGTAGAAGCTATTCAAACTAGTAGTGATGATCATAATGCTGCTATTAAAATGCTTAAAGAAGTTATTTTTCCGAGGTTTGGAGTCCCTAGATATTTAATGACTGATGGTGGTTCACATTTTATTCATCGTGCTTTTCTTAAAATGCTTGGTAAATGTGATGTTAACCATAGAATTGCATCTCCATATCATCCTCAGTCTAGTGGTCAAGTAGAATTGAGCAATAGAGAGATTAAATTGATTTTGCAAAAGGCTGTAAATATATATAGAAATAATTGGTCTAAGAAACTTGATGATGCATTATGGGCTTATAGAACTGCTTATAAAAACCCTATGGGTGTGTCTCCGTATAAAATGGTTTATGGAAAAGCATGTCACTTGCCTCTTGAATTAGAACATAAGGCATATTGGGATATTCAAGAGCTCAATTGTGATTTCAAACTTGCCGGTGAGAAGAGGTTATTTGACATTAGCTCACTTGATAAATGGAGAACCCAAGCCTATGAGAATGCAAAGTTGTTTAAAGAAAAGGTTAAAAGATGGCATGACAAAAGGATACAAAAGCGTGGGTTTAATGTAGGTGATCATGTTTTGGTATACAAATCTCATTTAAGATTTTTTGCAGGAAAACTTCTCTCTAAATGGGAAGGTCCTTACATTAACGAGGAGGTCTATCGTTCCGGTGCCATAAAAATCAACAACGTCGAAGGCACAAATCCGAAGGTGGTAAACGGTCAACGAATCAAACATTATATCTCAGGTACTCCCGTAAATGTTGAGACCAATATAACTGATACCTTAACACCGGAGGAGTACATAAGGGACACTTTCCAGAATGTTTCAGACTCCAAAAAGGAATAGGTACGTGGTATGGTAAGTAAACCGACTCCAAAACTGTTCTAATAGCAATATTTCTTTGTTTTGGAATATTTAAAAAATTAGGAAAATTAAAAGTTTTCCAAAAGATACATGAGGCGACCACAAGGGTGGAGGGCGCGCCCTACCCCCTGGGCGCGCTCCCTGCCTTGCGGCCACCTTGTGTGCCCTCCAGACTCCATTTTCTTATACGATACTTCTTTTGGTCGGTAAAAATTCATTATATAATCTCCCGAAGGTTTTGACCACCGTACCACGACAATATCTCATGTTTTTGTTTCGAGCTATTTTTTTGACAGATCTAGATCACCATGACGTCTCCAAGTGCCCCCAAGGACAATTTTTTCGAGAAGGTCATCAACCCTTACCTTACGGAGGTGTTGCGGCACCCTCAAACCATTGAGATGTGTGAGGGGGTGCTGCACATCCACGATGTTGAGGGACCAAAGAAGACCAGAAGCGTGGAGACAAGACTCGAAGCAATGGAGCAGCAAGTTTTCAAGTGCTAAGGGATGGTGGGATGTGGACTCAACGCCAATCACATGATGATCATGGAGTTCACCAATAACCACAAGCTTGATGCCAAGAACATTGGGGAGGCCATATTCAAGCTTCATGAGAAAATCGAGCATATCCAAGCCCAGATCTATGACCTGCAGAACCAAAACTGTGAGTATGAGTACCGATTTAAGAGGATGAGTTTGGCTACAGATTTGAGGATCCAGGAGACTCGTTCATCTTTCTATGATGGTGAGCCTATGCCTTGGAAGATGGATGACAAGCCTACTACATCAAAACTCCATCATCACCACCTCCGAAGAAAGAGACATAAATACATGGGTATGGGCACTCCCCTTGGCAACTGCCAAGCTTGGGGGAGGTGCCCCAGTATCGTATCACCATCACACTTTTACCTTTATCGTTTTTCTTAGTTAGATCCTTTTGGTTATATCTTGATCTAGTAGAATAAAGTTTTTGTATGATCTAGCCTTGAGTTTTGCTTTATGTTCCCTCTATGTAATCGAGTCCGTGAGTTATATATAATAAAGAGTAGTTTTGAGTTGAGGGCTTTGCTTTCTTGCTATGATCTTGAAGGAATTAAATAAAAGAAAGAACAAAAAGAAATAAAAAGATCATATATTGATCTTATGGAAAGTAATGACTTCACATATAAAGAGTATGATGAATAAAAGTTGTTGAGAGTTGACAAACATAGTTTTGGTCATTGTTGCAATTAATAGGAACTAATAAAGAAAGAGAGGCTTCACATACAAATATACTATCTTGGACATCTTTTGTAATTGTGAGCACTCATTAAAATATGACATGCTAAAAGGTTGATGTTGGACAAGGAAGACAACATAATTTGTTATGTTTGCCATTATCTGAATAGAAGTTATATTGTCACGGATCATCCAACATGTTGAGCTTGCCTCTCCCTCTCATGCTATCCAAATCCTTTGCACCAAGTAGAGATACTGCTTGTGATTCCATACATCCCTTGAATTAGTTTTTCCACGAGATTCCACCATACCTACCTATGGATTGAGTAAGATCCTTCAGGTAAGGTGTCATCGGTGCAAGCAATAAAATGCTCTCTAAATATGTATGATCTATAAGTGTGAAGAAAATAAGCTTTATCGAACTTGTGATATGGAAGAAATAAAAGCAACGGAATGCATCAGAAAGTTCTTTATCACAAGCGGCAATATAAAGTGACGTTCTCTTGCATTAAGATTTTGTGCATCCAACCATAAAAGCGCATGACAACCTCTGCTTCCCTCTGCGAAGGGCCTATCTTTTACTTTTATCTTTTACCCTTATACAAGAGTCATGGCGATCATCACCTTTCCTTTTTACACCTTTTCCTTTGGCAAGCACTATGTTGTTGGAGAGATATGGATATATATATCCACTCGGATGTAGGTTTTCATAAAGTATTATTGTTGACATTAACCTTGAGGTAAAAGGTTGGGAGGCGAAACTATAAGCCCCTATCTTTCTCTATCTCCGACTGAAGCTTTGAACGCATAGGTATGGCATGAGTGTTAGCAATTTTGAAAGATTAGATGATAGATGAGTATGTGGACTTGCTGAAAAGCTCTTATATTGACTCTTTTCGATGTTATGATAAATTGCAATTGCTTCAATGACTGAGATCATAGTTTGTTAGTTTTCAATGAACTTTCTGATTCATACTTTATCTCGTGAACGAATAGTTACTCTAGCATAACAAATTATATGAAAATATATGTTGCTACCCTAAAGATAATCATGATGCCCTCATGTCCGTATTTTATTTTATCAACACCTCTGTCTCTAAACATGTGGACATATTTTTCGATTTCGGCTTTCGCTTGAGGTCTAAGCTTTGGGGAGTTGAAACGTCCATTTTGCATCATGCTCTTATATTGATATTTATTGCATTATGGGCTGTTATTACACATTATATCACAATACTTGTGCCTTTTCTCTCTTATTTTATAAGGTTTACATGAAGAGGGACAATGCCGGCAGCTGGAATTCTGGACTGGAAAAGGAGCAAATATTAGAGACCTATTCTGCACAACTCCAAAAGTCATGAAACTTCACGGAGAATATTTTTGGAATATATAAAAAATATTGGGCGAAGAAAGTACCAGAGGGGGGCCATGTGCCATCCACAAGGGTGGAGGGCGCGCCCCTCGTCCTTGTGGGCCACCTGGCAAGCCCCCGACGCCCATCTTCTGCTAGATGGTGTGTTTTGACCTGGAAAAAATTAGAAGGAATCTTTCGGGATGAAGCGCCGCCGTCTCGAGGCGGAACTTGGGCAGAACCAATCTAGGGCTGCGGCGGAGCTGTTCTATCGGGGAAACTTCCCTCCAGGAGGGAGAAATCGAAGCCATCGTCATCACCAACTATCCTCTCATCGAGAGGGGGGAAATATCCATCAACATATTCACCAGCACCATCTCCTCTCAAACCCTAGTTCATCTCTTGTATCCGATCTTTGTCTCAATACCTCAGATTGGTGCATGTGGGTTGCTAGTAGTGTTGATTACCCTTGTAGTTGATGCTAGTTGGTTTATCCGGTGGAAGATCATATGTTCAGATCCTTAATGATAATTAGTTCTCCTCTGATTATGAACATGAATATGCTTTGTGAGTAGTTACGTTTGTTCCTGAGGACATGGGAGAAGTCTTGTTATAAGTAATCATGTGAATTTGGTATTAGTTTGATATTTTGATGAGATGTATGTTGTCTATCCTCTAGTGGTGTTATGTGAACGTCGACTACATTACACTTCACCTTTATTTGGGCCTAGGGGAAGGCATTGGGAAGTAATAAGTAGATGATGGGTTGCTAGAGTGACAGAAGCTTAAGCCCTAGTTTATGCGTTGCTTCGTAAGGGGCTGATTTGGATCCATATGTTTCATGCTATGGTTAGATTTATCTTAATTCTTCTTTCGTAGTTGCGGATGCTTGCAAGAAGGGTTAATCATAGGTTGGAGGCTTGTCAAAGGAAGGGCAGCACCCAAGCACCGGTCCACCCACATATCAAATTATCAAAGTAACGAACGTGAATCATATGAACATGATGAAAACTAGCTTGACAACAATTCCCATGTGTCCTTGGGAGCGCTTTGCTTTATATAAGACTTCGTCCAGGCTTGTCCTTTGCAACAAAAAGGATTGGGCCACCTTGCTGCACCTTGTTTACTTTTGTTACTTGTTACCCCTCATGAATTATCTTATCACACAACTATCTGTTACCGATAATTTTAGTGCTTGCAGAGAATACCTTGCTGAAAACCGCTTGTTATTTTCTTCTGCTCCTCGTTGGGTTCGACACTATTACTTATCGAGAGGACTACTATAGATCCCCTATACTTGTGGGTCATCATAAACAACTCACGCTTCATCGCGAGGGCAATAGGGTTGATGTAGATGCCCTCCGTGATCGAATCCCCCTCCGGCAGATTGCCGGAACAGGCCCCAAGATGGGATCTCACGGGAATAGAAGGTTGTGGCAGCGGAAAACTGTTTTCGTGGCTCTCCCTGAGGGTTTTGGAATATTGATACGTCTCCAACGTATCTATAATTTTTGATTGCTCCATGCTATTATATTATCTGTTTTGGATGTTAATGGGCTTTATTTTACACTTTTATATTATTTTTGGGAGTAACCTATTAACCGGAGGCCTATCCCAAATTGTTGTTTTTTTGCCTATTTCAGTGTTTCGTAGAAAAGGAATATCAAACGAAGTCCAAACGGAATGAAACCTTCAGGAGCGTTATTTTTGGAACAAACGTGATCCAGGGGGCTTGGAGTGTACGTCAAGAAACAATCAAGGAGGCCACGAGGCAGGGGGCGCGCCTACCCCCTGGGCGCGCCCTCCACCCTCGTGGGCCCCTCGTTGCTCCACCGACCTACTTCTTGACACGTATCCAATGTATCTATAATTTTTGATTGTTCCATGCTATTATATTATCTGTTTTGGATGATAACGGGCTTTATTTTACACTTTTATATTATTTTTGGGACTAACCTATTAACTGGAGGCCCAGCCCAAATTCTTGTTTTTTTTGCCTATTTTAGTGTTTCGCAGAAAAGGAATATCAAACGGAGTCCAAACGGAATGAAACCTTCGGGAACGTGATTTTTGGAACAAACGTGATCCAGAGGACTTGGAGTGGACATCAAGCAATCACCAAGGAGGCCACGAGGCAGGGGGCGCACCTACCCCCTTGGGCGCACCCTCCACCCTCGTGGGCCCCTTGTTGCTCCACTGACCTACTTCTTCCTCCTATATATATTCATATACCCCGCAAACATCCAGGAGCACCACAAAACCCTATTTCCATCACCACAACCTTCTGTACCCAAGAGATCCCATCTTGGGGCCTTTTCCGGAGCTCCGCCAGAGGGGGCATTGATCACAGAGGGCCTCTACATCAACTCCATGGTCCCTCCGATGATGTGTGAGTAGTTTACCTCAGACCTTCGGGTCCATAGCTAGTAGCTAGATGGATTCTTATCTCTCTTTGGATCTCAATACAAAGTTCTCCTCGATTCTCTTGGAGATCTATTCGATGTAATCTTCTTTTGCGGTGTGTTTATTGAGATCCGATGAATTGTGGGTTTATGATCCAGATTATCTATGAACAATATTTGAATCTTCTCTGAATTCTTTTACATATGATTGGTTTATCTTTGCAAGTCTCCTTGAATTATCAGTTTGGTTTGGCCTACTAGATTGATCGTTCTTGCAATGGGAGTAGTGCTTAGCTTTGGGTTCAATCTTGCGGTGCTCGATCCTAGTGACAGAAAGGGAAATGACACGTATTGCATTGTTGCCATCGAGGATAACAAGATGGGGTTTATATCATCTTGCATGAGTTTATCCCTCTACATCATGTCATCTTGCTTAAGGCGTTACTCTGTTCTTATGAACTTAATACTCTAGATGCATGCTGGATAGCGGTCGATGTGTGGAGTAATAGTAGTATATGTAGAATCGTTTCGGTCTACTTGTCGCGGACGTGATGCCTATATACATGATCATGCCTAGATATTCTCATAATTATTCGCTTTTCTATCAATTGCTCGACAGTAATTTGTTCACCCACCGTAATACTTATGCTATCTTGAGAGAAGCCACTGGTGAAACCTATGGCCCCTGGGTCTATTTTCCATCATACAAGTTTTCAATCTATTTTATTTTGCAATCTTTACTTTCAATCTATATCATAAAAATACCAAAAATATTTATCTTATTATTATCATCTCTATCAAATCTCACTCTTGCAAGTGGTCGTGAAGGGATTGACAACCCCTTTATCGTGTTGGTTGCGAGGTTCTTATTTGTTTGTGTAGGTACGAGGTGACTCGCGCGTGGTCTCCTACTGGATTGATACCTTGGTTCTCAAAAATCGAGGGAAATACTTACACTGTGTTACTGCATCACCCTTTCCTCTTCAAGGGAAAACCAACGCAGTGCTCAAGAGGTAGCAAATATATGTGAATATATAGGACGAAGAAGTAGGTCAGGAGAGTCCCTAGGGGGCCACAAGGTAGCCCCCCCCCCCCAGGGCGCGCCCTCCACCCTTGCCGCCGCCTCATTGCACTTCTGGATTGGACTCGAAGTCCCCTATGTTTCTTTTGGTCCAAGAAAAACCATCATAAAGTTTTATCCCATTTGGACTCCATTTGAATTGGGCTCTAGGTTAATAAGTTAGTCCCAAAAATAATATAAAATAGCATAATAATGCATATAAAACATCCAAACCAGATAATATAATAGCATGGAATAATAAAAAATTACAGATACGTTGGAGACATATCAGGTAACAACCCCTTCAAGCCCTAGGGCGCAGCTAAGGGGGAGATGACTTGGACTTCAAGTCCAATCCTATTCCTAGTAGGACTCCCCCTTTTTCCCTTCCCTAGCCACATGGGCTTTTGAGGACTTGGTGCGCCTAGCCGAATAAGGCCAGGGCACATGCCCTCAGCCCATGCCAGCCCTTGGGTCATGGGGGATCCACTTGTGGACCCCTCCAAAATCCTACGGAAGCTTCTAGAAGCTTCACGGTTCAATACCGAAAAAACTGCACCTTTTTCCGGAACCCAAAATATGACTTCCCAAATATAAATATTTACCTCTCGACCATTCGAAGACTCCTGGTGACGTGTGGGATCTCATCCGGGACTCCGAACAACATTTGGTTACCAATCATCAAATATCCCAATACTACTCTAGTGTCAACGAACGTTAAGCATGCGACCCCACGGGTTCGAGAATCATGTACTCATGACTGAGACACCTCTCCCGTTAATAACCTATAGCGGGACTTGGATGCCCATATTATTCCTACATGTTCCACGAAGATCTTTTACCGGTTGAACCATGAGGTCAAGGATTCGTTTAATCCCGTATGCATTTCCCTTTGTCCGGCGATATGTTACTTTCCCGAGATTCGATCATCGGTATCTCCATACCTAGTTCAATCTCGTTACCGACAATTCTCTCTACTCGTTCCGTAATACAAAATCCCGTGACTAACTGATACGTCTCCAACGTATCTATAATTTTTGATTGTTCCATGCTGTTATATTATCAATCTTAGATGTTTTATAATCATTTTATAGTCAATTTATATCATTTTTGGTACTAACCTATTGACATAGTGCCAAGTGCCAGTTGTTGTTTTTCATGTTTTTTACATCGCAGAAAATCAATATCAAACGGAGTCCAAATGCCACGAAACTTTACGGAGAATTTTTATGGGCCAAAAGGAACACAACGGGCCCTGGCTGTGCCTGGGGGGTGTCCCGAGGGGGCACAACCCACCAGGGTGCGCCGGGAGGCCTAGGCGCGCCCTGGTGGCTTGTTCCCACCTTGGGTGCCCCCCGGACCGCCTCTTTTCTCTATAAATACCCCAATATTCAAGAAACCCTGGGGAGATGACGAAATATTCATCCAGCTGCCGCAGAGTCCAGAAGCACCAGATCCAATCTAGACACCATCTCGGATGGGTTTCACCACCTCCATTGGTGCCTATCCGATGATGCGTGAGTAGTTCTTTGTAGACCTTCAGGTCCGTAGTTAGTAGCTAGATGGCTTTCTCTCTCCCGCTGAATTCTCAATACAATGGTCTCTTGGAGATCCATATGATGTAACCCTTTTGCGGTGTGTTTGTTGGGATCGATGAACTTTGAGTTTATGATCAGATCTATCTTTTTATATCCATGAAAGTATTTGAGTTTCTTTGATCTCTTTTATGCATGATCTCTTATAGCCTCGTATTTCTTCTCTGATATTTGGGTTTTGTTTGGCCAACTTGATCTATTTATCTTGCAATGGGAAGAGGTGCATTGTAGTTGGTTCGATCTTACGGTGCTTGATCCTAGTGACAGAAAGGGAAACGACATGTATGTATCATTGCTACTAAGGATAAAACGATGGGGTCTATCTCTACATAGATTGATCTTGTCTACATCATGTCATCGTTCTTATTGCATTACTTCATTTCTCCATGAACTTAATACACTAGATGCATGCTGGATAGCGGTCGATGTGTGGAGTAATAGTAGTAGATGCAGGCAGGAGTCGGTTTACTAATCTTGGACGTGATGCCTATATACTGATCATTGCCTATATATCGTCATAATTATTTCAAGTTCTATCAATTGCCCAACAATAATTTGTTCACCCACTATTTGCTATTTTTCTCGAGAGAAGCCACTAGTGAAACCTACGCCCCCCCGAGTCTTTCTTCTCATATATTTTCCTTTGCGATCTACTTTTGTCTTGCATTTATTTTCAGATCTATTAAACCAAAAATACAAAAATACCTTGCTGTGTTTTATTTCTATTTATTTTATTTGTGATCTATCTTTCAATCTACTACAAATTTATCTCACGTCTGTTTGCCTATCTTGAGGCACCGTACCCCGAAAGGGATCGACAACCCCTTTAACACGTCGGGTTGCCGGGATTTGTTATCTACGTGCACATGTTGTTTACGTTGTGTTGCTTGGTTCTCCTACTGGTTCGATAACCTTGGTTTCATATCTGAGAGAAATACCTATGGCCGCTGTGCTGCATCATCCCTTCCTCTTTGGGGAAATACCGACGTAGCTTCAACGACGTCAAAAGGAATTTCTAGCGCCGTTGTCGGGGAGGATCTTCAACATATACCAGGTTCCTAATCACAAATCTCATCTCCTTGCAATTTACATTTTTTGCCATTTGCCTCTCATTTTCCTCTCCCCCACTTCCCAAAAATGGCCATTTTATTCGCCCTTTTTTCTTCTTCTTTTCTCGTCGGATTTTTTGTTTGCTTGTGGTGCCATGTGCCTTCTATATGCTTGCATCTTTCCTTGCTAAAAATCTATTGATATGGATCCCCATCCACTTGCTAATATTTTTAAAAGATCCAATCATGTTGAACCAATTACTAGTGAGTCGAGTGCACTAGATTATCTTTATGATGTTTTGCTTGAGATTAGTGAATCTGAAAATTGTGATGAAGAAATTTATGAAGTGATTCATGGTAGCTCCTTGAATGAAAAGCATGCTTGAAATGATTTTACTATAAATTCTATTAATGTCAATTGCGTTAATAATATGCAAAACCCCAATCTTGGGGAGGCTATTTTTTCTATGTCTACTACTTTTTGCAATGATTACGATTGGGGTGATTCTTCTTATGATCTTGAAAATTTATTTAAGCCTCACGACGAATATGTTCGCAATAATATTGAAAGTGGGTTTGGAAGAGTGTCAACTTTAGCTAAAAATTATCCCACTTATTTGGAGAGTGTTGAATCTTACGATTTTTTTTGATAAAAGTGGGCTTGGAGTGGTCATGAATTTATTTGATGATAATCCCACTATTTTGGAAGAGTGTCAACTTTGCGTGCATGTGTATCATGAAGAGAATATTTTATGTGATAGTTATATTGTTGAATTTGATTATGATCCTACATATTTAGATATATTAAAACTGAGCACCCTCCTAGCCCTCTCAGGCCATCAACGCTACGAGCCATCAGATCGATACTTTTAAGTATTTTCTGCCGTCAGATTTGCAATGAATCGCTCCTAATCTAGCTCCTTTCGCTAATAACGATCACTAACCATGTTGGGCCGCTGCTCCGGTAGCTTTTTTGGGCGTCTCAGGTTAATATGGGCCTAATGGGCCCCTAGCAATCTCCCTCGCAATGGCGAGTGCTCCGGAGAAAAAGGTACAGATTCGATCCGTTGAAAAGGGCAACGGCGATGCTGGTCCTGTCGTGAAACCTAGGCATGTCTCCCCCGCCGCCGCCGCCACCACCGTCACCTCCTCCGTCGATCTCCTATTCCTTTTGGCGCCGAAGCAACTGAGAGCCACGACCTGCACACAGTGGTGTGGAGACAGCAACACAACAGATGAAAAAAAATACGCCGGTGGAATTCTGCTGCGCGTATGGCTCTACCATCCTCCACGACCGCCGCGACGGGAACTCCATGGTCGACTACATCCTTGGTGTCGCCGACCTCCTCCAGTGGCACTCCGACGTAGGCTAGGTACACCCAGCCCTCCTTCTCTGCCCCTTTCTTGCATCCTTTGTAGCTTATCATGTCTGTCAAACTGTTCCTCTCTATTTGTTTGATTGGATGCTATCATGGATGGGGTGCAGAACTTGGTGAGGAATCAACGCATTACGCTAGCTGGATGGCGTCATACGCTCTCATTTTCCCAAACATATCATTGATAGGAACAGTGGTTGATAGATTGTCTACAGATTCTGTGTAATGTGTTCATCTCATATTTAAGTACATGACCACAAAATAACCAAGGAATGACAGTGTTCTGTATATGTTGTAGCACAATGGTAATTTCTCTGTTCTTTAGGAAGTCAAAATATGCACCCCAAGAATTTATCAAGCAAATAAGACTGCGACTCGCTTTTCCAAGATCAGAAGTCATTTAGATTGATCCTTCATATACTCACTTAATTTCGGTAGCAGTTACCATTCTTAAAGAATATCTAATAGGATAAAATGAACAATTTTATATGTTATGTATTCTAAACTGAGACATAAGGAATATAATTTTGAATGGTGTTGTATATAGATGGATGGAGTATAATGTTATTATACTTTCATTTACTTTTTTAACTGAACCAAGTTCTAAAATTCTCGATACCCTTGCAATGGTTCACAGATGTTGGGAGGGTGAGTCAAGCTAGAAGCCTAGAACACGGTGAAGCTCTGCTTTTTTCGTCCTCGTCATCCAAGCATCCCGCTTCCCCGACCTCGACCTCGACCTCGAACAACGGCACCTCTTCTGTGACCTCCGCCACGTGCGCTGGCGGCCATCGTGGCTTTTCAACTCCGCACGATAGTTGGCCGGTTGAACCGGAGTCCCTGGCATAGTGGCATGTTGTCGTCCAAGTCATCTCATGTTGGCCATGCCTTTTTTCTGCAAGTACGTTGCCACAAAAAGAATCAGATATATAAAGTACAGTTCATGATGTTAACTATCAGATGAATTTCTTAGTCTGAATAAAGGCAGTTTGCTGAATACATTTGCTTTAAGATTTGTAGATTAGTTTTGTAGAAAGGAAAGAATGTCTCGATAGCTTCCTCATCTATTGTGTAAGATGTTATAGTTTCTAGATATTTACCATACTTACGGAAATAAGCACCTTCGATTTTATAATTCAGCTTTCAGTGTACCCTAAATGTGCAGCATTTATACATTAGCAGTTCATATTTGTGTAGTTGCATCCACTTCGCTGCTATATGACTTCTTTTTCATTTTTTAACTCACCCACTGTAATCTGTAGTATCATTTTTAGGAAGCCGTGGACGATGTGATGGAAAAAACATCCATATGAAAGAGCTAATAGATATGAACAGTTGGTCTGATGTTATTGCTGCAAAACAACAAGAGGAGCTGCAAAGGGTTGCGACACTCACTTTATTCTCTTTCTCAAGGTTTGCTTTCTTCTTATTTTTGACAGCTTAATTTTTATGAGTCAATTTAGGCAGATGAACAACAATTTGAGTAAAACAAACTTATAAAGATCCACCATTTCCATATGTTTTTATATTGGTTACGCTATGCACCCCCTTTAGTAGATTTGGATGGGAAGAATGAAAGATCACCAAGAATCATCAGAGACAGGTGAGCTAAAGATGTTTAGTTTCCTGATATGCTAAGGCGGATTATAAGACTTGTAGAATACTTGTGAGCTTCTCTTTCCTACAAGGTTTCTTACTCCAATTAAACCACTGCACCAACATCCCTCCATACGTACAAAGATTATAAACAAACAGAATAGCACTAACTATCACCTACCCTTTTCCATGGCTATAATGTGTGATTGATGTCATCTTGGCACATGAGACATCGGTCCAAGTCTGAGAGCAATATGCATGCATGAGGAGGAGGGCGAAGACCAAGAAAGAAAAGCTAACAGCTAATACCAGACCAGGGTGCCCTTTTGAACTTAACGTCAAGACCTCTTATTTGGTCTAAAGTCTAAAATGAGATTTTACATCATTATATGTTTACATGGATGAAGCAAACTATTTCTACACATAGCATGGTTGATAATCTTAGCAATCCCTGTTTTTAGTTTTCAGCATGTGTTATACTACCGCCCTCTACCATGGTGTAGATGCTCATTTCACATTATATCTATGCCTGTAATAAATTCTCATACCAAATTTTGTACATTGGTCTATTATTATGAATGGTTACTAGCTATGTAAATTTTATTCTTGTGGCAACTTCAAATATAAACAGGAGATATTCGATTGTCTTTCTGCATATGGAACATTTTAGTTAATTGCTCCCTTTGTTCCATTGCTATTTTGGTACTGCCATACTCAGTGATGATTTGAATGGTGTCAGTGTAGCATGTTGATTTTTGTATTCTATACCTATAGTTTTGAAAAAGTGTATTATGGGTTGCCTGTCTACATCAAAGCAATGTATTTGAAATATTCAAAGTTTCTCAACATTTCTATTTTATTGTAAAATATCCTCTCTAGTCACTAACCAATATGTAAACTTAGCTTTCATGTTCATATATTTACAAAAATTCTTATCATTCTACATTCAAATAGACGGGCGCAGCAACGCGTGCCATCAATGATCTAGTAATTAATATGAGAGGGGAAATATGGTTATATAAATGTTCATGTTACTAAATTACCTATCGTTATGTTGAGATCATCAATATTTTATTCATCTTCTTTGCATATGTTAGATGTTTCTTGTCTTCATGATTTTTTTGCTTATAAAATTCCTATTCATATGAAGTACGTTAGACTTAAATGTGTTTGTCATATGCTTCATGATGCTCTCTTTGTGTTTCAATTACTAGCTTTCATGTGAGCATCAATAAAATCGGAAGCCTATCTTGATGGCTATAAAGAAAGAGCTTGTTGGGAGGCATGATATGTCTCCGTCGTATCTATAATTTTTGATTGTTCCATGCCAATACTTTTGGCAACTTTTTATACTACTTTTGGGACTAACATATTGATCTAGTGCCAGTTCCTGTTTGTTGCATGTTTTTTGTTTCGCAGAATATCCATATCAAACGGTGTCCAAACGGGATAAAAACTGACGGAGATTTTTTTTGGAATATATATCATTTTTGGGAAGAAAAATCCACGCGAGACGGTGCCCGGGGTGGCCACGAGGCAGGCGGGCGCGCCTGCCCCCCTGGGCGCGCCCCTGACCCTCGTGGGCCACCCGTAAGGTGGTTGGTGCCCTTCTTTCGCCGCAAGAAAGCTAATATTTGGATAGAGATCGTGTCAAAATTTCAGCCCAATTGGAGTTACGGATCTCCGAGAATATAAGAAACGGTGAAAGGGTAGAATCTAAGAACGCAGAAACAGAGAGAGACCGAGAGACAGATCCAATCTCGGAGGGCCTCGCCCCTCCTGTGCCATGGAGGACATGGACCAGAGGGGAAACCGTTCTCCCATCTAGGGAGGAGGTCAAGGAAGAAGAAGAAGGAGGGGAGCTCTCTCCCCCTCGCTTCTGGTGGCACCGGAGTGCCACCGGGGGCCATCATCATCACCGCAATCTACACCAACACCTCTGCCATCTTCACCAACATCTCCATCACCTTCCCCCCTCTATCTACAGCGGTCCACTCTCCCACAACCCGCTGTACCCTCTACTTGAACATGGTGCTTTATGCTTCATATTATTATCCAATGATGTGTTGCCATCCTATGATATCTGAGTAGATTTTTGTTGTCCTATCGGTGGTTGATGAATTGCTATGATTGATTTAATTTGCTTGTGGTTATGTTGCTGTCCTTTGGTTCCCATCATATGATTGCGCGCGTGGATCAAACCCTAGGGTTAGTTGTATGTTGATAGGACTATGTATTGGAGGGCAAGAGTGACAGAAGCTTCAACCTAGCATAGAAATTGATGCATACGGGATTGAAGGGGGACCAATATTTCTTAATGCTATGGTTGGGTTTTACCTTAATGAACATTAGTAGTTGCGGATGCTTGCTAATAGTTCCAATCATAAGTGCATAGAATTCCAAGTCAGGGATGACATGCTAGCAGTGGCCTCTCCCACATAATACTTGCTACCGGTCTAGTAAAGTAGTCAATTGCTTAGGGGCAATTTCACAACTCCTACCACCACTTTTCCACACTTGCTATATTTACTTTATTGTCTCTTTATCTAAACAGCCCCTACTTTTTATTTATGTACTCTTTATTATCTTGCAAACCTATCCAACAACACCTACAAAGTACTTCTAGTTTGATACTTGTTCTAGGTAAAGCGAACGTCAAGCGTGCGTAGAGTTGTATCGGTGGTCGATAGAACTTGAGGGAATATTTGTTCTACCTTTAGCTCCTCGTTGGGTTCGACACTCTTACTTATCGAAAACTATTGCGATCCCCTACACTTGTGGGTTATCAAGACCTTTTCTGGCGCCGTTGTCGGGGAGCAATAGCGTGGGGTGAATATTCTCGTGTGTGCTTGTTTGCTTTATCACTAAGTAATTTTTATTTGTTGTTCTTAGTTGTTCTCTATCTTTAGTTATGGATATGGAACACGAAATACCAAAAAAAATTAGGTGTACCTGCTACTCATGGAGATGGGGAACCTCCTAAAACCCTCGATACTCAATATGTGAAAAATATTATGTACTACTTTAATAATCCTGAGAAAACCCCATTCAATTATGTAATGGGAGTAACGTTGTATCAACGTGAATACTTTAGGGATTACCGCTTGACACAAAAAGGGAAACTATTATGGGATCAAATACATATATTGAATTGGTATGCTAGGCAACTATGCTTGAGATATGATTATACTTGTTGCTCTAAGATGAAGGCTCCACACCTTCCCTTTTTATGTGAATTTAATGATAATAAAACCTTAGCTTCTTATGCTAGAGGTATATATGATTACTATGATGTGGAACAAATAGAAGAATTTGTTGCTTTTATGGGTGCTTATGAAATTGAATCTATGTTTAAAGAGTTTGAAGATTTTGATGATTCGGTTTATAGACCTGAAAATTTAGCTATCCTTAAATATTGCTATGAGAATTATTAATACAATTCCGGTATTAATGCGCTTATTAAGAAAGTCTCCGCTGTCCAAGAAGAGACTAATATTTTGCAGGAGTCTATGGAAGAAGAAATTGATGAAACTGTGAGCTCATTGGATGAAAAAGATGAGGAGGAGAGCGAAGAACAAAAGGAGGAAGAGCGGATTAGCTACCCGTGCCCACCTTCTAATGAGAGTAACTCTTCAACTCATACATTGTTTAATTTCCCTTTGTGCTTACCGGAGGATGATTGTTATGATCCCGTTGGTTTTTTTGAAATATCCCTTTTTTATGATGCTTGCTATGCTTGTGGCCAATATGCCAATATGAATTATGCTTATGGAGATGAACTTGCTATAGTTCCTTATGTTAAGCATGAAATTGTTGCTATTGCACCCACGCATGATATTCCTATTATCTTTTTGAATTCTCCCAACTACACTATATCGGAGAAGTTTGCCCTTATTAAGGATTATATTGATAGGTTGCCTTTTACCGTTACACATGATGATTTTGATGAATATAATATGCATGTGCTTGCTGCTCCTACTTGCAATTATTATGAGATAGGAACTATATCTCCACCTCTCTATGCTTCCCACATGATAAAATTGCAAGAAACTGTTTATACTATGCATCGGTCTTTACTTTGTGTGCATGAATTGTTCTTTTATGACATGCCTATGCATAGGAAGAGAGTTAGAATTCGTCATTACATGATATATGTTGCTTTGTGCTCAGTACTAAATGCCAAATCATTGTTAATTAAAATTGGCTTTGATATACCTTGTGATCCGGGTGGATCCATTACTTGAGCACTATATGCCTAGCTTAATGGCTTTAAAGAAAGCGCTGTCTGGGAGACAACCCGGAAGTTTTAGAGAGTCATTTATTTCTGTTGAGTGCTTTCATATAGTTTAAAAACAACAAAAATAAAGAGGGGAACCCAAAACTTTTTCAAAAAGGAAAGCGAAAGTGAGAAAGACAAGCATTGTTGAAGTGGGAGCTAGCCTTGAACTTTGTTCATGCTCATGGAAACTTTGTGAATATTGATTACAGAAACTTTTCAATAAAAATAATTATCCCCTTGTACAATTCCTTTGTATTATAAAAATAATGTGCCAAGGTTTGCCTTTAGGATGTTTACATTTGCTTGATGGTTTGTACGGTGCACAACAGAAACTTTGGCTGTAGTGCGCGATTTTACATTTTTTGCTGGCACGTCAAATTGTTCTGATTCTTTTTGCACTGTCTTCCTATGCAAATTTTTTATTTTTCCTATTTTTTGTAGAATTTTTCAAGTATCAGAAGTATGGTGAATGTCCATATTATTACAGACTGTTCTGTTTTAGACAGATTCTGTTTTTGATGCATAGTTTGCTTGTTTTGATGAAACTATAAATTTATATCTATGGATTAAGCCATAAAAAAGTTATATTGCAGTATACACAATGCAAAAACAAAATATGTATTGGTTTGCAATAGTACTTAGAGTAGTGATTTGCTTTATTATACTAACGGATCTTACCGAGTTTCCTATTGAAGTTTTGTGTGGATGAAGTGTTCGATGATCGAGAAGGTCTCGATGTGAGAAGAAGGAAGAGAGGGAAGAGCTCAAGCTTGGGGATGACCGAGGCATCTCAAGTAAATATTCAAGGAGACTCAAGCGTCTAAGCTTGGGGATTCCCCGGGCATCCCCTCTTTCTTCAACAAGTATCGGTATATTTTTGGATTCGTTTCGTTCATGCGATATGTGCAATCTTGAAGCGTCTTTTGCATTTAGTTTTCATTTTTGTTTTGTGCACCATGCTGGTATGAGATAGTCCTTGGTTGATTTATAGAATGCTCTATGCAGTTCACTTATATCTGTTGAGTATGGCTTTATAGAATGCTTCATGTGCTTCACTTATATCATTTGAAGTTTGGATTGCCTGTTTCTCTTTACATAGAAAACCGTCATTTGTAGAATGCTCTTTTGCTTCACTTATATTTTTTAGAGCATGGGCATATCTTTTGTAGAAAGAACTAAACTCTCTTGCTTCACTTATCTCTATTTAGAGAGATGACAGGAATTGGTCATTCACATGGTTAGTCATAAAATCCTACATCACTAGTAGAAAAAACCCCATTCGTCCCGGTTGATAAGGGCCTTTTGTCCCGGTTTGTGAACCAAGACTAAAGGGTCGTTACTAATGCCCTAAACCTTTAGTCCCGGTTCTTACACGAACCGGGACAGATGGGCCTCCATGTGGCTGGTGCGCCGAGCCAGGCAGGAGGGCCTTTGGTCCCGGTTGGTGGCACCAACCGAGACCAATAGGCATCCACGCGCCAGCATTTCAGGGGCTGGGGTTTTGTTTTTTTTTGAAGGGGGGGGGGGGGGTTGGGGGTTTTGGGGGTTTAATTTAGGTGTTTCATATATTGTGTTAGCTAGCTAATTAATATAGAGAAGTGTCCTCTCTTATGTCCTTGCTTGGACGATGCTATATATACGTATATATAGAGAGGACTAGATACGCTAGCTAGTAAGCAAATAACAGAAACAGAAGATCGTCATGAACATATGCATACAGAGAGAAGTGATATCGACCACCTCTCCTTCTCCGAGAGATTGGTCGAATAACAAGTTCTCGTATATCTAGTAGACACTACCGGCTAAATATATACAATAATTATCTCTTACAAATATAATCTCCTAATTATATATGAACACAGGGTCCACATAGTATTCTCCGTCTTTAGCGATCACGTGGTCAAGGAAGAATGCCACCAATTCCTCTTGAATTGCTCGCATACGATCTGGTGCTAGGAGTTCATCCCGCATCCAAAACATCTAATTTGAACAAGGGGGTCAATACATATATATATATGAATAAATGAAACTCAACACAAATGATGGTAATAAAATAAAATTGTGAATATTATTGCTTACGCACTTCATATTGTTCATCAAAGTACCCTCATTCACAGGTCTTGTGGCGGATGGACTCGCAAACGTAGTATCCACAGAATTCATTCCCTTGTTCCTGCCACAACCACTATACAAGAAATATAGGTCAATCAAACTGATAAGCAAGCATGCCAAATGGTACTGATGAAACTAGCGCTTGAATCACTAGGAGATGCACGGAACATGTTACTATAGTACTTACTTTCGGGTGTCTAAATTGCAGCTTCTTCGGCAGTCCCGGAGCTTTTTTGGTGAATTTTCTCCAAACCCTACCAGACAAAGAAAACAATTACTTGATATATCAGGAAATGAACAAAGTTGCTGATATGGTGGATAATGATCGATTTAACTTACTTCTCGAGCATTTGAGTCATGTCCGCATACTCCTAGGGATCTTTTCGTCTCGAGTCTAAGACAGTTACTAGTCCCTGCTCAAGCTTAATCTCTAGGAGACTATAGTGGAACCTGCGCACGCATGCATAACTCATCAATTACATTACCATAACCTGGACTAATAAGGGAAACCGAATATGCACAAGACAGTAACACTCACTTGAAGTTGTAAGGAAAGAGTATTATATCTTTGTTTTCATTTATTACCAACGACCGTAGCAAGTTGGCCTCGGTATCTTCGGCACGATATTTAACCTCAGTTGCATCTATGATATTTGTGTTAATGAACCCAATATCACCGATTTGTCATTTCTTCAATTCGGCGATCTTCAATCTGCATAATATAGTGAGGATAATTATAAATACATGCAATGAAAGAGCTGGCCTATATAGAGAGACTTAATGACAGAAGTAGTACTACTTACAGACAGTAGCAAGTGACCATTGCTTTTATCAAGGGCCTTTTGATTGAAAAACGGGAAGAACTCCTCAAATGGAACATCCAACAATTCAATTCCAGCGAGGTCATGCTCCTCTCTAACTTTCAGCGTCAAAGTATTCCTCCCCCAGACTCTCTGCAGGTTTTCATGTACCAATCATGGAATCTTCGCATCATTGTTGTTAGAGATCTATCATCTTTGACGAGAGGCTTCCCGTACTCATATTTGTGTTCCTCCACCTCCAAGAACTCATAATGTACATTGTCGGGCAGGTAATCTCCAAGATTGCTATAATCGTGCACCATCCTCTGATCATTAGTAGGCACCTTGAGTGGGGGGCACGATTGGTTCGCTTGTTCGCCGAGCTAGGGAATTTTTTCCCCAGCTCATCATTCTTTTAACCTTTGATCACTGACAGTACTTCCCGACCGCTCCGCTTCAACAAATGACTTTGCAATAATGCGGTCATAGTTGCCTTTTGGCGGAGACTTTGCTGGTTTTTTCAGGGCAGCCAGAGTGCGCTTCGCTTTCACTGGATCTACCTTCTCCTCCGGAGGTGGATTTTTCTTTGCTTTCACCCCTTCAAAGAAGTTCCTCACTTCGGCTCGCGCGATCTTGGCGTTCTCCTCCGGGGTCCTCTCGGATGGTAACTTCTCTGGAGTCTTCAGAGAAGGAACGGATCTGTATTGCCTCCCGCCTCTGGCTATACTGCTAGACGCCGGCAGAGCAGACGGAGCGGCTATGGTTGTCTTCTCTCCTTGCTTACGAGGCGGAGGAGAAGGACTACGACGCGCCGGAGGAGCCGGAGTGGCGGCGGGTCTCTTTCGCCCTTGCTGACGAGGCGGAGAAGGAGGAGGCTGGCTGCTCGGGCGCGCTGGCGTAGGCGGAGAAGGAGGCAGAGTGCCGCCACGCGCCGGAGAAGGAGGCCGAGTGCCCTGATCGTCGCTCACCAGAGGAGGAGGCGGTGGAGGAGGCGGAGTGCCCTGACTCGCCGGAGGAGGAGGTGGAGGCGGAGGCGTCCAGTTCGGAAGGTTGATGAGCTCCTTCCGCCACAGGCATGGAGTCTTCAGAGCAAAACCCAGCCGAGTCTCCCCTTCACCGGTAGGGTGGTCAAGCTGGAGGTCCTCAAATCCCTCCGTTATTTCATCCACCATCACCCTAGCATATCCTTCTGGAATCGGCCGGCAGTGAAAAGTTGCGCCGGGTTCAGTAGGAAAAACAGAGCCAACAGCCGCCTTGACCTTCAAATTCATCCATTGCGTCATAAGATGGCAATTTTGAGACTCCATGATAGCATCCACGGGATAGCTGGCAGGAGCCGTCAAGACATGCTCCGGATGAAGTAGCTCGGTGGAAGCCATGCCGCTTCTCCGCTGAGATGGCGGGGTTGCTTCGGGGGAAGCTTCGGCAGGTCGCTTTCTGCGATTTACTTCTCGTTCCTCTATCGCTTGTACCCTTGCGTGCAGCGCCTGAATTTGGGCATGCTCCACTTTTTTCCTCCTCTCTTGGCATTTGTAACCGCCTGTGTCCGGAAAACCAGCCTTCCACGGAATGGAGCCTGGCGTGCCACGTGTCCGTCCAGGGTGCTCAGGATTCCCGAGGGCCATTATGAGCTCATCGTTCTCTCTATCTGGAACGAACGTCCCTTGCTGCGCTGCATCGATATAGTGCTTTAGCTTCTTGACTGGTATGTTCATTTGCTTGTCCGTCCAAACACATTTCCCTGATACAGGGTCAAAGGTTCCGCCAGCCCCGAAGAACCAAGTCCGGCAACAGTCTGGCCAGTTCATTGTCTCTGGTTCGATCCCATTATCAAGTAGATCATTCTCAGCCTTGGCCCACTTAAGTCGGGCTTTGAGGTAGCCACCTGACCCCGTGCAATGGTGAAGCTTCTTCTTTGCAGCATTTTTCTTGTTTGTCACCGACATCTTCTTACTTTTTTCTGATGTCTTGTAGGCCACAAATGCGGGCCAGTGATCTCTGATCTTCTCATATCTGCCGATGGATTCTGGTGTCTCTTCATTGTCGACAAATGTTTTCAGCTCATTCTTCCACCTCCTAAATAGGTCTGCCATCTTCTTAAGAGCATGAGACTTGATTAATTGCTCTTTAACTGGCTTCTCCCGATCCTCCTCTGGCGGTAGGGTGAAATTTGCCTTCAACTCAGTCCAAAGATCATCTTTCTGCATATCATTGACATAAGACACCTCAGGGTCTTCGTTCTTAGGATTATACCATTGCTGGATGCTGATCGGGATCTTGTCCCTAACAAGAACCCCACATCGAGCAGAAAATGGTTCCCTTGTCCGGATGGGTTCAATCGGTTGGCCGTCGCGCGCGATTGTTGTGATCTCAAACCTTTCATCCGAGCGCAACTTTTTCTTCGGGCCTCGTCTCTTTACCGAAGTTGTGCTCGATCCGGAGGGCTAGAAAAAAGAATTAGACGAGAGTTAATTATTATGTGTACACACCAAAACAATGAATGCATCAATTAGCTAGTCATCACAGGCTTAACTAATATATTTACCTGGCCAGACTCTGTTCGGTCACCGGAGCCGTCACCACGGGCTCCTTCTTGCACCAGCATTGGGTCACCGGAGCCATCATAATCATGTCTTTCCTCCTCCATTCTTCGATCACCGTAGCCTGCTTCTTCTTCACCCTGTTCTGCTTCCAGACCATCATTGTCGTTAATATACGACATGACATCACCTCCGGCTAAGATTATGTCCCCCAACACATGTTCTTGTTCCTCGTCTCGTCCGAACTCCATTGTTTCTGCAAATATTACAACATGGCAATTATTACACAAGCATGACAGCATGTGGATATATTAGTGGCAAATGTAGACCTAGCTTATTCCGGGTTTGGGGTGGCCTCGGCAACGCTTCAAGGGTAGGGGCGCGGCGGGAGGGGGTAGGAGACCGACATCGTTTTTTAGGGTTTGGGTGTCCTCGAGAGTTTTGGTCGAGCGAGAGGGCCAGGGGGTGCCCCCGTGGTATAAGTTATCACGGTCGAAGTTACCCATGAGGGGGTTATATCGACAACGACGACATACATACATGGGAAAATAATGTTATCGAGGAGGGGGTAGGTCGAACCCCCCCCCCTCGTGTTGAAGTTATCGGGACATGGGGTATATCGACAACGACATATCTGATAAAAAATAAGAAGACGAAGAAGAAATAAAAAGAGGAGAAGAAGATATTAATAGAGGAGAAGATTGAAGAAAAAAAGAGGAGAAGAAGAAAGAAATAGAGGAGAAGAGTTTCTTCTTCTCCTCTATTCCTTTATTCTTCTCCTCTTCTTTTTCTTCTTTTTTCCTCTTCTTATTTATTTCTCCTCTTCTTCCTCTCCTCTTCTTCTCCTTTCTACCTCTTCTTATTTTCCTTTTTCCTCTCATTCTTTTTCTTCTTCTTCCTTTCCTAGCTAGATATATAAAACTTTTCTAAAAATATAACTTTTGCATACATACATGGGAAAATAATATTATCATGGAGGGGTAGGTCGACCCCCACCCCCCTCGTGTTGAAGTTATCGGGACACGGGGTATATCGACAACGACATATCCGATAAGAAATAAGAAGACGAAGAAGAAATAAAAAGAGGAGAAGAAGAAAGGAGTCAATTTATTTTCTTCTTCTCCTCTATTCCTTTCTTCTTCTCCTCTTTTTTTTCTTATTTTTTCCTTTTCTTATTTATTTCTCCTCTTCTTCCTCTCCTCTTCTTCTCCTTTCTTCCTCTTATTATTTCCTTTTTCCTCTCATTCTTTTTCTTCTTCTTCCTTCTTAAAAATACATGAAGTAGTATTGCTTGCTTTTTTTTAAAAATAATGTTCAAAAATAAAAGTAGTATTGCTTCCTTTTTCCTCTCATTCTTTTAAAATAAGGTTTTGCCTAATTCATTGTTCATATGAATATACAAACATTTGCATATTTACAATAAATAATATCACCAAAAAATTATATGAACAGAAAAAAATCCTAATTTTTCTAAAAATCTATCTTTTGCATATATACATGAACATATATATATACACACAGAACCTATATACATACATATATACATTTTTATAAAAATGCAAAAAACAGAAAATCTAAAAAAAGGACATATAAACAGATATACACACATACATATACTCATACATATACATATAATCAGGAAAAAACATATATACATATATATATATATATATGCAAAAAAGCAGGGAGGAAGAGGGGGGCGGGGCAGGGCGAGGCAGAGGCGACAGCGGCGTGGTCGGGGCAGGGCGACGACGGCGTGTGGTCCGGGCAGGGCGCGCGAGGCAGAGGCGACGGCGGCGCGGGGCAGCTGGGGCGACAACGACGTGGTCGGGGTAGGGCGCGCGGCGTGGTCAGGGCGGGCCACCAGCGGCGTGCTCGGGGCAGGGCGGAGACGGCGTAGACGGGGTGAGCTCGATCGGGCAGCCTGGCGGCGTCGTCGGGCGAACTGATGCAGATGGTGTCTGAAAAACACCAAGTGCTTTCTTATATACTAAGAGCATTGGTCCCGATTCGTGGCACAAACCGGGACCAATGCCACCCTTTAGTCCCGGTTGGTGGCACCAACCAGGACCAAAGGCCTCTTTTCAGCAGCCCAAAGGGCGGGAAGCGGCGACCTTTGGTCCCGGTTGGTAGCACCAACCGGGACTAAAGGGTGGCATTGGTCCAGGTTGATGCCACGAACCGGTACCAATGCACCCCTTTAGTCCCGGTTGGTGGCACCAACCGGGACCAAAGGCCTTGTGCTGGAACTGGCGCGGTGCGGTGGGATGTTTAGTCCCACCTTGCTAGCCGAGAGGCTTCGACAGAGGTTTATAAGCGCTGTTGCGCTGACCACTTCGAGCTCCTCTCAAATGCAGGCTTACGGGCCTAAAGTCACTTTATCTGCCTGTGGGCCTACTGGGCCTCCTGCTGGCCTGAATCCTGGCCCATGGTAGGGTTTCTAGTCGTATTCAGGCCGTGAGGGCCCAGTAGGTGGCACTTTTTTGGTTTTTGGTTTTCTTTGTTGTTTTATTTATTTTATTTTGTTTCTACTTACAACAAAATACTTAATGTTGCTACTTACAACAAATACAATCTCGTCGACTAGATGAACTAGGACGTGCGTCATGATATTGAAGAAGGATGGTGGGAACACCAGCTCGAAACTGACAAGACATTGCGCCACATCACTCCTTAGTGTTGGTACGATTTCTGGATCGATCACCTTCTGAGAGATTGCATTAAGGAATGCACATAGCTTCACAATGGCTAATCGGACGTTTTTCGGTAGAAGCCCCCTCAATGCAACCGGAAGCAATTGCGTCATAATCATGGCAGTCATGAGACTTTAGGTTCTGGAACTTTTTCTCTGGCATATTTATTATTCCCTTTATATTCGACGAGAAGCCAGTCGTTTCATACTGAGCAGGCATTCAAAGAAGATTTCTTTCTCTTCTTTCGTAAGAGCGTAGCTGGCAGGACCTTTATACTGCTTCGGAGGCATGCCGTCTTTTTCGTGCAAACGTTGTAGGTCTTCCGGTGCCTCGGGTGTATCTTTTGTCTTCCCATACACGCCCAAGAAGCCTACAGGTTCACGCAAAGGTTCTTTGTCACGTGCATCACGTCGATTGAAGAGCGGACCTCTAGGTATTTCCAGTAGGGTAGGTCCAAAAATATAGATTTCTTCTTCCACATGGGTGCGTGTCCCTCAGCATCATTCGGAATAGCTAGTCCACCGGGACCCTTTCCAAAGATTACGTGTAAATCATTCACCATAGCAAGTACGTGATCACCGGTACGCATGGCGGGCTTCTTCCGGTGATCTGCCTCGCCTTTGAAATGCTTGCATTTCTTTCGACATTGATGGTTGGTCGGAAGAAATCGATGATGGCCCAGGTACACATTCTTCCTGCATTTTTCCAGGTATATACTTTCAACTTCTTCTAAACAGTGCGTGCATGCGTGGTATCCCTTGTTTGCCTGTCCTGAAAGGTTACTGAGAGCGGGCCAATCGTTGATGGTTACGAACAGCAATGCGTGTAGGTTAAATTCCTCCTGTTTGTGCTCATCCCACTTACGTACACCGTTTCCATTCCACAGCTGTAAAAGTTCTTCAACTAATGGCCTTAGGAACACATCAATGTCGTTGTCGGGTTGCTTAGGGCCTTGGATGAGAATTGGCATCATAATGAACTTCCGCTTCATGCACATCGAAGGAGGAAGGATATACATACATAGAGTAATGGGCCAGGTGATGTGATTGCTGCTCTGCTCCCCGAAAGGATTAATGCCATCCGCGCTTAAACCAAACCATACGTTCCTTGGGTCACTTACAAACTCAGGCCAGTACTTTCTCTCGATTTTTCTCCACTGCGACCCGTCAGCGGGTGCTCTCAACTTCCCGTCTTTCTTACGGTCTTCACTATGCCATTGCATCAACTTGGCATGCTCTTCGTTTCTGAACAGACGTTTCAACCGTGGTATTATAGGAGCATACCACATCACCTTCGCAGGAACACTCTTCCTGGGGGGCTCGCTGTCAACATCACCAGGGTCATCTCGTCTGATCTTATACCGCAATGCACCGCATACCAAACATGCATTCAGATCCTTGTACGCACCGCGGTAGAGGATGTAGTCATAGGGCATGCATGTATCTTCTGCACCTCCAATCCTAGAGGGCATATGACCTTCTTTGCTGCGTATGTACTGTCGGGCAATTCGTTATCCTTTGGAAGCTTCTTCTTCAATATTTTCAGTAGCTTCTCAAATCCTTTGTCAGGCATAGCATTCTCAGCCTTCCACTACAGCAATTCTAGTATGGTACCGAGCTTTGTGTTGCCATCTTCGCAATTGGGGTACAACCCTTTTTTGTGATCCTCTAACATGCGATCGAACTTCAGCTTCTCCTTTTGACTTTCGCATTGCGTCCTTGCATTGACAATGACCCGGCGGAGATCATCATCATCGGGCACATCGTTTGGTTCCTCATGATCTTCAGCAGCTTCCCCCGTTGCAGCATCATTGGGCACATCGTCTGGTTCCTCTTGATCTTCAGCAGCTTCCCCCGTTGCAGCATCACCGTATTCAGGGGGCACATAGTTGTCATCGTCCTCTTCTTCTTCACCGTCTTCCATCATAACCCCTATTTCTCCGTGCCTCGTCCAAACATTATAGTGTGGCATGAAACCATTGTAAAGCAGGTGGGTGTGAAGGATTTTCCGGTCAGAGTAAGACTTCGTATTCCCACATTTAGGGCATGGACAACACATAAAACCATTCTGCTTGTTTGCCTCAGCCACTTCGAGAAAATCATGCACGCCCTTAATGTACTCAGAGGTGTGTCTGTCACCGTACATCCATTGCCGGTTCATCTACGTGCATTATATATAATTAAGTGTGTCAAAAACTATTACAGAACATCATGAATAGATAATTAAGTGACCAAATTAATAGAAGTTCATCATCACATTAAAACCAAAGTACATACATAGTTCTCATCTAACAATATATAGCTCTCCAGAGCATCTAATTAATTAAACCATACATTGAAACTATGCAAAACATTTCAATGCGAAAACAAATGCGATCATAATCGCAACCAAGGTAACAACTGATCCAACAGCATAATGATACTAAGCCTCGGTATGAATGGCATATTTTCTAATCTTTCTCATCTTCAACCGCATTGCATCCATCTTGATCTTGTGATCATCGACGACATCCGCAACATGCAACTCCAATATCATCCTCTCCTCCTCAATTTTTTTATTTTTTCCTTCAAGTAATTGTTTTCTTCTTCAACTAAATTTAACCTCTCGACAATAGGGTCGGTTGGAATTTCCGGTTCAACTACCTCCTAGATAAATAAAATATATGTCACGTTGGTCGGCATAATTGTCATAAACAATAAATGAACCAAATAGTTATAAAAAGATAATATATACCACATCTGAATCATAGCCAGGACGAGGGCCGACGGGGGCGGATACCAAAACCATCGCACTATATAATAACAAGCAATAATAAAAGTAAGAAAATTAGACAAGTATCTATCTAAAGTAAGAAATTTTTTTCTTCTAGAAAGAAGATAGGAACAAGAGGCTCACCACGGTGGTGCCGGTGACAAGATTGGTGCGGGCAATCGACGACAGTGAAGACGGGAGTGGGACGTGACGGGCCGCTAAACCTAGACAAATCTCGATGAAAATGGAGCTTTGAGGTCGAGCTTCGGGAGGAGAAAGCTTAACTAGTGTGGCTCGGGCATTTCATCGAACACCTCATGTGCATAGGAGGTGAGCTAGAGCACCACAAAGCCCTTCCCTCGCCAGCCAGAGAAAAACAGAGCACTGGGGTGCTTTGCTCATGGGTGAGGGAGTCCTGGATTAGGGGGTGTTCGGGTAGCCGGACTATACCTTCAGCCGGACTCCTAGACTATGAAGATACAAGATTGAAGACTTCGTCCCGTGTCTGGATGGGACTTTCCTTGGCGTGGAAGGCAAGCTTGGCGATGCGTATATTCAAGATCTCCTACCATTGTAACCGACTCTATGTAACCCTAACCCTATCCGGTGTCTATATAACCAGAGGGTTGTAGTCCGTAGGCAATCAACTCCATATAAAACAATCATACCATAGGCTAGCTTCTAGGGTTTAGCCTCCTTGATCTCGTGGTAGATCTACTCTTGTACTACCCATATCATCAATATTAATCAAGCAGGACGTAGGGTTTTACCTCCATCAAGAGGGCCCGAACCTGGGTAAAACATCGTGTTCCCTGCCTCCTGTTACCATCCGGCCTAGACGCACAGTTCGGGACCCCCTACCCGAGATCCGCCGGTTTTGACACCGACATTGGTGCTTTCATTGAGAGTTCCTCTGTGTCGTCGCCTTTAGGCCCGATGGCTCCTTTGATCATCAACAACGATGCGGTTCGGGGTGAGACTTTGCTCCCCGGACAGATCTTCGTCTTCGGCGGCTTTGCTCTGCGGGCCAATTCGCTCGGCCACCTGGAGCAGATCGAAAGCTACGCCCCTGGCCATCAAGTCAGGTTTGGAAGCTTAAACTACATGACTGACATCTGCGGAGACTTGATCTTCGACGGGCTCGAGCCACGGCCAAGCGCGCCACACTATCTCAAGGGGCATGCTCTAGCTCTGCCCCCGGACAGTGTCCTGGAGGCCGCACACGCATCGGTTCCGAACCCTAACTCGGAGCCTATTGCGCCAATCGAGGATGAGCGGTTGGACGTCACCTCGGGGGCTGCAATCCCGAAAGCGATCGAGCCGAACGCTAGCCCCGCACTCTGCACGACCCGTGACTCCGAGGATCCGGACTCCTCCCCGGACTCCGAACCCCCCGCGCCCCTGCCAATCGAATCAGATTGGGCGCCGATAATGGAGTTCACCGCCGTAGACATCTTTCAGCATTTGCCTTTTGGCGACATCCTGAATTCTCTTAAGTCTCTCTCTTTATCAGGAGAGCCCTGGCCGGACTACGGTCAGCGAGGGTGGAATACGGACGATGAGGAAATTCAAAGCCCACCCACCACCATGGTACGGCAAACACGCCAGGGGCTTCAGTACCCCTCATAATGGTGTGAGAAGCCCGTACACTTTCACAAGTGCGGCACCCCGAACTTATAGCACTATATGCATCGGCTCCGAATCATGATTTGGGTCAATAGTTGGGTTTGCCCGGCTCCTATGTTTTGGTGCCTTACGTTCCGCTCTATCGGCTAAGGTAGCACTAGGAGAACCACTGCGATTGTGCCCCGGTTCAGCTGGGTTAAGCACCTCAGTGGAGAAAGCTAAAACTGACTGTCATGATGTGGCAAGAGACCGGTCGCTGTTCGAGAGGTTTTTCGAGTCCCTAAAGGCTTATGCCGCTTCGAGCAAGGAGCTGGCTTTGTCCTGCCAAGGCGTGCATAGCGCCCCGAACTCGGTCTTCCGAACTAGGGGCTTCGCCGAAATTTAAAATTATAGAGTTCTATGGCTAAGTGAGAGTGTTCAAGCATTATAGTCCGATTGCCTGGTTCGTTGTGCTGAGCGCCTCCCTCGAAGGACCCAACTATGGGAAAAAGAGCGCTCAGGTTTATCCTGAACACCCCAGCACTAGTGGCACGGGGGCAGAAGCCGACGACTGGCCATCTCTCAATTTTTGGTAAACGGCCGCACAGAAAGTAATATTTTAAATTCAATAAGCATTGCTTAGCGCATATGAACAAGTTTTCAGCGCACATGATAAACACGAGCGAGTTCATTCAAATATCACATCCTTGGTACATTCATCCGCCACAAGGCGGGCACCTACAAGAACATCCTTGTAGTAGTTCTGGGGCTTGCGATGCTCCTTCCCCGGTGGCGGCCTGTCCTTCACAAGCTTCTCACCGTCCAGCTTACCCCAGTGCACCTTTGCACGGGCAAGGGCCCGACGGGCACCTTCGATGCAGACGGAGCGCTTGATGACCTCAAGCCTCGGACAGGCCTCCACCAGCCGCCGCACCAGCCCGAAATAGCTCCCAGGCAGGGCCTCTCCGGACCACAGCCGAACTATGAAGCCCTTCATGGCCTGCTCGGCCGCATTGTGGAGCTCGACCAGCTGTTTCAGCTGGTCGCTCAAGGGCATAGGGTGTCCGGCCTCAGAATACTGAGACCAGAAAACCTTCTCCATCGAGCTACCCTCTTCAGCTCGGTAGAATGCGGCAGCGTCGGATACGCTGCGGGGAAGATCTGCGAATGCCCCTGGAGAGCTCCGGATTCGGGTAAGTAACAGGTAGTTCACTTTTATATTTCTGCTTTGCATAAATATTGCCTTACCCGCTGCTATCTTCCTCATCTCCTCCAACTCTTGGAGGGCCTTTTGGGCTTCGACCTTGGCAGACTTGGCAGCCTCTAGGGCCGTTGCAAGCTCGGATGCTTGCGCCTTCGACTCCAGCTCCAAACTCTCATGTTTTTTCATGAGAGCCTGAAGCTCTTGCTGCACTTCGCTGACCTGAGCCCCAAGTCTGTCTCGCTCGGTGCGCTCCGCGGCTGTTTTCTTTTCGGCCTCAGACAGCGCCTGCTTAAGGGTCGCCACCTCAGTCATGGCCCCTACAATAAGCAGTACAATCCTGTTACTCTTTTTGCAATCAAGCCTTTTTATAGGCACTTTTTCTGTAAGGTATTTCTTACCTTCTTCCTCCTCGAGCCGCCGCTTGGCAAGGCCGAGCTCTTGCTTGGTCCGCTCGAGGTCCTGCTTCAGGACACCCACCTCCGCAGTCAGTGCGGCGGTGCATAGCAGCGAAGCCTGCATACACATATTGACTCTTTTTTGTTAGACTCCTGCAATATTTAATAGATCCTCTATTCGGCTTTTCTTTCCGAACGCCAAACAGAGCATCAGGGGCTACTGTCTATGCGGTAATATTTTTACATATTTTTACTTACCTCGAAGCCTGTTAGAAGGCTAGAGCAAGCTTCAGTCAGTCCACTCTTGGCAAACTGAACCTTCTGGATCACCTTACTCATAATAGTACGGTGCCCCTCGTCGATGGAGGCATCGTCAAGCACCTCCAGAAGAGAACTTATAGCCCATTTGAGATTTGTAAGAATGTGTAGCCCATTTTTGAATTCTAATGGAATTTACTACATCCCATTTACAGTTTGTTAAAAGTACAACCCATTTCAACCAACCGTTCAAAACAGAATTCAATAAAATTTCCCACATTTTGATGGGATCTGAAATATTTTTATCCCGGAATTTCTAGTCAAATTAAATACAATTTCAATATAAATTTATATTACGTAAAAATCCAACGAAACATTGTGCTCGCAACAATTAATGAAATTAAAATTTTCAATATCCAAAAATAATATTTTATAAAGTAATCACGTGTTTGGTGCATTTTTTATAGTTACTGCCCAGTTTTTATAATTACATCCCATTTATTATTTCTTAAAGCCCATTTTCTTGTTAAGCCTAACGCATCCCACCTAGGAAAGATTTGCAGTCCAGCGGGGCGAAGAATAACAACTTGACCTTGCCTGGGTATTCCTAAAAAAAGTATAGCTGGGCTAGCCATTTTCAGCTTGAAAAAAATTAATATCTGGGCTGGATATCTGGCCTGGGCTAGATGGACCACAGCCCGCCCAGTTAATACATGCAGCGATGTTTTCGTTGTTGTTCAGAGGAGAAAAAATAATATCTGGGCTAAACATCGAAAAACTCTGCAGTGCTCACACCTCAAAAACACAAATACTGCTCGAGCTACTTAGTCCCAGCTGTCGGCCGCTTCTTGTGCAATTCTCTCGTTTATTGACTAGTACTACATAGGTTGACAATGGTGTGGGACCGTGATGTCAGGAAACCAGGGGGAAGCAAAATAAATAACTCCAGCGAGCGCTTCCACCTCTGCCTCGTTGTCTCCCGTGGAAACCCCTTTCCTCCCTTTTTTTTGCTCGGGCAAGGACCAGTGAATGCAGCACGTCCATGCAGTTATTAGGTAAGAAATAAAAGCGCTTTGCATGCTATGAATTATGATGGCCTGCATGGGTAGCTAATAAGGCATCCTCTTAACTGCTGTGATTAAATGTTGTGTTTAGAAGAGAGAAATATTCTTCTTTTCCACCAATCTGCTTGCACCTAGGTCGTGATGCACCTTCTAATACGACTTATTCACCTAGACGGATGGAGTATAGTTTTATACATATATATATATATATATAATAAGGAGGCACTTGCGTACGTGAGGCTATGGACCTGGTGGGTCCCCATTGTCATCCTCTCCAAGTAAAGTCATCTCCTCGCCCGCACGCGCTTTCCCCCCGAAACAGTCAGCGCCGCCCGCCCTGCTTCCCGGTGCAGGCGATTGCTCCGCCTTCAAATGACACAAGTGTCGTCCGCCTGTCCATCTGCCGCCCACATTAATGATATGCGGTTGCCGAGGCAGGTACTCCGGTGCCACACGTCCGTCCCTCTGCCCGCCAACCATTGCTATATAAACTGCTGCGCCGGCCATAGCCGCAGTCATCCGCATCTGTTCCCTTTCTCCTGTCCACACCACTACTGCCCACCATGGCTTCCTCGTGCTCCAGCGCTCTTCGGGACGGGCGGACGACGGACCACAAGGAGATGGCAGCCATTGCTACCGATCGGCTGGCCGACAGGTAGCCGGAGGACGACAACGTCCCAATGGAGAACATGGTAGTCGACGATCCAGCGCCAACCCCCTCCTCCGCGCCATCCTCGCCGGTGCATTGCACCATGACCATCGATGAGGCCCATGCCCAATATATGGACAGTGAGAGGCAGATGCATCAGGAGCAGTTCCGTGAGGCGCAGGCCGACGCCGCCTACAACCACCATCTCCTCCAGGAGCATCTGCAGGCGGAGGAGCAGATCGCCACAGAGCGGGCGGAGCAGGAGGCGCTGCTCGACTTGTACCACTCCGCCCGCAAGGGCCGCCTCGAGCGCTGGCGGGAGCGCATGCGGGTGGCGGAGGATGCGGCCGCCTTCAAAGAGGCTAGCAAAGAGGGCGATGAAGCGGGCAAGGCGCTGTTTGGCGAGACCGAGGACGAGCCAGAGGACAATGTCGGCTCTGACGAGTCCCCGCTCCACTAGCGTCGATGATACCCTGCTCCGCCGAGGCCCCGTGGCACCAACAACGAGGCAGAGGACACCGCCGGCTCCGCCGAGGCCCCGCCCCGCCAACAATGAGGCAGAGGACATCGCCGGCTCAGCCGAGGCCCCACCCTGCCGGCAATGCAGGGAGGATTTCCACCGCTCTGCTGAGGCGCCGCCCGCCAGCAACGAGACAGAGGACATCGCCGGCTCCGCCAAGGCCCCGCCCCGCTGCCAACGAGGCCGCGCCACACAGAAAACGAGGAAGAGTAGAACACAGTAGGTCGCCGCCACTCAGGTCCAAGTAAGGCCACCGCTGCTACCCTCCTGTTAAAGCTAAGCGAGGCGGGTTGACCATTGACGGCCGGTTAGCTTCTTGGCGGCGACGTGGTGTCGGGGAGTTCTGCTAGAGAATAACGCTGCTTCTACTTAACTGCTGGTGCAGTTGGCTGACTGACACATGGGCCCAACAGGCCACATGTTAGTTACGCAACTGCACCTGCATTTAAGTCACTGAAGCTTCTATTCGGCTCAGCGGGACATAGGTGGGTAGCTTCGGTTAATTAATTATACCTCCAGCGCACCCCTTTTTAGTTGAAGAATGTATGAAATGTAATGAAATCTGGCATGTTTATATGAAATCCGACCATGTATGAATGAATTTATTTCGATTAGTTCAAATTCCTGTATCACTGGCATTGGATGAACATGCAAAACAATATGTACTAGCATTATTCCCAGGGTGATCACCTCGTTTGCAGCAGTTTCACATGTACTCCCTCCGGTCCTTTTTAGTCTGCATACAAGTTTTGTCTGTAGTCAAAGTATCTCTACTTTGACCAATCTTATACAAAAAAGTATGCACTTTCACAATGTGCGAAGTAAAAAGGAACAGAAGGAGTACAAAGAGTTTGAGTAGGTTTTTAGCGTTTCTGTACATTGCAATCAAACACACAGGCCTGGCAATTCATAGAGAACATTCAAAACAATCGATGATTATGCATCTCAGCGACTCACATGTCAGAGGCAATATTTACTTCACAACTAAAGAATAAAGAAATAATTGATCGACGTTGCTGACAACAAGGGCATCCCATTCGAAAATATCAAACGCGTGTCTTGCTAAAATCAATTAGCAAAATTTGACAAGGTTGTCCCATTCCAAAATATCAAATGCCTACGATTGTGGAATGGGCAGGGTTTGCCATCAGTTCGGACATTGACATGGCACCTCATGCTAAATAAACCAGCTGTTCTTTTTGTGCAGTTCCACCAAAATCAACCAAATTCGCGCATAGCTTGTATGATTTTGCCCTTATATGTTGCAACACCTTGAACTTATCGGCACCTCCTTCCTTGTGGTAGAAATGAATGATTCGATGTATTCATGTACATTTTGTGCAGTTCCCATTGAAATCAAGCTGAGCATCCCTGTTTGCACAAATACAAAAAAGTGATTAGTATAGAGCAAACTGTACTATGAATTGACAGTTTCAACAGGCACATACATGGTCCATGTAGAGCACACTTTTAGAAAAATGGAACTCACTAGAAAGAATCCTAGAACAACATTGTACTCGCGCATCACAGCAAAAAAAATGGAGATTTTCTCAGTCCTTCTGAGCTGAAGTTAGTTTGGTCTTGTGGGGAGTAATGTAACCATCCTTCAACTGCTCCTTCTGATGATAAGATAGACAGGGCTTCTTCATCCTAGCATAATCGGAACTAGTCACTTCACGTACTCCATATTCTTCTTCAGAGGAAGATGATCCTGTTGTGCAAAGACAAGAGGACTACTAAATGCTAGCATCACTGTTTGCTCGAAAAAAAGGAAAGGAAATATTTAAAACAGCACCGATGAAGCACTTCTCAAGGACAATACCACTTTTTCATGACAACACCAGGAGTTGATTTTTGTTTTTCTTCTCCTTGTTCTTCCCCTCCATCACTTGGTTCAATAACAAACAAGCTTCGCCTTCAATGTAAGATTTGGCATGTCAATTAGGGAGCACAAGTATAGTACTAAACATAATTTTCTGATGAAAGTGGCAAAATACAGGCCAGCAGTTGTGAAATATCCTTATCTTACCTCAGTGGGATATTATGGTGCACATACAGAGTGGAAGTCTTGTCTCCATTTGTGCAGTTAACTAAAATCAAGCAACATTATCGTACAAGTAGCACCACATATGAATGCACACTGCAGAATCATGTGAAAGAAGGCTAGTACTCACCTCTCATGATGCGGAATTCAAACAACTCACAAGAAGAAGATCTGAACCATATTCGCCTTAACAAATAGGAAGTAAGATCTCCTCTTGTGCAGTTCCACTAAGATCAAGCAATAAAGAAACGTTGTCGGTGTGACATTTTGGTTGAACTGTGCAAAATACTCTTAAAACAAAAGTCTTTTGTGCAGTGCAACAAAAGGTCACAATGGCAACGAGGTGAAGCAGATAACCCTATTTACACAGAGGTGCAAAGGAAACAATTAGTGGTCAATAACGGTGGATGACACAGAAGCCAACAAAAAGAAGCATCTACCTTATCTAAATGGGAAAGAAAGCAAGACAGTAGCATTTCTCAAACGGTGGCATTGATTAACATTAACATAGAGATTATATTAACAATAAAATTCGTTAAACATGTAATTTGCTTTTAACTGTGGCATTGCATCAATTTTCCAGCGGCATTATTAGAGGGTGTTTGTTTACAGGGGCATTTTGGTGTAGGGACTAAAAAAACTCCGTGTCAGTCCCATCTAAACCAAAGAGGAGGGACTTTTAGGGACTAAAAGTGGGCATTTGGGACTAAAGAAAGAAGACCCCGAGGGAGTCTTTCTGGGACTTTTTCCAACAGTTGCCCCTGCCACGCATCGCACCTTGTCTCTATTAGTTCATTACTAGGGGTAACATGGTCTTTTAGCATGTCATTTAATAACCTCTAGTCCATGTTTAGTCCCTGGAACCCAGCAGGTAGGGACTAGGGAGTTTTTAACCAAACAGGGCCTTAGATTAACAACAGCTAATGAGTTGCACGGGACAGTGGACGCACCAGCACCATGTGCATCTATCGATGTACTGTGGTCATGCACAGTCTGTTGCAACAAAGAACAAGCAACCAAGGAGCATATTTGTGTTGGTCCTAGTTTTGTTATCTTTAGACGCCTTTCCCTATGTGAGCGCAGCAAATATAGTCCTGCTCAAACTCTACAGCCTTGTCCCTTCCTTTCCTTTTTGAACTAGTACTTTCGCCCCTTCCTTTCCTCTTTGAACCACGTCCTAGATTTATGTGATAGAACTTTCTCCACTACTTTCCCCCATTCCTTTCCTCTTTGAACCACGTCCTAGATTAATACTATACAACTTTCCCCTTCATTTCCTCTTTGAACCACGTCCTAGATTCATGCTATATAAAACTTTTCCCACTACTTTCCCCCACTCCTTTCCTCTTTGAACCACGTCCTAGATTCATGGTATACATGCAGCTAGAGCAATGCATGTGGAGTAAGTAAATTATACCTTAAGGTTCTTGGGGCGTGGTTCGGTGGGCGACGGGACGGCGGCGAAGAAGAAGGGGTCGGAGGCCCTCTCGCGCCGCCGCTGGGTGGAAAGTGAACAGTTGCGCCGGTAGTCCCTCGCCGATGGTGACAGCGTTAAGCCTCCTTCCCTTCCCGGCGGACGGATCCTGCCGGCTCTTTGAGCAGCAGTGAGGGGAGAGAGAGGCCAACGAAGTCTTGTTTAGATCTGGAGAGGGCGAGGGAGTGTGAAGAGAGCAACTACAAGAGCTAAGGCTCCAGCGGGAGAGGGCGAGAGCGTGAGCAAACAGGCTAACCAGCTACACAACCCTCCCGTTATGTTCAACGAGAGGGAAATAACCTTTTATACATTCCTGCATTTGTGTGACAAGCATGCCGTGTTTTTTTGTGTGTGTGGGAGTCATTCGGATTTCAATCATAATCGTGTCATGTGGCTTTGGTGGTAATACTATCCACAGTGGTGTAGAAATAATGCAGCCTTAGTCACCTTACCTCTCTCCACGTAGTACATTGGGTCCCACTAGTCAGAGGGTAAAACAAACAAATTAATAAGAAAAATTAAAAGCGCCAGCGGTGTATCTTACCTCACACATCTCGCTACTGCTCGGGAACACTGTCCAATTGATCCCTCTGCTCGCTCACGTACTATTTTAAGTGAATCCTTATTATAGCATGCACACAAATTTTGGCCACTTATATTCGACTTAAGTCAGTGTGCCATCGTATCTCGTATACTTACTACTCCCTCCGTCTAGGTGCAATAAGTCACGTTAGAAGGTGCAACAGGACCAAGGTGTGTGTGTGTGTGTGTGTGTGTGTGTGTGTGTTTAACACCATGTGTGTGTTAGAGAGAGCGACAGATCGACCTACTCCTACAGAGAGATGTTGTGTAGTGTACGATTTTAGCCGCGAGAGTCGGTGCATCCTCTCATTTCCGGGCGTGTCCGGTAGGGACATGCGGACAGTTGCCACGCCCGCTCCTGACCAGCCTGGCCCACCCAAAGCCCCTCCATCGCCCGCGCGTGCTTCCCTCCTGAAACGGTCAACGCTGCTCCAAAGAATCGGTGTCGCATTCATGTTCGGGCAGAGCGGACGCGACCTCTCACTGGCGCAAGAGTGATGGTTGCTTCGTCCGTCCAACTTACTACTGGGTCTATGTGATTTGACGGCTCATTGGTCTTTATTACTGAGGTGGTAGGACTGCTGGCTGTCCCATGCTTTCGGCGAAAGGAGGTATACTACTACTACTAGATTACAATTTTCTCCATCCTTACAGCGGAGGCATGCAAGAGCAGTGAAAACACGCAGGCTCAGTGATTACATGGACCACCTCACACTACTATCACCGTGCGACACATAACTCTTTACATAGTACTCCCTCCGTTCCTAAATATTACTAGATGAGTCCCCGCGCGTTGGCGCGGAACAGCGGTATATCTCTCTGCGCAAAATTATTGATTTCATAGAACAAAAAAACTGTATAACCGCATGACAAATGTGGTAGCCAAACTAAATAAACTCCCATCATCATTTAGATCATCCCATGTAAGGAAAAAAGATCATCATTATATTTTTCTTTTTGACATGTTAATGGGACTTAAAAGCTCACTTACATGCATGCTACCGGTGCATGCTTGCATGCAGACATGTTGATGTGATTTAAAACCCACTCACATGCATGTGGCACGGTATTTCTGCATGCTTGCATGTGGCTTAGTGTGGAACCTCTTAACGTCAAGATCAGACAGCTATTATGGACTGATTTACTTCATCTAACGGCTACATCAATTTTGATGACGTGGCTCAAGGATAGGATAGAGAATTCCTAGTAGTGGGGGCTAGCTATTACTAGTAGATATAAGTCTTTGTAGAGATTCCACTACATACGGAACAAAATGAATGAATCTGCACTTAAAATGCATCTGTATACATCCGCATGTGGTTCATGGTGAAATCTCTACAAAGACTTATATTTAGGAACGGAGGAAGTACTAGTATAGTACGTACTGTAATTTATCAGCGAGATAAATTCGTGCGATGCTATGAAGCTTCCAGCTTCTGTTACATGTATCTTGCGTCCAAGGTTGCCCGTTGCAACATTTCATCAAATACAAAGGAGACTAACATGCATGCTATTGCATCTCAATGATTGACAGATCATAACAAATATGTACTCCTTCCGTTCCAAAATAAGTTTCTCAACTTTGTGCAAACTTTAGTACAAAGTTGTACTACTACTAAAGTTGACACTTATTTTGGAACAGAGGCAGCTAAATAAAAAAATGATCCATGCAGTCCCTAGCCCTTGAACCGTGAACCCTGGCCAGGCTTCAATTTGCTGGCAACGTTCGAGCTTCCTAATAAATGAAGTTTGCAACCTTTTGACCATCGAATCATTTTGTGTAGTTTCACCAAAATCGAGATGAGCATCCATGTGGCAAAGAAATTGAACAAGCGTGATTAGAATAAGATTACTGGGACTAGTTGATGAGACATAAACTCATCACAAATACAATACTTAGAAGCCAGTAGAGGTATGTGTGGGGCAAAGAAGTAGAGAAATATCCACAGGGAGTGATGTGGGCAGCTGGAGCAGTGGTGCAAGCCGGCTGTAAAGGGAGTTGTACCTGAGGGACGTAGCTCAACCTTGAGGAGGGCGGCGGGAGGCGGCAACTGCCCACGTCGCGGTAGTGAGCAAGGGACGAAGGCAACCTCACCGGCTTTGTGAGAGAGAACAGCGGGGACCCCTGATCGGGATGTGCCGACAGTGGGCTTTCGCCGTCGGCGACGGCCACTGCATCTACACTAAGCATCCACCCCTTCCCCAAGCGGACGTGATCCGCCGGGATGTTAGAGATGTGGCCACAGTCGTTTTATGTGAGAGAGTGTGAAGAGAGCAACCCCAGCAAGCAACCGTGTAGGCTGGCCCGTCCTGACTATGTACTCCTTTTCTCTCCATATGAACCTATCATATTGCGTACGTGCCACTGAAGAAAAAAAACTTTATTTATAAATGACGCGGCACCTACTACTCGTTCTCCTATAACCTTGCGCTTGTCATCTCCAAAATATTGACCTTGCGATTGGCTCTTCACCTCTTTGGGAAGTCGAGCAATAATGGTAGTGCAGTATATATCGTTCTAGCTATATGAGACCGAATGAATTGCTGCACGTCCACCACGTGGGCGAGGGTCGAGGGGTGAGGGAGAGTGCTACATACGGAGAAAAATGAGTGAATCTACACTCTAAAATATGTCTATATACATCAGTGTTTGGAGTATGTACTAGTAGTTCATATTGAAATCTACTAAAGGACATATATATTCCAAACAATATGATATAATCTCTATAACCAAGGTAGTAGGGACGAGGAGCAAACGAAGGGAGTAGTAAATTTTTCTCCTCGTCCTGCAAGCCACCGTGCGCATGGGTGAGGGAGCGGGTGTAAGGCGTAGTAAGAAAGCTTCACCTCATCTTGCGAGCCACCGCGCCCGTGGGCGGGGAGACGGCGTACTAAGCAAGCTTCTCCTCGTTCTGCGAGTTGACAGGACACATCAAAAGTACTCCAGTGTATAGAGCCTTGCCTCTAAGGTAGGCCCCACATGGTTTGCCTCTTTTTTTAACATAACACGTCAAGTCGCAATTTGTTTGTTCACCCATGGTAGACGATCCTCCCTCCACCAAGTGGACAACCAGTACACGTGCCAAATTACCACGTGGGCTGCCTTTTTCGTACAGAAATGAGCTCCACCGTGTACCTGCGCGGGTGTGGTTGGGAAAGAGACGGGAGTACGTGCGCCGTGCATGCACCTCTTCTCTTCGTGCACGTTCCCCACCTACGTGGGTGTGTGTGAGAGATACAAACCGCGTTCATGAGTGTTTTTTGTTTTGGGGTGGGTGTGGGGTGGGGGTTGATTTCGTGAATTATTTGTGGGAATATGTGTCGATGACATCTCAAACAAAATTTTGCATGCAATGTGTGTGAAATGGAGGCCTATCCATATCATACATAGAGGGTCGGGCAATCAACGAGAAGAGAGGGAGGGGTCATAGCTATCGATAGAGTCGAGGAGAGGATCAAGTGGGTGGGTGCGAGATTGATGAAGAGAGCCATCGAAATTGTGTGTGTGTACAAGTCAAAGATATAGGGCGACTGGCCTACCAGAACGTTAGAGGGCACACGTCAAGTTTGTGTGTGGCAGGGAGACATGACTAGAGAGCTCGATGTATCGGTGTGTGTGGGGGGAGGGGGTGGGGGGAGGGGTAGGCAGAGGCCTAACTATAGAGGTAGAACGACTCGTATATGTGTTGAGAAGGAGAGACCCAGCTATGTATTGAGGGAGATCGGTCGACATCCATACATAACTGAAGGACGAGAAATATGATGGGAGAGAAATAGAGGAGAGAGAGAGGGAGGGAGAGGGAGGGAGAGGGGTAGAGTGCTGGATGGGTGATGGAGTTGCTTCTCGAAGATGGTGGGAGAGGCCTACTAGACAAACTAAGGGTGGAACTACAATGTTATCAATAAGAGTGGGGATGTGTTTCTGTGTGTGCCTGTGCATGATAGATCTGTCGGGACGCATCCACGGATGATGAAGGGGAACCATGTGTTTGGTAAGTAAACCTAACTAGATCAGTAGATCAATTGTAGTTTGTCGGAGGAAGGGAGATACACAACTAATGAGGTAGATCGATTGACGTGTGGGTAAAAACGAGTTATAAGGACCTAGCTAGCTATATGTATAGCGAGAGATCGGTCGGTGTATGTCCATTTGTTAGAGGCTAATAAGGCCCAGCGAGACGGATAGACGGAGAGAATGGAGCTAGGGGGTGGTGCGAGAGCCCAACTACTAGCTAGATAGGGGGAGGAGTGTGCGGTTGTGAGAGAGCTGTAGCGACCCGACCCGAATGGATCAAGTGCTCTGTGCTCAGGTGTCATCCCTGGATTAGTAATGCTGACACCACACAGTACATCGAAGGATATATAGCAGAGTGGCAATCACACACTTATTACATCGTTGTCTCAAAGAGAACTTATTACAATAAATATGGCTTAAGGCCATCTAGTGTCGATAACAGCGGAAGACTTGGAAGATAAATGGGTCCATCAACTCCAACGGCATCACTGAGTATAGAACCACGACCTAAAAGCACCTTACTCGTCGTCTGAAAAGTCTGCAACATGAAAGTTGCAGCCCGAAAACGGGTCAGCACATGGAATATGCTGGCAAAGTAACACATAGAGAGTAATGGAATGAAACAGCTATTCTATATGCATATATGGCTGGTGGAAAGCTCTATGGTTACAGTTTTGCGTAAAGCCAGTTTTTCCCTACTGCAAAGGAATAAATTTATTTAACTATCATGGTGGTTGTGAAACATTGAGAATGGTTGACAGCATTCTCAATCCCAATTAAGTGAACAATTAAAACCCAACAACATTAATTAGAAGTAACATGTTGAGATTCACATGATATTCAAGTACTAGATACTCAAGTTGTCCATAACCGGGGACACGGCTAATCATGATTAGTTTGTACACTCTGCAGAGGTTTGCGCACTTTTCCCCACATGACTCGATCGCCTCCGTTTGTTTTCTCGCACTACATGGTGTTTGAGAAACGGATGACCGAGACATAGTCTTTCAGAAGCGCTAGCACCTTACATGTGGGGTAGACCGTACCACCTACAACCCCTACATCTGCTAGTCCACCCCGTAAGAGTTCGCACAACTTAGTCAACTATGCCAGAGCCCATAGTAGCATGTGGCTGCACACGGAAGTTTCTAGCATGAATTATCTTATGATCCCTTTGAGCCTGGGTGGCGGTCCAAAAAAAACAGGCAAGTCCTGATAGACATCAGGTGCCTCAATCCACCCAGATGTGTGTTTAAGTTGCCACCTTAGATAAACCATTAAAATTATCAACTCACATCTGTCATGGATATCACTCACCCAATCCACGTCTACTAGCATAGCATGGCATAATAAGCAAACGTAGAAGTAACTCCCAAAGGTTTCATAATAATACAGGTAATAGGTACTACCTCATCTACTTCCCATCCCACAATTTAATTAGATCCTAATCATGCAATGTGGGAGGATTGATCTAATGCAATAAAACATGGGTTGTAGAAAAGGTATGATCAAAGTGTTACTTGCCTTGCTGATGATCCGCGAGACCTAGGGTTTCGAAGTAACAAGCGGCGCAATCCGGGTGATCTATCACAGACAAACAACAAGCACACAATAAGTACTCATCTAATGTACAGGTAAAACTCGAACAAGAGAACGAACCAGAAGGTTCAACTTAAGAACTCCGGTTGCAAAGAAAGATCGAACCGAACAAAGAAACGGAAAACAAACGGTGGAAGAAAACAACTCGGTTCTAGCAAGTTAAATCTAGGTCAAATTTTACCGGGGCAAAAACTTGTTTAAGTTGATTAGATGGAACGGCGGTTTCGAAATGAAACTCCAGGTGCTTGAATCACCTGATTCCGATAAAGGAGCGAGAAGATAAACTAGAACGAAGATCGGATCTGAGATCGCGATCGCGAAATAAATCCGACGAAAGAAAAGAGACGAACGGTTAAACGAACGGACGTTCGTTAACCTAGAAGAATCTGGTGATCACGTTCGTTAGGACGAACGGTCCAAAGGCAACTAAATCGGAAAAGAAAACGAATCCGATCTAGGGTTTCGGAAGAAAACCGAAACAAAAACCGATCTAGAAAACCGGAACGGTTTAGAGAAGAACCGGAAAGAAAACGAATCGGAAGAGAAGAAAAGAATCGGAACGATTAGAAGAAAACGATCCGAGGAAAAGAGACGCGGGGCAACCTCCGGCGGCGTGGCGTAGGGCGGCGGCGGCGTGGGCAAGGTGCGGCGGCGGCGCTAGGGCACAAAGGCGGCGGCGCGGGTGTGGGGTGGCGCGGCGGCGGTGTAGGGCACGGGGTGGGGTGTGGCTTGTGGCTTGGGGGCTTGGGGTTTGATTTGATGGGTTTAGAGGGGGGTGTTGGGGTATTTATATTGGGGAGGGGAGGGGGTTTCTTGGGGTAGGGGACAAGAAATAGAGTAGGAGAAGGAATCCTAAAAGAAAAAGGAAAACGGAACAAAGGAAAAAGGGGAGGGGCTAACCGGCCAGAGTCCAAGCCGGACTCGGCTAGAGGCGAGGCGGCGGCCTCCTGCGCCTGGCGCTGGCGCTGGCGCACGCGCGCTGGGGCTGGGGCGCAGCAGCGGCTGGCTGGCTGGGCCTTGGCCCGGCTGGCCCGCGGGATTTTTCTCTTTTTTTTAAACGGTTTCGCGCGCAGAAAAACACAGAAAAGAAAATCTAAACGGGCTCCAAAAATTCTAAAGTAAATTTTCCCCGACTCCTAAAAATGAGCCGAACAAAATGAACTTTACTCCGGACCTAAAATGCAATTTTTGAAAACACGCATTTTCCCTACCCAAATAAAATGCAAATAAAACTTCGGCAAAACCAAAATTTGATCTATTTATTAAATCTTCATTTTTCCTAAATTTGGGAAAGTCATATTATTCCCTCTCTCATATATTTTGACACCGGAAAAATAATTGAAGATGAAATAAATAAATCAAATGATCCTCTTTTCAAATTCGAGAAAACTCTCAAATATGAAAATAACAAAATCTCCAACTCTCTTCGAAGGTCCTTGAGTTGCGTGAAATTTCTAGGATCAACCAAAATGCAAGAAAAATATGCTATGCATGATGATCTATGTATAACATTCCAAATTGAAAATTTGGGATGTTACAAACCTACCCCCCTTAAGATGAATCTCGCCCTCGAGATTCGGGTTGGCTAGAAAATAGGTGAGGGTGGTCTTTGAGCAAATCTTCTTCTCTCTCCCAGGTGGCTTCATCCTCTGAGTGGTGGTTCCACTGTACTTTGCAAAACTTGATAACCTTGCTGCGAGTAACTCTGCTGGCAAACTCGAGAATCTTGACTGGCTTCTCCTCGTATGTTAAGTCATCCTTCAACTGAATCGCTTTGAGTGGCACGGTATCTCTTAGCGGTACCTCTGCCATCTCGGCGTGACATTTCTTCAGCTGAGAAACATGGAATACATCATGAACTCCTGACAGTCCCTCTGGTAATTCCAACTTATAAGCGACTTCTACCATACGTTGCAAGATCTTATACGGTCCAACGAAACGCGGTGCTAACTTTCCCTTAACTCCAAAGCGCTTAACTCCTCGAAGTGGGGATACTCGAAGATAAACTCTGTCTCCGGTTTCGTAAACTATCTCCTTGCGTTTAGAATCTGCGTAGCTCTTCTGCCTGGACTGGGCTACCTTGAGCCTATCGCGAATCAACTTAACTTTCCGTTCAGACTCCTTAATCAAATCTGGTCCAAAGAATTGACGGTCTCCAACTTCGTCCCATGACAACGGTGTCCTGCACCTCCTTCCGTATAAAGCTTCGAAAGGTGCCATCTTCAAACTGGTTTGGTAACTGTTGTTATAAGAAAACTCCGCATACGGCAAGTTATCGTCCCAACTAGATCCATAATCTAGTGCACAAGCTCTCAGCATATCTTCCAAAATCTGATTGACTCTCTCGGTCTGTCCATCTGTCTGCGGATGAAAAGCTGTGCTGAACTCTAGTCTGGTTCCTAAAGTTTCATGCAACTGATTCCAAAACTTTGAGGTAAATTGGGTTCCTCTATCTGATACGATACTCCTCGGAACTCCATGCAAACAAATGATCCTAGTCATGTATATCTTCGCCAACTTAGCACTGGTGTAAGTGGTCTTAACTGGAATAAAATGTGCTACCTTCGTCAAACGATCAACTACTACCCATATCGAGTCATAGCCTGCTTTCGTCCTGGGTAGTCCTGTGATAAAATCCATGCCTATCTTATCCCACTTCCATTCGGGTATCGGCAATGGTTGTAACAATCCTGCTGGCTTCTGATGCTCTGCCTTTACTCTCTGACATACGTCACAAACTGCTACATATGCTGCAATATCCTTCTTCATTCCGGTCCACCAGAATGTTTCCTTTAAATCCAAATACATCTTGGTATTCCCTGGGTGAATCGAATACGGTGAATCATGTGCCTCTTGCAAAATCAACTTCCTGATCTCCGGGTCATTTGGCACATAAACACGGTCCTCAAACCATAGGGTGTCGTGCTCATCCTCACGAAATCCCTTTGCTTTTCCTTCGCTCAATTTCTCTTTTATAGCAGCAATCTCCTTGTCAGATTTCTGAGCTTCTCTGATTTATCCATCAATGTTGACTGAATCTCCAATGCTGCTACATAGCCTCTCGGAACTATTTCCAAACATAGCTCACGAAGGTTTTCTGCTAACTCCTTTGGTACTTCTCCCGTCACTAGGGTATTGACATGGCTCTTACGGCTCAATGCATCAGCTACTACATTAGCTTTTCCGGGATGGTAATGCAATCTCATGTCATAATCCTTGATGAGCTCCAACCATCTCCTTTGTCTGAGGTTCAACTCCTTCTGCGTGAAAATGTACTTCAAACTCTTGTGATCCGTGTACACCTCACAATGATTTCCAATGAGGAAATGTCTCCATGTCTTCAATGCATGCACTACGGCTGCTAACTCCAAATCATGCGTGGCATAATTCAACTCATGAGGCTTCAGTTGTCGTGAAGCATACGAAACAACTCTTCCTTCCTGCATAAGCACTGCTCCAAGTCCTCGACGTGAAGCGTCGCAATACACCTCATAATCCTTGGTCTGATCTGGCAAAATCAATACTGGTGAGGTGACCAAACGTTTCTTCAACTCCTGGAAACTAGCCTCACACTCCTCAGTCCATTTGAACTTAGTATCCTTCTTCAACAATTCAGTCATAGGCTTCGCAATCTTTGAGAAATTCTCAATGAATCTCCGGTAGTATCCTGCGAGTCCAAGAAAACTCCGGATCTCTCCAACTATTGTTGGTGCTTCCCATTCGGTTACGGTCTCAACCTTAGTGGGGTCAACTGCTATACCTTCTCCGGATATAACGTGTCCGAGGAATCCAACTTCCTTCAACCAAAACTCACATTTGCTGAATTTGGCATATAACTGATGTTCCCTTAGTTTCTCCAAAACCAAACGCAAATGTTCATTATGCTCCTCTTCATTCTTTGAATAAACCAGGATGTCGTCAGTGAACACTACGACGAACTTATCCAAAAACTCCATAAACACTTTGTTCATCAGGTTCATAAAATATGCGGGTGCGTTAGTCAATCCAAATGACATAACGGTATACTCATACAGTCCATATCTCGTGGTGAATGCTGTCTTAGGTATGTCCTGCTCTCGAATCTTCAATTGATGGTACCCTGATCGCAAATCGATCTTGGAAAACACTTTAGCTCCTTGCAACCGATCAAACAGATCGTTGATCATTGGCAGTGGGTACTTGTTCTTGATGGTTACTTCATTCAATCCCCGATAATCTACAACCATCCTTAATGATCCATCCTTCTTTTCCACTAGAAGTACGGGTGATCCCCAAGGCGAAGAACTTGGGCGAATGTAACCTTTATCCAATAACTCCTTAATCTAATTCTTAATTTCTACCAAATCCTTTGCTGGCATCCGGTATGGTCGCTTCGATATTGGGCCTGTACCTGGCAATAACTCAATCAAAAACTCAATGTCTCTATCCGGTGGCATGCCTGGTAATTCCTCAGGAAATACATCAGGAAAATCCTTTACCACTGGTACTTCTTCTTGCACAACTCCTGTTAGGCAGTTTACTTGTGTCCTGTTTGGCACATGCCGGGATACATACTTGATCCTTCTTCCCTCTGGTGTGGTAAGCAAAATTGTCTTACTAGCGCAATCGATGTTTCCTCCATACATCGACAGCCAATCCATACCAAGAATCACATCCAGACCTTGGGATTCCAGAATAATTAAATCTGTTGGGAAAACATGCCTTCCTATACTTAATGGCACTTGGAAACATCCTTGTCTGGCCATGTACTCTGCTCCTGGCGAGCTTACTAGCATAGGTGTCCTAAGAGCTTGGGTTGGAGGCATCTGAGGGTTTAGAAAAGACGAGATTTAAGAATAGAGGGAGGTCTAAAGGGAAAACAGTACCCCAATGCACATGAGCAAATGCACACAAAATCACTTCATTCAATCAACAAGGGCTTACAAATGGTCTAACTATCGCAAAGTGCTCGAACTAATGTTTACATGGGGGAATACTACTACTTTCTGGTGGTCATCTAGAAATTTGAACTGGTGGAAGACTCCATGATATCTGCTCCAGCTTCGTCTTCAAAGTCGGGTTCACTTGGATCCGAATCGGTGTCGTCGATGATGATATAGTTGTCCGGACATGCGATGTACTCGTCCTCCTCCTTGGATGCTAACTTCCTCTTGAGTTCTTCAATCTCCTGCTTAAGATCGCCATTGTGTCTCGCTAGAGCTACGATCTCGTCCATGTAGTCCTTGCGTGTAGACTTCAGTTCTCCTTCTAGCTCGATGATCCTTGCCTTCGCATTCTTCAACTCTATCATATCATTGCACATCTGGTTCTCGTGGCGTCGAATGTGCTGGTTTAACTCCTGGATGAAAGATGCAATGGATCTATCCTTCTTGGTGCTGACTAACTCCCATTGTTCATCTCGGCGTCCGCAAATCTGGTAGATAGTGTCCTTGAGGTCTTCTTGATAAACTTCTCCAATGCGTCCTATGGTGATATGAGCTGCCATGCTCCTTCCCAGACTCCAGGTTGGTGCATTGAAAACACTATCTATAGGCTTCGTGATTGGCGCGAATGTCCTTCCCGGAACATGAGCTTGAATCTTCCAGCGCTCCTCTTCAGGCAGAGTGGCGTTGAAGGTTCCCGTGAAGCTTGGTAATCCAATGTTCAGGTACTTGGTGACTTCCTTCAGGTGAAATCCAAAAGGTGTGCCTTCATCCGGTTGAGCGTACTTAATCTTCGCGTTCGTCATCCTAAAAGGGTAGAAAAGATGAGGAGTTAGAAAATGAGAAGAGAATGGTGATCTATGGCTTTAACTTAGTGGTCGTGTCCTACAGTCAGCGTGTGCTCTGATACCATTCTCTGTAGCGACCCGACCCGAATGGATCAAGTGCTTCTGTGCTCAGGTGTCATCCCTGGATCAGTAATGCTGACACCACACAGTACATCGAAGGATTTATAGCAGAGTGGCAATCACACACTTATTACATCGTTGTCTCAAAGAGAACTTATTACAATAAATATGGCTTAAGGCCATCTAGTGTCGATAACAGCGGAAGACTTGGAAGATAAATGGGTCCATCAACTCCAACGGCATCACTGAGTATAGAACCACGACCTAAAAGCACCTTACTCGTCGTCTGAAAAGTCTGCAACATGAAAGTTGCAGCCCGAAAACGGGTCAGCACATGGAATATGCTGGCAAAGTAACACATAGAGAGTAATGGAATGAAACAGCTATACTATATGCATATATGGCTGGTGGAAAGCTCTATGGTTACAGTTTTGCGTAAAGCCAGTTTTTCCCTACTGCAAAGGAATAAATTTATTTAACTATCATGGTGGTTGTGAAACATTGAGAATGGTTGACAGCATTCTCAATCCCAATTAAGTGAACAATTAAAACCCAACAACATTAATTAGAAGTAACATGTTGAGATTCACATGATATTCAAGTACTAGATACTCAAGTTGTCCATAACCGGGGACACGGCTAATCATGATTAGTTTATACACTCTGCAGAGGTTTGCGCACTTTTCCCCACATGACTCGATCGCCTCCGTTTGTTTTCTCGCACTACATGGTGTTTGAGAAACGGATGACCGAGACATAGTCTTTCAGAAGCGCTAGCACCTTACATGTGGGGTAGACCGTACCACCTACAACCCCTACATCTGCTAGTCCACCCCGTAAGAGTTCGCACAACTTAGTCAACTATGCCAGAGCCCATAGTAGCATGTGGCTGCACACGGAAGTTTCTAGCATGAATTATCTTATGATCCCTTTGAGCCTGGGTGGCGGTCCAAAATAAAACAGGCAAGTCCTGATAGACATCAGGTGCCTCAATCCACCCAGATGTGTGTTTAAGTTGCCACCTTAGATAAACCATTAAATTAACAACTCACATCTGTCATGGATATCACTCACCCAATCCACGTCTACTAGCATAGCATGGCATAATAAGCAAACGTAGAAGTAACTCCCAAAGGTTTCATAATAATACAGGTAATAGGTACTACCTCATCTACTTCCCATCCCACAATTTAATTAGATCCTAATCATGCAATGTGAGAGGATTGATCTAATGCAATAAAACATGGGTTGTAGAAAAGGTATGATCAAAGTGTTACTTGCCTTGCTGATGATTTGCGAGACCTAGGGATTCAAAGTAACAAGCGGCGCAATCCGGGTGATCTATCACAGACAAACAACAAGCACACAATAAGTACTCATCTAATGTACAGGTAAAACTCGAACAAGAGAACGAACCAGAAGGTTCAACTTAAGAACTCCGGTTGCAAAGAAAGATCGAACCGAACAAAGAAACGGAAAACAAACGGCGGAAGAAAACAACTCGGTTCTAGCAAGTTAAATCTAGGTCAAATTTTACCGGGGCAAAAACTTGTTTAAGTTGATTAGACGGAACGGCGGTTTCGAAACGAAACTCAAGGTGCTTGAATTACCTGATTCCGATAAACAAGCGAGAAGATAAACTAGAACGAAGATCGGATCTGAGATCGCGATCGCGGAATAAATCCGACGAAAGAAAAGAGACGAACGGTTAAATGAATGGACGTTCGTTAACCTAGAAGAATCCGGTGATCACGTTTGTTAGGACGAACGGTCTGGCGAACGGTCCAAAGGCAACTAAATCGGAAAAGAAAACGAATCCGATCTAGGGTTTCGGAAGAAAACCGAAACAAAAATTGATCTAGAAAACCGGAACGGTTTAGAGAAGAACCGGAAAGAAAACGAATCGGAAGAGAATAAAAGAATCGGAACGATTAGAAGAAAACGATCCGAGGAAAAGAGACGCGGGGCAACCTCCGGCGGCGTGGCGTAGGGCGGCGGCGGCGTGGGCAAGGTGCGGCGGCGGCGCTAGGGCACAATGGCGGCGGCGCGGGTGTGGGGTGGCGCGGCGGTGGTGTAGGGCGCGGGGTGCGGTGCGGCTTGTGGCTTGGGGGCTTGGGGTTTGATTTGATGGGTTTAGAGGGGGGGTGTTGGGGTATTTATATTGGGGAGGGGAGGGGGTTTCTTGGGGTAGGGGACAAGAAATAGAGTAGGAGAAGGAATCCTAAAAGAAAAAGGAAAACGGAACAAAGGAAAAAGGGGAGGGGCTAACCGGCCAGAGTCCAAGCCGGACTCGGCTAGAGGCGAGGCGGCGGCCTCTTGCGCCTGGCGCTGGCGCTGGCGCCGCGCGCTGGGGCTGGGGCGCAGCGGCAGCTGGCTGGCTGGGCCTTGGCCCGGCTGGCCTGCGGAATTTTTCTCTTTTTTTTAAACGGTTTCGCGCGCAGAAAAACACAGAAAAGAAAATCTAAACGGGCTCCAAAAATTCTAAAGTAAATTTTCCCCGACTCCTAAAAATGAGCCGAACAAAATGAACTTTACTCCGGACCTAAAATGCAATTTTTGAAAACACGCATTTTCCCTACCCAAACAAAATGCAAATAAAACTCCGGCAAAACCAAAATTTGATCTATTTATTAAATCTTCATTTTTCCTAAATTTGGGAAAGTCATATTATTCCCTGTCTCATATATTTTGACACCGGAAAAATAATTGAAGATGAAATAAATAAATCAAATGATCCTCTTTTCAAATTCGAGAAAACTCTCAAATATGAAAATAACAAAATCTCCAACTCCCTCTGAAGGTCCTTGAGTTGCGTGAAATTTCTAGGATCAACCAAAATGCAAGAAAAATATGCTATGCATGATGATCTATGTATAACATTCCAAATTGAAAATTTGGGATGTTACAAGAGCGATGAAAAGAGGGGCGAGAGTTTACATGTGTGTCTGACCGTATGAGAGACACGAGGCAAGCACACATAAAGGAGGAGATTGAAGGTGTGTTTATATGTTGTAGGCAGGCATTGCTGGAGAGGTTTATCGGTCGGTGTGTGTCGGAAAGGAGTTGTGGAGACTCTGGGAGAACGACCTAAATAAAAAATGAATGTGCCCGGTGGATAGAATGCCGAGGGAGGGGGAGGGCGAGGAGGGCGTGTGCATGCACGAGAGAAAGTTAGTGGTAGCTACAAAGCTTAGAGGATTGTGTGGGTGTAAGAGACTAACAAAGATCATAATTTGATATGAAAGCGGATTCATATATTTGAATAGGAGATCATAGTGTTTTAAACATTGCATGCATGAATATAGCGGTGATACACGTGCTGTGCACATGTTATACCATAATGTGATAATGCATGGTGTTTGCAACTCACAGCTAAATGCTGAACAATCTAAACCATACTATACATCAAACAATCTCACATTTTATTTGAATTTGTGATAATGTGTGGCGTTTGCAGCTTACAACTAAATATCGAACAATCTAAACAATACTATATATCGAACATTCTCATATTTTATTTGAATTTGTGGTAATGTGTGGTGTTTGCAACTCACATCTAAATACTTGTAGGCGTAGGGGGCGGGGCACCATACATAATGTGATAAACACATTATACATATGAGACATGGTTTAGATTATGAAGATCTAGCTAGAGCTAGAAATGTAATGTGATTTGAAATCAAAATAAAGTGGATTCAAAAAATCTAGTTCAAGTTCATATAGTACACATAGTTCATATGTAACCCGAGACTAATCATGTGGTGTGCTGTGAAGATAATACACAAACGATGGTTTAACTTGACAATAATGATGATTGTAGATCTTAATAAAACAGAGAAACGAATTCAAATGCTTTGACTTCACAACAATCATTACTGTAGATCTTATTCAAATAGAGAAACGAATTCAAATTTAGTTCATATTGAAGCGGTAGTATATACGTTTGGAATGCACTAAAACGTTCATTTGAGTAGTAGGTTGCATGCATTATACACGTAGCAAAATATTTTAATTGAACATAACATGAATTCAAAGTTTTGAATGACATTTGTAGGGCGCATTGATTTGGTACAGTACACGTTAGGCTTGTCCGGAAATTTCAACCCGCGCCTTGTTAGTCCGAAATATTTAAGATATATCTTTGTCTCGTTGTGCTCCGACAACTCCCTCCAGCTCAACCCTCGCCTTGCTATTCTGAAATTACAACGCGCGCGAAAACTCCCACCTCCAATGAAATCCCGACACGCGAAATGCCCGTGGTACCCCTAAACCAAAAGAACCGCCTCAAATCGGTGGGGGTACTTTCGTAACTTACCCCACATTTCGGACAAGCACGTCTCTAAGCCATGGTTCCCCACTGCCATCCCATCCGCCCACCCATTTGTACACCGAGGCCGCGAAAACCCACGACGAAACCCCACACCCTGCTCCGTCCGCCACCCAGCCAGAGCCTCTTCCCCGACGATGTCGTCCACAGAAACACCTCGACGTCCCTCATCCACCGTACCGGATGAGGATCCGTCGTCGATCTCATCGTCCCGCCAGTTCAGTCACCCCGTCCTCCACCTCCAAGGAGCTGCCCCGACATTCCCCTCGTCTTTCGCGCCACCTCCATTCCCACACCACCATCTTCACCTGCACCATCGGAAGAGCATCATCATCACCGTTTCCTCGGATGAAGTTGTGGCCTAATCGGCGCCACCAAAGAGGTTGTACACTAATCGCCGCATTTTCTTCTTGATTCGATCTCACGGTGCTGCCGACGCTCGGTCCCGAGCCTACACGGCGCGGCTCCATCCATGGCGGCGTCGCCGGCCACTTCCTCCATGGCGTCGCTCCCTCGGCGGTGATGTCCACATCAGTAGGACCTGCTGATGCTTTAGCTCGCGTTGCTTCTCTGCTCTTGCTCTCGGTCCCCTGCCTGGTCTGCTCTTGATATTGCTCTTGCTCGCATTGCTGCTCTCGCTCTTGCTCTTGCTTGCGATGCTGCTCCGATTTAGCTACACTTCACTCCGATGCCGCCGGGGTGAAGGAAGAACCAGCCGTAGCTGGAAGGGGGGCTCGCCGGAGAGGTACCCCACTATCTATCTTAGGGTTCAGGGTGGGGGCGGTGGTCGCCGACGATGGCGGGGCGTTGGCGGGGCGGTGGCATGGGGATCGCCGAAGAAAAAGCTCGGCACGGGGGGCCTAGAGGGATGGCCGGGGCAGCGGTGGACCAGCGGTAGGGAGTGTTTTCGGAGCGGGCGGGGAGGTGCACCGCGGGCGGTGGCGGGCTGCTGTTTGGCCGGCTCAGGGGGGTGGAGGTTGAAGATGAACCGCAGGCCCTTGATTTCGTATCCAACGGCTGCAAAATCGACTGACCAGAGATGAAAAGGTGAGTCGACCGACATGTAGCCTCACCTTGCTAGTGCGTCCAGTTTCGGCAGCAAAATTCATTTTCGACAGCAAAATTCAGTTTCGACAGTGAAGTTCAGTTTCGACAGTTAAGTTCAGTTTCGATGGTTAAATTCAGTTTCGACAGTTAAGTTCAGAGATGAGCGGCTGATGTATTTTACATCTAGCATTTTCTGGTTATGTATTTTACGTCATGTATTGGAGATGCTATTAGAATTCCACTCAGGTTAACGTTGTTCATTGTCTCTCTTGTCCTGCTTCAGCCTCGGCGTCGTATAACTCACCGGAGCTGCTCCAACGACGAAACCCTCCATCACAGCGGAGCAGTACCTTGGGCTCCATCTCCAGACGCCTAAGATCTTCTTCCCCTCCTCCGACAGCCAAGTCAGCTGGAGCATCCTCACCAGCCAACCCAATCACGCTGAGATCGACATGGCTTCGCCAAAGAGGTTGTACACTTGTTGCATCTCTTTTTTACTCTACATGTTATATATATTGTCCACTCAGCACACGGATTTGTTCCTTTAGTGTCTCCTTGAAAGAAAAAATGTAGGAATTTTAATTTTCACTTGTCCTCCTTTTCAAATTCCTATTCATGAAGCACAAGACTAAGAGATAGTAGCATAATAGCATTATAATCGTACATTTTCTTGTGGTTTGACTTAATCTCACCATGCTTCTTTGCATCCTGTGATCTTCCAGTTGTTGTGAATCAAACACCTAGATTGACAGAAATCCTGTGTTTTTAAATTCTCTGTTTTGCACGTGCATTCCTATCCTATTCCTGTCTATTTCCTATCCCTGCATTGTTGTAATCCTCCAATTCAAACGAGCCCTTACAGAATTACTTCTCTTACAGATAGTTGTCAAAGAAAACCTTGCGTGGTTTGTCCCGCTCCTACTGCGCCATCGTCCACCCCAGCTCAGCTGCTCCAACGACAAGAGGGTCCAGCACAACAGGGATCCGGCCTCCAGACTGTCTTTCGCCGCCTCAGTTCTTCTTCCCCGCCGCTGGCAACCATGAAAACTGCACTACCATCATCAACCAAGCAGATGACCTCGAGGACTACACGGGTCCGCAAGAGAGGTCGCACTCTTTCGTGTCTGCTTACGTTATGCATCGCTTAATATTACATGCTACTTTATCGTCCTCTTCACCGATTAGACTCTAAGTCAGCTCCAAACTAATGGTCAAACTTGAGTTTTTAAATGGTTGTGGGGTACATATTGGGGCCGCTATCAATAGTATCTATCTACTATTTGGTTAATCTCTGGTGTCTACTATGAGTTTCATGTTGGGTGGGAAACAAACAGTAAAGAAGCCATTCTCTGTATTTTTCAACTGAAGCCATTATCTGCCTGCTATTATTGGTTTTGGGTCTATCCACAGGTTGCTACCATCACTCTGGATTTTTGCATACACTCCTTACATAATCTCACTGTGTTTTATTCCTATGTGATGTCTACTACACAACCTTCTTCTTGTAGACGTTGTTGGGCCTCCAAGTGCAGAGGTTTGTAGGACAGTAGCAAATTTCCCTCAAGTGAATGACCTAAGGTTTATCAATCCGTAGGAGGCGTAGGATGAAGATGGTCTCTCTCAAGCAACCCTGCAACCAAATAACAAAGAGTCTCTTGTGTCCCCAGAACACCTAATACAATGGTAAATTGTATAGGTGCACTAGTTCGGCGAAGAGATGGTGATACAAGTGGTATATGGATGGTAGATAAAGGTATTTGTAATCTGAAAATATATAAAAACAGCAAGGTAACTAATGATAAAAGTGAGTGTAAACGGTATTGCAATGCTAGGAAACAAGGCCTAGGGTTCATACTTTCACTAGTGCAAGTCCTCTCAACAATATTAACATAATTGGATCATAAAACTATCCCTCAACATGCAACAAAGAGTCACTCCAAAGTCACTAATAGCGGAGAAGGAACGAAGAGATTATGGTAGGGTACGAAACCACCTCAAAGTTATTCTTTCCAATCAATCCGTTGGGCTATTCCTATAAGTGTCACAAACAGCCCTAGAGTTCATACTAGAATAACACCTTAAGACACAAATCAACCAAAACCCTAATGTCACCTAGATACTCCAATGTCACCTCAAGTATCCGTGGGTATGATTATACGATATGCGTCACACAATCTCAGATTCATCTATTCAACCAACACAAAGGACCTCAAAGAGTGCCCCAAAGTTGTACCGAAGAATCACGACGAAAACGTGTGCCAACCCCTATGCATAGGTTCATTGGCGGAACCCGCAAGTTGATCACCAAAACATACATCAAGTGAATCACGTGGCATCCCATTGTCACCACAGATACACACGGCAAGACATACATCAAGTGTTCTCAAATCTTTAAAGACTCAATCCGATAAGATAACTTCAAAGGGGAAACTCAATTCATTACATGAGAGAAGAGGGGGAGGAGAAACATAAGATCCAACTATAATAGCAAAGCTCGCGATACATCAAGATCGTGCCAAATCAAGAACACGAGAGAGAGAGAGAGAGAGAGAGAGAGAGAGATCAAACACATAGCTACTGGTACATACCCTTAGCCCTGAGGGAGAACTACTCCCTCCTCGTCATGGAGAGCAACGGGATGATGAAGATGGCCACCGGAGAGGGATTGCCCCCTCCGGCAGGGTGCCAGAACGGGTCTAGATTGGCTTTTGGTGGCTACGGAGGCTTCTGGCAGTGGAACTCCCGATCTATTGTGCTCACGGGTGTTTTTAGGGTATATAGAGATATATAGGTGGAAGAAGTACGTCAGGGAGGCCACGAGGGGCTCACGAGGGTGGAGGGTGCGCCCAGGGGGGTGGGCACGCCCCCCTGCCTCGTGGCCTCCACGTAGAGCCCCCGACGTGCACTCCAAGTCTTCTGGGCTTCTTTCCTTCCAAAAATGAGTTCCGTGAAGTTTCAGGTCAGTTGGACTCCGTTTGATTTTCCTTTTCTTTGAAACCCTAAAACAGGGTAAAAACGGAAACTGGCACTGGGCTCTGGGTTAATAGGTTAGTCCCAAAAATGATATAAAAGTGTATAATAAAGCCCATAAATATTCAAAACAGTAAATAATATAGCATGGAGCAATCAAAAATAGGTTAGTCTCCTTAATTCCTCTCATATCACGGTCTCCCTAAATCTCAAAAGCTTCATCCACACAAAACTCAACAAGGACTCATGAGATAAGTTAGTATAAACCATTGCAAAAACCTTATCATACTCTACTGTAGCAAATCACTAAAATTATTATTCAACATTGCATAGTAAATGCCTCTGCATATTTAATAGTCCTATCCTCAAATAGAATCATTACAGAAGCAAACATATGCAAACAATGCAAACATAACAGCAATCTGCCTAAACAGGATAGTCTGTAAAGAATGCTGCAACATCCATACTTCCCTAGCTCCAAAAATTATGAAAGAAAATTCCCACGGTAGTAAATTTATCAGATCTTAATATTCAAAAGGTTTCGACATTTTATCACATTCTGACTTTTCTAGGGAATTATTGCAACAGCGGTAAACTTTCTGTTTTCAAACAGCAACATGTATACTTGTAACATAGGCATAGTAAAGGCTATCAATGCCACTTTTATTGAAATAAAAGATGCAAAACATTGTTCTAAATAACAGCAATCAAATCCTAGCAAAATAAATTGACGCTCCAAGCAAAACACATATCATGTGGTGACTAAAATTATAGCTCCAAGTAAAGTTACCGATGAATGAAGACGAAAGAGGGGATGCCTTCCGGGGCATCCCCAAGCTTAGGCTCTTGGATATCCTTGAATATTACCTTGGGGTGCCTTGGGAATCCCCAATATTAGGCTCTTTCCACTCCTTATTCCATAGTCCATCGAATCTTTACCCAAAACTTGAAAACCTCACAACACAAAACTTAAAGTAGAAAATCTCCGTTAGCGAAAGAAAACAAAACACCACTTCAAGGTACTGTAATGAACTCATTCTCGATTTATATTAGTGTTAAACCTACTGTATTCCAACTTCTCTATGGTTTATAAACTATTTTACTAGCCATAGATTCATCAAAATAAGCAAACAACACACGAAAAACAGAATCTGTCAAAAACAGAACAGTATGTAGTAATCTGAATCAAACGTATACTTCTGGAACTCATAAAATTCTCAAATAAGTTTCTGGACCTGAGTAATTTATATATTAATCATCTTCAAAAATAATTAACTAAATATCACTCTCCAAATAAAAATGGCAGCAATTCTCGTGAGCGCTAAAGTTTCTGATTTTTACAGAAAGATCAACAAGACTTTTCCCAAGTCTTCCCAAATGTTCTACTTGGCACAAACACTAATTAAAAGCATAAAACCACATATAAACAGAGGCTAGATTAATTATTTATTACTAAACAGGAACAAAAAATCAAGGAACAAAAATAAAATTGGGTTGCCTCCCAACAAGCGCTATCGTTTAACGCCCCTAGCTAGGCATGATGATTTCAATGATGCTCACATAAAAGATAAGAATTGAAACATAAAGAGAGCATCATGGAGAATATGACTAGCACATTTAAGTCTAACCCACTACCTATGCATAGGGATTTTGTGAGCAAACAACTTGTGGGAACAATAATCAACTAGCATAGGAGGGTAAAACAAGCATAACTTCAAAATTTTAAGCACATAGAGAGGAAACTTGATATTATTGAAATTCCTACAAGCATATATTCCTCCCTCGTAATAATTTTCAGTAGAATCATGAATGAATTCAACAATATAACCAGCACCTAAAGCATTATTTTCATGATCTATAAGCATAGAAATTTTATTACTCTCCACATAAGCAAAATTCTTCTCATTCAGAATAGTGGGAGTATCATAAGAAACTCGAATACTATAAATTGTTTCCACATAAAAAGAGTAATGTTCAGAGAAGGGGTAACCATAATCATGACAAGTTTTATAAATATAATCACTACTTTTTATAGCATAAGTATCATCACAATAATCATCATAAGTAGGAGGCATGCTATCATCATTATAAATTTGCATATCAAAACTTGGGAGACTAAAAATATCATCTTCATTAATCAAAGCTTCCCCAAGCTTGGTACTAACATTAATTGCAACAAATATATTCTCAAAAACATCATCTTCATCAAACATAGCATCCCCAAGCTTGGGCCTTTTCATATCATAAGCATAATCACACTCATCATTAATAGTATGGATAGCACCAATAGTATAGCAATTATCATATTCTTCCAAGCAAGTGCCAAAAAGATTTTCAGGATTATAAGAAGTATCATTATCTTCCACAATTATATTTTCATGAGGCACAATAGTAATAGGAGCAGCATTATTTGGGAGAGATATCTTTTTACCTCTCTTCCTTTTTCTTTTCTTCTTCTTCACCACATCATGTGTGGGTTCAATCCTCTTTTTGGAGCTCCTTATTAATGAGATTGGTTGAATAGGAGGCTCCTCCTCGTTACCTGACTCATCATAAGAAATAATAGGAGGATATCGGGAAGCCTCTTCCCTTTCATTAGTATTCTCTTCATCTTCTATTTGTTTTCTTTTCTTTATGTAGTTGGCAATATAAGGATTTTCAATGCAATTCACCGCACAATACATATAAATTTTCTCTAGATCAAAATGAAGAACTTTATCAAGGGCAAAATTTGGAATATCCTTAGTTATACGTTTAATTTCTTCATAACCCAAGAGAAAACTAAGTTCATTATGATGTGCCAGGGAAATTAGGTCATCACAATTTTTGGACACGATTAGATCATGAAACAATTTGCATCGGATAATTAAATGACCACGTTCATTACAAAGCTCGCAAGTATGGCCAAGAAAATTTAAATTTTCAGCACAATCATCTAGCTCTTCTTGGAACAATTTAGTTTCTAAATACTTATGCTTCTTGCAATATCTATCTTCTCTATTTGGTGTGTACTTACAAACCCAATGCACTCCACAAAAATTGACATGTTTATAGGAGACATTTTCATCATAACTAGTGCAATCATCATTAGTGTAATGGATATTCAAAGAATTTGTACTAACAACATTGCAATCATGCTCATCATTCAAATATTTAGTGCCAAACATTTTATAGATTTCCTCTTCTAGCACTTGAGCACAATTATCCTTTCCATCATACTCACAAAAGATATTAAAAAGATGAAGCGTATGAGACAAACTTAATTCCGTTTTTTTGTAATTTTCTTTTATAAACTAAACTAGTGATAAAACAAGAAACTAAAAGACTCTATTGCAAGATCTAAAGATATACCTTCAAGAACTCACCTCCCCAGCAACGGCGCCAGAAAAGAGCTTGATGTCTACTACACAACCTTCTTCTTGTAGACGTTGTTGGGCATCCAAGTGCAGAGGTTTGTAGGACAGTAGAAAATTTCCCTCAAGTGGATGACCTAAGGTTTATCAATCCGTAGGAGGTGTAGGATGAAGATGGTCTCTCTCAAGCAACCCTGCAACCAAATAACAAAGAGTCTCTTGTGTCCCCAACACACCCAATACTATGTAAATTGTATAGGTGCACTAGTTCGGCGAAGAGATGGTGATACAAGTGGTATATGGATGGTAGATAAAGGTATTTGTAATCTGAAAATATAAAAACAGCAAGGTAACTAATGATAAAAGTGAGCGTAAACGGTATTGCAATGTTAGGAAACAAGGCCTAGGGTTCATACTTTCACTAGTGCAAGTCCTCTCAACAATACTAACATAATTGGATCATAAAACTATCCCTCAACATGCAACAAAGAGTCACTCCAAAGTCATTAATAGCGGAGAACGAACGAAGAGATTATGGTAGGGTACGAAACCACCTCAAAGTTATTCTTTCCAATCAATCCGTTGGGCTATTCCTATAAGTATCACAAACAGCCCTAGAGTTCGTACTAGAATAACACCTTAAGACACAAAACAACCAAAACCCTAATGTCACCTAGATACTCCAATGTCACCTCAAGTATCCGTGGGTATGATTATATGATATGTGTCACACAATCTCAGATTCATTTATTCAACCAACACAAAGGACCTCAAAGAGTGCCCCAAAGTTCTACTTGAGAATCACGACGAAAACGTGTGCCAACCCCTATGCATAGGTTCATGGGCGGAACCCGCAAGTTGATCACCAAAATATACATCAAGTGAATCACGTGGCATCCCATTGTCACCACAGATATGCACGGCAAGACATACATCAAGTGTTCTCAAATCTTTAAAGACTCAATCCGATAAGATAACTTCAAAGGGGAAACTCAATTCATTACAAGAGAGAAGAGGGGGAGGAGAAACATAAGATCCAACTATAATAGCAAAGCTCGCAATACATCAAGATCGTGCCAAATCAAGAACACGAGAGAGAGAGAGAGATCAAACACATAGCTACTGGTACATACCCTCAACCCTGAGGGATAACTACTCCCTCCTCATCATGGAGAGCATCGGGATGATGAAGATGGCCACCGGAGAGGGATTGCCCCCTCCGGCAGTGTGCCGGAACGGGTTTAGATTGGCTTTCGGTGGCTATGGAGGCTTCTGGCGGCGGAACTCCTGATCTATTGTGCTCATGGGTGTTTTTAGGGTATATACAGATATATAGGCGGAAGAAGTACGTCAGTGGGGCCACGAGGGGCTCACGAGGGTGGAGGGCGCGCCCAGGGGGTGGGCGTGCCCCCTGCCTCGTGGCCTCCTCGTAGAGCCCCCGACATGCACTCCAAGTCTTCTGGGCTTCTTTCCTTCCAAAAATGAGTTCCGTGAAGTTTCAGGTCAATTGGACTCCGTTTGATTTTCCTTTTCTTCAAAACCCTAAAACATGGTAAAAACAGAAACTGGCACTGGGCTTTGGGTTAATAGGTTAGTTCCAAAATTGATATAAAAGTGTATAATAAAGCCCATAAACATTCAAAACAGTAAATAATATAGCATGGAGCAATCAAAAATTATAGATACGTTGGAGACGTATCACTATGCATGACAGTTATTGTAAACAATGGAACTGAACATGTAGAGAAAAAGAGACGAGCCTTGTGTGGCAATAAAATTTCATGCAGATGTCGCTCCATGGTAGGTGCAAAGGCAGCCCCCCTCCATGCATTTCGGAGTGTAATCGAGAGGAAGATATCTGTTCTGAGGGGGATTCAGAAGGAGAAGACAACTCCTATTTACCCCCTGAGATCTTCGCTCTAACTTGGCATGCTGATGTTGGTTATATCATGCATATGGTGTCTTGCATTGCTTACTTTATACATCAAATATGTCATCTGCTTAGTTTAGACATCCTTTGTGTGAATGCCATCTGTTTAGTTTATTCATCGTTTATGTGAATTATGCAACGCCATCTTGTTTAGCCAGGCATCATATATGTGAATTTTGCAATGCCATCCTGCTTAGCCAGTCATTTTATATGTAAATTATATCAGGCCATCCTTTTTTTCGTTACATATTACATTTGTCAACAATGTTATTACATTCAACTACTCTTCGTGTGCATCAGCTATTTGACACGGTGATGGCAAATTCTGGAGTGAAAACAAGGTCTTCAGAGCAGACTATGTTATCTGACGAAGCGCATATCTCGCTGGTTATGGATAGCTCCTGAGAGGAGGATTCAGAGACAGATGACCAGTCCTATTCCCCCCCCCCCCCCCGAGGTGTATGCTCTAACTTGGCAGGGTTATGTTGCTCATATCGTGCGTATGGTGTCTCGCATTGCTATGTCATTTGATTAGTTTAGACATGCTTTGTGTGAATACCACACGTTCAGTGTCTAATTACCATATATGTGAATTATGCATTGCCATCTTGTTGCAAGACATTATATATGTGAATTATACAATGCTATCTTGTTGCAAAGGCATTATATATGTGAATTATGCAATGCCATGCTGTTTAGCGAATCATCATGTATGTGAATTATATCATGCTATCATTTTTTTATATTTCGTGTTCCATTTGGCGACACCGTTTGTATATTCAACTACTCTTCCTGTGCATCAGCCATTTGAAGCGGTGATGGAAGTATCTGGAGTGAAAACAAGGTATTCAGAGCAGACAATGCTACCTGCTGAAGCAGACATCTTGCTGGTTACAGAGAGCTCCTCAAAGGAGGATTCAGAGACTGATGACCAGTCCTATTTCCCCCCTGAGGTCTATCCTCAAACTTGGCAGGGTTATATTACCCATGTCATGCATGTTGTCTTGCATTGCTTAGTTTTGACATCATATATGGATTGCCATCTGCTTACTTGCTTACTATATAAATCATATATTTGAATTATATCATGCCATCATGTTTACATAGTACATACACATCATCTATCTGAATTATGGCATGGCAACCCATTTAATAAAGACATCACATAGTTATATCATCTCATCCTGTTTAGTGTTTACAGTCATCATATTTTGAATTATGGCATTCTATCCGTGCATGTATGTGAATTATGGCATGCCAACCTATTTAATAAACACATTATATAGTTATGTCATGTCATCCTGTTTACATAGTCTCATATTTTGAACTATGTCTTTCCATCTTTTTTAGTTAGCCATCATAATGTGAAATTGTGTCATGCTATCCTGTTTAGTTAGCCATCATATATGTGAAATTGTGTCATGCTATCATGTTTGGTTAGACAACATAAATATGAATTATTTCACGCCCTCTTTTATTCCCCGCTATCCATTGCACCTGTCTATCATACAATGTCTATAATTTCAATTGCTTTTCTTGTTTACCAGCCATTTGAATTGGAGAGCGTGATGGCAGTATCTAAGGGAGTAACAACACGGTCTTCAGAAAAGATAGTGCTACTAGTTGATGCAGATAGAACCACGCTTGTACTTGCCCAAGGACCAGATCCACCACACATAACCCAGACTCCCGCAGATTGTACCCCTACCCAGTTGGACAGAGAACCAGCTACACCCCTTCTAACCCCAACCCCGGCAGATAGTAACCCAGTTCCAGTTGACACAGCACCGTCTCCACCACAGAGCACCCAAACACGAGCAGTTAGTAAGGGAACTGCAGTGCCCAAAGCACGAGGACCACCACTCCGAATCCCAACTCAACGCTTAAAGGAGAAGAAGATTTGTTCTCAGGTCAGGTTCTGTAGCTATGGTTCATACTCCTTTGCTCTTTCATGACTGTATTTACTCATACCAACTATTTTCAAATTTGAAGGATGGAATTGAAACTCCAATGGCGCAACAGGTATGTTTTAAACCTGTTTCTTTAACTAGTTTGCTGTTGTAACCTGCTCTATGTTGATTTCAGTTTCAATTGAATAAACAGTTATGTTCTCATGTCATGCACATTACACATGTTGTTATTGCTCTACAGTTACCCACACTTATATTCTGTCTATTCTGCTTTATCTTGAACAAATATTATTTGAACTGTGTCTCTATCTTGATTTGGCAACAAAAACTAGAATGGTATAGACCATAAAGTGACCATGGTACATAGATATATGTTTGTTTCATGCTGTTATCTTGTCCACTTTACTACTGAACTCATTTACCAAAATGAGTTTCATATACAACATGGTAAACATGTGATGTGTCGGCTTGTTTCTCTTTTAGAATGCGGACAAAATATTGGAGAACAGTACCGCGTTATCCAATGGTAAAGGAAGTAATGCAGATAAGGTTCAAGATAGTGAGACATCCCTGTTGGTCTCCAAGAAAGCTGATAAAAACTATCTTGACGATAGTGAGGGAACCCAAAAGTCCTGTCTTGATGTAGTGTTCGAGTTACTGGCCACTACTGCTGGCACAAGCTCTTCGAACTCGCTGCCTGAATCAGTTTGTCTTCTTGAGTCTCAACTTCAAGTTGAAAGACATCGATCAGATGTGCTGCAACAGGAAGTTGAAGGACTGAGGAAGTCCCTGCAGAATTCAGATGCATATTTTCTGGTGCAATAGCAAGTGCTGGAGGATTTAAGCGCCAAACAAGAGAAAGTTAATAAGCTTGCTAAGCATCTTGCCAGCATTATGGGTACCCAGGATATTGTTTCTTGAGATCTTTTGAAGTGGTTTCAGTTCTGGATTTGCTTTGCTGCGGCGTTTATTTGCGCTGGTCGCCAACTTTGACAACTAGTGTATATGATATGCTGCTTTGTTCCCTATATTTGCACTGGTGGCGAACTTTGATGCCCAGTGGATGTAATATGTGTAATAGCTGTGATAGCCTAGCGTTAGTTGCTTGCTTATTTATTTCCTTGTTGTCTTGTTTATTTGTTTGCTTGTAGTCATTGCAGTTCTTTTTCCGCGGTTAGCTAGTGGCTGCAATAACCTATTTTTTAAAAGTAGGCCACAATAACCATGGGCTAATATTTACTGTAGTGACACTGGACCTCCTACTGGCCGTAGAAACAGTGGGCCTTCTACAGGCCGTCGAAACAATGGGCCTTCTACGGGCCATAGAAACAATGGGCCTTCTGTGGGCCGTATTATCAATGGGCCTTATACGGGCCATATAATCGATTGGCCAAACATGGGCCAAACAGACCGCATTATGGTCGTAAACGGGCTAGAGTTGGAATCATCCGTTCATGGGCCGACCATAACGGGCCATCGTTAATAGGCCGTATTTGATGACGCTGTGAAATCAGCTCAACGTATTAACGGACCACAAACAAACCGACTGTAACCACGGGCTGAATTTGGCCCACAAGCAGAAAATGACAGTAACGGGCCGTAAGTAAACGAATGCTGGAAATGAGCCCAAGAATAAATGGGCTCTGAGAAGGCCGAAAGATAACATGGGCTGGAAACGGCCCAACGAAATAACGGGCCGTTAATGGGTATAAAGTGATACACTGTTCATTACCGGCCAGTTTCACAATGGGCCGTTAATGGGTGTAAAGTGGTACACTGTTCATTACGGCCCAATTTCACCACGGGCCGTTAGTAGGCCAAGAGTTACATAGGGCCTCATATGGGCCGAAAGACGTCATGGGCCAGAGGTGAAAACGGGCTGGAATCATATTGGATGGCCCAGATGACGCTACTGGGCCTAATTCGGATAGGGTGTAACGGACCTTGGGTTAGCGGGCTGTAAATGGGCTATATTCGAATAGGCCATTAACAGGCTTTCCATGGGCCGGCCCGCCAGCTTTTGACCAAGTCAAATGGGCCGGCCTTTTCACAGGAATGGGCCTCTGTTGGGCCATGCCACGTGTCAACGTATCATAGGCGCCTTCCGTCCAATGAGTGGTTGACATCTGTCCCAACAATGAGCCGACACGTGTTTCCTCCAGCCAATGATGATTTTACACGTGGAAAATCCCCATTGGTCGGGGTTGTTAACGGGTTATCGGATCCAAAACCCGACCCGATAGCTTAACAGCGTTCCATTACGGTGGATGCCACGTGTCGGTCACCCTTGACGAAAGCACTTCTGTGACGCGCGATTTATCGTCATGGAAGTGGACACTTCCGTGATGATAATTTTGGTAATGTCATGGAACACTTCTACGACAGCACATGTATGACTATCTTGATTCTGTCATAAATTTGTCATGGATGTACATGCATGACAAAAAAGCGACCTACTATGACAAACACGTATCATCACAGAAGTGTATTTTTTGTAGTGACACCTCCCAAAATGTTTTTATCTCTAAATTTTTCGCGTTGAGCTCTGGCACCTCTACAAATCCCTACTTACCTCTACGAAGGGCCTTTCTTTTACTTTATGCAATTTTTATTTTTGAATTTGGGTCTCCGTCATCTCTTATAAAAGCACAACTAGGAGGCAATATGATGGTACTTAAGTATTGGGTGTTGCTAATATTCGAGTGTGTTTCATGAATGGATCAATGGTTGAGCATGATGGGCTAGGGATAACTCATTTTATCATTGATATTTTGAAAGACACGGTTGCTTGTTGATATGCTTGAGTATCTAAATTATTATGTCAAAACTAGACTATTGCTTTGAATCACAAAAAAGTCCAAATGTCCATGCTATAAAGAAAAGAAATATGATATGACATGTTAGGCAACATTCCACATCAAAAATTCTATTTTTATCACTTACCTACTCGAGGACGAGCATGAGTTAAGCTTGGGGATGTTGATACGTCTGCAACGTATCTATATTTTTTTATTATTCCATGCTGTTATATTATCAATCTTGGATGTTTTATAATCATTTTATATCATTTTTTGGTACTAACCTATTGACATAGTGCCAAGTGTCAGTTGCTGTTTTTTCCATGTTTTTTACATCGCAGAAAATCAATATCAAACGGAGTCCAAATGCCACGAAACTTTACGGAGAATTTTTATGGGTCAAAAGGAACACAATGGGCCCTAGCTGCGCCTGGGGGGTGGGGGCACAACCCACCAGGGCGCGCCAGGAGGCCCAAGCGCGCCCTGGTGGGTTGTGGCCACCTCGGGTGCCCCCGGACCGCCTCTTTGCCCTATAAATACCCCAATATTCCAGAAACCCTAGGGGAGTCGACAAAATATTCATCCAGCCACCGCAGAGTCCAGAACCACCAGATCCAATCTAGACACCATCTCGGATGGGGTTCACCACCTCAATTGGTGCCTCTCTGATGATGCGTGACTAGTTCATTGTTGACCTTCAGGTCCGTAGTTAGTAGCTAGATGGCTTTCTCTCTCCCGCTGAATTCTCAATACAATGGTCTCTTGTAGATCCATATGATGTAACTCTTTTGCGGTGTGTTTGTTGGGATCGATGAACTTTGAGTTTATGATCAGATCTATCTTTTTATATCTATGAAAGTATTTGAGTTTCTTTGATCTCTTTTATGCATGATATCTTATAGCCTCATATTTCTTCTTCGATATTTGGGTTTGGTTTGGACAACTTGATCTATTTATCTTGCAATGGGAAGAGGTGCTTTGTAGTGGGTTCGATCTTACGGTGCTTGATCCCAGTGACAGAAAGGGAAACGACATGCATGTATCATTGCTAATAAGGACAAAACAATGGGGTCTATCTCTACATAGATAGATCATGTCTACATCATGTCATTGTTCTTATTGCATTACTCCGTTTCTCCATGAACTTAATACACCAGATGCATGCTGGATAGCGGTCGATGTTTGGAGTAATAGTAGTAGATGCAGGCAGGAGTCGGTCTACTAATCTTGGACGTGATGCCTATATAATGATCATTGCCTGGATATCGTCATAATTAATTGAAGTTCTACCAATTGCCCAACAGTAATTTGTTCACCCACCGTTTGCTATTTTTCTCCAGAGAAGCCACTAGTGAAACCTACGACCCCCGGGTCTTTCTTCTCGTATATTTGCCTTTGCGATCTACTTTTCTCTTGCAATTATTTTCAGATCTATTAAACCAAAAATACAAAAATACTTTGCTGAATTTTATTTCTATTTATTTTATTTGCGATATATATTTCAATCTACTCCAAATTTATCTCATGTCTGTTTGCCTATCTTGAGGCGCCGTACCCCGAAAGGCATTGACAACCCCTTTAACACGTCGGGTTGCAAGGATTTGTTATCTGTGTGCAGGTGTTGTTTACTTTGTGTTGCTTGGTTCTCCTACTGGTTCGATAACCTTGGTCTCATATCTAATGGAAATACCTACCGCCGATGTGCTGCATCATCCCTTCCTCTTTGGGGAAATACCGACGTAGCTTCAAGCGACATCACTAACTCATTAGTGACACTTCTTGCAAGCTCTTTAAGATGTTGTATTACCAGGAGGGCTTAGAGATATCTCTCTGTCATACGGAGTGACAAATCCTAGTCTTGATACATGCCAACCCAACAGATACCTTCGAAGATACCTGTAGAGCACCTTTATGATCACCCAGTTACGAAGTGATGTTTGGATACACACTAAGTATTCCTCCGGTGTGTGCGAGTTACACGATCTCATGGTCTAAGGAACAAATACTTGACATGAAGAAAGCTATAACAAATAAACTACATGATTTGATGCTAAGCTTACGGTTGGGTCTGGTCCATCACATATTTCTCCTAATGATGTGATCCTGTTATCAAATGACAACTCATGTCTATGGTTAAGAAACCTTAACCATCTTTGGTCAATGAGCTAGTCTAGTAGAGGCTTACTAGGGACACTGTGTTGTCTATGTATTCACGCATGTATTTAAGTTTCTGGTCAATACAATTCTAGCATGAATAATAAACATTTAGCATGAACAAGGAAATATGATAATAACCAATTTATTATTGCCTCTAGGGCATATTTCCAATAGTCTCCCACTTGCACTAGAGTTAATAATCTAGTTTACATAGTTATGAATCTATCACCCATGGAGACTTGCTGTTGATCATGTCTTTCCCGCGGAAGAGGTTTAGTCAATGGGTCTGCCACATTCAGATCTGTATGTCCTTTGCAAAGTTCTATGTCTCCATCCTTAACATAATTACGAATGGAGTTGAAGCGACGCTTGATGTGCTTGGTTCTCTTGTGAAACCTCGGCTCCTTGGCAATGGCAATAGCTCCAGTCTTGTCACAAAAGATAGTCATTGGATCCGATACACTAGGTGTTACACCCAGATCTAATATGAACTCCTTCATCCGGACTCCTTGCGCTGCTTCCGAAGTAGCTATATACGCCGTTTCACAGGTAGATCCCGCCATGACGCTCTGCTTGGAACTGCGCCAACTGATTGCTCGACCACTTAATATAAATACGTATCCGGTTTGAGACTTAGAGTCATCCGCATCTGTGTCGAAACTAGCATCGATGTAACCCTTTACGACCAGCTCTTTGACACCTCCATAAATGAGAAACATGTCCTTAGTCCTTTTCAGGTACTTCAGGATATTCTTGACCGATGTCCAATGATCTACTTCTGGATCACTTTGGTACCTGATGTCTACTACACAACCTTCTTCTTGTAGACGTTGTTGGGCCTCCAAGTGTAGAGGTTTGTAGGACAGTAGCAAATTTCCCTCAAGTGGAGGACCTAAGGTTTATCAATCCGTAGGAGGCGTAGGATGAAGATGGTCTCTCTCAAGCAACCCTGCAACCAAATAACAAAGAGTCTCTTGTGTCCCCAACACACCCAATACAATGGTAAATCGTATAGGTGCACTAGTTCGGCGAAGAGATGGTGATACAAGTGCAATATGGATGGCAGATAATGGTTTTTGTAATCTGAAAATATAAAAACAGCAAGGTAACTAATGATAAAAGTGAGTGTAAACAGTATTGCAATGCGTTGAAACAAGACCTAGGGTTCATACTTTCACTAGTGCAAGTTCCCTCAACAATAATAACATAATTGGATCATATAGCTATCCCTCAACATGCAACAAAGAGTCACTCCAAAGTCACTAATAGCGGAGAACAAACAAAGAGATTATGGTAGGGTACAAAACCACCTCAAAGTTATTCTTTCCAATCAATCCGTTGGGCTATTCCTATAAGTGTCACAAATAGCCCTAGAGTTTGTACTAGAATAACAACTTACTACACAAATCAACCAAAACCCTAATGTCACCTAGATACTCCAATGTCACCTAAAGTATCCGTGGGTATGATTATATGATGTGCATCACACAATCTCAGATTCATCTATGCAACCAACACAAAGTACTTCAAAGAGTGCCCCAAAGTTTCTACCGGAGATTCAAGACAAAAATGTGTGCCAACCCCTGTGCATAGGTTCATGGGCGGAACCCGCAAGTTGATCACCAAAACATACATCAAGTGGATCAATAGAATACCCCATTGTCACCACGGGTATCCCATGCAAGACATACATCAAGTGTTCTCAAATCCTTAAAGACTCAATCCGATAAGATAACTTCAAAGGGAAAACTCAATCCATTACAAGAGAGTAGAGGGGGAGAAACATCATAAGATCCAACTATAATAGCAAAGCTCGCGATACATCAAGATCGTATCAGCTCAAGAACACGAGAGAGAGAGAGAGAGATCAAACACATAGCTACTGGTACATGCCCTCAGCCCTGAGGGAGAACTACTCCCTCCTCGTCATGGAGAGCACCGGGATGACGAAGATGGCCACCGGAGAGGGATTGCCCCCTCCGGCACTGTGCTGGAACGGGTCTAGATTGGTTTTCGGTGGCTACGGAGGCTTATGGCGGCGGAACTCCCGATCTATTGTGCTCCCCGAAGTTTTTAGGGTATATGGATATATATGGGAGGAAGAAGTACGTCGGTGGACCTCCAGGCTGTCCATGAGGCAGGGGGTGCGCCCCCCACCCTCCTGGGCAGCCCGGGACTCTCCTGGTCCAACTTTGATACTCCGTGGGCTTCTTCTGGTCTAAAAATAAGTTCCCTGAAGTTTCAGGTCAATTGGACTCCGTTTGATTTTCCTTTTCTACGATACTCTAAAACAAGGAAAAACAGAAATTGGCACTGGGCTCTAGGTTAATAAGTTAGTCCCAAAAATCATATAAAATAGCATATAAATGCATATAAAACATCCAAGGTTGATAATATAATAGCATGGGACAATCAAAAATTATAGATACGTTGGAGACGTTTCAGCATCCCCAAGCTTAATTCCTACTCGTCCTCGAGTAGGTAAATGACAAAAACAGAATTTTTGATGTGGAATGCTACCTAACATATTTATCCATGTAGTTCTCTTTATTGTGGCAAAAATATTCAGATCCATAAGATTCAAGACAAAAGTTTAATATTGACATAAAAACAATAATACTTCAAGCATACTAACAAAGCAATCATGTCTTCTCAAAATAACATGGCCAAAGAAAGCTATGCCTACAAAATCATATAGTCCGGCTATGCTCCATCTTCACCACACAAAGTATTTAAATCATGCACAACCCCGATGACAAGCCAAGCAATTGTTTCATACTTTTGATGTTCTCAAACTTTTTCAATCTTCACGCAATACATGAGCGTGAGCCATGGACATAGCACTATAGGTGGAATAGAATGGTGGTTGTGGAGAAGACAAAAAGGAGAAGATAGTCTCACATCAACTAGGAGTACCAACGGGCTATGGAGATGCCCATTAATATATATCAATGTGAGTGAGTAGGGATTGCCATGCAACGGATGCACTAGAGCTATAAGTGCATGAAAGCTCAAAAAGAAATTAAGTGGGTGTGCATCCAACTTGCTTGCTCACGAAGACCTAGGGCATTTTGAGGAAACCCATCATTGGAATATACAAGCCAAGTTCTATAATGAAAGATTCCCATTAGTATATGAAAGTGACGACATAGGAGACTCTCTATCATGAAGATCATGGTGCTACTTTGAAGCACAAGTGTGGTAAAAGGATAGTAGCATTGCCCCTTCTCTCTTTTTCTCTCATTTTTTTATTTTTTTATTTGGGTCTTCTCCTTTTTTATGGCCTCCTTTTTTTATTTGGGCTTCTTTGGCCTCTTTTTTCGTCCGGAGTCTCATCCCGACTTTTGGGGGAATCATAGTCTCCATCATCCTTTCCTCACTGGGACAATGCTCTAATAATGATGATCATCACACTTTTATTTTCTTACAACTCAAGAGTTACAACTCGATACTTAGGACAAGATATGACTCTATATGAATGCCTCCGGCGGTGTACCGGGATCTGCGATGACTCATGAGTGACACGCATGGAAGAATTATGAATGGTGGCTTTGCCACAAATACGATGTCAATTACATGATCATGCAAAGCAATATGACAATGATGAAGCGTGTCATAATAACGGAATGGTGGAAAGTTGCATGGCAATATATATATATCTCAGAATGGCTATGGAAATGCCATAATAGGTAGGTATGGTGGCTGTTTTGAGGAAGGTTTATGGTACTGGCGAAAGTTGCGCGGTACTAGAGAGGCTAGCAATGGTGGAAGGGTGAGAGTGCGTATAATCCATGGACTCAACATTAGTCATAAAGAACTCACATACTTATTGCAAAAATCTATTAGTTATCGAAACAAAGTACAATGCGCATGCTCCTAGGGGGATAGATTGGTAGGAAAAGACCATTGCTCGTCCCCGACCGCCACTCACAAGGAAGACAATCAATAAATAAATCATGCTCCGACTTCATCACATAACGGTTCACCATACGTGCATGCTACGGGAATCACAAACTTCAACACAAGTATCTCTTAAATTCACAACTACTCAACTAGCATGACTCTAATATCACCATCTCCATATCTCAAAACAATTATCAAGTATCAAACTTCTCTTAGTATTCAATGCACTCTATATGAAAGTTTTTATTATATCCCTCTTGGATGCCCATCATAATAGGACTAATTTCATAACCAAAGCAAATTACCATGCTGTTCTAAAGACTCTCAAAATAATATAAGTGAAGCATGAGAGTTCATCTATTTCTACAAAATAAATCCACCACCGTGCTCTAAAAATATATAAGTGAAGCACTAGAGCAACAACAAACTACTCCGAAAGATATAAGTGAAGCTCAATGAGTAGTCGAATAATTATGCAACTATGTGAAGACTCTATAACATTTCATAATTTCAGATCTTGGTATTTTATTCAAACAGCAAGCAAAACAAAAGTAAATAAAATGACGCTCCAAGCAAAACACATATCATGTGGCGAATAAAAATATAGCTCCAAGTAAAGTTACCGATGAACGAAGACAAAAGAGGGGATGCCTTCCGGGGCATCCCCAAGCTTAGGATTTTGGTTGTCCTTGAATATTACCTTGGGGTGCCTTGGGCATCTCCAAGCTTAGGCTCTTTCCACTCCTTATTCCATAGTCCATCGAATCTTTACCCAAAACTTGAAAACTTCACAACACAAAACTTAAAGTAGAAAATCTCGTGAGCTCCATTAGCGAAAGAAAACAAAACACCACTTCAAGGTACTGTAATTAACTCATTCTTGATTTATATTAGTGTTAAAACTACTGTATTCCAACTTCTCTATGGTTTATAAACTATTTTACTATCCATAGATTCATCAAAATAAGCAAACAACACACGAAAAATAGAATCTGTCAAAAACAGAACAGTCTGTAGTAATCTGTAGTTAACGCAAACTTATGGAACCCCAAAAATTCTAAAATAAATTTCTGGACGTGCGGAATTTATATATTAATCATCTGAAAAAAGAATTAACTAAATATCACTCTCCAATAAAAAATGGCAGCAATTCTCGTGAGCGCTAAAGTTTCTGTTTTTTTACAGAAAGATCAACAAGACTTTCCCCAAGTCTTCCCAACGGTTCTACTTGGCACAAACACTAATTAAAACATAAAAACTCAATCATAACAGAGTCTAGATAAATTATTTATTACTAAACAGGATCAAAAAGCAAGGAACAAAAATAAAGTTGGGTTGCCTCCCAACAAGCGCTATCGTTTAATGCCCCTAGCTAGGCATGATGATTTCAATGATGCTCACATAAAACATAAGAATTGTAACATAAAGAGAGCATCATGAAGAATATGACTAGCACATTTAAGTCTAAACCACTTCCTATGCATAGGGATTTTGTGAGCAAACAATTTATGGGAACAATAATCAACTAGCATAGGAGGGAAAAACAAGGATAACTTCAAAACTTTAAGCACATAGAGAGGAAACTTGATATTATTGCAATTCCTACAAGCATAAGTTCCTCCCTCATAATAATTTTCAGTAGCATCATGAATGAATTCAACAGTATAACCAGCACCTAAAGCATTCTTTTCATGATCTACAAGCATATAAAATTTACTACTCTCCACATAAGCAAAATTCTTCTCATTCAGAATAGTGGGAGTATCATAAGAGACTCGAATACTATATATTGTTTCCATATTAAAGGAGTAATGTTCAGAAAAATGGTGAACATAATCATGACAAGTTTTATAAATATAATCATCACTACTTTTTATAGCATATGTATCATCACAGTAATTATCATAAGTAGCAACTTTGTTCTCATCATAATCGATTGAAACCTCTTCCAAGATAGTGGAATCATCACTAAATAAAGTCATGACCTCTCCAAATCCACTTTAATAATTATCATAATAAGATTAAACATCCTCCAAAATAGTGGTATTACTACTTCCTAAAGTTGACACTCTTCCAAACCCACTTTCATCAATATAATCATCATAAGTAGGAGGCATGCTATCATTATAACAAATTTGCATATCAAAACTTGGGAGACTACAAATATCATTTTCACTAAACATATCTTCCCCAAGCTTAGGACTAACATTAATTGCAGCAAATATATTCTCAAAAACATCATCTTCATCAAACATAGCACCCCCAAGCTTGGGCCTTTTCATATCATAAGCATAATCACTTTCATCATCAATAGTATGGATATCACCAATAGTATAGCAATTATCATATTCTTCCAAGCAAGTGCCAAAAAGATTTTCAAGATCATAAGAAGTATCATTATCTTCCACAATTATATTTTCATGAGGCACAATAGTAATAGGAGCAACATTATTTGGGGGAGATATCATTTTACCTCTCTTCCTTTTTCTTTTCTTCTTCTTCACCACATCATGTGTGGGTTCAATCCTCTTTTGGAGCTCCTTATTAATGATATTGGTTGGATAGAAGGCTCCTCCTCGTTACCTGATTCATCATAAGAAATAATAGGAGGGTATTGGGAAGCCTCTTCCCTTTTATTAGTATTCTCTTCATCTTCTATTTGTTTTCTTTTCTTTATGTAGTTGGCAATATAAGCATTTTCAATACAATTCATCGCACAATACATATAAATTTCCTCTAGATCAAAGCCAAGAAGTTTATCACGGGCAAATACTGGAAGATAGTTAGTTATACGTTTCATTTCTTCGTAACCCGTAAGCAAACTAAATTCATTATGATGTGCAAGAGAAATCAAGTCATCACAATTTTTGGAAACGATTAGATCATGAAACAATTTGCATCGGATGGTTAAATGACCACGTTCATTGCAAAGCTCACAAGTATGGCCAAGAAAATATAAATTTTCAGCACAAACATCTAGCCTTTCTTGCAACCATTTAGTTTCTAAGTACTTATGCCTCTTGCAATATCTATCTTCCCTATTTGGTGTTTACTTTCAAACCCAATGCACTCCGCAAAAATTGACATGTTTATAGGAGACATTTTCATCATAAGTAGTGCAATCATCATTAGTACTATGGATATTCAAGGAGTTCATACTAACAACATTGCAATCATGCTCATCATTCAAAGATTTAGTGCCAAACATTTTAATGCATTCTTCTTCAAACACTTTGGCACAATTTTCCTTTCCATCATACTCACGAAAGATATTAAAAAGATGAAGCGTATGAGGTAAACTCAATTCCATTTTTTGTAGTTTTCTTTTATAAACTAAACTAGTGCTAAAACAAGAAACAAAAAGATTCGATTGCAAGATCTAAAGATATACCTTCAAGCGCTAACCTCCCCGGCAACGGCGCCAGAAAAGAGCTTGATGTCTACTACACAACCTTCTTATTGTAGACGTTGTTGGGCCTCCAAGTGCAGAGGTTTGTAGGACAGTAGCAAATTTCCCTCAAGTGGATGACCTAAGGTTTATCAATCCGTAGGAGGCGTAGGATGAAGATGGTCTCTCTCAAGCAACCCTGCAACCAAATAACAAAGAGTCTCTTGTGTCCCCAACACACCCAATACAATGGTAAATTGTATAGGTGCACTAGTTCGGCGAAGAGATGGTGATAAAAGTGCAATATGGATGGTAGATAATGGTTTTTGTAATCCAAAAATATAGAAACAGCAAGGTAACTAATGATAAAAGTGAGTGTGAACGGTATTGCAATGTGTTGAAACAAGGCCTAGGGTTCGTACTTTCACTAGTGCAAGTTCCCTCAACAATAATAACATAATTGGATCATATAGCTATCCCTCAACATGCAACAAAGAGTCACTCCAAAGTCACTAATAGCGGAGAACAAACGAAGAGATTATGGTAGGGTACGAAACCACCTCAAAGTTATTCTTTCCAATCAATCCGTTGGGCTATTCCTATAAGTGTCACAAACAGCCCTAGAGTTCATACTAGAATAACACCTTAAGACACAAATCAATCAAAACCCTAATGTCACCTAGATACTTGCTACCTCTTGAGCACTGCGTTGGATTTCCCTGAAGAGGAAGGGATGATGCAGCAAAGTAGCGTAAGTATTTCCCTTAGTTTTTGAGAACCAAGGTATCAATCCAGTAGGAGGCTACGCTCGAGTCCCTCGTACCTACACAAAAACAATAGCTCAACGCAACCAACGCGCTTAGGGGTTGTCAATCCCTTCACGGTCACTTAAGAAAGTGAGATCTGATGGAGATGATAAATAATATTGTTGGTATTTTTGGTATAGAGATGCAAAGTAAAAAGTAAAAGCAAAGCAATAATAAAGTGATGGAGATTGATATGATGAGAAAGAGACCCAGGGGCCATAGGTTTCACTAGTGGCTTCTCTCAAGAGCATAAGTATTCTACGGTGGGTGAACAAATTACTGTTGAGCAATTGACAGAATTGAGCATAGTTATGAGAATATCTAGGTATGATCATGTATATAGGCATCACGTCCGAGACAAGTAGACCGAAACGATTCTGCATCTACTATTATTACTCCACTCATCGACCACTATCCAGCATGCATCTAGAGTGTTAAGTTAAAAACAAAGTAATGCCTTAAGCAAGATGACATGATGTAGAGGGATAGTTTCATGCAATATGATAAAAAACCCATCTTGTTATCCTCGATGGCAATGATACAATACGTGCCTTGCTGCCCCTTCTGTCACTGGGAAAGGACACCGCAAGATCGAACCCAAATCTAAGCACTTCTCCCATGGCAAGAACAACCAATCTAGTAGGCCAAACCAAACTGATAATTCGAAGAGACTTGCAAAGATAACTAATCATACATAAAAGAATTCAGAGAAGATTCAAATATTATTCATAGATAGACTTGATCATAAACCCACAATTCATCGATCTCAACAAACACATCGCAAAAAGAAGATTACATCGAATAGATCTCCATGAGAGAGGGGGAGAACATTGTATTGAGATCCAAAAAGAGAGAAGAAGCCATCTAGCTACTAGCTATGGACTCGTAGGTCTGAAGTAAACTACTCACACTTCATCGGAGGGGCTTGGATGATGATGTAGAAGCCCTCCGTGATCGATGCCCCCCTCCGGCGGAGCTCTGGAACAGGCCCCAAGATGGTATCTTGTGGATACAGAAAGTTGCGGCGGCGGAATTAGGTTTTTGGATCCATCCCCGATCGTTTGGGGGTACGTGGATATATATATATAGGAGGAAGAAGTATGTCGGTGGAGCTTCGAGGGGCCCACGAGGCAGGGGGGCACGCCCTAGGGGGCGCCCCTACCCTCGTGGCTTTCTTGATGGAGGGTCCAAGTCTCCTGGGTCTTATCTGATGAGAAAATCACGTTTCCGAAGGTTTCATTCCGTTTGGACTCCGTTTGATATTCCTTTTCTTCGAAACCCTAATAAAGGCAAAAAAAACAACAATTCTGGGTTGGGCCTCCGGTTAATAGGTTAGTGCCAAAAATAATATAAAAGTGGATAATAAAGCCCAATAATGTCTAAAACAATAGATAATATAGCATGGAGCAATCAAAAAATATAGATACATTAGAGACGTATCAATACTCCAATGTCACCTCAAGTATCTGTGGGTATGATTATACGATATGCATCACACAATCTCAGATTCATCTATTCAACCAACACAAAGTACTTCAAAGAGTGCCCCAAAGTTTCTACCGGAGAGTCAAGATGAAAACGTGTGCCAACCCCTATGCATAGGTTCAAGGCCGGAACCTGCAAGTTGATCACCAAAACATACATCAAGTGGATCAATAGAATACCCCATTGTCACCACGGGTATCCCATGCAAGACATACATCAAGTGTTCTCAAATCCTTAAAGACTCAATCCGATAAGATAACTTCAAAGGGAAAACTCAATCCATTACAAGAGAGTAGAGGGGGAGAAACATCATAAGATCCAACTATAATAGCAAAGCTCGCGATACATCAAGATCATATCATCTCAAGAACAAGAGAGAGAGAGAGAGAGAGAGAGAGAGAGAGAGAGAGATCAAACACATAGCTACTGGTAGATACCCTCAGCCCCGAGGGAGAACTACTCCCTCCTTGTGATGGAGAGCACCGGGATGATGAAGATGGCCACCGGAGAGGGATTGCCCCCTCTGGCAGGGTGCCGGAATGGGTCTAGATTGGTTTTTGGTGGCTATGGAGGCTTCTGGCGGCGGAACTCCCGATCTATTGTGCTCCCCGAAGTTTTTAGGGTATATGGATATATATGGGAGGAAGAAGTACGTCGGTGGACCTCTGGGCTGTCCACGAGGCAGGGGGGCGCGCCCAGGGGGGTGGGCGCTCCCCCCACCCTCGTGGGCAGCCCGGGACTCTCCTGGTCCAACTCCGACACTCCATGGGATTCTTCTGGTCCAAAAATAAGTTCCGTGAAGTTTCAGGTCAATTGGACTCCGTTTGATTTTCCTTTTCTGCGATACTCTAAAACAAGGAAAAAACAGAAACTGGCATTGGGCTCTAGGTTAATAGGTTAGTCCCAAAAATCATATAAAATAGCATATAAATGCATATAAAACATCCAAGGTTGATAATATAATGTCATGGAACAATAAAAAATTATAGATACGTTGGAGACGTATCAGTACCTCCCTGCCAGACTTATGACAAGGCACACAACAGTTCTGGTACACAGCACGGCATACATTATAGAGCTTATGGTTGAGGCATAGGGAATGACTTTCATCCTTTCTCTTTCTTCTGCCGTGGTCGGGCTTTAAGTCTTACTCAACTTCACACCTTGCAATACAGAAAAGAACCATTTCTTTGACTGATCCATCTTGAACTTCTTCAAAACTTTGTCAAGGTATGTACTTTGTGAAAGTCCTATTAGGCGTCTTGATCCATCTCTATATATTTTGGAGCCCAATATGTAAGCAGCTTCACCGAGGTCTTTCATGGCACTTTCTTGTAAATACAAGCTTCTCCATAAGTTTGTATATAACCAAAAGCTTTGATCACTTCATCAAAGCTAATATTCCAACTCTGAGATGCTTGCACCAGTCCATAGATGGAATGCTGGAGCTTGCATACTTTGTTAGAATCCTTAGGATCGACGAAACCTTCTGGTTGCATCATATACAACTCTTCCTTAAGAAACCTGTTAGGGAATGCCGTTTTGATGTCCATTTGCCATGTCTCATAATCATAGAATACGACAATAGCTAACATAATTCTAACAGATTTAAGCATCACTACGGGTGAGAAAGTCTCATCGTAGTCAACCACTTGAACTTGTCAGAAACCTTTTGCGACAAGTCGGGCTTTATAGACGCTGACATTACCATCAGCGTCTATCTTCTTATTAAAGCTCCCTTTATTCTCAATGGCTTGCCGATCATCGGGCAAGTCCACCAATGTCCATACTTTGTTCTCATACATGGATCCTATCTCGGATTTCATGGCATCAAACCATTTGTTGAAATTCGGGCTCATCATAGCTTCTTCATAGTTAGTAGGTTCATCATTGTCTAACAACATGACTTCCAGGACTGGATTACTATACCACTCTAGTGCGACAGGTATCCTGGTCGACCTACGAAGTTCAGTAGTAACTTGATCTGAAGTTTCATGATCATCATCATTAGCTTCCTCTTCAGTTGGTGTAGGCGTCACGGGAACTGCTTTCTGTGATGTGCTACTTCCCAATTCGAGCGAAGGTATGATTACCTCATCAAGTTCTACTTTCCTCCAACTCACTTCTTTCGACAGAAGCTCCTTCTCTAGAAAGGGCCCATTCTTGGCAACAAATATCTTGCCCTCGGATATGTGGTAGAAGGTATACCCAATGGTCTCTTTAGGGTATCCTTTGAAGATGCACTTCTCCTCTTTGGGTTTGAGATTATCAGTCTGAAGCCTCTTGACATAAGCGCCGCATCCCTAAACTTTAAGAAACGATAGCTTAGGTTTCTTGTCAAATCACAACTCATACGATGCCGTCTTAACGGATTTAGATAGTGCCCTATTTAAAGTGAATGAAGCTATCTCTAATGCATAACCCCAAAATGAAAGTGGCAAATCGGTAAGAGACATCATAGAGCGCACCATATCCAATCGAGTACGATTACGACGTTCGGACACACCATTACATTGTGGTGTTCCAGGCGGCGTGAGCTATGAAACAATTCCACATTATCTTAAATGCATACCAAACTCGTAACTCAAATATTCACCTCCATGATCAGATCATAGAAACTTTATTTTCTTGTTACAACAATTTTCCACTTCACTCTAAAATTCCTTGAACTTTTCAAATGTTTCAAACTTGTGTTTCATTAAGTAAAAATACCCATATCTACCCCTCCACCCCCTTCTCCATTTGAGAGAGAGCCATCAGAACGTGCCTACATTTCCACCATACATTTTTTGAGAGAGAACCACCTACTCATGTGTTGAGATCAAGATATTCCATTCCTACCATTTGAACCTTGATTTTTAGCCTTCCCCAAGTTGCTCTCCACTCAAATAACTCTTCCACCATAGCCAAATCTGAGAGAGGGAGTTGAGTGTTGGGGAGACTATCATTTGAAGCACAAGAGCAAGAAGTTCATCATCAACACATTGTCTATTACCTTTTGGAGAGTGGTGTCTCCTAGATTGGTTATTTGTCGCTTGGGAGCCTCCGTCATGATGTGGAGTTGAACTAAGAAGTTAGTAAGGGCAAGGAGATCGCCTAATTCGTGAACATCTACCCGAGTGAGGCAAGTCCTTCATGGGCGATGGCCATGGTGGGATAGACAAGGTTGCTTCTTCATGGACCATTCGTGGGTGGATCCCTTCGTGGACTCGCGCAGCCGTTATCCTTTGTGGGTTCAAGTCTCCATCAACGTGGATGTACGATAGCACCACCTATTGGAACCACGCCAAAAATCTCCGTGTCTCCATTGCGTTCGCAAACTCCAAATCAATCCCTTTACTTTCTTGCAACTTGCATGCTTTATTCTTTCCGCTGCATATACTCTTTTCATGCTTGCTTGAAATGTATTGTGAGTGCTTTAACATGTGATAAACTCAACCTTAACTTGAAGAAATTATAAACTGCCACTTTTGCTTGTTAAGGGTCTAATCACCCCCCTCTAGACCCCTCTTCTTGATCCTTTCAACTTGGTACCCTAGAGCTTGTTCCTCTTGTGTGCTAGGGATCCCTAGATGGTTGGTGAAGCTCTGGGCGTGCGTCGGGGTCTCCAATTCGGTTGTGGAGGTTGCCTCGAGCAATTTGTACGGGTTCCGGTGACCTCCCCCAAGGGTTGCCAAGGTGTACGGGTTCGGTGACCGCCTCCAAGGGTTGCCATTTGTATGGGTTCTGTGACCGCCCTCAAGGGCCCCTTAGTGGAATCACGACATCTTGCATTGTGCAAGGGCGGGAGGAGATTACAGTGGCCCTGGTGGCTTCTTGGGGAGCATTGTGCCTCCACACCGCTTCGAACGGAGATTAGCATCTGCAAGGGTGTGATCTTTGGGATACATCGTCGCCTCCGCGTGCCTCGGTTATCTCTTACCCGAGCCCTTACTTATGCGCTTTACTTTGTGATAGCCTTAGTGTTTCATGATATATATCTTGCTATCACTTAGTTTTTTTATCTTGCTTAGCATAAGTTGTTGGTGCACATAGGTGAGCCTAGTCGATTTAGGCTTTGTGCTTGACAAATTAAATGCTAGTTTTATTCCGCATTTGTTCAAGCCTAAACCGTAATTATTTTAAAGCGCCTATTCACCCCCCTCTAGGTGACATCCATGATCTTTCACCTTGTGTTCCCTTGAAATAAGTAGGATCATAATTCTTATTTGGGGGACCAAACTTCATCTTGGGGTATTGATCTTCTTCCCACTCAATTCCATTGGCATTAAACTTCCGTTCAAAACCAACACCTTGGTTATTCTGGTGTCATCCTGGATTGCGTACAATTTCATCAAATTACTTACTCCCGACAAGGCTCTTGTAGACACCCTTTTCTATATTTCCTTTTAATAAATCATTTAATTGCTCAAGTGTAACTTGTCTAAGAGAATCATTAGTGGAATCAATAGAACTATTAGAAACAACATCATGAGATTTAGCATTTTTATTGTTGCTACTAGAGGTAGAATCTTGCTACTAGATTGCTTCGATTTGACTTATGGCATAAAGGTAGACAAAAGGAGTCATTTGGCAATGTAAGAGGCGCTCTTTTTTCGAAGATCGTCACTGATAGCTTTTAAAGACTTATGCTCTTGCTCTAAATTTAGCTTCTCGAAGCGTAGCTTCTCATGAGTTCTTAGGAGCTCTCTATGATCTTCTTGTTGAGTTTCATTAGATAACTTAAGAGTCTTTAGTTCATTAGTCAAGCGCTTAATTGCCCTCGTTGCATTGACGACCGTCTCATCTTGACTATCATGATTAGTAGCAAGTTCATTATAGCTAACATCACTAGTTTTATCATTGAGCAAGTCATCATCACCTAGCAAGTCATCCTTATCACTATTGAAGTCAATGAATTCAGGATGAGTTACCTTGGGGCCTTTAGTCATGAAGCATCTTGCCCTTCCTTTATTTGGTGAATCAAATGAATCACAAGACTTGGAGGATACAAGAGCTAGTCCGGCAACACCTTCATCTTGACTATAGTTGGAGTTGGAGTAATATCTTCTCTCGGATTGGTTGTCAAAGTCGGAGCTAGATATTGATACGTCTCCAACGTATCTATAATTTTTGATTGTTCCATGCTATTATATTATCATTCTTGGATGTTTTACAATCATTTTATAGCAACTTTATGTCATTTTTTTGGGACTAACCTATTGACATAGTGCGTAGTGCCAGTTGTTGTTTTTGCTTGTTTATTACTTCGCGGAAAATCAATACCAAATAGAGTCCAAATGCAATGAAATTTTTTGGAGATTTTTTCTGGACTAGAAGACACACGATGGGCCAAAGAAGTACCAGAGGGGGCTCCGAGGGGAGCACAACCCACCTGGGCGCGCTTGGGCCCCCAGGCGCGCCCTGGTGGGTTGTGCCCACCTCGGCCGCCTCCCGCACCGCCTCATTGCTCTATAAATACCCCGAAAATCCAAAAACCCTAGGGGAGTCGACAAAACACAATTCCAGCTGCTGCAAGTTCTAGAAACACTAGATCCAATCTAGACACCATTAGGGAGGGGTTCATCATCCTTATTGGTGCCTCTCCGATGATGCGTGAGTAGTTCATTGTAGACCTTCGGGTCCGTAGTTAGTAGCTAGATGGCTTCCTCTCTCTCTTTTTATTCTCAATACAATGGTCTCTTGGAGATCTATTTGATGTAACTCTTTTTGCGGTGTGTTTGTTGGGATCCGATGAACTTTGAGTTTATGATCAGATCTATTTTATCCATGAAAGTTATTTGAGTTTTGATCTCTTATATGCATGATTGCTTATAGCCTCGTATTTCTTCTTCGAATCTTTGGTTTAGTTAGGCCAACTAGATCGATTTTTCTTGCCATGGGAACAGGAGCTTTGTGATGGGTTCGATCTTACGGTGCTCAAACCAGTGACACAAGGGGACATGACATGTATATATCGTTGCTATTAAGGATAAAAGGATGGAGTCTATTCCTACATGAATAGATGTTGGCTACATCATGTCATCGTTCTTATTGCATTACTCCATTTCTCCATGAACTTAATACACTAGATGCATGCTGGATAATGGTCGATATGTGGAGTAATATTAGTAGATGCAGGTAGGAGTCGGTCTACTAATCTTGGACGTGATGCCTATATAATGATCATTGCCTGGATATTGTCATAATTATTTGAAGTTCTATCAATTGCCCAGCAGTAATTTTTTTACCCACCGTAAGCTATTTTTCTCGAGAGAAGCCACTAGTGAAATCTACGGCCCTTGGGTCTGTTCTTTATCATATTTGCTTTGAGATCTATTTTTCACTTTTAATTTCAGATCTATTATCCCAAAAAACCAAAAATACCTTGTTGCACTTTTTATTTGCATCTTTTATTTCACATTTATTCGAGATCTATTTATCCAATCTATCACAATTTTATCCCGTCAACTTGACAATTTCTGGCGCCGTTACCCGAAGAAGGGATTGACAACCCCTTATACGTGTCGGGTTGCAACTATTTGTTCTTTGTGTGCAGGTAGTGTTTACATAGTGTTTCTTGGTTCTCCTACTGGATTGATACCTTGGTTTCATGACTGAGGGAAATACCTACCGTAGTTTTGCTCCATCACCCCTTCATCTTTGGGGAAATACCGAGTAGTTCAAGCCGCATCAAAAGGAATTTCTGGCGCCGTTGCCGGGGAGACATCATCAACATCTATCAGGTTCCTAATCAGAAATCTCATCTCCTTGCAATTTACACTATTTGCCATTTGCCTCTCATTTTCATCTCCCCCTCTTCACAAAAATGCCGTTTTATTCGCCCTCTTTTTTGTTCTCCGTTTTCTCGTCAGATCTATTTATGAGTGCAACCTTGCTTTTCCTACTTTGTCTTTATGGCTAGCATAACTACCCCTCCTTTTTCACCAGATTTTGAAGTTCTATACTTCAAGCAAAAACAAGGAGAAAATTTGAAAGATGCTTGGTATATATTAATGGAATTTAATCATGTTAGCAATCTTAAAGGAGATGCAAGGATTTTGCTTCGAAATTCTTATATAGGATTAGCTTTGCATCATAGACAACCTTTGGATTTTGCCGCGAAAGGGAATTTTATCGAACTTGATGTTAATGCTGCTTATGAGATCGTAGAGGGAATCTTGGGAATCCCACCAACCAAAAAGGGGATTTCTATTACTCAAGAAGGGGTCCAAATTTTAGACAAGTTGAGTGATTTGCATAAAAATATGGTTGAGTTGCAAAAATATAATGAACCTCTCAAACATATTAGTGGAAACCTCAATTACATGAATACTTTGATTACTATTTGCAATAAACGATTGGATATTTTAGATCTCAAGATGGGTTCCTTTTCCTCAGAATTTAGGGAAGCGTAAAGAGCCTCCCTGGTTTAAGAAAGCCCTTACAAAAAATGTCAAAAGTACAAATGACAATACTTAGATCTATGCATTATGCCTCGCTAGGGGCATAAAACGATAGCGCTTGTTGGGAGGCAACCCAATGAATAAAATTTATTTTGTCCTTTTCTTTCTGTTCTTGAGTGTTTGCACAATTATATACTATTATTGTGGTGTTTTTTATGTTTTAATTAGTGTTTGTGCCAAGCAAAGCCTTTGGGATCATGTTGGGTGATAGTTGATTCGATCTTGTTGAAAAACAGAAATTTTTGCGCCCAGTAAAACAATGTTAATTAATCACAGAAGCGCGATAAAATCCTGATATTTGTACATAAGATTGATATACAAATTTCCCATGTTTTCCCAATTCTTCAGAATTTTTGGAGTTACAGAAGTATTTGAACTTTTCAGATTGCTACAGACTGTTCTGTTTTTGACAGATTCTATTTTCTTTGTGTTGTGTGCTTATTTTGATGAATCTATGGTTTGTATTTGAGAGTATAAGCCATGGTAAAGTTGGAATACAATAGATATAATGCAAAAATAAAATATGAATGGGTTTGCAACAATACTTAGAGTAGTGATTTGCTTTGTTATACTAAGGGATCTCATGAAGGTTTTGTTGAGTTTTGTGTGATTAAAGTTTTCAAGTTTTGGGTGAGATCATGATGGATGAAGGAATAAGGAGTAAGAAGAGCCTAAGCTTGGGTATGCCCATGTCACCCCAAGTTATTATCCAAAGAGGAACAAGCAACTAAGCTTGGGGATGCCCCGAGTGGCATCCCCTCATTCTTCTAACGACCATCGGTATTTTTACTTGGAGCTATATTTGTATTCGTCACATATCATGAGTTTTGCTTGGAGCGACTTGTATTATATGAGTCTTTGCTATTTTTACTATTTGTTTTGAGTCAAGTATCCTTGCTAGACACACCTATTTGAGAGAGCCAAAATTATGCTATGATTTGTTAGAATTGCTCTATGTGCTTCACTTAAATTTTTTGGGCTATGGAATTGCTCTAGTGCTTCACTTATATCTTTTTGAGCACGGTGTGCTTTAATGATTTTGAATAAATGCTCTCATGCTTCACGTAGATTTATTTGAGAGTTAGGAAATTTTGAAGAAATTCTCTAATGCTTCACTTATATTATTTTGAGAGAAGTAAATTTTTATGCTCATGTTCTTCACTTAGATTTGTTTGAGCTATCAAAAGCAACATATGAAATAAGTCCCAAAGTGATAGATATTCAAGAGGGATATAATAAAAACTTTCATGAAGATCATTGGACAAAATAAACTTGATTCTTTGTAATAGTTTTACGATATGATGATAGTGATATGTGAGTCATGTTAATGAGTAATTATGCTTTAGTAAGAATATTGATGTTGAGGTTTGTGATTTCCTATGCAAGAATGAAAGTCAATAGATATTCAATGAAATTACATCCTACTTGTGGTGCATTATTAGGTGTTAGTTATGCTTAATGCTCACTTATGAGATTTTTCATTTCTTTGTTGGATGCTTCTCAATCTTTTGCTATCCTTCATTTGTATTAAGTGGGAATACTACTTGTGCATCCAAAATCCTTGAACCCAGCTTTGCCATATGAGTCCACTATACCTACCTATGTGGTATTTTCGTGCCATTCTAACCAAATTTGTATGTGCCATCTCCAATTTTCGAAATAAATTTCCTTTTTGTGTGCTCGTACCGGTCATGAAACGGTAGGGGGTGGCTGATATTTTTCCATGCTGGATGTGTTACTCTCAAGATGAGTGTTTATTCACTTGTCATTGCACGAGAGTGCGGCAAAGGTATTAGGGATGCCTACTCCCGAAATGAAAAATGAATTTACTTTATGTTGTCAAATAATAAATTCCTTGGTAAGTGTTGGTATGGACGACACGGTGGATACGGTTAGCCGTGGAATATGGAAGTATGGTGGAAAAAGGAATAAACTTTATTTTCTATTTCAGAACCGCCTATGATATATATAGCATGGAAAGTATTGGGAACTACTCGATCGTTTTCGTTGACAGGAAAAGCATGCCACCCAAAATGTTTTATCTCTATCTTTTTCCGCTTTGAGCTCTGGCACCTCTACAAATCCCTACTTCCCTTTGTGAAGGGCCTTTCTATTTACTTTATGCAATTTTTTATTTTTATTTGAGTCTCCATATTCTCTTATAAAGCACCAACTAAGGGGCACTATGATCGTACTTGAGCATTGGGTGTAGCTAATATGCGAGTGTGTTTCATGAATGGATCAATGATTGAGCATAATGGGCTAGGTATAAGTTGCTTTAGTGTTGATATTTTGAAAGACATGGTTCCTTGTTGATATGCTTGAGTATTGAAATCTTCATGTCAAAACAAGACTATTGCTTTGAATCATATAAAAGTCCAAATGTCCATGCTACAAAAGAAAAGAATACGTGATGAACATGATAAGCAACATTCCACATCAAAAATTCTGTTTTTATCATTTACCTACTTGAGGACTAGCAGGAATTAAGCTTGTGGATGCTGACATGTCTCCAACGTATCTATAATTTTTTATCATTCCATGTTGTTATATTATCATTCTCGGATATTTTAAATCATTTTATAGCATCTTTATATGGTTTTTTGGGACTGACCTATTGGCATAGTGCCCAGTACCAGTTGCTGTTTTTTGCTTGTTTTTTACTTCGCAGAAAATCAATACCAAACTGAGTCCAAATGGAGCGAAACTTTTTGGAGATTTTTTCTGGACCAAAAGACACACGATGGGCCAAGGAAGTACTAGAGGGGGGCTCCGAGGGGAGCACAACCGACCTGGGCGCGCCTAGGCCCTCAGGCGCGCCCTGGTGGGTTGTGCCCACATCGACCGCCTCCTGCACCGCCTCTTTGCTCTATGAATACCCCGAAAATCCAAAAACCCTAGGGGCGTCGACGAAACAGAATTCCAGCCGTCGCAAGTTCCATAAACACTAGATCCAATCTAGACACCATCATGGAGGGGTTCATCGTCCTCATTGGTGCCTCTCCGATGATGCGTGAGTAGTTCATTATAGACCTTCGGGTCCGTAGTTAGTAGCTAGATGGCTTCCTCTCTCTCTCTTTTGATTCTCAATACAATGGTCTCTTGGAGATCTATTTGATGTAACTCTTTTTGCGATGTGTTTGTTGGGATCCGATGAACTTTGAGTTCATGATCAGATCTATTTTATCCATGAAAGTTATTTGAGTTTTGATCTCTTATATGCATGATTGCTTATAGCCTCGTATTTCTTCTGCGAATCTTTGGTTTAGTTAGGCCAACTAGATCGATTTTTCTTGCCATGGGAAGAGGTGCTTTGTGATGGGTTCGATCTTATGGTGCTCAATCCCAGTGACAGAAGGGGACATGAAACGTATGTATCGTTGCTATTGAGGATAACAAGATGGGGTCAATTCTTACATGAATAGATCTTGTATACATCATGTCATTGTTCTTATTGCATTACTCTGTTTCTCCATGAACTTAATACACTAGATGCATGCTGGATAGCAGTCAATGTGTGGAGTAATAGTAGTAGATGCAGGCAAGAGTCGGTCTACTAATCTTGGATGTGATGCCTATATAATGATCATTGCCTGGACATCATCATAATTATTTGAAATTCCATCAATTGCCCAACAGTAATTTGTTACCCACCGTATGCTATTTTTCTCGAGAGAAGCCACTAGTGAAATCTACGGCCCCCGGTCTATTCTTTATCATATTTGCTTTGAGATATATTTTTATTCACTTTTATTTTCAGATCTATTATTCTAGAAACCCAAAAATACCCACCTGCACTTTTTATTTGCATCTTTTATTTCGTGTTTATTCGAGATCAATTTATCCGATCTATCACAATTTTATCCCGTCGACTTGACAATTTTTGGCGCCATTACCCGAAGAAGGGATTGACAACCCCTTATACGCGTCGGGTTGCAAGTTTTTGTTTTTTGTGTGCAGGTACTATCGGTGTTTTGGGAATCAGGGTACCCAGAATTACCTACATGTGGCCCACAGCGTGGCTCCATCTATGGCCTGGTATGACCCATCTACAACCCCTTAAAGACAAGACCCTCATGAGGGGCCAAGCCTCGCGAGGCGGGCGACATCAAGACCTCCGGAGGGAGCGACCTCCCCAGGGTGGCTCCCCAGGAGCGGAGATTTCTACGCAGGTTCCCACCTCATGAGGTTGAGGTGACGCAAGCCATGACGATAAAGGCCAGGCGGGCGCCAGCTGGCGCAGAGCAGTAGGTTTCCTCTTTGGTGCTAAGGAGGCAAGCACATGCGTGGGTCCCGAGGAATCGCCCAAAGGTTCCCATTCCCGTGGAACGAGACCAAGACCGCCAGGACTGATGTGATCGCCGAGCCCACCGTAGCGTCACGAACATAGGCTTTGCAGGCGAAGACCACCTTTCGTCAGGATAAGATATACTACATGTCCCCTTTCAAACTGGCCACTGTGGAATCCCTTCACGCCTACGCTTTTGGGGAAGAGGACCGAGGCCACTATAAATATAGGCTAGCCACCACCGAGAGAGGGGATCCCCATCAAAAACCTCCTCAAATATTTCCCTCACTAGAACAGACCTTGCGAGGTTTTTCTTCCCCTGTACTAGTTCATCCTCAGCCCCTCGTGAGGCTAATCCACCCAAAAGTAGGAGTAGGGTCTTACACACAAGGTGGCCCGAACCTGGGTAAACTGTTGTGTCCATCTTCTTCCTTGTTCATCGAGCTAGGCCACGGGGGCGACGAACTGGTTGGCTGAAGAGGTTGAGTTCTTCGCACACGCCCGAAAGTTCGAACTTTCCTTGGTTCAGCGAAGCCCTGAATCCGACATTTCGTTTACATAGTGTTTCTTAGTCCTCCTACTGGATTGATACCTTGGTTTCATAACTGAGGGGAATACCTACCGTAGTTGTGCTACATAATCCCTTCCTCTTTGGGGAAATACCGGCGTATTTCAAGCCGCATCAGATATCCATTCACCAACACGATTTTGGAGTCTTCTTCTTGAGTAGCTCTTGGTGGACTTGTCTTTCCTCTCCGAATCCTTACTTCTCCGAGAAGGTCTTCGTTCATATCGATCTTCTCTACTGATTCTCTCTCTAAGAGGTGACTCATCTCTTTTCTTGAGAGGTGCCATGCACTCATTTGAGAAGTGTTTGGGTCTTTCACAATTAGCAACTTCGGTCACGACATTAAGATCTTTTCTCATAATGTCTTGAGTTGGAGTTTCAATTTATTTGACTCTACTCTTGTAGAGTTTGTTGAAGTTCTTGACCATGAGGCTTATCTCTACACTGGACACAAGCTTGTCACTTGAAGTTGTTGGAGCATCACTTGAAGCCTTGTAAGCACCACTAGACTTGTTCTGGAGCTCCTCTTTGTTATTCAGTGGCATTTCATGCGTGGCAATCCTTCCAATGACTTTTGTGAGCTTGAGATCTTTGTAATTTGGCATCATTTGGATCAATGTGCACACTATATAATACTTTCCATCCAAGGCTCTAAGGATCTTCTTGCTGATGAATTTGTTGGTCATCCCATCACTTCCTAAGCCGACAATCTCATTTGTGATGATAGTGAGCCTAGAATACATTTCCACGACTCCTTCACCATCATTCATCTTGAACTTATCAAGTTGAATTTGAAACACATCCAACTTGAATTCCTTGCTGGACTCAGTACCTTCATGCATATCAACCTATCGCAAATTTCCTTTGCATTGCGATCTTGTTTGAATCACGGAGACACAAATCATTGAAGAGAATGACACATGTTTGAGCATTGTATTGCAACACAATCAATTATTTCATGGTTGCTTCATGATCTGGTTCATTTCCATCTTCAAAGAATGCACCTTGCAAGCCAAGACGAACAACAACCCAAACAGCAGGGTTATGACCAAGGATATGCATTTTTATCTTATACTTCTAACTAGCAAAGTTTGTACCATCAAAATATGGACATCTACGGTGATAATTTACCTCACTAGATGCCATACTCTCTTTGGTGGTTAAACCAAATCAATTAAGACCAAGGCTCTGATACGACTTGTTGGATTGTCAGTAGGTCTAGAGGGGGTGATTAGACTACTTGACAAAATAAAAACCTATACTTTTCCCAATTTTAGTTCTTGGCAAGTTTTAGGAAGTCACACAAGTCAAGCAACACCCTACACATGCAAGTCTAGATAGTTGGCAGCGGAAAGTAAAGACTTTGCATATGAACAAAATGGGGGGATCAAAAAAATCAAACGCAATGAAGACACGGTGATTTGTGACGTGGTTCTGATACGTTGCGCTATCGTACGTCTACATTGATGGAGACTTCAACCCACGAAGGCTAACAGCTGCGTCCACGAATGGTCCACGAAGAAGGAACCTTGTCTATGCCATCATGGCTTCCATGTACGAAAGACTAGCCTCACTCGGAGTAGATCTTCACGAAGTAGGCGGTCTCCTTGCTCTTATAAACTCCTTGGTTCAACTCCACAAGATTTGGAGGCTCCCAAGTGACACCTAACCAATCTAGATGACAGCACTCTCCAAAAGGTAACAGATGTTTGTTGTAGATGATGAACTCCTTGCTCTTGTCCTTCGAAAGATAGTGTCCTCAACACTCAATCACTCGATTTGGCATGGTATTAGGAGAAAGATTGGAATGAAAAGCAATTTGAGGGGGCTAAAAATCAAGGATCAAAGGTCAAACTGAAATCCTCTTGGTTTCAATACAAGTGTAGGTGGTTCACTCTCAGAAAATGTATATGGGAAGTGGTAGTTTCCAGCAACTCGGGTAGGGTATATATAGCCATGACCAAAAATCTAACTGTTACACACCTTTATGCGCAACTCGGCGGGGACCGGGTGAAACCACTCAGTGAGACCGACCAGTGCAAAAGGTTTGAACTTTAGGCATTTCGGTGAGACCGATGGACGATGACCTAAGTACTTTCCACACTTTGGTGACACAGATTGAAACCACTCGGAAATTTCGAGGTGAAGTTGATTAGTTATAGAAGGTTGGCGCGCGCACTTCGTTGGTTCTGAATGTCATCTCGGTGAGACCGAGTCGTTGGGGTTTAGGCAGTGGCTCTGTCAAGTGTATCTCGGTGGTCCGGGAAGATGTGTAACGGTGGGACTGAGATTGACTTTAGGGTTTTGGACAGGTGGGAATGTGAGGGTGTGGTTGAGTTTTTGAAGCAATATCTCTAAGCACTTGAGCAAATGAGTCATGACCAAAACATCATCCCCTTTTAATAGCATTGGTTTTTCCTATGATCGTTGATCACTTAACTAAAACGGTAGGGTCTTGAAGCTTTTGTCAATGCTTTGTCCTTTGCATTTGATGAGTCCACATTCATATCTCATTGTCATTCCTAATTGAACTTTCCTGGAATATTCCTTGAGTAGGCATTAGTTCAATGATGTATATGCTGTTAAGGATTACCAAAACTATCCGGTGATTAGTTGCACTTTCATTGTCCTTCTTCAACTTTGATGGAGGATTTAGTGATTTGGGATGTGTTCCATGATCATGGAGCCAACAAATATGAAAACTCTCAATTTTGCGTTGCCTCTTGTACCTCCATGAATTTATGGAGTGCATTCGTAATGATTATGGAGGCTGCCTTTTTATGGCTCTGCTAGAGTTGCTCTATGTAGATCTAGTCCCCAAAAATTGTCCACTTGAGATTATCAAATGTTCGTTGCTAATACAGATTGCGTCGCTCAAGTTAAACGTACACCGTACAATAATAAGTGGAAGTAGTAGTTGGCAGCTCATCATGAGTAGACAGCCATCTTATCATCAACACATGGGCATTCATAATATTCCCGTAGGTGTATTACGATTTTTTAAACCTACCGAAGACCTATATATTTTTAGTGGAAAACTGCCAAAACTGAGGGTTAGGAACATGTCTGGTGAATAAACGGAGGCCACTTGGCATTTAAATTGCCACTTGCCTACGGCTATCTTGTGCAAGCAAAGACTCAAAGAGCGACCCGTCTTCAATTTGAAAATATCTCAAGTACATGTTAGCCGGAGAATTTGCGGATGCAAGCAATGCAAAAGGGGAGGTTTTAAATGAGATTATCATACTTGGATGAATCATTTGAGGCGGCCAGCTTCCTTAGTTTCAGGGCACTACACGGCGGCAGTAGGTGGCGAGAGATCATCGTGGTATATCATATCTTATCCAAATGCTCAGATATACTAGTATACACGTGCGGTTGCTTCACAGTTTTGGTGGATCTGCCTGCGTACATACGTAGGACCGCAAGAAGAAAATACGTGCATATTGCATTTGGCTCAGAGCCGTCCCACCAATCAGCTTAAGGGAGTTGCTTTTGGCTACTTGCGTTGTGTAGCGTGGTACCCCATGCACAACAAGTGAAGCAACAAATAATTTGATCGTATTTGAGTTTGGACCATTTTGCCTCTTCTCTGCAGTGGATTCGAAGTAATGAACGACCAAGCCAAGTGATAAAATACTACTACAGCAAATGATCGAGATTCTTTTTCTGTACAACCTGTTTGAATTTGCTTGCTCGCCAAGTTGCACGTGGAATGGGTCACTTTCCGTTGATTGTTGTGAACGTTGGAACGGATGAAGTGTAAGCAACTGGGATCTCATCTTAATCGGGGGTCAACTGGTGTCTGATGAATCCGCGGAATATATACATTCGGGCCATGCAGTTTGAAAATGTAACCAGCAAAACCCGCCAGTGCATTAATGACCAGATCAGCACTGACATATTTCGTATGGGAACTAAAGTCGGTAGACCAATATGCGATCCATAGCTAGGTTCATGACTAAAGAAAGCTATGCCATGCGATTAATCCGCCGTACGTACTCTACTTGTTGACCAGATTAGTAGCCCGTTGTAAACTTGTAATCGGAATGTAGATGAGTTTGTGCTGGAGTTATTTTTTTGTTCTTTTCCCGGGGAGTTTGAGCTGGAGTTGACCTCGCACGAGCATCTAGCCGTTGAGCAGCAGAAGTTGACTACCTGTCTACTGTCTCTGCGGTGTTGCTCATAGAAAATTGGGCGACCAAGATGTTTCAGGGAATCAGATACTTTGAGGAATACACTAGTAGTTCTTTTAAATCATCTTCTCTCTTTTCCCCCCTGAACATGCATTTTAATTGGCCGGCCTCGTGGTTTTTCTTGGTTTTTTAGAATGCGCGGCATCCAGCAGCAGACTGCGTGTCACACATGCTGCGCCCATGGAATGCATGGATTCGTGTTCTTTTCTCCCAGGGGAAGGAATCGGCACTTTGCGTTGTCTACAACCCTGTTTAAACAAGGCCCGTGCCAACGACCTGAGCTGCGGCTCGGTGGGTGTGACGGACGTGCCAAGGAAGGCCAAGCAGGTCCAGGCTGGGCATGGAGGCGGCGCCCATGGTATGTACGTATTCTACAAGCCAACCAGCCGGCTGGAGTTCGCCGTGGTAAACTGCAAAGCCAAGCTTCGGTCTGCTGGCTAGTACGCCGCCCCGCAACCGACCGGGCTTCTCGCCGTACGTGCGTGCGCTTGCGAGCCGCGCGATCTTCTCGGACATAGCCACGGCACGTGCACGCGGAGGCGGAGGCGGCGACCTCGCCCGCCCGCCCGCCCTTGTCTTGGACAGCGCGCAGCCAGCGCCGCGCGCGCGCGGAAGTCGTCGCCCGCCTCTCTCTGCGGTCCATCGGCATGGCCGCGCGTCCATATGGGCGGCATGGCCGCGCGTCCATATGGGCGGCATGGCATGGCAGGGGCCATTGGACCAGGCTTCTTGGCCTTGGCGTGCATGCATGCATGCGCGGGTGCATGCATCCGGCATCCGGCCGAAGCAGCAGGTCCTGCGCTCGCCCCGCGCTGTGCGGTGCCGGTGCGGACAGAGCGCGCCATGCATGCATGGCCCGCGCACAGTGGACGCTATCCCTGTGTTTTTCTTGTTTTGTTGCGTAACGAACGGGCCGCGCATGGTGGACTTTTGGGACGTACGTACTTCTTGTGTGTAGTACAGTCTCCCCCCGGAGCTTGTAGGGGCTAGGACTTCTACCCAAGCATATACCCTACTCTACCTAGGTCTGGCCTGATAGTAGGAGTATATCGAAAGAAAAATTACCGGGCCGAAAGTCAAGAGTCTAGTAAATTAAGTAAATTAACTAGACTCTGTTGCACGGCCGGGCTACATGGAATGACTTTCGGATGAGCGCCACCTGCATCCTGCATGCACGCCTGCTCACTGTGCATGCCTGGATGCAGCTGGCCAGTTGCCCTTGTTTTTCTCTCTAGGCCGTAGCTACACAAAAGCCCACGGGCTCGGTAGACTCAGGAGCTACTTCTGCTAGTACTCCAGCGAATCAGAAGAGAATGTGTTTTCAGGACTTGACTTTATTCAGAGAGATTTTCAGGACATGACCTGCCTGAAGAAAAGCAAAAAAAAAAAAAAAAAAAAGACACCCTCCGTTTCGCGCCTTTTCTACGGACGACCGTCCACCAACCTTAATTCGGAGATCCATCGACTGAACTTCACGTTCCTACCACCACGTCAGATCAAAATATTTCCAGGTGCCTCTCGCTCTCACTCTCAGAACCAGCGGCTCCGACACGCACGCGGAAGCATGAAATTACAGGCAAACGGCGACCTGTGAACATGCAACAAAAGGAAATCATGAGGAGTTGAACCATGCCATCATTCCGTGTACTCCAGAGAGGCAACCATTTTACATGGACCAGCGCCCGCGACGCAGCCATCCAAAGATCACTTTGCTCCCGGGGGACACAGCGCAGTTTATTTCCTTGAGGGAAGATCCGCATGATTCTCCTCCCAGTTCCACTTCCACCACGCACTCTCCAAAAGGCTTCTCAAGCTGGTGCCTAGATTTCCTCCCTCCCCACCCGGCCAAAAGCTTGCTCGCCGGAGCACATCGCCGCTGCCTGCCGGTACTACCACACACACACACACACACACACACACACATGCACTACCGGCGAGGTAGTGTGGGTGTGTGTGGGTGGGGAGGTGAGGTGAGAAGACACCACAAGATTGACCGCAAACGATGGCCATGCGTGAAGCTACCTATCTACACTACACCGCACCGCACGCTTGCAGCATGCAAGTTGCACCCTGCATGCAGCGGCAGCGCCAATGCCGACGGCGATCCAAACAAAACAAATACTACTAGTACTACACGCACAGCGCAGCGCAGCACACCATCCGCTCCAGCTCCAGCTCCACTACGATAGCCTGTCTCCCTCCTGTCTGCCCCTGGGGGATCCCGATGCCGCCATGGCTTGGACGACGGACCATCATTGCTTGCACTCACCGGACAAGAACACGTCACCCCCACTGGCCTGGCGCACTCTACCTACATCCAGCGGAGTCTAGTATCCATCTGGGATCGTCTTTCTTTGGTCCGTAGTGCCCGGTAGGGCACGCTACAGGCTAAGCCAAAGCAGCAAAGCGCGCGGTGAGACGGGTCGATACGTGCGCGGCTTACGAACACACCGCCCTACCCAGTGGCTCCACAGGCTCGGGGGTTGGGTGGATAAAGTCGTGTAAATGGCCAATCAGGCTGCGTTAGCCCGGTGGATGTACGTGTTTTAGGGCGCACCGGCGCACCGAAACGGGAGGCGATGGGCCGGTCCACGACCCCGTGCTGCTCGCTGCGCCGGCGATCGAGGATATGCGGTGGTGGTGGCCGTCATGCCGGCGTCATAGTGCGGGTGTGTGGTGTGTGCCGGCTCATCTTTCTTAGTATCGTTAACCGCAACCGGAGCCGATCTGGTGGACGGCCGAGATTGACACACGTGCATTACATGCACTCATAACTACTCCGACGTTCAATACGTAGTACTTGAGGAGGCCCATGGTAGCGCGAAAAGGCGTTTGTTTTCGTGAGGAATATATGTGCGGAAAAGGACAAGGAAAATGAGAGGAAATGCCGGCCAAATATGCCGAATATGTACTGCCATCCCTGAGAGGAACTCCAAATATTCCGATGCAAATCCGACGGAAGATAACCCCGCTTTTGATGTGGAACTTCACCATCCGCGTAAAAAGCTCTACTATTTCTGTACGAAGAGGCCTACTTCCACGCCAGGATAGCCATACAGTGGCCGTCACATAATTCCTCGAAACCAGACATAAGATCCTCCAAGCTAGCCCAAGGTATCTGATGCCATCGGGTGAGTGATGGTGAAAACGTTTATGCCCACTGAGGCAAGGAAGCGCGCGCGTAGTGGAAATGCACCAGACCTGCGTCGTCATTCCTCTGCAAGCATGCCATGCATACAAGCAAGCGGCAGCAGGATTTGATTGAGGGGATGTGAGAACTCAATCCTACCGTGGAAACCAACCCTCCGGGAAGCAAGAGCTAATGGTGGATCTAGTAAAGTGACGGTAACTGGAGCCCGGTGCACATGTAGATGTAGAGATGATCAGGCTTTGGGACTTGGATTTTGGTTGACAGCAATCCAAAACTTGACGTTTAACAGCCGCTGTCAGTTCAGTCTCTGCCTACTAGAGGATGTCTTGAGCTTTTGGTGCAAGAACCACATGGGCCCGGCTGTTTTTGCCCTTCGATCGTGGTTTTTTTACTAGTTTTTTTTCCTCTTAACTGGGGACGACAAGTTGGATTATTGGGCCGTCCTACCTCACTCACAACGTGGCCCATTTCTCGTGTGTGAAATTATTGTTAGTACAAGCATCAGTCCGGCCATGTCATCATGTCGAGTGATGGATGCAATAAATTGATTCACAAGCATGACACATATTGCTTGGCTTCTTCTTTGATTCTTTTCACATCAGCCATCACCTTCAGTGTTCTTCTACCAAGAAGAAGCAAACAGGCTTGGCTATTGCCCACCGGGTAAAGGTTCTATTGTCCCTAGAAGGGATGTGTCTAGTTTTCCTATTAGTGCTAGTCCAATTCTTCAGTCTGAAACTGTGTGCACATTGCCAAGAGCAACTGTAGCAGAGTTGTCAAATAGCCTCAATTGACATAATAATCGCCGATATGGTCATTTTGGTGTTGGCAGCTATGAAGAAGGTCATGGTGGCTAAGATCAGATGATCGGTTAGACGGACAGGGCCTTGGTGGCGATGGTGTCAGCCAGGTGTCAGATAACTCTCAGAAGCAGCAGTGAGTTTGATCGTCCCAAGAAAATTTTTGTGGGATCCCGGATCCGTCGGCTCATTACCTTCATATTTACGGGATTACCCTTATTTTTGCCGACTCCCCTTTCCCTTGGCGCGAACCAACTTCGGGACGCTTCACTTCTCGCCTCCCGCGCCGCCGCCGCCACCACCACCGCCGTCCCTCCGTCCACCCATGGCTCCCATGGCCGATCATGCTGGCACCGCCCCAACTCCTTCCGCCGCCGCCAACAAGAGGAAGCGGAGGGGAAGCCACCTCGTCCAAGGGAGCCACCTCGTCCAAGGGAGGCAGCCGGCGCGACACCACCCTTTTTTGGCCCCGCCCTGGTTCCACCATCAAGGCCGCGGGCGGGAGGAACAAGACCCCTTCCACCGACCCGTCTGGTGTGCGGGCGAAGACCGCGAGGAAGAAGGCGATTTGCGGGATGGGTTTACGGGATCTGTTCCGCTGGAGGGTTCCCGGTGCCGTAAAAAAGTTTTCTAGACGCCTTTAAACGGTTTTTGAAGGACGAGCGTATACCTGATTTGCTAGAGATACTCTTAGTTGCAACTTTAAGTGGGGAATCGGGGAAGAAACGTTGTAGTCAATGATAAGCGGGACCGGCCTGCAAGAAATTTTGGAGACTACTTTATGAGAATTCTTAGTTGGTGCAGTGCCTCGACAACATTCATAATAGTATGATGCGCTTTTCGTAACTTATATAGTGATCGCACACATGACAACTCTGCTAGAGTTGCTCCAGGAACGAAAGGACAAACAAGAGGTGGATTTGTGGAATGGCCGCATGGTCGTCCGAACTTAGAAATGAGTAGAGTCCATGCCGCTTGCTAAGCTATTCAATTGCTTATGACGCAATGGCTAATAGTCTTATACCGATCAAGATAGGACGACTAATTTAACAGCTAGCTACGGAACAAAGTCGAGCATGTTCTCAGCCAGAAAAAAAAATTGCACGCTGGATTGCCCTACGGGCACTCACTATTAAATCCCCCTCACCTTGACAGCTTGGCCACGAAAACACTTTTTCACCATCACAACCTTCTGTTTTCGTGAGATCCCATCTAGGAGGCTTTTCCAACATCCTGCCGGAGGGGGATTCGATCACGGAGGGCTTCTACACCAACTCTATTGTCCTTCCGATGAAGCGTGAGTAGTTTACCTCAGACCTACGGGTCCATAGCTAGTAGCTAGATGGCTTCTTCTCTCTCTCTCTCTCTCTCTCTCTCTTTCTCTTTGATTTTCAATACCATGTTCTCCTCGATGTTCTTGGAGATATATCCGATGTAATTTTCTTTTGCGGTGTGTTTGTCGAGATCCGATGAATTGTGGATTTATGATCAGCTTATCTATGAATATTATTTGAATCTTCTCTGAATTCTTTTATGTATGATTTAATATCTTTGTAATTCTCTTCGAATTATCAGTTTGGTTTGGCCAACTAGATTGGTTTTTCTTACAATGGGAGAAGTGCTTAGTTTTGGGTTCAATCTTGCGGTGTCCTTTCTCAGTGACAGTAGGGGCAGCAAGGCACGTATTGTATTGTTGACATCAAGGATAAAAAGATGGGGTTTACATCATATTGCTTGAATTTATTCCTCTACATCATGTCATCTTACTTAATGTGTTTACTCTGTTCTTCATGAACTTAATACTCTATATGCAGGCAGGAGTTGGTCGATGTGTGAAGTAATAGTAGTACATGAAGAATCGTTTCGGTCTACTTGATACGGACGTGATGCCTATATTTCATAATCATTGTCTTAGATATTGTCATAACTTGTCGATTTTCTATCAATTGCTCGACAGTAATTAGTTCACCCACCGTATTATTTTCTATCTTGAGAGAAGCCTCTAGTGAAACCTAAGGCCCCCGGGGTATATTTTCCATCATATAAGTTTCCGGTCTACTATTTTTCATCTTATTAGTTTCCAATCTACTATTTTGCAATCTTTTACTTTCTGATCTATTAACCAAAAAATCCCAAAAATATTTACTTTATCGTTTGTTTAGTTTCATCTATCTCTATCAGATCTCACTTTTGCAAGTGACCGTGAAGGGATTGAGAACCCCTTTATCGCGTTGGGTGCAAGTTGTTTGATTGTTTGTGAGGGTATTGGTGATTTGTGCGTTGTCTCCTACTGGATTGATATCTTGGTTCTCTAACCGAGGGAAAAATTATCTCTACTTTGCTGCATCACCCTTTCCTCTTCAAGGGAAAACCAACGCAAACTCAAGAAGTACCAGTAGGTCAAAGCTATGGAAATTATTGGCAAAGAATCAAGAACAAATATCACCAAATGATGTCATTCCTTCCAGGCGAACCTTGAAGTCACTTGGGATATCATCAACAAAAATTGTGGCCGTTGGAGTGGGTGCGTGGAGCAAATGCGGAATGCACCTCCAATTGGCATCACTATTGATGGTTATGTGAGTATTTCTTCATCTTGATGTCTTTGGCCGTGTTGATATGAAGAGTATGAGCTCATACTTATCTCAATGTTTGTGTGTAGGATCGCATCGCCAATGAGTACTACAAGCAAACCCCGGGCATCAACGGTCGGTCGTTCAATCTTCATCATTGTTGGCGATAGCTCCGGGATAGTAAGAAGTGGAGGTTGAGAGGCAAAGAATGTCCCCCAAAGAAAGGCATCAAATTCAAAGATAAGGATGATGATGATAATGATGATGCACCAAGAGGAGGAAGAATCAAAGACAAACTGGATGGAAACAAGAAGGAGAAAGCAAGAGTCAAGAGGACAGCCAAGGCAATCACTTTGAGGGATCAAATTGGTGAGATGGTGAAGATGAAAGAGGCATTGTTATCCAAGCATTGGGATGCTAAAGTGGCCATGGCCACGAAGAAAGAGAAGCACGAGGAGGAGAAGTGGGAGAGGTTGTGTGCCTTCGAGGAGTGCAAGATCGCCCTAGGGGAGCAAAAGAGGAAGGACGAGAGGACCGTCGAGGAGGACCGGTTAATGATGATGAACCCGAAGGGTATGGATGCAAAGACAAGAGAATTTTAGGAGATGAAAAGAACGAAGATCATGTGCCGGAGGAAGATGGAGCTTCAAAATCTTATGGCCGCTGGTGGTGTTTGGTTTGGAGAGAGTTTTGCTTTCGACAATGTTGGTGGAGGTGGCTTTGGCATGGTGGTGGTGTTGGGTTTGGGGGTGGTGAAGGGTGTGGAGGGCTCAGCATTGGGGGTGTTGGTGCCAAGGGTGGTGGTGTTGGGTTTGGAGGTGGTGGAGGGGGTGGTGGCTTCGGCAATGATGGTGGAGGTGCGTTTGGAGGTGGTGTTGGTTTTGGCCATGATGGTGGAGGTGGGGTTGATGCTTCGGTAAACCATGTGGATGACGGCGGCGGCGGTGGTGCTCGTTCTCTGGTCCAAGTTGAAGATGGTTGTGGTGGTGCTCGTTCTCCGGTCCAAGTTCATGAAGATGATGGTGCTATGGGCGGTGGTGACGATCTTCACAACAATGTGGATGTTGCTTGATTTATCCATGACCGATGATCATTTGAGCATGTTTTGTTTAATCATATATTTCTAAGATTAAACTTGCTATCTCGTATGTTGTGCATGATTTTGGATGTGATGAACTGGTGATGTATATATAATCATTTTCATCTATTCAAATGCAAACACTTGTCAAAATTTGTGCTATGGTTCTTTTTTTGCGGTACCGCGGGCCCCTGACGCGGAACAGAATTCGTAAACACGTCCCTCAAAACATTTGCTAGACAAGTTTACTGGAGCTGTTCCACCGGAGGGTTCACAGTACCGCAAAAAAGTTTTACATGCGCCCTTATACTGTTTTTGATGGACGGGCGCATACCGGATTTGCTAGAGATGCTCTTAGTTGCAACTTTAGGTGGGGAATTGGGGAAGAAACGTTGTAATCAATGATAAGCGGGGCTGGCCTGCAAGAAATTTTGGAGAGTACTCTATGGGAACTCTTAGTTGGTGCAGTGCCTCGGCAACATTCGTATTATTACTAGCAAGATGTCCGTGCGTTGCACGGAACATCAAGGTGCATTTATATGAGTAGTTTATCTTATGGGAGATAAGGATGAACGAGGAAATGCCTTATCTGCAAATGTGGAGAGGGGTGCGGCTATCCTTCTACAAACTTTGCCATAATTTTTCTTCCTATGCGTCAGATATATCTCGGACGATCTATATTGCAGGATGGCAGGCACACCATCATCATCAACTCTTTTTTTTATAAGAGTAGAGATGATGCACTCTTCGTAACTTATATAGCGATTGCACACATGACGACTCTCCAAGAACGAAAGGACAAAGGAGAGGAAGATTTGTGGAATGGCCGCATGGTCGTCCGACTTAGAAATGAGCAGAGCCCATGCAGCTTGCCAAGTTATTCAATGGCTTATGACGCAATGGCCAATAGTCTTAGGCCTACCGATCAAGATAGGACGACTAATTTAACAGCTAGCTACAGACCAAAGTCGAGCATGTTCTCAGCCAAAAAAGAAAAATCAGTAGGCTAGATTGCCCTACGGGGACTCACCATTAAAAATCCCCATCACCTTGGCGGCTTGGCCTCTAACTACAATCGGCCCGCGTCACTGTCTGCCCTCTCAAGAGCGACCGGCAACCACGCCGCGAATCTTTTGACAAACTGTTCACAAATCACCGCATATACAATGAAAGATTTTGAACGCTATCTCAGACGCTTCTGCGGGCTGCGACGACCGACCGACTGCCATGTGTGCTCTGTCGGGGTGGGCATAATTACACGAGAGAAGGCTTGCAGGTGATGAAAATCTTGTACCGCATGCAGTGCGGCAGAAGCAAGCGGCGGAAAATCGATGCGGTCTCGAGTGCTTGGACTCCATGGGTTGAGCGTCCGTTTTCTCTTGATGTCCAATGATGGTGCCGGTGGAGAAGAGAGGCCGGGGGTCGCTCGAGCGGACGGCTCCAACGGGCAAAGCACCAAGCAGACGACTGATGGGGGCCTTGGCGCGCAGCGTGATGGGAGTCCCCGCGCCACACGACCCGAGCGTGCACATGGGCCGATCGGTGTCTGTCGAGCGTCGCGGTCTGGGATCAAACGGCCAGGATGCGCGGCCCGTGCGGTGCGCTACAGGCGCACGGGATGGGATGGAGATGTCGGGGTGGCGGGGTCCCTCCCTCCGTCCGTCCGTCGGACCGTGACAGAGCATCGCGCGTGTGGACGAACATCCGTGCGGTGGGCGCCCGCCCTCGTGCCCATCGTCGTCCCGCCGGCGACGTCACTGTTGCTGCGGATCAGCGATGGGGTGTCACCGTGGAGCCGGCGACCGGGCGTCCATCTCCCGCTGTTCCGCGATGGCCGGCTTCCCGGAAGGAACGAACGAGCGCCAGCCTCGCCGCGGCGGGCCCAAACGAGCGCTGGCCGCATGGCGACGGGATCCCCCGGCCCAGACGCTGTCTCGCCACTCGCCAGGCAGCGAGTATAGTAGAGTAGAGTACGACGGCAGCGGCACAGTGCGAGCCGGATACGGCATGGGGAGCCTGAGAGCCACTGTTGGCCTGCGAAAGCAAGGCGCACGAGCAGCACAAGCAGCAGCAGCAGCGACGACGGATCGGTCGACCGATCTGGGCAATCATGGCGCCCATTATTAACGGGGTTTTGGACGGGCACCGGCGGATTCTGCCGCTCAACCATCCCCATCCGGCCCACCCACAGCAAGCTCTTCCCCCATCTCTGACTGAAGACTCTCTCCGACGATGCGTCTCGCAGCTCTCAGGAACAGGCTGGTGCGGCGTGGCGCACGGCCTGCCTGCCTGTCACGAGTAAACAAACCACAAGTGCGGCGCTTTGACCTTCGGGCTCCCGGAGGGGGGTTTTCACCGTTTTCTAGGGTTTTGGACTTGGAAAAACCTGGAAAAAGGTCTGGGGCGGGGCTAGAAAGCGCGCCTTTGTCCTTTTGGAAACTTTTGGAAAAGCGCCGCGTTTCTGCGCTTTCTGATGTGCAGCTGTGGAGTCGGGAGTGGGGCTCCGGATTCAGGTGGCAGTGGAAGAGGCACGCACGGTGTGGTAGCAGTAGGGGTACCGAGGAACATGATCGGGATGACAACAGTGGCCGTCGTTTCCAGTCGAAGCCGTCGATCCGTCCTAGGAGTGCTTCTAGGGGGCATCGGGCGAGTGAATCTGAGCTGTGATCATGGAGGCGATGATGGCCTCGGCCAATCCAACCCGGTGGCGGGGCTCGTCGGGACTTGCGGGCGGCAGACACTGCGTCCTGACGTCGACCGGCATCTATTCCCGTCCATCCGCACCGCACCTAACCTAACCTGAGCCGGCGGACGTAGCGGTAGCGGTGGCTACTTCTCACTAATTGATCCCCTGCCTTTCATTCCCCTTATCTCTTCTCTTTACTCTTTATTACCGCCCATGTTTCCTACTGGTGCTACGCTAGCTCTTCAGCTAACGTGAAGGAAACAGCCGGCTTTCTACTTTCTAGTAGATGGGTATATATATCAGCAACTACCTAGAGTAATGTTCTGCTTTGATGAGGTCTCTTCGATGCAACATATGCCATATTGCCTTTCCTGCCAGGATAGTGTTGCCTTTCACTAAGTCTGGTTTGGCATGATGTTATGTTATGATGTTAAGACAAAGGTTTAGGCACTGTTCGGCAACCGTCCACTCCCCCACTGCGGAGTGGAGCGCGTGGAGCGCCATTCTAGCCACTCCTCAGATTATAGCTGCATGTCACTCCGCTCCGGAGCGGAGTTGGGGAGTGGGAGGGAATCCGAACGGGGCCTTAGTACGGCAGCGCGAGGCCAATTCTTGGGATACGTGAGGTGTAGTCATTAAATTTCAATATGAACATACTACAGTCTACCTTCAGAGTCAAGAGAGTACTATTCTTCCTTTTTCTTTTTTGAGGTGATTTAGTACTGAGGCACACGGATGTGCTATTCTAAATGGGCTCACATCTTAGCCCATTTGTTACCGGCCTGTTTTTACAACAAAATGGCCAGCACAAAACGGGTACGTGATCGCCTGAAAAGAGGTAATAGTGGGCCACCATATCAGCTCTTCGCTGCATTCGCTCGTTCGCTACAGTTGCTTGTCATTCTTTTTTTCTTCTTTTTCTCGTTTTAAAAATTTTATTTTTATTTTTGAACTGAAAAATATCATACTTACTTCAAGGAAAATGGAGAACTCAAAAAAACTTAATGGGGTGTAATTGTTTTGCTAGCGTAACTTAAAAAATGTTGATAGCTTTAAAAAAATGTCTTGTCATTTTAAAAATGTTCACCCACTTAAAAAAATCTAAAATATGTTTATACTATGTACAACATGTTCATGTAATTCAATAAAAATGTTAAACGTGTTTAATATTTTTTCCTGATGCATATAAAAAGTAGACATCGAAGCTTATATTTAGAAAAATGTTAATCATGTATATGAAATATGTTAAACATGTATAAAAATATATTTTAAAAATATACCACACATGTAAAATGCGTATGAAAACAATTGGCATCAAAACATATATTTGAAAACAAAATGTTATTAATGTATTTGAAAAATGTTAAAATGTGTATAAAAATGTTTGGTTTGTATACAAAAAATTTACAATGTGTACGAAAAAAGCAGACATAAAAATTATAGTTAAAAATGTAATCATGTATATGAAAAATGATAAATATGTATAAAAATATTTTTAAAATACATACAAAATATGTAAAATATGTATGAAAGCAATAGGCATCAAAACGTATAATTAAAACGAAATGTTAATAATGTATTTGGAAAATGTTAAAATGTGTAAAAATATCGTTTCATATGTATACCAAAAATGTACAATGTGTACGAAAAAAGTAGAGATCAAAACATATATTTTAAAAATGTTAATCATGTGTATTAAAAATATTTAGATGTATACCATGCAGTGTATATGAAAACAATATATTTGACAACAATAGACATCAAAACATATATTTTAAAAAATATTAATCATGTATTTAGAATAATATTAAACATGTATTTAAATAATGTTCTTGATGTATACGAAAAATGTACATGGTGTAAGAAAAATGTAGACATGCGTTTAAAAAAGGGAAAAAAATATAAAACAAAGAAAAGGAAAAAAAGAATAAAACAAAGAAAACAAAAAAAGAAACAAAGAAAACAAGAAAACCGGAGAAAACCAAGAAAGAAATAAAAAACCAAAGGAAATAAAGAAAAAAAATCAGTGAAGACCATGAAAGTAAGGAAGAAAACGAGTGAAAAAAAAGATGAAAAAGAAAGGAAAAGGTAAAAAAATCCTTAAAAAACTAGAGCAGAGCAAACTATAGCGACACGAACAAGTTGCACTAAGGGGCCATATGCCCGCACTTTTCAGGCGAGATGGCTGCTATACTCGCTGTAAGCGAGATATAGTATTCGCGGCACAAAATGTCACCAAACTGGAATCCTCGTGAAGAAAATCCGATGGCACAAAAGGATCGCCCTAAAATGGTTCAGGCCTGTTACTTTTTGTGGATGCATGATTCATACCGTTTTGCCTCTATTCTTCGGTATGAAGAATTGGATATTCAAAATGCACAACTCCTATTCTACCGTTTTGATTCATACTTGGTAGTTTTGTTGCATGCCTCTAAGTTTCTCTATTTCACGTACGACTAAAATTCCTCAGAACTGCTTTATAGCCATCATTATTTTTCAGTATACCTAAGTATTTCATATTTTTGAAGAATTTGTTAAAATCTCTCATTCACCCCCTTTGTCGATAACTTTGATCCTACAGGAAGAGCAACACGAGAGAAATATCAATGTCAAGAGCCCAAGACAATCGTTACAACTAGATTGACACAGGAGAGAGTTAGCGGCATGATTAACACAACAACCTGCACCTGTTATTCTTGTACTAGCTGAAAACATTTTGAGAATGCCAATACCACTGACAGCCTTGAATGTTTTAAATTTCTCTAAGCTTCTCCATGGATAACGATATATCTCCATCTTCTTCCTTCAGCAGCCAGATCAATTAGAGTGGTATTTTTCGAGGCCAATTGCAAATGCAAAAAAATTAAATGGTAGATTGGGATTACACATGAGAAATGGCAAAGTGCAACAAACTTTGCAAGATTTATAACTGGCGCCGAGCAATCCAGCAGCGGTGTTCCTTCTCGTACACTGCTTCAGGCTGAGGGGTCAAAGCTTCCTACATTGCATGGAATATGTAGGGATTTTGTTACTAGTCGGATGCAGATATCAATGTATTTTTCAGGTACCCAGTGATCTTTCGTACTACAAGAACGGTGTGGGAACATATAGGCTGGAGTATATAAGCTAGTGACTAGAGTCGCGAGGTGAAAATAATCCTGCCAGGAGCTACAGACTACTTACAATGGAACCAAAGATCGTCTATATCAATCTCACCTTCCTCTTCATGTCATCTTTCTTCTGCCTTTTCATCACCTTTGTTGGCCATTCAGCGGCAAGCTTTTGGAGTTCTTCTTTCACGAATGGTTTCTTCTGATCAGGCAGGTGCTACAGGCACTCAAAAGTTGTCATCAGGCAAATGGGCGATTGCATAAGAACTGACTAACAGCTCTTTTGGCATCAAGATTTCCTAGAGTTGTGAAAATATTTGTACAAACTCAAAAAATGCCAATAATAGCATGAGATAGAAAGGCTTCAGGAACCACCAAAGATGGTAGGGAATTAAGAGTGACGAAGAGCCAACAAATATCTAGCAATTGGAATTATGCAACCAACCCTGTGAAGGAGTTAATGGTGGCAGAGGCATTCTCTGGCTTGCGTTCGAACAGAGACCCCTGCAATAAGACAACTCATAATGGGTCTCATACAGTCATACTATAAGTAATTAATACAGTTTTATGTTAAACATGATGGGAGTGTAACATTAATGTGAAATATTAAAAGTTACAGAAGTGAACAAAATCCAGAAGTAATCAATACAGTTTTATGTTAAACATGATGGTAGGAGCAATTACCTTTGCACATGCATAACCTGTTGTAAGAGTATAGTGTTTCATAGATTTGCCTCTCAGGCTATTTTTCTCTCGAAACGGAGGTATAGACTGAGTCTCCTGCAGAAGCACAAATATATTAGTAAAGCATTTTTCACAGAACAAAACCTTGTACTAACTACAAAATGCGAATGTTTAGTTTAAAAGTTTAAACAGCGACAGCAAATCTACAATTTGACTGCTAAACAACCAAAAATGGTTATTATCAGAGACAACATCAAAACCCAAAACTAATAGAAACATTTATCTAACTGTTGTGGTGGACATTTTCTCATGCATGTGCATGCTGAATGCTTACATGTTGAGAGAAATGGAAGGTTAATGGGTGCTAGCTATTTAGATATAGAAGATTTTTTGCTGCTTTTAGGCCCAGAACAACAAGGCATCTCCAACACAGCTAGGTTTAGGCTTAGGTTGACTGTTACACTATAATTTTCATAAGAGTAAAACTGCTATCTGCAGAAACAAATTAAAACTTTGCGCTCTCCGCAACAACAAATTAAATCTCTGCTCTCGGCAAAGAGAAAATTATGTGTTGATATCTGCATCAAAAACCATAGAAATTCCTGACGATGAACACATCTGAGGGAGGAGAAAACAAGGAAAACCCTGAACACGTCCAAGGGAGGAGAAAGCAAGGAAGCACGCTGCCGCCATCTTCTCCGAACCGTTGCGCTGCCTCCACCCCTCCCACCTGAGCCACCGCTGCCTCATATTCATGAGCAAGAGGGTTAGGAGAAGTGCCTTGGTTTTTTCTTTTGGCACAACATTCAGGTAGAATTCACAAGATGTAGGGGAGAGGATTTTACCCCGGTGGAACCCGATGGTTTGGGAGGGAATATGCGAGGTGTAAACCCAGCCAGATTTGTAATGCTGACAGAAATTGAAGAGGTTGTTCGACCAAGTTTCGGGCCCGGTCCAAACCAAGGCAGGGCTAACCAAACAGGGCAAAGGGGGAAATCCCACCGGGAGGGATGCCGCGGCACGGGTAGCGAAAGGTGCACACATATGCGCCTTAGATTTTCCAAGCATGCAATATATGGTACTCCCTCTATTCCATAATAGTTGCCTCTGATATAGTACAAACTAATATGGAACGGAGGGAGTATATTTTTGCATTAACCCCCTTTCCTTGACATATCAAATAGTAGAATAATAAAATGTATATGCAAACTAAGACTACCAGCTATTTCATCAACAAGAAAATTACAAGCTTTACAAAGGAGCGGCAAGCCACACTGGCATAGCACAAGCCACGGGCATTGTGCCTGCAACCTAAAGTATGCTATGGGTCCTCTTTGCAAAAATTTGGCTAGATAAGCTACATTTTCCACTGAACCAAGCAAGCGGCACTTCAGTAACTTGTCCTAGATGACCCCACTGCAGCATCATATATAAATCGGCTTCACATCATTGGCCCCAAAGCTTAATCCACAGGAAGGACATCTTCGCTGGCGGTTTCGAAGCAACTTCTGTATACAGTCATTGCAGAAAAGATGGTAGCACTTGGTGATCACGACCTAAACGGCACCGAAGAACGAGTTGTCAGATTTGATATGGTGGCCAAGGTTATACTCCCTCCGTTCCGAATTACTTGTCGCGGGTATGGATGCATCTAGATGTATTTTAGTTCTAGATACATTCATTTATGCGACGAGTAATTTGGAACGGAGGGAGTAGAAATGAAGGCAGCACTATTCACCTCTTTCTGTCGGTCGCGGCAGACACCGCACTTCAATATTCCCCTGTACTCATTGACCTCCTGATGAACCTTTTCCAACAACGACGAGGCTTCTGTCTTCACTCTAAGAGAACTAGCTTTCCTTGACATCGATTCCAAGTCATCCTCAATTCTCCTCTTACTAAACCTGGAAAACATCATTCAACTTGTGACACGAAGAAACTTGGAAGTCACATGGAGTATGGAGAGAATAAATCTCTGTAAACAATTACCTATCCTTCTCTAGTTCTACAAGCAACCCAGCAACTTCTAGTCGATTCCTCCCAACCTTGGCTTGTACTTCATCCATTGACGGTCTCAATTGTTGAGCCTCTCCCTGTAGATCCACCAGCTTTCGTTGAGCATTGCCTGAAGATACAGAATGTCGCCGTCCATCCTCTGAAAGTCTCCCTATCTGCTCTGACCAAACTTTTAACTGCAAATGGGCAAGGAAAAACATGCGTTCAGCACTCCCTAAAATATGATGTTCTCCCTTTTATGCGTTAAAATTTACCTTGTCGTCTAACTGGGCAACTTTATCTTTGTAGAGATTCATCAAGCTCTTTGCCTGCCGTAAATTCCTGTTCAGGTTGCATACCCCTAAATGCAAAGTATCCTGTGCCTGTTTCACCTTAACGCCTTCCATAAAGATCTGTAGTACCATGTAATCATAAGATGGTGCAGTACAGGTCACTGTTCAAAAAGATTCTTATATTTCTATCTCCGACAAATAAAGATAAACATGACTCTAGAATGACCATGGTCGGTTTTTCTTGTGAAAGCTATGCTGATTAATCAGCCAAATATGCGCACACATTAATAATTTGAAGTTTTCTACACAACTTCAGTATGTAGCAGTAGCACCACACCTTCTCTCTGTTGTATAACCGTAGCTGTCATTTGTTGCTGAACAGAAGTTGGGAATGTAGGCAGACTGACTACAACAAAAACATTACTTATTTTCAAGATATTGCTCCATCCAACTTGAGCATGTGTTCACCATTTAGACAGACCATCATGCCAGTTCGACTATTCAAGCAAAGACCATCATACCAGTCAGTAAAAATAAAGTGATAAAATAGTATGTTGCAGAATAGTCGAACTGACTAGCTGGCAACAAAATGACATGGAAGATGATGTTGCCAAAGAAAATGGAACAGATTCTTGTGCTTTTGCGCAAAGTATGCCAGTTTCTGCTCCCTGCACGACCAAATCAAGAGTCATCATTGACCTTTGCTTGTGTTATCCATCTACTCCCTCCGTTCCGATTTACTCGTCGTGGTTTTAGTTCAAATTTGAACTAAAACCACGACAAGTAAACCGGAACGGAGGGAGTATTACCATACCAGTTTGTCACATCAACAAGAGATCAGCACTAATCCCACAGTCGCAGCATTGGCATGTTACTTCCATAAAAGACGATTGGCACAGGAAGGATCAGTTCCTTAGAAATAGATATAGAAAATAGCCAATTGTATTGGAGACTTGGACTCACGGCCTTGTCTCAGTCAACCCCCTCATCTTGCCTTTTATTTCTCCAGCCACCTAGATTTATCTCAGTCTGGATCAAAACCCACTGCCGAAGTGGCCTGGAACTGTCTGGGTGCCACTGGTTATTGGCTCAAAGTATATATATCGTTTGCATCTCCTCTTTTCTCCCATCTTCCTCCCTCCTCTATCCTCTTCTCTTTCTTGTCTGCCTTCCTCTCCAAGCAGTATGGGAATGCTTTGGATGCCATCCTAGCGCGTCTTCTCCCTTACAGCTGCTGCAGATCAGAAGGAAGCGGCATGGAGAAGGGTAGGCTACACAGATGGAGAGGCAGGCAATGTCCTAAATTTTCAAGCAGAAGGAAGGTGAGCATGGTGATTCACGGCAAGGCATCAACTCAAGTAGTGATGCTGACAGCTTTGGTTAGGGCGGGGTCAATGGCCTCGAGGAATTGACGAGGATACAAGATGTTTATTGTGTTGTCCTGGTTCAAAAAGCAAAGAGGAAGGATGCCACACTAATTCTGCCACACACACAGGGTCCACATGGCTGGCATTGGGGTGGTGCATATCTATACCAAACCGAAAAACCAAACCAGAAAAAACCATGCTGAACCAAAACAAAAGGTTTGGTTAGTCCAGTTTTGTAAACACAAAGGAGTTAGCGGACTGGGCCAGCGAGCTTGTATTCAGCTTGTAAGTGGTCGTGCGTGCTCATGAAATCAAGCCTAAGTTGATACTCGCAGAAGGGAACTTGAAGCCTGCTATTTGGTTATGTGTCTTGAAAGTTTAGTTGGTTATGATCTTATCCAGGTTTCATGTTGGTTATACAAGCACAATTTGAGTAATTATCCATGCTCAAAACAGAATTCTGTTGAAGTTTAGTACCAATATGTCTGGTTTCAACAAATAAACCAGGGGTTTAATCCGCCATGCTCAAAAGAAAAATATGATGCTCCAGCTCTACTTTTTTGTTAATCTGATGTCAGGAGATTATAATGCTCTGGTGGGTATCATGACAAAATTACCATTACCGACATGAAACCTGGATAAGATCATGGTGGCAATCTAAACCTTCTAGTTGCATATTTAAGTTACTGTTGGCATGTAGTTATGGGAACTGAAGTAAAAAACAAGCTTTAAGTGAAACCAAAGTCATCGTGAACATAAGTGGGTGGTTTAAGATTACACTAATTAATGTTGAAGACAAGGATACATCAACATGAACACAGAACAGCAACTGAGTCCATAAAATTACCTTTGTATTGTGGTCATCTCTCTCAATAATTTGCTGTAGCAATTGTTGATTTTGTGTTTGTATATCTTCATATGCTTGCCCAATACTCTGAAACGTCAAAAATAAGCATTTCTAGAATGCTGATTTTCTGTATTTTTTACAAAGATGTAGAGATGAAACATACCTCAATCTCTGACAGGTACGCTTCACCTTCTTCATGTTTTGATTTCAATAATTCAGATAAACTACCAATATCCCTGTAACGCACAGGAAATTCACCAGTAAGCACCTTTTTCACCAGTAAAAATAGATGACGTATCCAGCTTCTGCCTACTTCAACACATGTGATGTCATATCACAGCAAAGTGTAGAGATTCCAAATATCCAGTAGAGAAACTACATCGGATAAGTATAAATAAAATGTACCTTCTGGCACTCTCCATCTTCCCCCTTAATTCAGCAATCTCAGCTTCACCACTTGCTAGTCTCTGCTGAGACATTGCTTCAGCTTCAATGGCTGCCTTAACACGCCGTTCTAGCCTACTCTCATCAAGAGAAGATTTGAGGCTATGGACATGAGCCCATTCACAATATTCTCTATCTTTGGACTCCAGCAAATCTCTGTCACAAAACAATAAGGGGTGGACATCAGAACAGTAGAAGTTTGTTTTAGTAGGACAACTGAATTTGGTACGTACTCCCTCTGTAAAGAAATATAAGAGTGTTTAGATCACTAAAGTAGTAATCTAAACACTCTTATATTTCTTTACGGAGTGAGTAATAAACAACGTTTAAAAGCTCAATACATTTTTTCGGATGATCTGGTCTCTAGACTAAATAGGAGAACAAACATAGTGGAACACGATAAATTTTAGAAGTAGTTTCATGAAAGATTTCTGCTGTAATAAAACCACCTTGAATCAGTAGAATCGCGTTTATACATTTCCACAAAGAGCTTCAACTCGCAATTCGTTTGCCTTAGTTCACAAATCTACACAGCATGTGAATTCAATGGTTCAAGAATTCATAAAAACAACATGAACGGAAATTAAAGAAACTAACTAAAACAAGCCATTTCCTGATGGCTGGTGAAGACAATGGAATCCAAAAAAAAAAATCTAGTTAAATCAGCAATTTTTTAGTATCGGTACCCTGGATCGTAGATCCCTTATCTCAGATCCAGCATGAGCAGATCTACATAATGATTCGTTGATAGTGTGCTCCTGTAAAGCACAAAATGAATAGCTTGAATTTAACTGAAACAGTCACAAAACACTCATAAACTTCTTCAACAAGCTCGTAAAAAGAAATTTACCTTTCTAGCCAGAATATCAGAAACAGAGTGAACTTCGGCTCGCAAAGAATGCAATTCTGAAGCATCATCCTTGTACTTGGATAATTCAGTTTGCATGGCACCCATTTCTCCTGGCAGTGATGACACCAGCGCTTTAAATTCTGATATGATTTGGTTCCGACCTGAACATTGAAAGTGTTTACTTATTTATATTTGGATATGGCCAGAAGAGAATAACTCAATGCTGTTAGCAAAGTCAAATAAGAATCATCATACCAGGTTCTCTCGAAGATTCTTCAAGTTTCAGCGCAAGCATATTCTTTTCATCAACTACTTTCTGCCGATTCTGTTCTAAAACTGCAATGCTTGACTCACAATTCAGAGATACCCTATGAGGAATTCCAGACAGATCAACTTTTACATTAACTTCCCTTTCTTGCCATATCATTTTATCCTTATTGACCTGAAAAGGCAAGTAGAAGCTTAGCCAAACATTACATAGCTGAGGCTCTTTGCTACATGACATGTAAATTATGCTGAGCAGTGACTACCTGTAATTTCTCTAATAGTGTTCGGCAGTGGTCCAACTCTGCTTGTGACTTTTGGAGTTGATCCTTCAGAACTTGGAAAGCTTTTGAAGAAGAAATGCTCTTAAAATCCATCAAAGTGTTCTGGTCATAAATAATAAATTACGAAGGTGAGGCTTGCAAGAATATTTTATGAAACACATCTTTCTTTACTCTAAGATTGACTCCAACGTGGAATCTCAATTAAGCCATGTTATCATTGAAATAGTAGCCAATAGATCAAACTCAAAGAAAATATTAACCTCAGATAAAATAATTAAACAATGCTTGATTAGGCATCTTTTAGTTGAGAGGATGGAAAATCAAAAATATAGATTTTGTAAAAAAAAACATCTCTTTTTGAACGTCTGTATGTCACCCTCTGGAGACTACAGATAATCTAGGGTTACTTTCGTTAGTGTTGGTACTTGGCAGGAAAGCAAATCCAAAAAAGCTGCAGCAAAGCACGGGTGGAAAATACTAGTACTACATATCACCCCTGGAACAACACTAAAAAAATGTGGAACAGCATTACTTCACTTGGTATTGGCACACCTAAACAAGCCACGTGCAAACCTGGAAGGTAGACAACTTGTTCAAAATTTCAATTCTGTCTTCGTGAAGTCTCCTTATTTCCACCAAACGTTGTGAAATCAGATCCTGATCCAAATAACAGAGCAAGCTACATTAGGTTCAGAGCAAACATAGGCAACACTGGAAGGTAAAAAAAAACTTAATATTTACCATAAACTCCTTGTGACATGCCTCTAGATCCTGCAATTCCTTTTGTTTGTCTCTGACATTATCCTCAGGCAAGCTTTTATTTCCTAAAGTTGGAAATAAGATTGGAGTACCATGTGTAGGGTCTCCCTGTGCTTTGAGGACTGCCAATTTGTGGTTGCTTTCTTCCAACTTAGCAACAGCACTTGCCAACTCCTCTTGAAAAGTTAAAAACATCTCAGTCAAGTCGATTTGACGATCCTTAACACTAGTTGCAAATAACATCATAGGAACATATATACTGTGCAAACATTGTCTAAATAGTTCCTCGCGTCTTATCAGTCTGAAGGGCCACTGTGTGACTAGGTTGGTCTAGTATGCAATACGGTTGAAGTGATCCGATAATCCTCAAAAACAAGGATCAGCGTATTATTGTTGCATAAGTACAGAAATCTTAGCAGAACAAAATAAACATTCCTACCTAGCCAGTACATCTCATCCTGGCTCAGTCCAGCATGCAGTGTGCTTCCAGTGAGGGAACCCCCGGCTCTGCCTCTCTTGCATATCCAGACCTCTTTTCCAGTCGCCTCTTTGTCCCAATCCAGCTGAGATCTCTCCATTCCTTCTGATCTCTCTCCAACTCTCTCCTGTCTATTATATATCCTCTCTCGACCCCTCTCGTCCCTCTCATCTCCATTCATCCTCTCTAAACCTTCCTATGTCAATGTCTGACCAGAGGTAGGAAGCGGTAGCAACTACGTGAGGCAAGAACAGCAGACAGGTGAAGAACGTTATGGTGGTAGGAACACGTCGAGGGATTGTCGGTGGGAAGGGATTTAAGGAGAGTGGGTGGTTAGATATTGATAGATTTGGTGGAAAGCATGATGCAGCGGCATATCAGAAGGGTATTGGCAGGTATGAAAGATGTCAAAATAATATATATAATAAGACATTAACAATCTGTCGTATGTAGCCATATCTATGTACGTAAAGCATCTCGTGTTTAAGCAAAGATACCTTTAAGGCGTTTCTGTTCAGCTTTGCTTCGAGCGTTTAAAAATCTCTCTTCGTGGTGCTTCTCTGTTAACCGCCTGTGCTTCAAGTGGAGATCACTAAGTTCTTGTATGGCATCATTAAGCTGTAGTGACAGCTCAGTACCAGTAGTTCGCAGTTCCCTACTACGCTCTGCAGTGAAGAAACAAAGAAAGGTAATGTTACCAAAGGGGTATGGAATTTTCAGTCCTTTAGCTGTAATTAATAAATAAATATTACCAAGGAAATGTGAAGAACAAACCATTTTCAGGTAATGCCGCAAAGAGATCTAACAGCGACTTCTTATTTGCATGCCATGAATCATTTGATGAGAACAATATATTCTGCAGCACATCAGTAGTTGACGAGTGTACATGGTTTTCCAAATGGCAACCTGAACTTTCTGTGGCACCTGTCTCAACAAGTCTGCTAAGGAAGTCCTTGTCTTTTGGGATGCATGCGCCATCTGAATAAGAAATTAGAAACTAAATCTTGTAATATTTGGCACAATATCTAAGTTTAGGATATTTCACAACCACCAACATAAATCAAATACAATAAAGTGCAAGCTTCATAGATTGCAAAAAAAAAACTTCATGCAGATCCTAACAAGAGTGGAGAAGACACATACACTGCTTCCATTACAACTTTTTATACATGAAGAAAAAAATAATTATTAGCTGACAATCAAATCAATTCAGGTAAGAAGAAAGTCATACCTGTAGACACGTTGCTAGGACCTGCACTGCAAGAAGGATTTTGAAATCCACTTTTGCAAACAGAAGTAGCCTTCAAATCTCTCACAAGCTGTTCAAGTATAGCATTTACCGTAAAGAAAAGGAAGCCTTGTGGTATTTTGCAGTAACAACAAGGTTGGTTTTAGCTTACATGCTCCCAAGACTTGTTAGCTAGATCTTGGGTCTCATGGTGAGCCTTCTGTTTCTGCTTGAGATCGTCAAATTTACCCTCGAGGGCATGGTACTCAAACTTATGGACTGCTAGCTGTTCTGAAAGCTTTTGGTTTCTGTATTTAAGTACAGCGAAATCAAGCTGCCAACCAGGAAGAAAGTTACAAGTTAACACCAAATATAGAAATATAGAGAATAATTAATGAAAATTGCAGTGTAGAAAAGGCACAAAGGAAATCCGGTTTATGAGCACGGCTTGGCAATACTGCTGTAACGAACGATGCAAGAACAAAATCTGCAGAAGAAAGTATGGCAAATAATAGAAGTGCATTAATGATCATATATCTGTTTTGTGCATCCATATGCACGGTGGTCTAAACATCGCAACATACACCAAATAGCAATTTATATCCAATTTTTTGCAAAGGTACATGTTATTGTATCCTCAATCGTCTCTCTAAATGCATGCTAGATTTGCTTCCATGGCGACGCGCCTTTTACCATATATATAACACCAACCATGTGTTGAACAATTTCAGCAGGACTTTTTAGGTCTAACTAAGGGAGGCAACATGTAAAGTTGCACAGTACACTTTGCAGTGAGATAAAGTTACGATTGACAAATGCAGATTTGACAACTGTTCATGCATATGTCAGTAGGCTGCCCATGCAACGCTCCAAGGTAAACCCTGAATGCAAGCAGGCTGGCTAATCCAGTAAAACCAGATATGCCCAAGGTAAAATAACTTATATTGCGATCTGAGAAGCTCCTGAACTAACCTGGCAATGTCGCTGACCCCAGCTACCTAATGTCCTGGCGACACGGCTTTTACTATATAACACCAATCATGCCCTGAACAATTTCAGCAAGACTTTTTAGGTCTAACTAAGGGAGACAACATGTAAAGTTGTACAGTACACTTTGCAGTTAGATAAAGTTACGACTGGACAAATGCGGATTTGACAACCATTCATGCGTATGTCAGTACGCTGCACATGCAACACTCCAAGGTAAATCCTGCACGCAAGCAGGCTGACCAATCCGGTAAAATCGGATATGCCAGGTAAAAGAGCTTATATTACGATCTGAGAAGCTCCTGAACTAACCTGGCAATGTCGCTGAACTCAGCTACCTAATAAAGGATACAAATAAAATTGAAGTAGCAAGCCTTTACAAACCAGCCTACTGCAAGCAAGCGTGAACTACTTGACAACTTGAAATGAGGAGTGTACCTTCTCGTCGTGAACAATAGCGGACTGCCTAAAGACTCTAAATGAGGTGTATATGTAACAGCGAGACAATTAGGTCTAACTAAGGCAAGAAAAGAAGTTGTGCATCAAACCTTACAGTGAGGTAAAACTGCGGCTGAAAAAGTATGGACATGCAAACCGCTAGTGGGACACGCATGCAAGGCGCAACTGGATTGCCAAAAACCGGCTTAAACAGACATGTAGCCCTAGGTAAAATGACTCTGTGTGACGTAATAACTGTTATTGAGATTTCAGAAGCTCCTATAGATTCATGAACTACCCTGGCAACAGTGGCGGATCTAGGGGTGGGTGGTGGGGGCCATGCCCCCCACAATTTTTTTTTGCAAATTTACTTTTACTAGTGCATATTTATATACATTTATGCCCATTTTTGTGCCGTTCAACCATGATATCCCATCCTTGCCCTCACATTGGCAAGATTCTAGATCCACCACTGCCTAGCAAGGTCGTTGACCTGGACTACCTTATGCACGATCAAAACAGTTGAAGTAACAAGTCAACACACAGTTGCCTACCTTAACAATAGTGAACTACTTAGAGACTTCAAATGAGGCGTATACCTTCTTGTCGTCGGAGGAAGGCGGAAGCGCTGGGCGCTTGGCGGGAGATACAAAGGAGTCAGAGAGCCGCCGATTCCGATCGGGCTCACCAGTGCTGCCCATAGGTCCAAGCCTGACCAGCTGTCCCGCCTCGTCCAATCCGCCGCATGCGGAGTACACTAAAGTCAGAAAAACCCGAACCAATCCTCGGGACAACACTAGTCCAACCCGACGCCACAACCCAAACCCTACCCGACCATGCGATCAATCAGAAGCAGCAAATTTGTGAGGGTTTGCTCGCGGAACGGAGCCGAGGGGAATTGGTAACTGTACTGTGCGGCTTAATTTGGGATTACAGGGGGTCAGATCGGATCGAGGAGATGAGAGGGTAAGAATTAGCGGTAGTTTGGTGTGCAGTGCGTATGCGTGTACTGTGTGAAGAGTCTAGGCTCTGGGGATTGGAGAGGAAGAGGGAGGGGAGGAGGAAGAGACGGCGAGCGAAAAAAGAGTCATTTTACCTAGGGCTATAAGTCTGTTTAAGTCGGTTTTGGCAATCCAGTTGCGCCTTGCATGCGTGTCCCACTATAATGGTTGGCATGCCCATACTTGTTCAGCTGCAATTTTATCTCACTGCAAAGTTTGGTGCACAACTTCTCTTCTTGCCTTAGTTAGACCTAAAGGGTGAAATTGCATACAACTCAGCAATGTGTGAAAGTGCATACGAGTCAGCAATGCTGGTCAATAGTACAAACGCCACCAAGTTTCCAAAAAGATTAAAATCTATTATGAACAAAAAGGGACATCTTCTAAAAGCGGATCACTAGCCAGTTAGTTCTAATTGCAGATGACTCCTGACTACTAATTCTTGACTGCAATCATGTCATTTTCTACAGCATCTTCTTTTTTTCCTTCATAGGAACAAATACTCTAATTAAGAATAGTGCAAAATAACAGGCAGTATGTAGTGGCATAAGCTTCGCCATGTACCTTTCACCATGAGAATCTATCTACCTAACTATATATGCTTCATATCATTTCCAGAGAGAAAAAATGAGATGTGGCACATTATTTAGCTCTGGCATCAGTCGGAAGATAATTCAAGCAATCTTGTAAAAAAAACTTGTTTCACTCACCATGGGAAAAGCAAACTTCAGGAGGGGATGCAGAGGTGAGCTTCAGGTGGACAGGGAGCACCGAGGCGGATGCAGGGCATTAGGGGAGCGGCGAGACGAAGAGCGCCGTGAGATGGACGGTGCGGAGAGATGCAGGGCGCGGCGAGGCGGCGCCGGGTGGCAGTAGCTGCAGGGGGTGAGGAGAGGCGTGATGAGCTGGTGGAGGGGTTTCTGAAGAGGGGGGGAGAGGCGGGATGAGCTGGTGGTGGGGTGGGGGGTTGCTGGAGAGGGGGAGGCCGGCGATGGGCGGCGGCGCTGGGTTAGGAGAGGCGGGGTTGCTGCAGGGGGGGCGGGGGAGGGGGAGGCCGGCGACGGGTGGCGGCGCTAGGTGAAGAGAGGCGGGTTGCTGCAGGGGAGCAGGGGAGGGGGGAGGTCGATGGCGGGTGGCGCCGGCGGCGGAGCTGGGTGAGGAGGCGCAGGCCGCGCTCGGGGCGAGAAAAGCAGGCTGGTGGATTAGGTTTTTTTTTTAGTGTCTATACTATATTCATCAGCTAGCTCATTTCATTCGGGCATCAGTCAGATTCTCATTTTACTACCCAGCAGCGTGGACCCACATATCTCATACCAATGTGAATTCTCTAACTTGGAGGAGCCAAGTAAGAGACTAGACAACTAGCAATCCCTCCCTTCTTCTCTCGAAGTGACACAACCTAAGCAGTTTTGTTTTTGCCCCTTGCGTGGCGGTTGGTTCTGTGGCGATTTCTTAGGCAACTATGTCCGCGCCCTAGGATTTCTTCGTCGGAGATCCAACTGCCGCTGGAGATTGGTGTTCCTAGCTGCGCCAACTGTCGTCCTCGTGATTGTGTGGGTTCTAAAGGTTGAAGACACATTCGCTAGTTTCGTTGGTTTTAGACTCCACATCCACAAACCCTAGTCACCATAAACCTTTTGTTTAGCAAATTCAAAATTCTCATAAACCTTTTGTACGATCTAGAGGCGTACAGTCGTAATACACTTGTTCCTCACTAGACAGGTGATTGGGGGTAAGAAGGGAGATGGCGTGCATGGACAAGGTAAAGGGGCTGATGAAGAAACTCAAGCTGTCGGGGGCGAAGAAGAAAAGAGTCGAGATTGGATGGATCGGAGGAGGAAATGGAGGAGCGCTGGAACCACAAGCACTCGGCAAACTACTCTCCGAGAAGCCAGCGTTTGCGGGCGGAATTGTTGCAGCGTTGGGACAAGCTTGGTGGCCGATGCGGGGAGTTGACTGTAAGAGTCTCGGTGATAACATCTTTTTGTTCACATTCTGTCGTGGAATTGTCATGGCAGATGTCCTAGCAAAAGGACTTAGTCGTAGGGCCATCGCAACTACGAAGCTTAAAGGGGTTAATCGGGACAAGGGACACGAGAGGTTTTATACTAGTTCGGCCCCTTACGATGAAGGTAAAAGCCTACGTCTAGTTGTGTTTGTAATTACTGAGGTTTCGATCACCAAGAGGCTAATCCGCCGGCTTGGCTATCGATCTCTTGTTTCTTGCCCTAAGCCGCCACCGGGTCGTCCCCTTATATACATGGGTTGATGCTTGGCGGCCTACGGAGTCCCGGCCGGCTCATAAAGCATGCCCGGCTCGGTGACTTCTTTTATATGCCTTTCCTTACAAGTCTTTCCTTACATACGGCGGTTTACAATATTGGGCCTTAAGCCGCCTCTGGGCTTAGGCCTTCTATAAGCCTTAATAAACTACCGCCTTGAATCTTTACTGGGCTTTCTTTGTGACCCGCCATTAGGGCTGACCCGGCCCCTCCTCGGCGGGTCATACCTGGTAGCTATATCCCCAACATTAGGCCCCAGGTTGACTCTGAACTTTGTTCTTTGTCAATCTTCAATACTTAGACAAGATCCATTTTCCTTTCTTCGTAGAGATTTTTGTAACCCTCCATGACGTCATTTCTTGAAAACACGAAAAACTATTATGACATCATCTCTCAACGAATCTTTATTCTTTAATGCCTTCCGAGAATCGAGGCGTCCGTTTAGTTGGATAATCATTATTTGAGTCTTCCTCGATTTTTGTGCCCGCCTGTTTGCTTATCCCCTTATAAATAGGCATGCCCCGGTCTTTCTCATTCTTCTCTCTTCTTCGTCTTCTTCCTCTCGCAACCCCCGCTGCTGCTCGAGCTCCGCCACCATCAGAGAGCACCTCACCTCCGTCGACTTTGGCCGCTGCATCGACCGGAATCAGTCGAGAGAACGGCGGCGACTCTTCGCGGAAGATCTGTGGCTGTAAGCGTTTCCCTTCTTGCTCATCAGATCTGCATTAGGGCTTTCTAGGTTTCTGCATGTTCTTCGCAGTTCATCGCAATTTCTTCGTAGTTCTTCCCCGGCAGCCTCTTCTTGATCCAAAAAGAGATATATGCTTGTGCGGTAGTTGTTTTGTGCTTACTCTTGATACTAGTAGATCCCTTTTTCCAGTATAAAGGCCTCATTAGGACTCACAAACTCATTTGCGCTAGACTTTTAGGTCTAGAATTTTTTCCATTTTGAATAGCCATTTGATCTGGAATAATATCAAGCAGTTAGAAAACTTGTTTGTCTCAACACTTAGCCAAATCTGCTTTCTCAAATATCTGTAGTCATGGCTGTTGGAAATATGCCCTAGAGGCAATAATAAATTGGTTATTATTATATTTCCTTGTTCATGATAATCGTTTATTATCCATGCTAGAATTGTATTGATAGGAAACTCAGATACATGTGTGGATACATAGACAACACCATGTCCCTAGTAAGCCTCTAGTTGACTAGCTCGTTGATCAATAGATGGTTACGGTTTCCTGACCATGGACATTGGATGTCGTTGATAACGGGATCACATCATTAGGAGAATGATGTGATGGACAAGACCCAATCCTAAGCCTAGCACAAAGATCGTGTAGTTCGTATGCTAAAGCTTTTCTAATGTCAAGTATCATTTCCTTAGACCATGAGATTGTGCAACTCCCAGATACCGTAGGAGTGCTTTGGGTGTGCCAAACGTCACAACGTAACGGGGTGGCTATAAAGGTACACTACAGGTATCTCCGAAAGTGTCTGTTGGGTTGGCACGAATCGAGACTGGGATTTGTCACTCCGTGTAAACGGAGAGGTATCTCTGGGCCCACTCGGTAGGACATCATCATAATGTGCACAATGTGACCAAGGAGTTGATCACGGGATGATGTGTTACGGAATGAGTAAAGAGACTTGCCGGTAACGAGATTGAACAAGGTATCGAGATACCGACGATCGAATCTCGGGCAAGTACAATACCGCTGGACAAAGGGAATTGAATACGGGATTGATTGAATCCTCGACATCGTGGTTCATCCGATGAGATCATCGTGGAACATGTGGGAGCCAACATGGGTATCCAGATCCCGCTGTTGGTTATTGACCGGAGAGTCGTCTCGGTCATGTCTGCGTGTCTCCCGAACCCGTAGGGTCTACACACTTAAGGTTCGATGACGTTAGGGTTGTAGAGATATTAGTATACGGTAACCCGAAAGTTGTTCGGAGTCCCGGATGAGATCCCGGACGTCACGAGGAGTTCCAGAATGGTCCGGAGGTAAAGATTTATATATGGGAAGTCCTATTTTGGCCACCGGAAAATGTTCGGGATTTTTCGGTATTGTACCGGGAAGGTTCTAGAAGGTTTCGGAGTGGGGCCCACCTGCATGGGGGGACCCACATGAACGTGGGTAGTGGGGGCAAGGCCCCACACCCCTGGTCAAGGCGCACCAAGATCCCCCCTTAGAAGGAATAAGATCATATCCCGAAGGGATAAGATCAAGATCCCTAAAAAGGGGGATAACAATCGGTGGGGAAGGGAAATGATGGGATTTCTTTCCCCCACCTTTCCCAACGCCCCAATGGACTTGGAGGGCAAGAAACCAGCCCCTCCACCCCTATATATAGTGGGGAGGCGCATGGGGGCAGCACCCAAGCCCCTGGCGCCTCCCTCTCCCCTCATAACACCTCTCCCTCTCGCTGAGCTTGGCGAAGCCCTGCCGAGATCCCCGCTGCTTCCACCACCACGTCGTCGTGCTGCTGGATCTCCATCAACCTCTCCTTCCCCCTTGCTGGATCAAGAAGGAGGAGACGTCTTCCCCAACCGTACGTGTGTTGAACGCAGAGGTGACGTCCGTTCGGCGCTCGGTCATCGGTGATTTGGATCACGACGAGTACGACTCCATCAACCCCGTTCTCTTGAACGCTTCCGCTCGCGATCTACAAGGGTATGTAGATGCACTCCTCTCTCTCGTTGCTAGATGACTCCATAGATTGATCTTGGTGATGCGTAGAAAATTTTAAAATTCTGCTATGTTCCCCAACAGTGGCATCATGAGCTAGGTCTATGCGTAGTTACTATGCACGAGTAGAACACAAAGTAGTTGTGGGCGTCGATATTGTCAATTTGCTTGCCGTTACTAGTCTTATCTTGATTCGGCGGCATCATGGGATGAAGCGGCCCGGACCAACCTTACACGTACGCTTACGTGAGACCGGTTCCACCGACTGACATGCACTAGTTGCATAAGGTGGCTGGCGGGTGTCTGTCTCTCCCACTTTAGCCGGATCGGATTTGATGAACAGGGTCCTTATGAAGGGTAAATAGAAATTGGCAATTCATGTTGTGGTTTTGGCGTAGGTAAGAAACGTTCTTGCTAGAAACCTATAGCAGCCGCGTAAAAAAACTTGCAACAACAATTAGAGGACGTCTAACTTGTTTTTGCAGCAAGTGTTTTGTGATGTGATATGGCCAAAGGTTGTGATGAATGATGAATGATATATGTGATGTATGAGATTGATCATGTTCTTGTAATAGGAATCACGACTTGCATGTCGATGAGTATGACAACCGGCAGGAGCCATAGGAGTTGTCTTTATTTATTTATGACTTGCGTGTCAGCATAAACGTCATGTAATTACTTTACTTTATTGCTAAAGTGTTAGCCATTGTAGTAGAAGTAATAGATGACGAGACAACTTCAAGAAGACATGATGATGGAGATCATGATGATGGAGATCATGGTGTCATGCCGGTGACAATGATGATCATGGAGCCCCGAAGATGGAGATCAAAAGGAGCAAAATGATATTGGCCATATCATGTCACTATTTGATTGCATGTGATGTTTATCATGTTTTACATCTTATTTGCTTAGAACGATGGTAGCTTAAATAAGATGATCCCTCACTAAAATTTCAAGAAAAGTGTTCCCCCTAACTGTGCACCGTTGCGAAGGTTCGTCGTTTCGAAGCACCACGTGATGATCGGGTGTGATAGATTCTAACGTTCGAATACAACGGGTGTAAGCTAGATTTACACAGCAAAAACACTTAGGTTGACTTGACGAGCCTAGCATGTACAGACATGGCCTCGGAACACGGAAGACCGAAAGGTCGAGCATGAGTCGTATAGAAGATACGATCAACATGAAGATGTTCACCGATGTTGACTAGTCCGTCTCACGTGATGATCGGACACGGCCTAGTTGACTCGGATCATGTTTCACTTAGATGACTAGAGGGATGTCTATCTGAGTGGGAGTTCATTAAATGAACTCAATTATCATGAACATAGTCTAAATTGTCTTTGCAAATATGTTGTAGATAAATAGCTCACGTTGTAGCTCCCTGTTTCAATACGTTCCTAGAGAAAGACCAAGTTGAAAGATATTGTAAGCAATGATGCGGACTAGGTCCGTAGTCCGAGGAGTGTCCTCACTGCTACACAAAAGGCTTACGTCTTTGATGCACCGCTCGATATGTAAACCCCTACAACATCGTCTGTGGATGTTATGAACACCTGACAGACACATCCTGATGACTACTTGATAGTTTAGTGCATCATACTTTACGGCTTAGAATCGGGATTCCAATGACGTTTTGAACGCCACAGAACATATGAGATGTTCCAAGAGCTGAAATTGGGATTTCAGGCTCATGCCCGTGTTGAGAGGTGTGAGACCTCTGACAAGTTCTTTTGCAACAAGATGGAGGAGAATAGCTCAGCTAGTGAGCATGTGCTTAGAATGTCTGGGTGCTACAATCACTTAAATCAAGTGGGAGTTAAACTTCCAGATAAGATAGTGATTGATAGAGTTCTCTAGCCACTATCACTAAGCTACTAGATCTTTGTGATGAACTATGACATGCAAGGGATGGAGTTGATCCCGGAGCTGTTCGCGGTGCTTAAGACCGTAAAGGGTAGAAATCAAGAAGGAGCATCAAGTGTTGATGGTTTAACAAGACCACTGGTTTCAAGAAGGGCAAGGGCTAGAAGGGAAACTTCATGGATGGTAAACCAGTTGCCGCTCCAGTGAAGGAACCCAAGGTTGAACCCAAACCCGAGACTAAGTGCTTCTATTGTAAGGGGAACGGTCACTGGTAGCGGAATTACCCCAAATGCATGGTAGATAATAAGGCTGGCAACTTCAAAGTTTATACGTGTCATTAATGTGTACCTCACTAGTACTCCTGGTAGCACTTGGGTATTGGATACCGGTTCAGTTACTATTATTGGTGACTTGAAGCAAAAGCTACGGACTAAACGGAGACTGGCTGAGGGCGAGGTGACGATGTGTGTTGGAAGTGTTTCCAAAGTTGATGAGATCACCATCGCATGCTCCATCTGCCTTCGAGATTAGTATTGAACCTAGATAAATATTATCAGGTGTCTACGTTGAGCATGAATATGATTAGATCATGTTCATTGCAATACGGTTATTCATTTAAGTTAGAGAATAATGGTTATTCTGCTTACATGAATAATACCTTTCATGGTCATGCACCCTATGTGAATGGTTCATTGAATCTCGATCGTGGTAATACACATGTTCACGCCAAAAGATGTAGAGTTAATAATGATAGTACCACTTTCTTGTGGCACTGCCGCTTAGGTCATATTGGCATAAAGATGCATGAAGAAACTCCATGTCGATGGATGTTTGGAGTCACTTGATTTTGAATCGCTTGACACATGCGAGCCAGGCCTCATGGGCAGGATGACTAAGACCCCGTTTTCAGGTACAATGAAACGGGCAAGTGACTTGTTGGAAATCATACATGCTGATGCGTGTGATCCAATGAGAATTGAAGCGTGCGGTGGATATCGCTATTTTCTCATCTTCACTGATGATTTGAGTAGATATAGGTATATTTACTTAATGAAGCACAAGTCTGAAACGTTTGAAAAGTTCAAGCGATTTCAGAGTGAAGTTAAGAATCATCATAACAAAAAGATCATGTTCCTACGATCTGATCAAAAGGGGATTTTCTGAGTTATGAGTTTGGCAATCACTTAAGACATTGTGGAATTGTTTCACAGTTGAAGCCACCTGGAACACCACAAGGTAATGGTGTGTCCGGACGTCGTAATCGAACCCTATGAGATATGGTGCGATCTATGATGTCTCATGCCAATCTACCGTTTTCATTTTGAGGTTATGCGTTAGAGACAACTGCATTCACTTTAGATAGGACACCATCTAAGTCCGTTGAGACGACGTCGTATGAACATTGGTTTGGCAAGAAACCAAAGTTGTCGTTTCTTAATGTTTGGGGCTGTGATGCTTAAGGCTTCACCCGCAGAAGCTCGAACCCAAAGCGAACAAACACATCTTCATAGGATACCCAAAGGTGACAGTTGGGTATACCTTCTATCTCAGATCCGAGGGCAAATTGTTTGTCGCTAAGAACGGGTCCTTTCTCGAGAAGGAGTTTCTCTCGAAAGAATTGAGTGGGAGGAAGATAGAACTTGATGAGGTTGTTGAACCTTTATTTCAACCAGAGAATGATGCAACACAGAAAGATGTTTTCTGTGGCACCTACGTCTGTTGAATAGGAAGTTAATGATAGTGATCATGAAGCTTCGGATCAAGTTGCTATCGAACCTCGTAGGTCGACAAGGATATGTACTACTCCTAAGTGGTACGGTAATCCTGTCTTAGACATCATGTTGTTAGACAACAATGAACCTACGATCTATGGAGAAGCGATGGTGGGCCTGTATTCCGACAAATGGTTAGAAGCCATGAAATCCGAGATAGGATTCATATATCAGAACAAAGTATGGACTTAGGTGGACTTGCCCGATGATCGGCAAGCCATTGAAATAAATGGATCTTTAAGAAGAAGACGGACGTGGGCGGTAATGTTACCATCTATGAAGCTCGACTTGTGGGAAAGAGTCTTTTCACAAGTTCAAGGAGTTGACTACGATGAGAATTTCTCACCCGTAGCGATGCTTGAGTCTGTCGGAATTATGATAGCATTAGCTGTATTTTTCGATTATGAAATCTTACAGATGGATGTCAAAACAAGTTTTCTTACCAGTTTTTCGTAAGAAAAGTTGTATGTGATACAATAAAGGGTTTTGTCGATCCTAAGGATGCTAAAAGGTATGCTGGCTCCAACGATCCTTCTATGGACTAGAGCAAGCATCTCGGAATCGGAATATATGCTTTGATGGAGTGATCAAAGCTTTTAGGTTCAATGTTTGCTAGAAACTTGTATTTACAAGAAAGTGAGTGGGAGCACTACAACATTTCTGATAAGTATATGTGGATGCCATATTGTTGATTCAAAATGATGTAGAATTTCTGGAAAGCATAAACGGTTGTTTGAAGTGTGTTTTTCAAAGGAAGACCTGGATAAAGCTGCTTACATATTGGGCATCAAGATCTATAGAGATAGATCAAGACGCCTGATGATACTTTCAAAGAATGCACACCTTGACATGTTTTTGAAGGAGTTCAAAATAGATCAGTCAAAGAAGGGGTTCTTACCTGAGTTGTAAGGTATGAAGTTGAGTAAGACTCAAAGCTTGACCACGGCAGAAGAAAGAGGAAGGACGAAGGTCGTCCCCTATGCTTTTGTCATAGGCTCTATACGGTATGCCATGCTGAAGTACCGCACCTGATGTGTGCCTTGCCACATGTCTGGCAAGAGGGTACAAAGGTGATCTAGGAGTAGATCACCAGATAGCGGTCAAAATTATCCTTAGAGGAATAAGGAAATGTTTCTCGGTTATGGAGGTGATAAAGAGTTCGACGTAAAGAGTTACGTCGATGCAAGCTTAACACCTATCCGGATAGCTCTGAGTAGAGATACCGGATACGTATAATGGAGCAACAATTTGGAATAGCTCCAAGTGGAACGTGGTAGCAGCATCTACGATATGACATAAAGTTTTGCAAAATACATAGGGATCTGAATATGGCAAGACCCGTTGACTACAACCTCTCTCACAAGCATAACATGATCAAACCCAGAACTCTTTGAGTGTTTATCACATAGTGATGTGAACTAGATCATTGAGTCTAGTAGACTCTTGGATGTTGGTCACATGGCGATGTGACCTGTAAGTGTTAATCACATGGCGATGTGAACTAGATTATTGACTCTAGTGCAAGTGGGAGACTGTTGGAAATATGCCCTAGAGGCAATAATAAATTGGTTATTATTATATTTCCTTGTTCATGATAATCGTTTATTATCCATGCTAGAATTGTATTGATAGGAAACTCAGATACATGTGTGGATACATAGACAACACCATGTCCCTAGTAAGCCTCTAGTTGACTAGCTCGTTGATCAATAGATGGTTACGGTTTCCTGACCATGGACATTGGATGTCGTTGATAACGGGATCACATCATTAGGAGAATGATGTGATGGACAAGACCCAATCCTAAGCCTAGCACAAAGATCGTGTAGTTCGTATGCTAAAGCTTTTCTAATGTCAAGTATCATTTCCTTAGACCATGAGATTGTGTAACTCCCGGGTACCATAGGAGTGCTTTGGGTGTGCCAAACGTCACAACGTAACTGGGTGGCTATAAAGGTACACTACAGGTATCTCCGAAAGTGTTTGTTGGGTTGGCACGAATCGAGACTGGGATTTGTCACTCCGTGTAAACGGAGAGGTATCTCTGGGCCCACTCGGTAGGACATCATCATAATGTGCACAATGTGACCAAGGAGTTGATCACGGGATGATGTGTTACGGAACGAGTAAAGAGACTTGCTGGTAACGAGATTGAACAAGGTCTCGGGATACCGACGATCGAATCTCGGGCAAGTACAATACCGCTGGACAAAGGGAATTGAATACGGGATTGATTGAATCCTCAACATCGTGGTTCATCCGATGAGATCATCGTGGAACATGTGGGAGCCAACATGGGTATCCAGATCCCGTTGTTGGTTATTGACCAGAGAGTCGTCTCGGTCATGTTTGCGTGTCTCCCGAACCCGTAGGGTCTACACACTTAAGGTTCGGTGACACTAGGGTTGTAGAGATATTAGTATGCGGTAATCGGAAAGTTGTTCGGAGTCCCGGATGAGATCCCGGACGTCATGAGGAGTTTCGGAATGGTCCGGAGGTAAAGATTTATATATGGGAAGTCCTATTTTGGCCACCAAAAATGTTCGGGATTTTTCGGTATTGTACCGGGAAGGTTCTAGAAGGTTTCGTAGTGGGGCCCACCTGCATGGGGGGACCCACATGAACGTGGGTAGTGGGGGCAAGGCCCCACACCCCTGGTCAAGGCGCACCAAGATCCCCCCTTAGAAGGAATAAGATCATATCTCGAAGGGATAAGATCAAGATCCCTAAAAAGGGGGGATAACAATCGGTGGGGAAGGGAAATGATGGGATTTCTTTCCCCCACCTTTGCCAACGCCCCAATGGACTTGGAGGGTAAGAAACCAGCCCCTCCACCCCTATATATAGTGGGGAGGCGCATGGGGGCAGCACCCAAGCCCCTGGCGCCTCCCTCTCCCCTCGTAACACCTCTCCCTCTCACTGAGCTTGGCGAAGCCCTGCCGAGATCCCCGCTGCTTCCACCACCACGTCGTCGTGCTACTGGATCTCCATCAACCTCTCCTTCCCCCTTGCTGGATCAAGAAGGAGGAGACGTTTTCCCCAACCATATGTGTGTTGAACGCGGAGGTGCCGTCCGTTCGGCGCTCGGTCATCGGTGATTTGGATCATGACGAGTACGACTCCATCAACCCCGTTCTCTTGAACGCTTCCGCTCGCGATCTACAAGGATATGTAGATGCACTCCTCTCTCTCGTTGCTAGATCACTCCATAGATTGATCTTGGTGATGCGTAGAAAATTTTAAAATTCTGCTACGTTCCCCAACAATGGCGGCTTATTGCATCGGCTTACTTTTCCTTATATGACATTAGCCCTTACTTAAGCCGCCATTACTCCCCTGTACCATCATCACTTAATTTCACCATTATCATTGAATTGAACCGGCGTGTTGCTTTCTTTTCGGTTCGTCTTTTGAACATCATGCCGTCCAAAGCACCGACTATCTGCAACTGGGTTCCCTCAACAGTGACTGAGGATAATTTGAAGGACTTCTTCTCCATAGGATTTTTGCCAGGGAAGAATGTTATGTCTTACCGTGCACCTGACCCGGACGAGGAACGGCCCAATCCAAAAGATGGTGAAGTCATTGTCTTTTCTGACCACATGAACTGTGGCTTTTCCCCACCCAGCTCAAAGTTCTTCAGAGATGTCCTCCACTTTTTCAAACTCCACCCTCAAGATATCGGCCCCAATTCCATATCCAATATCTGCAACTTCCAAGTTCTCTGTGAGGTGTACCTTCAAGAAGAACCGACTGTGGAACTCTTTAGAGAGTATTTTTATCTGAACCACCAGAACAAGTGCACCAATGGCCCTAGCTTGGAACTTGGAGGTATCTCAATTCAGCATCGACAGGGTGACGTCTTCCCCCCTAATAGTCTTGCCGAGTCATCCCAAGGACTGGAATCAGACTTGGTTCTATTGTCAAGACACTTCACCAGCAAATGAGAAGCCACTGCCGGGTTATCGCGCAGAGCGTCTCGACTCCAAGTTTGCACTCCCTGACAAACTCACTGCCACCGAACGCAAGAAGTTGATTCCATCCATTAAAAGGATTAACGCTTTGTTGGGGAACGACTTAACCGGAGTTGACTTGACCCGTTGCTGGGTTGCGTGGCGGGTCATCCCTCTAAGCCGCCGATCCAAATTGATGTATGAATATGGTGGAGGCTCAGACGACTGTCTTCGTCACAGCTCCGTTCAATTAACTGAAGAAGATATTGTTTCAATGTCAACCCTTCTGGTGAACGGCAAATATGAAGACTACAGTAAAGTCGTGTCAAACCCCTTCTGCAAACTTAACCCGGCGCCAGAGGTAAAGAACCTCTGATCTCTTTCTCTTTGTATTTTTCTCAGCCATTTTAAATACATGCATGACCTTTCATCTTGTTTATTTGTTTATAGGCCAAATCTGATTTCTGGAAAGCCAAGTATGACCACGAAGCCACCAAGAAAGCTAGAGTCGCCGCCATAACCGCCAAGAAGACGACCCGGAGGTCTAAGAAGAAGAAGAAGAGCACCGTTGACCTGTTGAAGCTTGACGATGATACTTCTGAGTCGGAGGTAGCCCTTGACTCCCTTGGCCAGCTTTTTAATAACCTTATTAACACTGGTCATTGCCAGCACGACACGGGGGCCAGTCAGGCCGTGGAAGAAGAGGTAACTATTTCCTCCGACTCAACCCATTTGCCAAGACAGAAACTTCGAGTCGTAACCCGGAAAGTAAGGTTTTCACACCCTTTGGCTTATTTGGACCCTCATTTTCTTTTGAAAAAGCAGCAACATGAAAGCCGCCGTTAGGCCTGGAACAACGATGAACCGCCTTCCGTTCTTCAACAAACTCCTCAAAAACGCCAGAATGAGGTTTATTTCTTCGTCTTTTACTTTCCATTAATGGATCTTCTCCCTTGCATTACTAACTTTATTTTATCTTTGCAGGAGGTGTCTCGCTCTTCTGGCGACTCGCCTCAGACTCAATTCCCGGCCTTTAAGACTGCCCCTGGGTAAGGAAAAAATCATCTTTCCTCCGTGTCTTTCAAACTGCATCTTTATACTAACTGTTTCATAACATCTTCCTTAGTGGCCAAGCCAAGTCCAAGAAGGCCAAGGTGACTAGGCCGGCGGAAGACCCGTCAGTCCTTGCACCTGAACCGGCCATGCCACCTTCTCCCCCTCAAACTGAAGCACCAGAAGACCCGACTGCTAATGCTCAATTAGATCCTCCTGAGCCATCAGCTGACGATACCATCTTTAACCCTTCTACTACCGGACCATCCAGCTCAGCCAACCCGCCATCATCGTCTGTCCAGGATGTTCTGATCACTGGAAGCTGCTTTGTTGAGCCAAGGAATCCCACCGTGTTGGCTCGTCACACCGCTAAACAAGAGGCCCTGGAGAGATTGAAAGTGTGTTTTGATATTTCTCATTACAGCCATCTAAACGCCAATGACATATTGTCCAGCTATCTCAGCCATGTGCACTCCAGCCGTGACTCGGAAATCGAAATGGTCAAGCAGTTGCAGCTGAAGTATGAGGTATGCTCTTCCGGCTTACTTATATTCTGCCAGCCCCCAAGTCTTTAGATTATGATAATACCTGAATGATCTGTAGACTTATAATATAGACTAAAGCTTTACCTTTAGATTTTTCTGAAGTCCAATAGAGTAGAATAAACTTCACCCGTAGTCCCCAAGGGCCGGTTCACTTGATCATAAATGAGCCGGTACTTTAATTTCATAACTGTCTTATGCCGAACCCAACAAATATTGTAATCCGGCTTAATCTTGAGAGACTTTCTGAATATCATGCATTAGCCCCCAAGTGTCAAGTGTTGTTACTTTGTAAGGTACTTGGGACTTGAAATATATTAGAATCATAAAAAATTGTTTTGGCATACATTAGCCCCCAAGTGTCAAGTGGGTTTGTAGTACAAAGTACTTGAGACTTGAATCTTGAACTTTTTAGTTTAAACCTTGACACACCTGTGTATGTTTTGTAGAACGCCTTAGCTGAATTGGGTTCCCAATTGACTAACGCCAAGACCCGGCTAACAGATCAAGAGGAAGAAATCAAGTCTGCTGACTCTAAACTTCAGTTAAGTCTTGCTGAGACAGAAAAACTGAAGACCAACTTGACAGCCAAAAAGAAATCCCGGGCGGAAGAAAAGATACTGCTGACCCAACACGCTGAAAAAGCTGAAGCGGCTCTTGAGGAGGTTACCACTGAACTGACCAGTTTAAAGAACTGTGTGTCTCAAATGGTTTCCACCATCTTTGGTAAGCCATCTATACTGATCTTTTTATACCTTCTTTTGACCCGTAAGATAAACCACCAGCTGACCCCTTGTTTAAAAAATATACACAGGCCCACGAAGCAAGAATCTGAGCCAAGATAATGTGACTAAACTGAAGGCGGTCTATACCTTAGTGGAGCAGTTGTACACTGGCGCTCAGCAAGCACTGGCTGCTATCTCTCCTGCCAATCAAGGACCCAACCGGCTCAGTGATGTCTTGAAAAAATTGTCAATCTTACCCGCCAGGTCCCAAGAAGTCAAACGATCTTGTGCCAGAGCCTTGACTGCACTGAGCCGCTCCAAAGCCTGGGTGCCAGATCTAGACCCGGTGGATGTAGCTAGGGGGTACCCGACTGTAAAGGAAGACGGGTCTCTATTCGAGTAAGATGACTTAATTGCTTGCGTGAGGGGAGTTCGACCTCAGGCTACCATTCTTGGAGATGAAACCAATATTGACAAATATCAGCCGGGTTTTGATTTGGAGAATAAGAAGATGGCGACTCCTTCTTACAAGGTGCAGACCTTATCCTGCCGGTTCGTCAACACACGTTTGCTCCAGAAGTTGATTCGGCTGGCTTGATTGATGATGAATCAGAGTTCATTGCCGTGAACGGCTTTGACTGGTCCAATCCTAGCTTTCAATTGACAGAAGGAGGTGAACCGGCGAGGGAAGAGTGAGAACCATCTTTCTGGGATTTTAAAAGCCTTGTAATAGAATTAGCTTTGAAACACTGCATATTTTTCCTATGCCATCATGCATAAGACGCTGTGTGTGACTCTTTGCTTCCTGATGTCAACATATGTGTCATATTTATGGTTATCTCTGTAATATTTCGGCTCTGTTCCTGTAGAAAAGATGAAAAAACTAGCTTGGCGGTTTAGTACCGAACGGGTCAGAACACCCGGTTTATAACCAATAGTTTATCATAGTAGAAGAAACAGAAAACAGATGCAAAAATAAACAAGGTTGAAACAACCTTCGATTAATACAGAAAACAATTGTTCCTAAATAACAGTCATACCTATATTTTTTACCTCTGGACCACCGGTTTATATGACCTGGGTGATGAGGTTGATGACCCAGTCCTTTTGAGAAGTCAATGCTTTTGTATGCCTGATGACTATCATGTCTTGGCGGCTTATTGTCAAATAGTCAAGCTGGTGAAAAGACCGTGCTGATTGTTTAAAATTGAGACAATAAAAGACCAATAAGACAAATAAGACAAATAACAGTTGGTGAACAATATAAATTAACCTTGTAATTAAAGGTTGGGGGTTTCTGATTCGAATACGATTAGTAAACCGGACCAAAGGGGTTAAGCTAAGATTCGAATACGATCATATAGCCCCCAGTGGCTTTGGCGTTGCGTCGATCAAGAGGGTACCGACAGCTATGTTCTCTTTGGTTCAAGTATGACCTATGTTTAAACAGGAAGCCCCCAAATGACCTTGAGAGGTTTTTAACGACCCTGATTCGAATACGATCCAAGTCGGACCCCAAAAGGGGTTAAGATATGATTCGAATACGATCAAGAAGCCCCCTAGCGAGTTTGGCTTTTGAGCCGATCAAGAGGGTTACGACAGCTATGTTCTCTTTGGTTCGAATACGACCTATGTTTGAACAGGAAGCCCCCAAGTGATCATGAGGTTTACAGCTAGATTCGAATACGATCATAAGCCGGACCAAAAAGGTTAGACTTGATTCAGATATGATCAGCTCCTTAATAGTCATTTTAAACAATGAAAAAGAGTAAAGATATATAATATTTGAAAAGGAAAAGGACAGAGGTCCTGCTTTATTACTTATCATAGTATATACAACGTCAAAGTATGTACATGATGAGAGCCGATGGCTCAGGTGTAGTAGGGCCGAAGTTGAGCAATGTTCCATGGCCGGCGGGTCTCCTCCTTCGACTTACGTGAGTCTTTGTGCTCTCAAACGTCAATGAGGTAATATGACCCGTTGTTTAAGTTCTTGCTAACCACAAAGGGTCCTTCCCAAGGCGGGGATAGCTTGTGTGCATCTGACAGATCCTGGATGAGCCGGAGCACCATGTCACCTTCTTGAAAAGCCCTGGACTTAACCCGGCGGCTGTGATAGCGGCGTAGGTCATGTTGATAAATTGCTGATCGAGCCGCTGCTAAGTCTCTTTCCTCATCTAACAAGTCAAGCGCATCCTGTCTGGCTTGTTCGTTATTAGCTTCAACATAAGCCGCCACACGAGGCGAGTCATGATGAATGTCACTAGGCAGCACTGCTTCCGCTCCATAAACCATGAAGAAGGGTGTATAACCCGTAGATCTGTTAGGGTGGTGTTAATACTCCACAATACCGAGGGTAACTCCTCTACCCAGCAACCCGGCGTCCATTGTAAGGGAACCATGAGCCGGGGATTGAGACCTTTTAAGATTTCCTGATTTGCTCTCTCAGCCTACCCATTAGATTGAGGGTGAGCTACAGAAGAAACATCAAGCCGGATATGCTCACGTTGACAGAATTCCTCCATAGCCCCTTGGGATAAATTAGTGCCATTGTCAGTGATAATGTTGTGTGGAAAACCAAAGCGAAAGATCACCTTTTTCATGAACTGAAACGATGTGGCTACATCACACGTACTCACTGGCTCCGCCTCAACCCACTTTGTGAATTTGTCAACTGCTACTAAAAGATGTGTCTTTTTATCCTTAGACCTTTTGAAAGGTCCAACCATGTCAAGCCCCCAGACCGCAAACAGCCAGGTGATTGGAATCATCCGCAACTCTTGAGCCGACACATGTGCTCGCAGTGCAAATTTTTGACATCCATCACACCTACTGACCAGATGCTCTGCATCAGCATGAGCCGTCAACCAGTAAAAACCATGACGAAAAGCTTTGGCCACAAGATACTTTGACCCAGCGTGATGACCACAATCCCCTTCATGGATCTCAGGAAGTATTTCTTGGCCTTCTTCAGGAGAAACACACCGCTGAAACGCTCCAGAGACGCTGCGATGGTATAACTCTCCGTCAGAAATCATCATTGATTTGGACCGCCGGGTTATCTGTCGGGCCAGGGTCTCATCCTATGGCAACTCGCCCCGGTCATGTAAGCCAAGAACGGTACTGTCCAATCTGGGATGACGTGAAGAGCCACCACCAACTGTGCCTCCGGGTCAGGAACGGCCAAATCTTCCTCTGTAGGTAACTTAACAGACGGGTTATGCAAAACATCCAAAAAGGTATTAGGTGGCACCGGCTTACGCTGAGACCCCAACCGGCTTAGAGCATCTGCCACTTTGTTCTTCCTACGGTCAATGTGTTCCACCTGATAACCTTTAAAATGTCATGCAACAACATCGACTTCACGGCGATAAGCCGCCATGAGAGGGTCCTTGGAATCCCACTTGCCTGACACCTGTTGAGCCACCAAATCTGAATCGCCAAGACACCGGACCCGGCTCAGGCTCATCTCTTTGGCCATTTGAAGACCATGGAGCAAGGCTTCATACTCTGTTGCGTTGTTAGTACAAGGAAACATCAGTCGCAACACATAACAAAACTTGTCACCTCGAGGGGAAGTTAAAACAACTCCAGCCCCCGATCCTTCCAATTGTCTGGACCCATCAAAGTGAATCGTCCAATACGTGTTGTCTGGTTTCTCTTCTGGCATCTGCATCTCTGTCCAGTCATTAATAAAGTCAACCAGCGCTTGAGATTTGATCGTAGTACGTGGCACATACTTCAACCCATGAGACCCAAGTTCAATGGCCCACTTGGCGACTCATCCAGTAGCTTCTCTATTTTGGATGATGTCTCCCAAAGGAGCAGAGCTAACCACAGTGACTGGGTGACCCTGAAAGTAATGTTTGAGCTTCTGGCTTGCCATGAACACCCCATACATGAGCTTCTGCCACTGTGGATATCTCTTTTAGATTCAATTAGCACCTCACTGATGTAGTAAACCGGTCGCTGAACCGGATGTTCCTTGCCAGCCTCCTTGCGTTCCACCACAATTGCCACACTAACAACTTGTGAGTTAGCGGCTACGTATAACAATAGCGGCTCTTTCTCAACTGGAGCAGCAAGAACCGGCGGCTCAGCAAGCTGTTTCTTCAGATCCTCAAAAGCAGAGTTTGCAGCATCGCTCCAAACGAAATCATCCATATTTTTCATCATCTGATACAAAGGCATCGCCTTCTCCCCTAACCGGCTTATGAACCGGCTCAAAGCAGCGATGTGACCCGCCAGCCGTTGAACATCATTGATGCACACCGGTTTGGCTAGGGAGGTGATTGCCTTAATTTTCTCTGGGTTAGCTTCAATACCCCTGTTAGATACCAAAAAACCCAAGAGTTTGCCAGCGGGGACTCCAAAAACACACTTAGCCGGGTTAAGCATCATCTTGTAGACCTGGAGGTTATGAAAGGTCTCCTTCAGATCCGTTACTAAGGTTTCCTCTTTTCTGGACTTCACCACTATATCATCCACATAAGCATGAACATTGCGCCCAATCTGATTGTGAAGGCAATTCTGCATACACTATTGATAAGTCGCCTGGGCACTCTTAAGCCCAAAAGGCATAGACACATAGCAGAAGGCTCCAAACGGAGTGATGAAGGTTGTCTTCTCCTGGTCCTTAACTGCCATCTTGATCTAATGATAACCTGAATAAGCATCCAGAAAACTCAAACGCGCGCAACCCGCCGTAGCATCAATGATCTGATCAATACGAGGGAGAGCATAAGGGTCATCTGGACAATCTTTGTTTAAATCGGTATAATTCACACACATACGCCAGGTGCCGTTCTTCTTGAGTACAAGCACCGGGTTGGCCAACCACTCTGGGTGAAAAACTTCCACAATGAACCCGTCCGCCAAGAGCCGGGCCACCTCTTCTCCAATGGCCTTGCGCCTTTCCTCGTTAAACCGTCGGAGAAACTGCCTGACCGGCTTAAACTTCGAATCAATATTGAGAGTGTGCTCAGCGAGTTCTCTCAGGACACCCGGCATGTCAGAAGGTTTCCATGCAAAGATGTCTTGGTTCTCACGGATGAACTCGATGAGCGCGCTTTCCTATTTTGGATCCAAGTTGGCACTGATGATGAACTGCTTGGATGAGTCGCCGGGCACAAAATCAACCATCTTGGTGTTATCAGCTGACTTGAATTTCAACACCGGTTCATGCTCCGTTGTTGGCTTTTTTAAAGACGTCATGTCTGCCGGGTCAACGTTATCTTTATAAAACTTTAACTCCTCTGTTGCGCAAACAGACTGAGCATATGCAGCATCTCCTTCTTCACACTCCAGGGCTATTTTACGGCTTCCATGTATTGTAATGGTGCCCTTATAACCCGGCATCTTGAGCTGCAGATATACATAACACGGCCGAGCCATGAACTTGGCGTAAGCCGGCCGTCCAAACAGAGCATGATATGGGCTTTTGATCTTAACCACCTCAAAAGTTAACATCTCCGCTCTGGAATCATATTCATCCCCAAAGGCTACTTCCAATTCAATCTTACCAACTGGGTATGCCAACTTGCCAGGTACAACACCGTGAAAAACAGTGTTGGATTGCTTAAGACTCTTATCAGTCAATCCCATCCGACGGAATGTCTCATAGTAGAGGATGTTGATACTTGATACGTCTCCAACGTATCTATAATTTTTGATTGCTCCATGCTATATTATCTACTGTTTTAGACATTACTACTGTTTTAGACATTATTGGGCTTTATTATCCACTTTTATATTATTTTTGGGACTAACCTATTAACCGGAGGCCCAGCTCAGAATTGTTGTTTTTTGTCTGTTTTAGGGTTTCGAAGAAAAGGAATATCAAACGAAGTCCAAACGGAATGAAACCTTCGGGAACGTGATTTTCTCACCGAATACAACTCAGGAGACTTGGACCCTACGTCAAGCCAACTAACAGGAGGCCACGAGGTAGGGGGGCGCGCCTGCCCCCCCCCCCCCCAGGCTCGCCCTCCACCCTCGTGGCCCCCCTGTTGCTCCACCGACATACTTCTTCCTCCTATATATATCCACGTACCCCCAAACGGTCAGAATAGGAGCCAAAACCCTAATTCCACAGCCGTAACTTTCTGTATCCACGAGATCCCATCTTGCGGCCTGTTCTGGACCTCCGCCGGAGGGGGCATCGATCATGGAGGGCTTCTACATCAACACCATAGCCTCTCCGATGAAGTGTGAGTAGTTTACTTCAGACCTATGGGTCCATAGTTAGTAGCTAGATGGCTTCTTCTCTCTTTTTGGATCTCAATACAATGTTCTCCCCCTCTCTTGTGGAGATCTATTCGATGTAATCTTCTTTTTGCGGTTTGTTTGTTGAGACCGATGAATTGTGGGTTTATGATCAAGTCTATCTATGAATAATATTTGAATCTTCTCTGAATTCTTTTATGTATGATTGGTTATCTTTGCAAGTCTCTTCGAATTATCCGTTTGGTTTGGCCTACTAGATTGATCTTTCTTGCAATGGGAGAAGTGCTTAGCTTTGGGTTCAATCTTGCGGTGTCCTTTCCCGGTGACAGTAAGGGCAGCAAGGCACGTATTGTATTGTTGCCATCGAGGATAACAAGATGGGGTTTTCTTCATATTGCATGAGTCTATCCCTCTACATCATGTCATCTTGCTTAAAGCGTTACTCTGTTTTTAACTTAATACTCTAGATGCATGCTGGATAGCGGTCGATGAGTGGAGTAAGAGTAGTAGATCCAGGCAGGAGTCGGTCTACTTGTCACGGACGTGATGCCTATATACATGATCATACCTAGATATTCTCATAACTATGCTCAATTCTGTCAATTGCTCAACAGTAATTTGTTCACCCACCGTAGAATACTTATGCTCTCGAGAGAAGCCACTAGTGAAACCTATGGCCCCCGGGTCTATATTTATCATATCAATCTCCTACTACTTAGTTATTTACTTTGCTATTTACTTTGCCTTTAGTTTACTTTGCATCTTTATCATAAAAATACCAAAAATATTATCTTATCATATCTATCAGATCTCACTCTCGTAAGTGGCCCTATAGGGATTGACAACCCATATTTGCGTTGGTTGCGAGGATTTATTTGTTTTGTGCAGGTATGAGGGACTCGCGCGTAGCCTCCTACTGGATTGATACCTTGGTTCTCAGAAAATGAGGGAAATACTTACGCTACTTTGCTGCATCATCCCTTCCTCTTCGGGGAAAACCAATGCAGTGCTAAAAGAGGTAGCAATGCTACTGCCTCCATCCATGAGCACTTTAGTGAATTTATATCCACCAACCTGAGGTGCCACTACCAAGGCTAAGTGACCCAGATTGTCAACCCGGGGAGGATGATCTTCTCTGCTCCACATAATAGGCTGTTCAGACCACCTCAAATAACGTGGAATTGCCGGCTCAACAGCATTGACAGTTCTCTTATGAAGCTTCTGGTCCCTCTTGCATAAACTAGTGGTAAATACATTGTATTGCCCACTATTCAACTGTTTTGGGTTGCTCTGATGTCCGGACTGTTGCTGCTGATTTCCTTGGTCGGGTTGTGGATTAGAACCTCCCTGGTTACCCGTATGGCCCTGACCGTGAAAACCGCCCCCACCTGAACCGGCGCCCTGGCCATGAAAACCACCACCGCCTGAACCGCCACCAGGCCCGTGACTTCCATCAAACGTGTTTGAATTTTTGAATGCCTTCATGATTGTACAATCCTTCCACAGATGGGTGGCTGGCTTCTCCAGAGTGCCGTGTCTTGGACAAGGTTCATTCAATAGTTGCTCGAGGGTGGGACCTGACCCGCCTGACCGAGGGGGTTGCCTACCCTTGCGCTGTTGATTGTTGCCCTGTGCATTGCTGTTAGCCAAAAATTCGTCAGCCTTATGTTTATTACCTCCTTGATTTGTCGGGTTATGCTGGTGACCCTTGTCGTTGCCGTTCTTCTTTCCCTTCCCTGTTTTCTCTTCATCAGACACGGGGTCCTTGGTACTATCAGAATCAGCATACTTGACCAGAGCCGCCATCAACTGGCCCATGTCATTGCAGTCTCACTTGAGCCGCCCCAGCTTCTGCTTCAGAGGTTCAAAACGACATTTTTTCTCCAACATTAAGACTGCCGAGCCGGCATCCATCTTATCAGATGAATGTATTATCTCCTTGACCCGGCGCATCCAATGGGTTGTGGATTCACCTTCCTCTTTCTTACAATTAGTCAGGTCCACTATTGACATAGGTTGTTTGCATGTGTCCTTGAAGTTCTGAATGAACCGGGCTTTTAATTCCACCCATGAGCCGATGGAATTGGGGGGTAATCCTTTGAACCAAGTGCGAGCCGTTCCATCCAACATCATAGTGAAATACTTAGCCATTGTTGCATCGCTGACCTCCAACAGCTCCATCGCCATCTCATAACTCTCAATCCAGGCCCCAAGCTGCAAATCGTTCATGTAATTAGGCACCTTATGAGGCCCCTTAAAGTCTTTTGGCAAGCGCTCATTACGTATAGCTGGCACCAGGCAAGGGACACCTCCTGTTCTTGTGGCTACTCCTGCCTCAACAGAGGTTGCTGGATAAGCCAGAAAAGTTTGATGAGCCGCTTGCTCAGCTGCCAGTTGAACCGCCCGCTCAGCCTCTTGTCGGAGCCTCTCCTGATCCGCTAAATTAAGGGCTCCAGCCTGTACCGGCTCATGCCTGCGTGGTTGATTGCGGCGTTGAGCATTACTTGACATATCAGCTGAGTCCATATGCCTGCTATAGCTCGGGCTCCGGCTCGGGCGAGGGGTTGAATGGATTCTGTCTCGACTGTAAGAGTACGTATCCTACTGCGCCAGAGCCGTCTGAAGAAGTTCTCTCACCCTTCGTGTTTCAATTGCTGTCGGAGAGTCACCTTCCATCGGGAGAGCCGCCAAACGAGCCGACGCAGCAATGAGGTTTTTCAAAGGATTGGAGAAGTGACCCGGTGGTGTTGGCGCATAATGAGGCGGAGCGGTATATGCGAGGTGGGTCCATGGCCAGCGACTGAACCGGTGCTCCGGGTGTCGTGATCCGATTTGCCTTCGGCGGGTTACTTGGACCGGCCCCGGGTGTATGGAAAAGGTTTTCTTAGGATCGAGCGTCAGAGGTAGATGTGACTGGGTTTTCTGATGCCTTCTCCTCATGACCTCGTTTAACGCGTTCAGATCCACCGAGAGCCGGAAAGTCTCCGCTTGAAGCTGCTGAGCCCGAGCGTCCAAAGCCGCCCACTCCGCGGCCATCCTAAGCTCTTTTGCTGCTAAATTTTCCTTGGCCTGTGCCATCTCTTCGCGTACCCGTACCACCTCCACGTCATGCTGAACCTTATCCGCCGGCTCCACCACGGCAATCAACAGAGCCGCCAGCTTATCCGTGAGATCCATTAGTATCTGAGCCGGGGGGCGCGCGAGGTCTCCTGACCCGGCCGCTGCCGACCCGGTGGTTGTTGCTGCTGCAGCCATGGAGTTCTGCCCAGGCTGAGTGCCTGCCATGAAGACTCCGGCTCGATTCAGCAGCTCAGAGGGGTCCAGAATACTGCTGCCATCGGAACAGCCCCCAAGCATGCCATCCTGTAGCTGATACAAGGAAACCGTCTCGCCTGTTGATGACGTAGCATCAGAACACATGGCCGTCTCACCGCCATCCACTGACTCGTCCGAGTATTCACCTCCATGGATGCAACCCACAAAGGCACGCATTACGTCGGGTCGGGTCCGTGCGGGTCTTGTGCGCTGAGCCGTCTCGATGATGTTGGTGCAGACGTCCGACACAGGGCCCGATTCGCCAATCCAGCCGATGAAGACATGAATTCCGCCGAAGGGGACCCAATAGCCGTACTCAATTGAGCCGGCCTCGGGGCCCCAACCTTCATCGTCGGTGTAGAGCTTGCCGCGATGACTCTTGGTCATCCGGCCCACATCGTATCCCTTGAGCCCTTCGAAATTTCCCTTCAAGAACTCAAATCCACCATGCGCTGGCCCCATGGTGGGCGCCAACTGTCATGGAATTGTCACAGCAGATGTCCTAGCAAAAGGACTTAGTCGTAGGGCCATCGCAACTAAGAAGCTTAAAGGGGTTAATCGGGACAAGGGACACGAGAGGTTTTATACTAGTTCGTCCCCTTACGATGAAGGTAAAAGCCTACGTCTAGTTGTGTTTGTAATTACTGAGGTTTCGATCACCAAGAGGCTACTCCGCCAGCTTGGCTATCGATCTCTTGTTTCTTGCCCTAAGCCACCACCGGGTCGTCCCCTTATATACATGGGTTGACGCCTGGCGGCCTACGGAGTCCCGGCCGGCTCATAAAGCGTGTCCGGCTCGGTGACTTCTTTTATATGCCTTTCCTTACAAGTCTTTCCTTACATACGGCAGTTTACAATATTGGGCCTTAAGCCGCCTCTGGGCTTAGGCCTTCTATAAGCCTTAATAAACTATTGCCTTGAATCTTTACTGGGCTTCCTTTGTTACCCGACCCCTCCTGGGCGGGTCATACCTGGTAGCTATATCCCCAACACATTCCATAGTTCGGGGAAGAGGGAGGACTTGGAGGAGGGATCATGGCTGTTCAATAATGATGCATTGGTTATGGAAGATTTTGACGCCCGCAAACGGACCGAGGAATATGAATTTGACACCATTCTTATATGCGTGAGGTTGTTTGATATACCCCTAGGACTATCCTTCCCTTAACCAGCAGGCGAGGATGCAGGAGCAGAGACGAGGCCAGCCAACCACAGGGCGGCTCAAAGCAGGTGATTTTGTAACAGTAGAAGACGCGCCGGCTGTGGACGCGGAGATGCTGAAGACGCCGGCCTCCATCTCCTTGATTTTTGACCGGCGCATGCGTTCGTTGGTATATACTGTATAAAGGCACGTAGGGGAGTAGTATATTCCTTGGAGCTAGCACGTGAAGGACTCAATGAAGCTTGCATGTATGTTGACTTGGTGCTCTCATGTTTGACCGATTGTACAAGTTTCGTCGTAGCCAGTCATGGGGTCACACCACAGGATCCAAAGGGATCAAACAAGCAACGGTGACTCTGAATGAAGCCATCTCTCCGCAGTGGCTTGACAATGGTGGCCTGGCGAAACTGCAATTGCCGAGGCAAGCTGCCGCAGCTGCAGTATTTGGAGGAAACTTTGATGCGAAGTGGCTTCAAGGCAGGGAGGCTCGTCCGCGGCGGGCCACAACGTTTGATTTGATCGGCATGGGCCGCAACGAGAGGTGGAGTGAGGTCAAAGCAGCGACTCAGTTGCCGTACAGACCGGCCCGAAGGCTTCAGACCACGACAGAGGCGGAGAGTAGCGGCGGCTCAACGGGACCTCCGGCGGATTACAGCCTCGGCGGCTTTGAGTGAAAGGCGGCTTGGCAACGTGTAGGGCCGGCGCCGGCGAAGCACCCGACGAAGCAAGGCAAAGACTCTCAACGGCAGCAGCGGCTCAAGACGGCGATCTGCAACACGTCGCATTGGAGGTGGAGGCACCTTGGCGGCTCACAACAAACCCACGACAGTAACTTGGCAGCAGCAGAGGCGGCTTGCCGTCGTTCGACGAGGCTGCGGCAGCAGCGACCTGTGGTAGGGACAGAGAGATGGCGAGCCGGCGGAGGAGACGGCGCTGCAACGCGGCTTGGAGCAAAGGAGCCGTAGCGGCCGAGGCAGAAGAGGAGGAGGCCGTCGACGGCGGCTTGAAGCAGTGGCTCAATGGCAGAAGCCTTGCAGGGCAATGAACTCGGTGGTCGGGAGGAGGCGCCCGCAGGCGAGCATGAAGACACACGCGCGGTGTTTTGAGGCCGCGGCGACTCCGTGGCGGCTCAGAGGAAGACCACGGCGGCTCAGGGTGTGGTCATGGCCACAGCAGAAGCAGACGCGCCATGAAGGCTACCGACAGCTCAGGACGGAGGTGGCGCGATGATGGCTCGGACGCGGTCAAGGATGAACAAGTCCGAAGTGACAGCGGTCGGGGCGACTCGTAGTCTGGGTCAGAGTGCGTACGGTCGGCGGATCCAAGGCGAAAAAGGCACATTGAGGCGGAGACGGCGGCTACGGCGACGATGAGGTCCGGGTTGCGGTCGTCTCAGAGCGCGGCGTCTAGCGTTAGAAGGAAAGCCAGTCTGTAGTCTGAATCCAATTTATCTTAGTCTGCCAAACCTATTTATAGAGACTTTTTGGATGGCTTCTGACTTTGATCCAGAAGACCAATAGTAGTATTATGATCGATTTGACGTGCCAGCTTTGGTCAGGCCCTGTACGACTGCTTGTTCCCAGATTGGAAAAGCTGTCACCACCGCTGAACTATTGCACGGCGGCTTGCGTGAGGCAGCGAGGACAACGACTGCTGTAGTAGATATCAAATCGGATTCGACGGATTGCCGGTTCGAGAGCATATCAGGTGATACGGCTAATATGGTGATATGATGCACTGGTCTATTCTGGACCACTAGATCACGTTCAGTGGGACAGGATGCATGCACATGAGTTGGCCAGCAACCCCACACTGAAATATGCAAAATACACCCTGTTGGGGATATAGCTATCAATTATGACCCGTCTAAGAGGGGCCGGGTCAGCCCCAATGGCGGGTTACACAAGAAGCCCAGTAAACATTAAGATGATAATTTATCAAATCTTATAGAAGGCCCAAAGGCCTAGAGGTGGCTTAAGGCCCAATATTGCAAACCGCCGTATGTAAGGAAAGACTTGTAAAGAAAGGCATGTAAAGGAAGTCACCGAGCCATACATGATTATGAGCCGGCCGGGAATCTGTAGGCCGCCAGGCGTCAACCCGTGTATATAAGGGGACAACCCGGTGGCGGCTTAGGGCAAGAAATAAGAGATCGATAACCAAGCCGGCGAGTTAAGCCTCTTGGTGATCGAAACCCCAGCAATACCAACACAACTAGATGTAGGCTTTTACCTTCATCGTAAGGGGCCGAACTAGTATAAAAACTCTCGTGTCCTTTGTCCCGATTAACCCCTTTAAGCTTCCTAGTTGCGATGGCCCTACGACTAAGTCCTTCCACTAGGACATCTGTCGTGACAATTCCACGACAGTTGGCGCCCACCATGGGGCCAGTGCAAAATGGATTTGAGTTCTTGAAGGGCAACTTCGAAGGGCTCAAGGGATACGCTGTGGGCCGGATGACCAAGAGTCGTCGCGGCAAGCTCTACATCGACGACGAAGGCTGGGCCCCCGAGGCCGGCTCAATTGAGTACGGGTGCCGGGTCCCCTTCGGCGGAATTCACGTCTTCATCGGCCGGATCGGCGAGTCAGGCCCTGAGCCAGACGTCCACATCAACCTCGTCGAAATGGCTCAGCGCGCGAGGACCACCCGTGTTCAATCTGTCGTGAAGCATGCCTTCGTAGGCTGCATCCATGGTGGTGAATACTCTGAAGGATCGGTGGAGGGCGGTGAGACGGCCGTCTGTTCTGACACTGCATCATCAATGGGTGAGACAGACTCTTTGTACCAGATGTAGGATGGCATGCTCGGGGGCTGTTCAGATGGCAGCAGTATTCCGGACCCCCTTGAGCCGCGGAATTGGGCCGGAGTCTTCATGGCAGGGACACAGCCCAGGCAGAACTCCACAGCAGCAGTGGCAACAGCTACCGGGTCGGCCACAGCCGGGTCAGGAGACCCCGCGCGCCCCCAACTCAGATTCTAATGGACCTCATGGATAAACTGACGACTCTGTTGACTGTCGTGGTAGAGCCGGCGGATAAAGCCTAGCATGACGCAGAGGTGGCACGCGTACATGAAGAGATGGTGCAAGCTAAAGAAAATCTGGCCGTAGAGGAAGTCAGGATGGCAGCGGAGCGAGCGGCTTTGGACGTTCATGCTCAACAGCTTCAAGCGGAGACATTTCGGCTCTCGGTGGATCTGAATGCGTCAAACGAGGTCATGAGGAGAAGGCATCAGAAAACTCAGTCACGTCTACCTCTGACGCTCGATCCTAGGAACCTTTTTCATATGCCTGGAGCTGGGGGAAGCAACCCGCCAAAGGCAAACCGGATCACGACACCCGACGCGCCGGTCCAACCGCGTGCCATGGAACCACCTCGTGTAATTACCGCTCCACCTCATTACGTACCAACGCCGCCGGGTCACTTCTCCAATCCCTTGGAAAACCTCATTGCAGCGTCGGCTCGTTTGGCGACTCTCCCGATGGTAGGTGACTCACCAGCGGCAGTCGAAACACGAAGGGTGAGAGAAATCCTTCAAATAGCTCTGGCACAGCAGGATGCATACTCCTACAGTCGAGACAGTATCCATTCAACTCCCGCCCGAGCCGGAGCCCAAGCTACAATAGGCATATGGAGTTAGCTGACATGTCAAGCAATGCTCAACGCCGCAACCGGCCGCACAGGTATGAGCTGGTGCAGGCTGGAGCCATTAACTTGGCGGATCAGGAGAGGATCCGGCAAGAGGCGGAGCGAGCGGTTCAACTGGCAGCAGAGCAGGCGGCTCATCAGACCTTTCCGGCTTATCCAGCAACCTTAGTTGAGGCAGGGGTGGCCACAAGAACCGGAGGTGTCCCTTGCATGCTGCCGGCCATACGTAATGAGCATTTACCAAAAGACTTCAAGGGGCCCCGTAAGGTGCCTAATTACACGGCCGACTTACAACCTGGGGCTTGGATTGAGAGTTATGAGATGGCTATGGAGTTGTTGGAGGTCAGCGACACAACAATGGCCAAGTATTTCACTATGATGTTGGATGGAACAGCTCGTACTTGGTTGAAGGGGTTGCCACCCAATTCTATCGGCTCATGGGCGGAGTTGAAGGCCCGGTTCATCCAGAACTTCAAAGACACGTGTAAGCAGCCTATGTCGATTGTGGACCTGACTAATTGTAAGCAAGAGGACGGTGAGTCTACAACCCATTGGGTGCGCCGGGTCAAGGAGATAATACATTCGTCCGATAAGATGGATGTCGGCTCAGCAGTCTTGATGTTGGAGAAAAATTGCCGTTTTGAACCTCTGAAGCAGAAGTTGGGGAGGCTCAAGCGTGACTGCAATGACATGGGCCAGTTGATGGCGGCTCTCGTCAAGTATGTTGATTCTGATAGTACCAAAGACCCGGTGTCTGACGAAGAAAAGACAGCGAAGGGAAAGAAGAATGGCAACGGCAAGGGTCACCAGCATAACCCGGCAAATCAAGGAGGTAATAAACGTAAGGCTGATGAGTTTGTCGCTAACACCAATGCGCAGGGCGGAAATCAACGGCGCAAGGGCAGGCAACTCCCTCGGTCGGGCGGGTCAGGTCCCACCCTTGAGCAACTATTGAATGAGCCTTGTCCAAGGCACAGCACCCGGGAGAAGCCAGCCACCTGGAAAGATTGTACAATCATGAAGGCGTTTAAAAATTCAAACGCGTTTGATGGAGGTCACGGCCCAGGTGGCGGTTTAGGTGGAGGCGGTTTCCATGGCCCGGGCGCCGGTTCAGGTGGAGGAGGATTTCACGGCCAGGGCCATCCTGGCAACCAATGAGGATATAATCCACAACCCGGCCAAGGTAATCAGCAGCAACAGTCCGGATATCAGAGCAACCCAAAACAGCTGAATAGTGGGCAATACCATGTGTTCACCACTAGTTTATGTAAGAGGGACCAGAAGCTTCACAAGAGGGCCGTCAATGCCGTTGAGACGGTTCATAAGCCGGTTAGGGGAGATGGTGATGCCTTTGTATCAAATGATGAAGAAAACAGATGATTTTGTTTGGAGCGATGCTGCAAACTCTACCTTTGAAGATCTGAAGACACAACTTGCTGAGCCGCCGGTCCTTGCTGCTCCAGTTGAGAAAGAGCCGCTGTTGTTATACGTAGCCGCCAACTCACGAGCTGTTAGTGTGGCGATTGTGGTGGAGGGCAAGGAGGTTGGCAAGGAGCATCCGGTTCAACGGCCGGTTTACTATGTCAGTGAGGTGTTAATTGAATCCAAACAACGATATCCACATTGGCAGAAGCTCGTATATGGGGTGTTCATGGCGAGCCGAAAGCTTAAACATTATTTTCAGGGTCACCCAATCACTGTGGTTAGCTCTACTCCTTTGGGAGGCATCATTCAAAACAGAGAAGCCACTGGACGAGTCGCCAAGTGGGCCATTAAGCTTGGGTCTCATGGGTTGAAGTATGTACCACGTACTGCGATCAAGTCTCAAGCACTGGTTGATTTTATTAACGACTGGACAGAGATGCAGATGCCGGAAGAGAAACCAGACAACACATATTGGACTATTCACTTTGATGGGTCCAGACAACTGGAAGGCTCGGGGGCTGGAGTTGTTTTAACCTCCCCTCGGGGTGACAAATTTTGTTATGTGTTGCGGCTGATGTTTCCGTGTACTAACAACGCAGCAGAATATGAAGCCTTGCTCCATGGTATTCGAGTCGCCACAGAGATGAGCCTGAGCCGGGTCCGGTGTCTTGGCGACTCAGATTTAGTGGCTCAACAAGTATCAGACAAGTGGGATTCCAAAGATCCTCTCATGGCGGCTTATCGCCGTGAAGTTGATGTTGTTGCAGGGAATTTTAAAGGTTATCAGGTGGAGCACATTGACCGTAGGAAGAACGAAGCGGCTGATGCTTTAAGCCGGTTGGGATCTCAGCGTAAGCCGGTGCCACCTAACACCTTTTTGGATGTTTTGCATAACCCGTCTGTTAAGTTACCCATAGAAGAAGATCTAGCCGTTCCTGACCCGGAGGCATAGTTGGTGGCGGCTCTTCATGTCATCCCAGATTGGACAGTGTCGTTCTTGGCTTACATGACCTGGGGAGAGTTGCCAGCGGATGAGACCCTAGCTCGACAGATAACCCGGCGGTCTAAGTCAATGACGATTTCTGATGGAGAACTATACCATCACAACGTCTCTGAAGCGTTTCAGCGGTGTGTTTCCCCTGAAGAAGGCTAAGAAATACTTCGTGGGATCCATGAAGACGATTGTGGTCATCACGCCGGGTCAAAATCTCTGGTGGCCAAGGCTTTTCGTCACGGTTTTTACTGGTTGACGGCTCACGCCGATGCAGAGGATCTGGTCAGCAGATGTGATGGATGTCAAAAGTTCGCACGAAGAGCACATGTACTGGCTCAAGAGCTCCGGATGATTCCAATCACTTGGCCATTTGCGGTCTAGGGGCTTGACATGGTGGGACCTTTTAAAAGGTCTAAGGATAAAAATACACATCTTTTAGTGGCAGTTGATAAATTCACAAAGTGGGTTGAGGCAGAGCCGGTGAGTAAGTGTGATGCGGCCATGGCGGTTTAGTTCATGAAAAAGGTGATCTTCCGTTTTGGCTTTCCACACAGCATTATCACTGGCAATGGCACTAATCTATCCCAAGGGGCTATAGAGGAGTTTTGTCAACATGAGCATATTCGACTTGATGTTTCTTCTGTAGCTCCTCCTCAATCCAATGGTCAAGATGAGAGAGCAAATCAGGAAATTTTAAAAGGTCTCAAACCCCGGCTTATGGTTTCTTTGCAGCGAACGCCAGGTTGTTGGGTAGAGGAATTACCCTCGGTACCGTGGAGTATCAACACCACACCTAACAGGTCTACAGGTTACACACCTTTCTTCATGGTGTATGAAGCAGAAGCAGTGTTGCCTAGTGACATCCATCATGACTCGCGCCGTGTGGCGGCTTATGTTGAAGCTAATAATGAACAAGCCAGACAGGATGCACTTGACTTGTTAGATGAGGAAAGAGACTTAGCAGCGGCTCAATCAGCAATTTATCAACAGGACCTGTGCCGTTATCACAGCCGCCGGGTTAAGTCCAGGACTTTTCAGGAAGGTGACCTGGTGCTCCGGCTCATCCAGGATCTGTCAGATTCACACAAGTTATCCCCACCTTGGGAAGGATCCTTTGTGGTCAGCAAGAACTTAAACAACGGGTCATATTACCTCATTGACATTCGAGAGCACAAAGACTCATGTAAGTCGAAAGAGGAGACCCGCCAGCCGTGGAACATTGCTCAACTTTGGCCATACTACACCTGAGCCACCGGCTCTCATCATGTACATACTTTAACATTGTATATACCATGATAAGTAATAAAGCATGACCATCGGTCTCCTCTCTTTTCAAAGATTACGCATCTTTGTTATTTCTTATTTTCAAATGACTATTAAGGAGCTGATCATATTTGAATCAAGTCTAACCTTTTTTCGGTCCGGCTTATGATCGTATTCGAATCTAGCTGCAACTATCATGGTTACTTGGGGGCTTTCTGTTCAAACGTAGGTCGTATTCGAACCAAAGAGAACATAGCTGTCGTAACCCTCTTAATCGGCTCAAGGCCAAACTCACTAGGGGGCTTCTTGATCGTATCCGAATCATAGCTTAACCCCTTTTGGGTCCGACTTGGATCGTATTCGAATCAGGGTCGTTAAAAACCTCTCAAGGTCATTTGGGGGCTTCCTGTTCAAACATAGGTCGTATTCGAACCAAAGAGAACATAGCTGTCGGTACCCTCTTGATCGGCGCAACGCCAAAGCCACCGGGGGCTATATGGTCGTATTCGAACCTTAGCTTAACCCCTTTGGTCCGGTTTACTGATTGTATTCGAATCAGAAACCCCCAACCTTCAAATACAAGGTTAAATCGTATTTATTACCTGTTATTTGCCTTTTAGTTATTTGTTGTCTCAATTTCACAAATAATTAGCATGGTCTTTTTCGCCGGCTGGACTATTTGACAACGAAGCCACCAAGGTATGATGATCATTAAGTATTCAGAAGTATTGACTTCTCAAAAAGATGGAGTTATCAACTTCATTACCCGGGTTATTTAAACCGGTGGTCTAAGGATCAAAGGTACAAGTATGGCTATTGTTTATGCGCAATTCCCTATTGCATTAACCAAAGGGTTAGTTTCAGCCTTGTTCTCTTTTTATATCTGTTTCCGTTTTCTATTATGGTAAACATATTGGCTATAAGCCGGGTGTTTTAACCCGTTCGGTACTAAGCTGCCAAGCCAATTTTTTCTCTTGTATTTACAAGAACAGAGCTGAAGTATTATAGGGACAGCCATAAATATGATGCATATATTGACATCAGGAAACACAAAATCACATACAAGTGTTTTATGCGCGATGGCATAAGCAAAGCATGCAGTGTTTTCACAGCTAAACTATTACAAGGCTTTTATAAGCCCATGAAGATGGTTATTGCTCCTCCCTCGCCGGTTCACCGCCCTCTATTGACTGGAAGCTGGGTTTTGACCAGTCAAAACCATTCACGGTGACAAATTCTGCTTCTTCGTCAATCAGGCCGCCCGGGGCAACTTCCGGGGCAAATGTATTTTCACGAACAGTCGGGATTAAATCTGTCACCTTGTACGAGGGAGTTGCTATCTTCTTATTTTCAACATCAAAACCCGGCTGATACTTGTCGATGTTGGTTTCATCTCCAAGAATAGTCGCCTGAGGTCGGACTCTTCGCACGCAAGCCATGAAGTCATCTTGCTCAAAGGGAGATCTGTCTTCCTTAACGGTAGGATATCCTCTGGCCACGTCCGCCGGGTCTAGATCTGGCACCCAAGCCTTGGAGCGGCTCAGGGCAGTCAAAGCTCCGGCTCTCGCACAGGAGCGCTTCACTTCTTGAAACCTGGCGGGTAGGATTGACAGTTTCTTTAAGACATCGTTGAGCCGGTTGGGTCCTTGATTAGTAGGAGAGATGGCGGCAAGTGCCTGTTGTGCGCCAATATACAGTTGCTCCACTAAGGTATACACTGCCTTTTGTTTAATCACATGATCTTGGCTCAGATTCCTGCTTCGTGGGCCTGCACATATTTTATAAACAAAGTCAGCTAGCGGCTTATATTTCGGATCAGCAAAAAGTACACAAGATCTAAGACAGACGGCTTACCAAAGATGGTGGCCACCATTTGAGACACCCGGCCCTTTAAACCATTCAGCTCTGTTGAAACCTCTTCAAGGGATGCTTCGGCCTTCTCGGCGCGTTGTGTCAGAAGCGTTTTTTCCTCTGCCCAGGTTTTCTTCTTGGTAGTGAAGCTGGTCTTTAAATTTTCTGTCTCAGGGAGACTTATTTGCAATTTGGAGTTAGCAGACTTAATTTCTGCCTCCTGACCTGCTAGCCGAGTCTTCGCCTCAGTCAATTGTGAGTTAATTTCAGATAAGGCATTCTGCAACAAACGTACTCAGATGAGTCAAGATTTCGCTTAAGGTTCAAAAATCAAGATTCAAGTCTCAACTACTTTACAAAAAACCACTTGACACTTGGGGGCTAATGTATGCTAAAACAATTTCTTATGACTCTAAAGACATACTTTAAGTCCCAAGTACTTTACAAAGTAACAGCACTTGGCACTTGGGGGCTAATGTATGCCATTCAGCAAGTTTCTCAAGGTTAAGCTGGATTATGAAGTTCTTTGAATATGGTACAAGACAATTTTAAAAGCACCGACTCGTTTATGATCAAAATGAACCGGCCCTTGGGGACTACAGGTGAAGCTTTGTTCTATTTTATTAAATTCAAGAAAAGTTTCAAAGGTAAAAGTCTTGGTCTATATTATAAAGTCTACAGATCATTCCGGTTCTCTCATAATCTGAAGACTTGGGGGCTGGTGGAATATAGATAAGCCAGAAGAATATACCTCATATTTCAGCTGCAACTGTTTGACCATTTCAATCTCTGAGTCGCGACTGGAGTGCACATGGCTGAGATAGCCGGATAAAATATCGTTGGCATTTAGATGATCATAATGTGCAACATCAAAGCGCACTTTCTGTCTCTCCAATGCCTCTTGTTTCACCGTGTGGCGAGCCAACACGGTTGGATTCCCCGGCTCAACAAAGCGGCTCCCGGTGATCAAAACGTCTTGCGCAGACAGTGATGGCGGGTTGGTTGAGCTTGATGGTCCAGTTGCGGAAGGATTCACGATGGTGTCATCAAACGACGGCTCAGGAGGATTTGCTTCTGCATTGACAGGCGGGTCTTCTGGAGTTTCAATTGATGGAGGAGAAGGTGGCCTTGCCGGTTCAGGAGCAAGGACTGGCGGGTCTTCCGCCGGTTTAGTCACCTTGGCCTTCTTAGACTTAGCTTGGCCACTAAGTGAAAGATTATAGGACTATCAGTATAAAGAGACAATTTGAAAAACACGGAAGCCAAAGGATTTTTTTCTTACCCAGGGGCAGTCTTGAAGGCCGGAAACTGGGTTTGAGACGAGTCGCCAGAAGAGCGAGATACCTCCTGCAAAGATAAGACAAAGTAAGTAATACAAGGAAGGACATCCATTAACAGAAAGTCGAAGACAAAGAAATAAACCTCATTCTGGCGTTTTTGGGGAGTTTGTTGAAGAACAATAGCCGGTTCGTCTTTGGTCCGGGCTTGACGGCGGCTCTCATGTTGCTGCTTTTTCAAAAGAAAGTAAGGGTCCAGATAAGCCAAAGGGTGTGAAAACCTTACTTTTCGGGTTACGACTCGAAGTTTCTGTCTTGGCAAATGGGCTGAGTCGGAGGAAATAGTTACCTCTTCTTCCATGTCCTGACTGGCCCCGATGTTGTCCTGGTAATGATCAGTGTTAATAAGATTATTAAAAAGTTGGCCAAGGGAGTCAAGGGCTACCTCCGACTCAGAAGTATCATCGAGTTTCATCATATCTTCAGCGGTGCTCTTCTTCTTTTTGGACCTCCGGGTCATTTTCTTGGCATTTATGGCGACGGCTCTTGCTTTCTTGGCAGCTTCGTGGTCATATTTAACTTTCCAGAAATCAGATCTGGCATGTAGACAGGTAAAAACAAGATGAAAGGTCATACAAGTATTAAACAATACGGCTGGAAAAAATACAAAGGAGAGAGATCAGAGTGTCCTTACTTTTGGCGTCGGGTTAAGCCTGCAGAAGGGGTTTAACCCGACGATACTCCAGTCTTCGTATTTTCCGTTCACCAGAAGGGTTGACACTGAAACAATATCTTCTTCCGTTAACTGAACGGAGCTGTGACGAAGAGAGTCATCTGGGCCTCCACCATACTCGTACATCAATTTTGATCGACGGCTTAGAGGGATAACCCGCCATGAGATCCGGCAGCGGGTCAGATCAACTCCGGTTAACCCGTTCCCCAACAAAGCATTAATCCTTTTGATGGATGGTATCAACTTCTTGTGTTCAACAATAGTGAGTTTGTCAGGAAGTGCAAATTTGGAGTCAAGACGCTCTGAGCGATAACCCGGCAGGGGATGTTCGTTTGCTGGTGAGGTGTCTTGACAATAAAACCAAGTCTGATTCCAGTCTTTGGGATGACTTGGCAAGACTATAAGGGGGAAGACAGCGCCCTGCCGATGCTGAATTGAGATGCCTCCAAGCTCCAAGCTAAGGCCATTGGTGCACTCATTCTGCCGGTTCAGATAAAAATATTCTCTAAACAGCTCCACGGTCGGCTCTTCCTGAAGGTACACCTCACAGAGCACTTGGAAATTGCAGATATTAGATATGGAGTTGGGCCCGATATCTTGAGGGTGGAGTTTGAAAAGGTGGAGGACATCTCTGAAGAACTTTGAGTCGGGCGGTGAAAAACCACGGTTCATATGGTCAGTAAAAACAATCACTTCGCCGTCTCTTGGATTGGGCCGTTCTTCCTCCGGGTCAGGGGCACGGTAAGACATGACAGTTTTCCTTGGCAAAAACCCTATGGAAAAGAACTCCTTCAAACGTTCCTCGATTACGGTTGAGGGAACCCAGTTGCAGCTGGTCGGCGCTTTGGACGGCATGATGTTCATAAACAAACTGAAAGAAAGGCAACATGCCGGTTCAATTCAATGGTGAAATTAACAGTTAAATGATGATAATACAGGGAAGTAATGGCGGCTTAGTTAAGGGCTAATGTCATATAAGGAAAAGTAAGCCGACACAGTAAGCCGCCATGACTACAGATATTTGAGAAAAGCAAATCCAGCTAAGTGTTGAGACAAACAAGTTTCCTAACTGTTTGGTATTATTCCAGATCAAATGGCTATTCAAAATGGGAAAAATTCTAGACCTAAAAAGTTTAGCGCAGATGAGTCTGTGAGTTCTAATGAGATCTTTGAACCAGAGAAAGGGATCTGTGGGCATCAAGAGTAGGCACAAAAACACTACCGCACAAGCATATATATCTTTTTGGATCAAGAAGAGGCCTGCGGTGGAAGAACCACGAAGAACTACGATGAACTATGAAGAACACGAAGAAGTCTGGAAACCCTAATGCGGATCTGAGAAGTGAAAAGGAGAACACTTACAACCACGGATCTTCTGCGCCGTTCTCTGGACCGATTCGGGTCGATGCAGCGGCCAAGGTCGATGGAGACGGAGGAGAAGCACGATGGCGGTGAGGCTCGAGCAGCAGGAGGGTTGCGAGAGGAAGAAGACGGAGAGAGAGAGAGAGAGAAGAATGAGGAAGGCTGAGGTGTGCCTATTTATAAGGAAAAATGTGAACAGACGGGCGCGAAAATCGAGGAAGAGCCGAATAATGGTTATCCAACTACACAGATGCCTCGATTCTCGGAAGACATTAAAGGTGAAGATCCGTTGGGAGATGACGTCATAAAAGTTTTTTTCGTTTTCAAGAGATGACGTCATGGCGGGTTACAAAAACTTCTGCGAGGATAAGAAGATGGATTTTGTCTAAGTGTTGAAGATTGACAAAGAACGAAGTTCAAAGTCAACCTGGGGCCTAATGTTGGGGATATAGCTATCAGTTATGACCCGCCCAGGAGGGGACTGGTCAGCCCCAATGGCGGGTTACACAAGAAGCCCAGTAAACATTAAGATGATAGTTTATCAAATCTTATAGAAGGCCCAAAGGCCTAGAGGCGTCTTAAGGCCCAATATTGCAAACCGACGTATGTAAGGAAAGACTTGTAAAGAAAGGCATGTAAAGGAAGTCACCGAGCCGGACACGATTATGAGCCGGCCGGGACTCTGTAGGCCGCCAGGCGTCAACCCGTGTATATAAGGGGACGACCCGGCGGCGGCTTAGGGCAAGAAACAAGAGATCGATAACCAAGCCGGCGAGTTAAGCCTCTTGGTGATCGAAACCCCAGCAATACCAACACAACTAGACGTAGGCTTTTACCTTCATCGTAAGGGGTCGAACTAGTATAAAAACTCTCGTGTCCTTTGTCCCGATTAACCACTTTAAGCTTCCTAGTTGCGATGGGCCTACGACTAAGTCCTTCCACTAGGACATCTGCCGTGATAATTCCATGACACACCCCAAATTATGTTCTTAATTGAACGTGAGCCATTTTCCTGTACTAGTCTACCAGCTGCACTTCCATTGATCGTTCAGAAAGTGCCTAGTTTCAATGTGAGAACACACACACACACACACACACAAACCCAGAGTTCCTCTCAAGTCTTGTTATATTGATAAAAGTTAAACAAAATAAATTATCTTATATTGTGCCATCTCCACATTGTTGTTATATTGTCCGACAAAGTAACCAAAAAATTCAGTGTATGCTTATCAATATAAGAGTATTTATTTTGTTGAACTTTATCAATAATTGAAAAATAGTACTTTTATAGATTATCATAACTGAAAGTAATATAAAAAATCAAAAAATACAAGAGAATAAGTTGAAAATTAACAGACTAATCATACCAAAGTAGTCTGTTATTGTTCATGGACATTTTTTTATTTTTATTATATTACTTTCAATGATGAAAATCTATAAAAGTACTAATTTTAATTTGTGTGGTTGGTCTTCACAAATTCCATGTTTGTTCTAGTCCGTACAATTTAAAAAAACTGATGCGGCTAGACAAACGACCCATATATGTTTCTTGGTTCCACTAAAGCTAATTGAGTTTTTTAGAGAACATGCGAACAAGCATTTGCATTGTCTTTTTTTTGCTGGTAACATTTGCATTATCTTTTTTTTGCTGGTAACATTTGCATTTATCTTGAAGAGGAGCGGAATCTATTTGAGTGAATATTTTGTTTCAATAAAATGCACCATCTCACAGAGAGGAGCGTTTTGGCATCCGAAAGCATATGCTCCTATTTTTTTTAAATTAAACGTATTTTGAAATGTCACAAATTTTGGATAACATGTTTCGCATGCACATCTCGAAATTCTACGTTCTCGCAAAGTTGTTTTGCGAAAAACCTACTTTTGTGTCACGTGTGAAAATAGACAAAATTAAGTGTTTTAAAAGGGCTTTTCACAAGGCATCCTTGTATTTTTTACACAAGCCATAAAATTGTCGGTTTTCCGTGAAACTTGGCATGCACACATAGAATATCGAGATGTACGGGTCAAATTTTCTTCCGAATTTGTTGACATCTTTTTTAGGAAAAGCATATGCTCCAATGTGCCAAAGTGGATTTCCGCATCTCACATATGTTGTTAAATAAATAATGGACAAGTGTGAGGAAATCTAGACATCTTTTCTTCTTATTGCTTCAAGCCTCACACTCAGTTAAGAGTAAATCAAGGGTGTTGCTTGAATATTTCGCAATGGAGGAGCTGGGCATCACATGCACATTCATCCTGTCCCTTCGAGCATGATCTAATGGTGCATGATAGAGTGGAGCACCGTATCACCTAACTGGCCGTATCAACCTGATACTTTCTCTCGCCGGTTCATGTTTGCAATACATAACCCTTAACTTCTTTTCCAATTCTTCTTCATCTGATCAATCGCGAGCTTCTCGATCCAAAAGTGTGCCCTCCAAGAACTCAACATCACCGTGCGCAGGCCCCACGATGGGCACCAACTGTCGTGGAATTGTCACGGCAGATGTCCTAGTGTGAGGACTTAGTCGTGAGGCTAACACATTTATGTGATATCTTGAGAGGGGTTGATCGGAATCGAGAGACGCAACACAAGACAAGGATTTAGACAGCTTTGGGCCCCGGGAAACATCATCCGATAAAAACCCTACATGATGTTTGTGGCTAGGTCTTATTATCATCACGAGGGAATCGTCGTATCTCCGGCTCTCCTAGTTGTGTCTAGTCTTAACCCTTATTTCTTGTCCCTCTTGGGGTGCCCTGCCCCTCCTTATATATGTTGAAGGGGCGGGTTACATGACTAGTCCTAGTAGGCTCTATTACAAGTGGAGTCCTATTCTTGCTTCCATTGTAGAGGAATATTCCTTGTGCCTTTCCTCGTAAGTCGGCCCACCATAACATGAGCCGGCCTTTCGGGCCTTGGGCTTTGTCGTCCGTCTGACCTGCCCGCCGGGTTACTAATGAGTCACCAAGATCGGGTGGGTTACTCGTGTGTCTCCCAGCTCCGGGCGGGTCACAAGTGAGTCGCCACGCTCCAGCCGGGTCATACATCCGGCGGGTTACACCACGAGGTATATCCCCGGCAACACCCATTGAATCTTTGTTAGCAATATAAAACTTTATGAAAAGGGGACTGAAGATGAGTCAACTTTAGCTAGAAGGTGTCCCCATTGTTCGGAGGGTGATGATCTTAATGATTTTTTTGATAAAAGTGGGTTTGGAGAGGTAAAAACTTTAAATAGTGATGTGCACACTACTTTGGATTTCAAGGCATATAATTATGATAGTTGTTCTTTAATTGAGTGTATCTCCTTGTTGCAATCCATGATAAATTCACCCAATGCTTGTGAACAAAATAAGGCTTTTACTAAACATATTGTAGAAGCTATGATGAAAGCTTTAGAAGAAAATCTAGAATTGGAGGTTTCAATACCTAGGAAATTATATGATGAATGGGAACCTACCATGAAAATAAAGATACAAAATTATGAGGGCAATGCTTTATGTGATTTGGGTGCTAGCGTTTTCACTATACCCAAATCTTTATGTGATGTGACTTGGAAGAGACATTTGAAAATTTGCGCAAGATCAACTTGAAGCTCAATCCTGAGAAGTGTGTGTTTGGCGTTCCATCCGGCAAGCTTCTCGGGTTCTTTGTTTCTCAACGTGGAATTGAAGCCAATCCTGACAATATCAAAGCTGTTGAGTAGCTTGAAGCACCCAAGTGCATCAAGGATGTGCGACGTCTTGCCAGCTACGTGGCTGCACTAAGCAGGGTCATCTCCAAGTCTGCTGAGTGCGTCCTGCCATTTTTCAATTTTTTGAAAAAGGCAGGTCAAGTGAAATGGACTCCAAAAGCGGAGGCCGCACTGCAAGAGTTCAAGAAGTACCTCTCCTCTCCGCCGACACTAGTTGCGCCTAGGCCACAAGAGTTGTTGCTACGATACTTAGCGACAACAAATCAAGTGGTTAGTGCTATATTAGTGGCAGAGAGAGAAGCTGATGAAGAAGAAGCAACAGCTACAGAGCCGTCAAGCGACAAGCCTAAATCTTCTCTGGCAAGGTCTGGTGCCAACAAATCAGATTCAGTGAAGCAAATGAAGCAAGTTAACAAGTAGTGCGGAAGAAGAAAATGGTGAAGTGCCCAGTTTACTTTATCAGTTCCCTTTTGCATGGGGCTAGGTCAAGGTACTCTGGTGTGCAAAAGTTTCTCTTTGGCCTTCTCATGGCCTCAAGGAAGTTGCACCACTACCTCCAAGCACATCGGATCACCGTCGTCACTCGCTTTCCATTGCAATGCATTTTGGGAAATCCAGATGCCACCGGCAGGATAGTGGAGTGGGTGTAAGAGCTGTCAAGTTTGAAAGTACATCAACTGTTCAGAGGAGAGCTTTGGCGGAGTTCATTGCAGAATGGACGCCAATGAAAGACGAAGAAATTCAAGAGACATCTACTCCCAGCAAAGAAACAACTCAAGATTGGATGATGTACTTTGATGGTGCCTTCTCGCTGCAAGGCACCGGTGCTGGTGTGCTGCTTATCGCACCAACCAGAGGGCTCCTCAAGTATGTGATACAGATGCACTTTCCCAGGGAGAAAGCTACAAACAACACTTTTGAGTACAAATGGTTGCTTGCCGGTCTCAGGGTCGCAGCGGACCTTGGAATCAGAAAATTGATCATCAGAGGAGACTCGCAACTTGTTGTGAAGCAGGTCAACAAAGACTACAAAAGCCCGTTGATGGAAGCTTATGTGGATGAAGTGAGAAAATTTGAAGAGCACTTTGACGGATTAAAACAAAGCACATCCCTCGTGCAGAAAGCAACATTGCTGATGATTTGTCAAAGCGTGTCGCCCAGAAGCTACCTGTGGAACCAGAAACTTTTGTACTTCATTTGAATCAACCATCTGTTACACCATCAATGCGACCAGACAAAAGAAGAAATTTGAACACCGGTGAGTACTTTACGACAGGAGACTTCGCCTGCGAAGATCAAAGAGCACAAAGAGCAGAATCAACAATCTACGTGGGATTTACCCAGGTTAGGCCGCTGTGAAGCGTAAAACCCTACTCCTACTTTGTTTGTATTGGATGTGTTGAGTTCAAGTATAGGGAGCGCTACTTGCCAACAAGGTGCGCGGGAAGTGCAGCTGTAACACCCCGGATATGACTTTCCCAATTTGTACTCCAACTCTTGACGTTTCCGGCGTTAAGTTATTTTATTTTCTCGGGTTCGGGTTTTTGTCTCTTTGTGTTGTTATCGTTGTCATGCATCTCATATCATGTCATCATGCGCATTGCATTTGCATACGTGTTCATCTCATGCATTCGAGCATTTTCCCCGTTGTCCGTTTTGCATTCCGGCGCTTCGTTCTCCTCCGGTGGTCATTTCTAGCTTTCTTTCGTGTGTGGGGATTAAACATTTTCGGATTGGACCGAGACTTGCCAAGCAGCCTTGGATTACTACCGGTAGACCGCCTGTCAAGTTTCGTATCATTTGGACTTCGTTTGATACTCCAACGGTTAACCGAGGGACTGAAAAGGCCTCGTGTGTGTTGCAGCCCAACACCCTTCCAATTTGGCCCAAAAACCCACCTAAACCTGCTCCATCATCTAGAGCGTTCGATCGCGATCGCGTGGCCGAAAACCGCACTCATTTGGACTCTCCTAGCTCCCTCCTACCTGCTATATATAGGTCCTCCTCCGAAATTCGCGGATCTTCTCTCACCCTAACCCTAAAGTCTTCTCCACCCGCCGCCGCCGGACAAAACTTGCAGGTCCGGACGCGTCCGCCCCGCCGCCTCGGCCACTCCCGCGGCGCCAAGTGTCACCGCCGCCGTCTCCCCCGCGTCGGCCCGTGCGGCCCAGGGAAGGCCCTCCCGGCCCGCGCCCCGTCTCCGCCCGGCTCCCTCACCCGCGCCTCGACCCCGCCGCCTTCGCTCGCCACGCCGCCGCCATCTTCGCCGCCGCCGGCGACCGGAGCCGTGCCGGCCGCCGCCTTCGCCCACCGCCGCAAGCCCCGGAGGCGCCACCCCGCTGCCGTAGTTCGCTGGCGTCCGCGACCACCATCGCCGCCCCGGCCCCGCGCACCTCGCCGGCCTCCTTCCGGCGTCCTTCCCGTCAAGCTCCGGCCATCCTCGTTATCCGCGCCGCCGCTACAGTGTTTTTGCCGAGATCCAGATACGGTGAACAGTAAACCCTAGGTGGTTTTTCTTCTAAGTCCTCGAAATCGCAGATCCATGTGCTCATGTTCATAGCATCGTATCTCCTCATCCGTAGCTCCGATTTGGGCATATAGCATATCAAAATGTTCATCTCAGAGTGTAAATCATTCCATTCCATTGCATCATTTTCATTTGAGTTCATCTTGATACCCGAAATGCTGTTAGAAGAGGGCTACTTGAGATAATTGTCAGATCTGCTACTCCATTTGCATATTTGTCATTTTTGCCATGATTATTGTGTGCATGATATGCCCATGAGCTCTACATATGTTTTGTTAAGGGTTTTTTCATCTCTCCAGAGGTGTAACCCATGAATTTTTGTGATGTGTGTGGTGACTAGCACAAGCTTGCAAAGTGAGGCACTTGGTAGTGCTGATTTCAGGGACTTAGTAATTCCACTAAGTCCTTGGGTTGTTTATTTCATATGGCCATATGTTCATGTTGTTTCCTAGTGATCCGTGCCTCTTTTGAGGATGATCAGTAAGGATGTTTTGTTAATCTTGTAGTGCTCTATCCATCCATGTATTTGTTTGCAATTATGGAGCACCCTAGCTTGAGTCAATCGAGCTCTACTTTTGCTACTTTGTGAATCTGGGCAGATTGTCAACTTGTTTGCAATTTTGCCGATGATGTTGTAGTTGATCCGTGCATGCTATGCTATTGTTCTTGCCATGTCTAGGTTGCATTTTGTATATTCTTGTTAGATATAAGCTTATATTGTCATGAATTGCACCGTAGTGCGTGCATCGAGCTCCTAAACATGCCTACTTGATATCTGTTTTCAGCATGTGCTAGTTTTCACTAAGTCTGAGATCTGTTTTGCCATATGCATTTTTGCCATGCTTGTTTGAACCTGTTAATGGATGTTTTTGGCCGTAGCTCATTGCTAGACTTTTGTTAAGCATCTTGAATGCATCCCTGCCATTTATTTTGTTGTCATTTTTGGGTGCTGTAGCATGTCATCTCATTGCATTTAGATGGCTACTTGCTGTAAATCGCAGACCGGTGTCATATTTGTTTTGCTTGCCATTTCCAAACCGTAACTCCGATTCCGGCGTTCTTTATATCGTTTTCAAGCGATTTCATCTCATCTTTCTAGTGGCACACTGGATTCCCAAGTTGAGGCCAGATTCATGCATTCCCTTGTCAATCTTGCATATGCATCCCGCATCGCATCCCGCATAGCATATCATCTTTGCATCATGTTGTTTGAGCTTTGCACGTGGTTGATTGTGTCCTTGTTGCTTGTTTGTCTTGTTGGGTAGAGCCGGGAGACGAGTTCGCTAACGAGGAGCCCATTGAGTTTGCTTTCAAGGATCCAGTCAACTCTGACAACTGTGCAGGCAAGATGATCATACCCTCGAAATCACTACTATCTTTGCTATGCTAGTTTGCTCGCTCTTTTGCTATGCCAATGCTACGATGCCTACCACTTGCTTTCAAGCCTCCCAAATTGCCATGTCAAACCTCTAACCCACCTTGTCCTAGCAAACCGTTGATTGGCTATGTTACCGCTTTGCTCAGCCCCTCTTATAGCGTTGCTAGTTGCAGGTGAAGATTGGAGGCCGTTCCTTGTTGGAACATCTATTTACTTGTTGGGATATCATTATATTGCTATGTTATCTTAATGCATCTATATACTTGGTAAAGGGTGGAAGGCTCGGCCTCTCGCCTAGTGTTTTGTTCCACTCTTGCCGCCCTAGTTTCCATCATATCGGTGTTATGTTCCCAGATTTTGCGTTCCTTACGCGGTTGGGTTATAATGGGAACCCCTTGATAGTTCGCCTTGATTAAAACTTTTCCAACAATGACCAACCTTGGTCTTACCATTTGCCACCTAGCCTTTTTTCCCTTGGGTTTCCGGAGCCCGAGGGTCATCTCATTTAACCCCCCCCCCCCCCGGGGCCAGTGCTCCTCTGAGTGTTGGTCCGAACCGAGTAGACTGCGGGGCCACCTCAGGGCAACTTGAGGGTTGGTTTTACTCGTAGGATGTTTCATCTGAGTGTGCCCTGAGAACGAGATATGTGCAGCTCCTATCGGGGTTTGTCGGCACATTCGGGCGGTGTTGCTGGTCTTGTTTTAACCTGTCGAAGTGTCTTGAAGAACCGAGGTACCGAGTCTGATCGGAATGTCTTGGGAGGAGGTCTATTCCTTCGTTGACCATGAGAGCTTGTCATGGGCTAAGTTGGGACTCTCCTGCAGGGATTTGAACTTTCGAAAGCCGTGCCCGCGGTTATCGACAGATGGGAATTTGTTAATGTCCGGTTGTAGATAACTTGAACCTTAACTTAATTAAAATGAATCAACTGAGTGTGTTACCGTGATGGCCTCTTCTCGGCGGAGTCCGGGAAGTGGACACGGTGTTGGAGTAATGCTTGCGCAGGTTGTCCTTTAGTTTCTCACTCGCGCTTTGCCTCCTCTTCTCGCTCTCTTTTGCGAACAGGATAGCCACCATATTTGCTAGTCGCTTGCTGTAGCTCCACTTATTTTTACCTTGCCTTACCTATAAGCTTAAATAGTCTTGATCACGAGGGTGCGAGATTGCTGAGTCCCCTGTGGCTCACAGATTGCTATTACACCAGATGCAGGGCCTGATGATTCCGCTCCAGGTGACGCGCTTGAGCTCAAGTGAGAGTTCGACGAGGACTCTCAGCGTTACTATGTTTCCTTTCCTGATGATCAGTAGTGGTGCCCAGTTGGGGGTGATCGGGACCGTGTCGCTTGTTGGGTTATCTTTTATTTTGGCGCCGTAGTCGGGCCATGAGTGTTTGAATGATGTAATGTTATTTATGTACCTTGATTGACGTGGCGAGTGTAAGCCAACTATGTTACCTCCCCTTTATTATTATATTACATGGGATGTGTAAAGATTACCTTACTTGCGACATATGCCTTCAATGTGATTATGTCTCTAAGTCGTGCCTCGACACGTGGGAGCTATAGTCGCATTGAGGGTGTTACAAGTTGGTATCAGAGCCTTCCCCGACCTTAGGAGCCCCATTGCTTGATCGTTTTTAGCGGCCGAGTTGTGTCTAGAAAAATGTTTTGAGTCATTTAGGAATTATATATCGGAGAGTTTAGGAATTCTTTTTACTTCCCAGTCTCCTCATCGCTCTGGTAAGGCATCCTGACGTAGAGTTTTGACTCTTCTCTTCTCAAATTTCACTAAAAAAAATTTAGGATCATGCGGGTATCTTGGAACCGTTCCGATGGTTTTATGATGAGAACATTGTCTTGGTGCCTCCTGTCAGGGGTTTTGTGGAAGTGTCCCGGGGAGTTGAGCTCTGAGGTGTTGTCGTCATAATTTTATCATTGCAATTCTGGAATACCTAAGTTTAGTACGCCGACATCGAAAATCTCTTTTATGCAGTTCGTTGGTGAGATAACCTCGACGCCACCCAGTACTGGGGTGGGAGTTCGGGAGTATCGCCATAACTTGTATAACAGATGCTTTTCGAAGGTTGAGGTAGATGGTTTCCGAAGTTTTTCTCGGTTATGTGTTGAAGGATGGATACATCTGGATGTAGGATTTGCTAGATTTGGGTGAGATATTATGCTTCCCCTGTATCCCCAACACCTGATTGCATAACCGGAAAGGTTCGGGAGTTTCATAGGTGGGAATTCTAGTAGCTCTAGTTCTTCTTCCACGGATATTGGTTTGAGATTGGGATTTCTTACCAATTATTCGTTCTTGATCCATACCTTGTTGATTTATTTCTCTACCTTAATTCTAAGTGGCTTCTCAATTTATGGATATGTGACCATTTCAAGAGGAATGCATTCATTCATTTTGTTCGGATGTGAAGACTATATGTTGCAATTTTCATTCCGTTGGATTCAGCTTCAATATTTGTCTGTCTATGTGCTAATGGATGTCAACCTCTTCAGGATGGCTCCTCCAACGCGCACGACTCTGAATCCTGATCCGCCACCACCTCCCCCTCCTCCGGAGGCATGGCAAGCTGTGATGGCCGCAACCAATGCAAACACACAGTTGATCATGCAAATTCTTCAAGAGCGCAATCAAGGCAACCAAGGGAACCGAGGCAACAATCAGAATCACTCTACTACACTCAACCAGTTCCTTGCTAACGGGCCAAAGACTTTCAGCAATTGTGTTGAGGCAACCAATGCTGACGATTGGCTTGTGGATCTGTGCAAGCATTTCGAGTGTAGTAACGTCAGGCCTGAGGACTTTGTCAAGTTCGCTTCCTTCCAACTCAAAGATCAAGCTGCAGAATGGTTCCAGTAGTACAAGGATTCCAGAGGTGGACATGTTATCACTTGGGATGAATACCATCAAGATTTCAGAGCTCACCATATCCCTCAGAGCGTGGTTGAAAGCAAGCGTGAGGAATTCCGCAATCTGAAGCAAGGCTCTTTGTCTGTGTATGACTACAACAAGTTGTTCCAGAAGCTCGCCCGCTTTGCTAAGCAGGACGTACCTGATGAGAAGAGCATGATATACCAGTTCAGGGGTGGTCTCAGAGAAGAAATCCAGCTAGCTCTTGTTCTTTTTGAGCCCTTGAGGTACGATGAGTTCTACAACATGGCACTGAAGCAAGAGGTTGCTCAGTTGAGGTGTGATGCTTCCAAGAAGCGAGTCAGAGATGTTACTCCTTCTTCCTCTACTCAAGTGGCCAAGCAGCAGAAGTATTGGCTTCCTCCTCCTCCGTTCCGTCAGCCGTATCAGCAAAAGAGCAAAGGTGGCAGTGGATCTTCCCACCCACCCAACCCTGGTTTTCAGAACAAGGCTTCGTCTCAAGCTCCAAGATCGAGTGTTCCGTATCACCGTCCGCTTTCAGAGGTCACGTGCAACAAGTGCCAACAGAAGGGTCACTATGCCAACAAGTGCTTCAATCAGAGGCGTCTTCCTCCTCCTCCTCCTGTCAGATCGGCAAGTACAACTGTGGTCAAGCATAACCCCAAGCATGCCAAGGTCAACTTGATGAATGCAGCTCAGGCAGAGGATTCGTCAGATGTCATCATGGGTAACCTTCCTGTTAACGATGCTCCCGCAAAAGTACTTTTTGATACTGGTGCATCGCATTCTTTCTTGTCATGCCCGTTTGCATCAAAGCACAATGTTGTTACTGAGATCATGCCCAAAGTCATGCAAGTTGTTTCTCCCGGCAAGCATTTGACTTCTAGTTTGGTTGCTCCCGATATCTCTATCACGTTGGGCGATTACAAGTTTCTTTCTTCTCCGGTGGTTCTTGGTAATTCGGATATTGATCTTATTCTCGGGATGGATTGGCTTTCTAAGCACAAGGCGCATCTTGATTGTGCAGCCAAGCAGATTCAATTGACTCATTCGTCTGAGGATGTAATTATCTTTGCCGCTCGTGATGATACCATCCGTCTGTTTTCTCTCAATGAGAAGGGTGAACTGGATGCTATCTCGCAAATTCCAGTCGTTTGCGAATATCAAGACGTCTTTCCAGAAGAGCTTCCAGGAATGCCTCCGCACCGGCCAGTTGAATTCGTTATTGATCTTGAGCCCGACACGGAACCTGTGTGCAAGCGTCCTTACAAGCTCGGACCTGAAGAGTTGAAGGAGCTGAAGAAGCAACTCGATATTCAAGAGAAAATGGGTCTCATCCAGCCTAGTTCTTCTCCGTGGGGTTGTGGTGTTCTTTTTGTGAAGAAGAAGGATGGAACGGACCGACTTTGTGTTGATTACCGTCCATTGAACAAGAAGACCATCAAGAACAAATACCCACTTCCCAACATCAATGAGCTATTCGAACAACTCAAAGGTGCCCAAGTATTCTCCAAGCTTGATCTCCGTATGGGTTATCATCAGATTCGAATATGTGAGCAAGATATTCCCAAGACGGCTTTCAGGACAAGCTATGGTTCATACGAATACACTGTCATGTCTTTTGGCCTCATCAACGCTCCTCCGACTTTCTCTCGCATGATGAACTTCATCTTCAATGCCTACACCAATGACTTCGTTTTGGTCTATCTCGACGACATTCTGGTTTTCTCGAAGAACAAGGAAGATCATGCCAAACACTTGCGTTTGGTTCTTGATAAGCTCAGAGAACATCAGTTCTACGCCAAGTTCTCCAAGTGTAAATTTTGGCTCGATGAGGTTCTTTATCTTGGTCATATCATCTCTGCCAAGGGCATTGCCGTGAATCCTGAGAAGGTGTCTGCAATTGTGAATTGGGAACCTCCTCAGAACGTGAAGCAACTCCATAGCTTCCTCGGTCTCGCAAGCTACTGTCGAAGATTCGTTGAAAACTTTTCTAAGATCGCGAAGCCTCTCTCTAATCTTCTCCAGAAGCACGTCAAGTACGTTTGGTCTCCGGAGTGTGACATTGCTTTCAACACTTTGAAAGAGAAATTGATCACTGCTCCAGTTCTGACTCCGACTGATGAATCCAAACCGTACGAGGTCTTTTGTGATGCCTCTCTCCAAGGTCTTGGCGCAGTATTGATGCAAGAGAAGAAAGTTGTTGCTTATACCTCTCGCCAGTTGAAGCCTAATGAGAAGAACTACCCCACTCATGATCTCGAGTTGGCGGCAGTGGTGCATGCTCTTTTGACTTGGAGACATCTCTTATTGGGAAGAAAAGTGGACATCTTCACTGACCACAAGAGTCTCAAGTACATCTTCACTCAGCCTAATCTCAACCTCAGGCAAACTCGATGGGTCGAAATGATTCAAGAGTATTTTTCCGAGTATCGAGTATACTCCAGGCAAGGCCACTGTGATTGCTGACGCATTGAGCAGAAAGGCTTACTGCAACAGTCTGATTCTCAAGCCTTACCAACCCGAGCTTTGTGAAGCTTTCCGCAAACTTAATCTGCAAGTTGTTCCTCAAGGTTTTCTCGCCAACCTTCAAGTCTCTCCTACCTTAGAAGACCCGATTCGCCAAGCCCAGCTTCTTGATGCTATGGTGAAAAAGGTGAAGTTTGGGATTGCCAAGAGTCAACCCAAGTACAAGTGCTACCGCCTTGATGATAAGGACACTCTCTTCTTCGAGGATCGTATTGTTGTACCCAAAGGTGACCTCCGTAAGGTGATCATGAACGAGGCTCACAATTCTCTCCTCTCCATCCACCCTGGGAGCACGAAGATGTATCAGGACCTCAAGCAGGCTTATTGGTGGACTCGAATGAAGCGCGAGATTGCTCAGTTTATGAATGAATGTGATGTCTGCAGAAGAGTGAAGGCAGAACACCAAAGGCCAGCTGGTCTCCTCCAACCTCTTGCCATTCCAGAATGGAAGTTTGACCACATTGAGATGGACTTCGTGACTGGGTTTCCTAAGTCCAAGCGTGGCAATGATGCTATATTCGTTGTCATCAACAAACTCACCAAAGTGGCTCACTTTCTGCCTATCAAAGAGTCAATCACTGCAGCTCAATTGGCGGAACTCTATACCTCTCGGATTTTCTCTCTCCATGGTATTCCACAAGTGATCTCTTCAGACCGTGGCAGCATCTTTACCTCCAAGTTTTGGGATTCTTTTCAGAAGGCCATGGGCACCAACATCCGCTTCAGCACAGCTTTCCATCCTCAAACTAGCGGTCAAGTCGAGCGTATCAACCAGATTCTTGAAGATATGCTCAGGGCTTGTGTGATCTCCTTCGGCTTGAAGTGGGGGGATTGTCTTCCTTATGCTGAATTCTCCTACAACAACAGTTTTCAAACAAGTTCGGGCAAGGCCCCATTTGAAATTATGTATGGCAGGAAGTGCCGTACCCCTCTCAACTGGTCTGAAACCGGTGAACGTCAGCTTTTGGGAAATGACTTAATCACATAGGCAGAATAAATGTGCAAAGTCATTCGAGATAACCTCAAAGCAGCCCAATCCCGTCAGAAGAGCTACTATGATAGTAAGCACCACGATTTGGCTTTCGAGATCGGAGATCATGTTTACCTCCGTGTCTCTCCTATGAAAGGTACTCGTCGCTTCGGTATCAAAGGGAAGCTTGCCCCTAGATACGTGGGACCTTTCAAGATTGTCAGCAAGAGAGGCGATCTCGCCTATCAACTCGAGCTTCCTTCAAACTTTGCAAATGTTCATGACGTGTTCCATGTCTCTTAGCTTCGAAAGTGCTTCAAGACTCCTGACTGCACCGTCAACTTCGAGGACATTGAGCTCCAAGAAGATCTCTCCTATCGTGAGCACCCCGTTGCTATTCTTGAAGAGACTGAACGCAAGACTCGCAATAAATCAATCAAATTCCTCAAAGTCAAGTGGTCACACCATTCCGATCGTGAAGCTACCTGGGAACGCGAGGATCACCTTCGTTCTGAGTACCCAGCGTTCTTTCAGTCCTAGATCTCGGGACGAGATCCTTTCGTAGTGGTGGAGTGTTGTAACACCCCGAATATGACTTTCCCAATTTGTACTCCAACTCTTGACGTTTCCGGCGTTAAGTTATTTTATTTTCTCGGGTTCGGGTTTTTGTCTCCGTGTGTTGTTATCGTTGTCATGCATCTCATATCATGTCATCATGCGCATTGCATTTGCATATGTGTTCATCTCATGCATTCGAGCATTTTCCCTGTTGTCCGTTTTGCATTCCGGCGCTTCGTTCTCCTCCGGTGGTCATTTCTAGCTTTCTTTCGTGTGTGGGGATTAAACATTTCCGGATTGGACCGAGACTTTCCAAGCGGCCTTGGTTTACTACCGGTAGACCGCCTGTCAAGTTTCGTATCATTTGGACTTCGTTTGATACTACAACGGTTAACCGAGGGACCGAAAAGGCCTCATGTGTGTTGCAGCCCAACACCCCTCCAATTTGGCCCAAAACCCACCTAAACCTGCTCCATCATCTAGAGCGTTCGATCACGATCGCGTGGCCGAAAACCGTGCTCAATTTGGAGCTCCCTAGCTCCTCCTACCTCTATAAATAGACCCCCTCTCAAAATTCGCGGATCTTCTCTCACCCTAACCCTAAAAATTTTCTCCTCCGCCGCCGCCGGACACGTCCGCCCCGCCGCCTCGCCCACTCCCGCGGCGCCAAGTGTCACCGCCGCCGTCTCCCCCGCACCGGCCCGCGCGGCCCAGGGAAGGCCCTCCCGGCCCGCGCGCCGCCACCGCCCGGCTCCCTCGCCCGCGCCGCCCGCGCCTCGACCCCGCCGCCTTCGCTCGCCGCGCTGCCACCGGCGACCGGAGCCGCGCCGGCCGCCGCCTTCGCCCACCGCCGCAAGCCCCGGAGGCGCCGCCCCGCTGCCGCAGTTCGCCGGCGTCCGCGGACACCATCACCGCCCTGGCCCCGCGCACCTCGCCGGCCTCCTTCCGGCGTCCTCCCCGTCGAGCTCCGGCCATCCTCGTTATCTGCACCGCCACTACAGTGTTTTTGCCGAGATCCAGATCCGGTGAACAGTAAACCCTAGGTGGTTTTTCTTCTAAGTCCTCGAAATCGCAGATCCATGTGCTCATGTTCATAGCACCGTATCTCCTCATCCATAGCTCCGATTTGGGCATATAGAATATTAAAATGTTCATCTCAGAGTGTACATCATTTCATTCCATTGCATCATTTTCATTTGAGTTCATCTTGATACCCGAAATGCTGTTAGAAGAGGGCTACTTGAGATAATTGTCAGATCTGCTACTCCATTTGCATATTTGTCATTTTTGCCATGATTATTGTGTGCATGATATGCCCATGAGCTCTACATATGTTTTGTTAAGGGTTTTTTCATCTCTCCAGAGGTGTAACCCATGTATTTTTGTGATGTGTGTGGTGACTAGCACAAGCTTGCAAAGTGAGGCACTTGGTAGTGCTGATTTCAGGGACTTAGTAATTCCACTAAGTCCTTGGGCTGTTTATTTCATATGGCCATATGTTCATGTTGTTTCCTAGTGATCCATGCCTCTTTTGAGGATGATCAGTAAGGATGTTTTGTTAATCTTGTAGTGCTCTATCCATCCATGTCTTTGTTTGCAATTATGGAGCACCCTAGCTTGAGTCAATTGAGCTCTACTTTTGCTACTTTGTGAATCTGGGCAGATTGTCAACTTGTTTGCAATTTTGCCGATGATGTTGTAGTTGATCCGTGCATGCTATGCTATTGTTCTTGCCATGTCTAGCTTGCATTTTGTGTGTTCTTGGTAGATGTATGCTTAGTTTATCATGACTTGCTCTGTGGTGAGTACATCGAGCTCGTAAACATGCCTACTTGATATCTGTTTTCAGCATGCTCCAGTTTTCACTAAGTCTGTGATCTAATTATGTTTTTGCCATGTTCACATGCTTGCAATTGTATTTTCTGATCCCTTTTGGCTCAAGGTCACTAAGGGACTTTTGTTAAGATCTTTGAGTAGCTCCATGCCATGCTTTACTTTGCCATGTTCAGGTCCTGTAGCATGTAGTTTTGTTGCTCCGAAGAGGGCTACCTGATCTGAAATTCCAGACAAGTGTTAATTTCACTAAGTCTGAGATCTGTTTACCATATGCATTTTTGTCATGCTTGTTTGAACCTGTTAATGGATGAATTGGCCGTAGCTCAGTGCTAGACTTTTGTTAAGTATCTTGAATGCATCCCTGCCATGTATTTTGTTGTCATGTTTGGGTGCTGTAGCATGTTCATCTCATTGCATTTAGATGGCTACTTGCTGTAAATCGCAGACCGGTGCCATATTTGTTTTGCTTGCCATTTCCAAACCGTAACTCCGATTCCGGCGTTCTTTATATCGTTTTCAAGCGATTTCATCTCATCTTTCTAGTGGCACACTTGGATTCCCAAGTTGAGGCCAGATTCATGCATTCCTTGTCAAATCTTGCATATGCATCCCGCATCGCATCCCGCATAGCATATCATCTTTGCATCATGTTGTTTGAGCTTTGCACGTGGTTGATTGTGTCCTTGTTGCTTGTTTGTCTTGTTGGGTAGAGCCGGGAGACGAGTTCGCTAACGAGGAGCCCATTGAGTTTGCTTTCGAGGATCCAGTCAACTCTGACAACTGTGGAGGCAAGATGATCATACCCTCGAAATCACTACTATCTTTGCTATGCTAGTTTGCTCGCTCTTTTGCTATGCCAATGCTACGATGCCTACCACTTGCTTTCAAGCCTCCCAAATTGCCATGTCAAACCTCTAACCCACCTTGTCCTAGCAAACCGTTGATTGGCTATGTTACCACTTTGCTCAGCCCCTCTTATAGCGTTGCTAGTTGCAGGTGAAGATTGGAGGCCGTTCCTTGTTGGAACATCTATTTACTTGTTGGGATATCATTATATTGCTATGTTATCTTAATGCATCTATATACTTGGTAAAGGGTGGAAGGCTCGGCCTCTCGCCTAGTGTTTTATTCCACTCTTGACGCCCTAGTTTCCATCATATCGGTGTTATGTTCCCGGATTTTGCGTTCCTTACGCGGTTGGGTTATAATGGGAACCCCTTGATAGTTCGCCTTGATTAAAGCTTTTCCAGCAATATCCAACCTTGGTCTTACCATTTGCCACCTAGCCTCTTTTTCCCTTGGGTTTCCGGAGCCCGAGGGTCATATTATTTAACCCCCCCGGGGGCTATTGCTCCTCTGAGTGTTGGTCCGAATCGAGTAGACTGCGGGGCCACCTCAGGGCAACTTGAGGGTTGGTTTTACTTGTAGGATGTCTCATCTGAGTGTGCCCTAAGAACGAGATATGTGCAGCTCCTATCGGGATTTGTCGGCACATTCGGGCGGTGTTGCTGGTCTTGTTTTAACCTGTCGAAGTGTCTTGAAGAACCGAGGTACCGAGTCTAATCGGAACGTCTTGGGAGGAGGTCTATTCCTTCGTTGACCGTGAGAGCTTGTCATGGGCTAAGTTGGGACTCTCCTGCAGGGATTTGAACTTTCGAAAGCCGTGCCCGCGGTTATGGGCAGATGGGAATTTGTTAATGTCCGGTTGTAGATAACTTGAACCTTAACTTAATTAAAATGAATCAACTGAGTGTGTTACCGTGATGGCCTCTTCTCGGCGGAGTCCGGGAAGTGGACACGGTGTTGGAGTAATGCTTGCGCAGGTTGTCCTTTAGTTTCTCGCTCGCGCTTTGCCTCCTCTTCTCGCTCTCTTTTGCGAACAGGATAGCCACCATATTTGCTAGTCGCTTGCTGCAGCTCCACTTATTTTTACCTTGCCTTACCTATAAGCTTAAATAGTCTTGATCATGAGGGTGCGAGATTGCTGAGTCCCCTGTGGCTCACAGATTACTATTACACCAGATGCAGGGCCTGATGATTCCGCTCCAGGTGACGCGCTCGAGCTCAAGTGGGAGTTCGACGAGGACTCTCAGCGTTACTATGTTTCCTTTCCTGATGATCAGTAGTGGTGCCCAGTTGGGGGTGATCGGGACTGTGTCGCTTGTTGGGTTATCTTTTATTTTGGCGCCGTAGTCGGGCCATGAGTGTTTGAATGATGTAATGTTATTTATGTACCTTGATTGACGTGGCGAGTGTAAGCCAACTATGTTACCTCCCCTTTATTATTATATTACATGGGATGTGTAAAGATTACCTTACTTGCGACATATGCCTTCAATGCGATTATGTATCTAAGTCGTGCCTCGACACGTGGGAGCTATAGTCGCATCGAGGGTGTTACAGCAGCTACGTGTGTAAATGAACAAAGAGTCGACCTTTGTAAAGGTAGCCACATGCCTCCTTTATAGATGAAGGGGTCACCATAGTGGCAAAACAGTCTTTACATAAGGTAAACAGTGGCTACAGTGTTAAATACCTAACTCTGACGAGCTAGGACAAATGCATTAAATACGCGGTGAGGTGTCGCACTGTGATGCCTCTACTTGCCGGCAAGGGTTGTCTCTTCTTCCGCGCCGTTCGCCCATCTACCTCTTATTAACTTGACATGCCTCTAGGATGGGTGTCATTAAAGTCGTGTCTTTGGCGGTGAGCTGACACGTTACCAGACAAAGCTCGCCAAACAGCCTGCTCGCTCGACACCTACTTGATAGGCGATTGAAGGTCGCGCCGGTGCGAGGAAGAGCGGAGGCGGCGGCATGGCAGGAGTGCACGGGCGCGTGGTTAGGGTTTGTAGAGGAGATCCAAAGAGGAGAAGGTGAGATGCGCGAGTGCGGGTGGAGCGGCGACTAGGTTTAGTCCACGGGAGATGCGTCTTTCTTATAGCCTCTTGTGAAATGACGGAAGTGCCCTCGGTTGCCACCAAAAAATACAGGCGGTGGCACGAGCCCCACACGTGTCAACAAAAGCACTGGCCACACCCGCCTCCGTGGTCATTGACACAACGATCCACCCCACCTGGGCCCCGCCTTCCATGATGCGTGAGGGCGGTAGCATGTGTGCAAAACAAAGGGCACCATTCATTGGTTGTCACATCATACTCGATCGAACGGTCTAGATTGTTTCACCTAAAGATCCAACGGCCTGGATTTGTTTGCACAACCAATCAGACTGTCTAGAGAAGCCTTCATTTTGCTCCACGATCTAAGAGCATCTCTAGCAGACCCCACATCCCGCCCCGACCCGCAAAATAACCGCCAAAATGCGGGCCGGGGCGGGAAAACCTACCCGATCAGACACCGCATTCGCGGCCGACCCAAATTTTTTTTGCGGGGCGCGACAAAAGATCTCCCCCGACCTCTAGATTCACGGGCTGGGAGGACGACCCGAGCTCAGGCCCCATCCGCAGTGAGATTTGGCGGGAGGGACATTTCCGCACGGCTGTTCTCGCTCCCCCCACCCTCCGCCACCATTGCCCCGCCACCTCACGCTCTGGTGCATCTTCCCCGGCCGTCCTTCATCACCATGGATGACTCCCTATTGTCCCCCGTCACCGTCGAGGTCGCGCACGCTCAATCCCCTCGGTTGGATCTCGTTGCCGGCCATGTTGGCCCCGCCGTCGCCCAAGGTACAGCGCGCCTGCCCACAAGCGGCAGGGCAACATGGTCGTGCAAGGCGGGAATTGATACATCTCCGTCGTATCTACTTTTCCAAACACTTTTGCCCTTGTTTTGGACTCTAACTTGCATGATTTGAATGGAACTAACCTGGCTGACACTGTTTTTAGCAGAATTACCATGGTGTTATTTATGTGCAGAAACAAAAGTTTTCGGAATGACCTGAAACTTCACGGAACATCTATTCGGAAAATATAAAAAATACCTGCAAAATATGAAGACCAGGGGGCCCACCACCTGTCCACGAGGGTGGGGGGCACGCCCCCCTACCTCGTGGGCCCCCTGGAGCTCCTCCGACCTCAAGCCCAACTCTATATATTTGCTTTCGGAGAGAAAAAACCAGAGAGAAGAAATCATCGCGTTTTACGATATGGAGCCGCTACCAAGCCCTAAAACCTCTCGGGAGGGCCGATCTGGAGTCCGTTCGGGGCTCCGGAGAGGGGAATCCGTCGCCATCGTCATCATCAACCATCCTCCATCACCAATTTCATGATGCTCACCGCTGTGCGTGAGTAATTCCATCATAGGCTTGCTGGACGGTGATGGGTTGGATGAGATCTATCATGTAATCGAGTTAGTTTTGTTAGGGTTTGATCCCTAGTATCCACTATGTTCTGAGATTGATGTTGCTATGACTTTGCTATGCTTAATGCTTGTCACTAGGGCCCGAGTGCCCTGATTTCATATCTGAACCTATTATGTTTTCATCAATATATGAGAGCTCTTGATCCTATCTTGCAAGTCTATAGTCACCTATTATGTGTTATGATCCGTTAACCCCGAAGTGACAATAATCGGGATACTTACCGGTGATGACCGTAGTTTGAGGAGTTCATGTATTCACTATGTGCTAATGCTTTGTTCCGGTACTCTATTAAAAGGAGGCCTTAATATCCCTTAGTTTCCGCTAGGACCCCGCTGCCACGGGAGGGTGGGACAAAAGATGTCATGCAAGTTCTTTTCCATAAGCATGTATGACTATATTCGGAATACATGCCTACATTACATCGATGAATTGGAGCTAGTTCGGTGTCAACCTAGGTTATGATTGTTACATGATGAACCGCACCTGGCATAATTCTCCATCACTGATCCATTGCCTACGAGCTTTCCATATATTGTTCTTCGCTTATTTACTTTTCCGTTACTATTGCTATCATCACTACAAAATACCAAAAACATTACTTTTGCTACTGTTACCTTTTGTTACCGTTACCACTACTATCATATTACTTTGCTACTAAACACTTTGCTGCAGATATTAAGTTTCTAGGTGTGGTTGAATTGACAACTCGGCTGCTAATACTTGAGAATATTCTTTGGCTCCCCTTGTGTCGAATCAATAAATTTGGGTTGAATACTCTACCCTCGAAAACTGTTGCGATCCCCTATACTTGTGGGTTATCAAGATTATTTTCTGGCGCCGTTGCCGGGGAGCATAGCTCTATTCTTTGAGTCACTTGGGATTTATATCTACTTATCATTATGAAAAACTTGAGAGATCCAAAAACCAAGATTTATCCCTCAACTACGAGGGGAGGTAAGGAACTGCCATCTAGCTCTGCACTTGATTCACCTTCTGTTTTGAGTAAGCTTGCAACACCTAAACCTGCTTCTGCTATTCGTTCTGATATGTCGCATGTTATTGATGATGCCACTTCTGCTATGCATGATACTTATGATGAAACTACTTCTATGCTTGATACTACTGTGCCACTTGGTGAATTTCTTGATGGACAACTTGCTAGGGTTAGAGAGAGTGAAAATATTGAATCTGATAATACTGATGAAAGTGATGATGAAGACTTGTCTGTTATTCCTAAGGGTTATGTTTTTGATAAAGAAGCTTCTTTAGCTATTTTAGCTTGCAAAGATAGATACGAACTCAAGAGGTTATTAGCTAAATGGAAGCAGCAATCTCTAAGTGCTAGAATGAAACCTGACTCTGCTTTTTCTACTTCACCTATCTGTGTTACTGATAAGGATTATGAATTCTCTATTGATCCTGATATAATTACTTTGGTTGAATCTGATCATTTTCATGGCTATGAATCTGAAACTACTGTGGCACATCTTACTAAATTAAATGATACAGCTACTCTGTTCACTAATGATGAGAGAACTCGTTACTTTTATATCCTTAAAATATTTCCGTTCTCATTAAAGGGTGATGCTAAGATATGGTTTAATTCTCTTGATCCTGGTTGTGTGCGTAGTCCCCAGGATATGATTTATTACTTGTGTGCTAAATATTTCCCTGCTCATAAGAAACAAGCTGCTTTAAGGGATATATATAATTTTGTGCAAATTGAAGAAGAGAGTCTCCCACAAGCTTGGGGGAGGCTTCTCAAGTTACTTAATGCTTTGCCTAATCATCCTCTTAAGAAAAATGAAATACTTGATATCTTTTATAATGGACTAACCGATGCCTCCAGAGATTACCTGGATAGTTGTGCTGGTTCTGTTTTCAGGGAAGAACGCTGGATGAAGCTGAAATTCTATTGAATAATATGCTGACAAATGAAAATAGTTGGACACCTCCTGAGCCAGTTCCTGAGCCTATTCCTAAACCAACTCCGAAGAAGAGAGGTATTCTATTTCTTAGTGCTGAAGATATGCAAGAGGCAAATAAATCTATGAAAGAAAAAGATATTAAAGCTGAAGATGTTAAGAATTTACCTCCTATTGAAGAAATACATGGTCTTAATTTACCGCCTGTTGAAGAAACATATGATCTTGATCCATCACCTAATGAAGAAACTCATGGTCTTGATAACCCGACACATGTAGTAAAGGTAAATTCTCTCTATAGATATGATAAAGCTGAAATCCTATTTACTAAGTTTGCTAGCCCATGCTTAGATGAGTTTGATAAATTTATGGCTAAGCAAGAAAATTTTAATGATTATTTTGGTAGACAATTGAAATACAATTCAAATATGCTTGAACACTTGGGTGATTATATGGCTAAAGTTAAAGGTGAACTTAAACTTATTAGTAAACATGCTTCTATGGTTACCACTCAAGTAGAACAAGTACTTAAAGCTCAAAATGATTTGCTCAATGAATTGAATAGTAAGAATAATGATAATGTTGTTAGAGTTATGACTAGAGATGGTAAAATGACTCAGGAACCTTTGTATCCTGAAGGCCACCCTAAGAGAATTGAGCAAGATTCTCAGACAAATAATGTAGATGCACCTAGTCCTTCTAACAGGAAGAAAAAGAAAAATGATAGGACTTTGCATGCTTCTAGTGAACCTATTACTGAAACACCTGAGAATCCAAATGATATTTCTATTTCTGATGCTGAAACACAATCTGGTAATGAACCTGAAACTAGTGAAAATGTTAATGATAATGTTCATGATGATGCTCAACCTAGTAATGATAATGATATAGAAATTGAACCTATTGTTGATCTTGATAACCCACAATAAAAGAATCAACATTATGATAAGAAAGACTTTGTTGCTAGGAAACATGGTAAAGAAAGAGAACCATGGGTTCAGAAACCCAAGCCTTTCCCTCCCAAACCATCCAAGAAAAAGGATGATGATGATTTTGAGCGCTTTGCTGAAATGATTAGACCTATCTTTTTGCGTATGCGATTAAATGATATGCTTAAAATGAATCCTTATGCTAAGTATATGAAAGATATTGTTACTAATAAAAGAAAGATACCGGAAGCTGAAATTTCCACCATGCTTGCTAATTATACTTTTAAGGGTGGAATACCAAAGAAACTTGGAGATCTAGGAGTACCCACTATACCATGCTCTATTAAAAGAAACTATGTTAAAACTGCTTTATGTGATCTTGGAGCCGGTGTTAGTGTTATGCCTCTCTCTTTATATCGTAGACTTGATTTGAATAAGTTGACACCTACTGAAATATCTTTGCAAATGGCTGATAAATCAACTGCTATGCCTGTCGGTATTTGTGAGGATGTGCATGTTGTAGTTGAAACGTTACTATTTTAACGGACTTTGTTATTCTTAATATTCCCGAGGACGATAGTATGCCTATTATTCTTGGAAGACCCTTTTTGAATACTGCAGGGGCTGTTATTGATTGCACTAAAGGCAATGCCACTTTTCATGTTAATGGTAATGAGCATACGGTACACTTTCCGAGGAAACAACCTCAAGTTCACAGTATCAATTCTATTGGAAAAATTCCATCGATTATATTTGGAGGTTTTGAATTTCCTCTTCCTACTATCAAGAAGAAATATGATATTCTTATTATTGGGGATGTGCATATCCCCGTTGAGGTAGCATAGTGTTATTCGAAATTTCTCCAGTTCCATGTTATTCGGAATGAGTTCGTTAACAAGACTTGATCAACCTTGTTAGTGGATTACTTTTGATGAGCATGCGATGGATGAAACTAGAAGGCACGACCTTCTGTACCCCACTTTTACTTTCTGTTATTTATATTAAATAAAATAAAAAAAGTATTTTCTATCTGTTATCTGAATTATCCGTGCAATATAAAAATATCCCAAAAATAAAAGTTCTCCAAATGCCCTGAAATTTAAATATGTTTTTTTCTGGAATATTTGAGAATATTTGGCACTGAAAACACAACAGGAGGAGCTGGCACCTGGCCACAAGGGTCAGGGGCGCGCCCTACCCCTGGGTGTGCCCCCTGCCCTGTGGGCCCATGGTGGCCCTCCTCCACTTATCCTTTCACCCACACACTCCTTCCTCCCACAAACACGAATATCCAGCTCAAGCACAAGTTCTAGCTCATTTAGCTGCCATTTTCGATCTCCTTGCTCAAAGCACCTCTCACAAAACTGCTTGGGGAGATTGTTCCTTGGTATGTGACTCCTCCATTGGTCCAATTAGTTTTTGTTCTAGTGCTTTATTCATTGCAAATTTGTGCTGCCTAGGTGACCATGTTCTTGAGCTTGCATGTCAAATTTATATGGTTCCAAGTAGTTTTGACGCATGATATAGGCTCTAGGCACTTGTAGGAGTAGTTGCTATCAATATTATTGAGTTTGGCTTACTGATATGTCCATTTTGCATCATGCTTTTAAATCAATATTTATTGCATTATGGGCTGTTATTACACATTATGTCACAATACTTATGCCTATTCTCTCTTATTTTACAAGGTTTACATAAAGAGGGAGAATGCCGGCAGCTGGGATTCTGGGCTGGAAAAGGAGCAAATATTAGAGACCTATTCTGCACAACTCCAAAAGTCCCGAAACTTCACGGAAGCTGTTTTCCAAATATATAAAACATACTGAGAGCAAGAACTTCACCAGGGGGGGCACACCCTTCCCACGAGGGTGGGGGGCATGCCGTACCCCCCAGGGCGCGCCCCCTACCTCGTGGCCCCCCTAGTGGCCCTCCGGTGACCATCTTCCGCTATATGGAGTCTTTCGATGGGAAAAAATCATAAGCCATCTTCTCGGACAAAACTCCACTGCCACGAGGTGGAACCTTGGCGGAACCAATCGAGGGCTCTGGCGGAGCTGTTCTGCCGGGGAAACTTCCCTCCCAGAGGGGGAAATCATCGCCATCGTCATCACCAACGCTCCTCTCATCAGGAGAGGGCGATCTTCATCAACATCTTCATCAGCACCATCTCATCTCAAAACCCTAGTTCATCTCTTGTATCCAATTCTTGTCTCCAAGTCTGGGATTGGTGCTAGTAGGTTGCTAGTAGTGTTGATTACTCCTTGTAGTTGATGCTAGTTGGTTTAATTGGTGGAAGATCATATGTTCAGATCCTATATGCATATTAATACCCCTCTAATTATGAACATGTTTATGCTTTGTGAGAAGTTACTTCTGTTCCTGAGGACATGGGAGAACTCTTGCTATTAGTAGTCATGTGAATTTGGTACTCGTTTGATATTTTGATGAGATGTATGTTGTCTCTCCTCTAGTGGTGTTATGTGAACGTCGACTACATGACACTTCACCATTATTTGGGCCTAGAGGAAGGCATTGGGGAGTAATAAGTAGATGATGGGTTGCTAGAGTGACAGAAGCTTAAACCCTAGTTTATGTGTTGCTTCGTAAGGGGATGATTTGGATCCATATGTTTCATGCTATGGTTAGGTTTACCTCAATACTTTTGTTGTAGTTGCGGATGCTTGCAATAGAGGTTAATCATAAGTGGGATGCTTGTCCAAGTAAGGGCAGTACCCAAGCACCGGTCCACCCACATACCAAATTATCAAAGTACCGAACGCGAATCATATGAGCGTGATGAAAACTAGCTTGACGATATTCCCATGTGTCCTCGGGAGCGTTTTACATTTTATAGGAGTTTGTCCAGGCTTGTCCTTTGCTACAAAAAGGATTGGGCCACCTTGCTGCACCTTATTTACTTTTGTTACTTGTTGCTCGTTACAAATTATCTTATCACAAAACTATCTGTTACCACTTATTTCAGTACTTGCAGAGAATACCTTGCTGGAAACCGCTTATCATTTCCTTCTGCTCCTCGTTGGGTTCGACACTCTTACTTATCGAAAGGACTACGATAGATCCCCTATACTTGTGGGTCATCAAGACTCTTTTCTGGTGCCATTGTCGGGGAGTGAAACGCCTTTGGTAGGTGGAATTTGGTAAGGAAAGATTTATATAGTGTGCTGAAATTTACTATCACTTGTTATCATGGAAAGTAATCCTCTGAGGGGCTTGTTCGGGGTATCTTCACCCCGACCAGTAGAGCAAAGAGTTGCTCCTCAACCTACTAAACCTACTGAAAATGAAAATGAAAATGAAAATGCTTGCTTTGAAGTTCCTTCGGGTATGATAGAAAAATTGCTAGCTAATCCTTTTCTAGGAGATGGAATAAAACATCCTGATGAACATCTGATATATGTGGATCAAGTTTGTGGATTATTTAAGCTTGCAGGTGTACCCGGAGATGTTGTTAATAAGAAGGTCTTCCCCTTATCTTTTAGGGGAGATGCATCGACATGGTATAGGCTATGTGATGATATGAGGTCTTGGAATTACAAACGATTGAAATTGGAATTTCATCAGAAGTTTTATCATATGCATCTTGTTCATCGTGATCACAATTGTATATATAATTTTTGGCCTCGTGAAGGAGAAAGCATCGCTCAAGCTTGGGGGAGGCTTAAATCAATGTTATATTCATGCCCCAATCATGATCTCTCAAGAGAAATGATTATTCAAAAAATTTATGCTCGACTTTCTGGTAACAACCGCACCATGCTTGATACTTCTTGTGCTGGCTCTTTTATGATGAAGACTATTGAATTCAAATGGGATTTATTGGAAAGAATTAAACGCAACTCTGAAGATTGGGACCTCGACAATGGTAAGGAGTCAGGTATGACACCTAGTTTTGATTGTGTTAAATCTTTTATGGATACCAATATTTTTCGTAAATTTAGCACTAAATATGGACTTGACTCTGAGATAGTAGCTTCTTTCTGTGAATATTTTGCTGCTTATGTTGATCTCCCCAAGGAGAAGTGGTTTAAATATCATCCTCCCATAGAAGTAAAAGTAGCTGCACCTATTAAAGTTGAAGAAAAGACTATCACTTATAATGATCCTATTGTCCCTACTTCTTATGTTGAGAAACCACCTTTCCCTGTTAGAATAAAGGATCATGCTAAAGCTTCAATTGTAGTTCGTAAAACCAATATTAAAACATATACACCTCCTGAGCAAGTTAAAGTTGAACCTAATATTGCTATTGTTAAAGATCTCTTGTCTGATAATATAGATGGGCATGTTATTTATTTCTGTAATGAAACTGCTAGAATTGCTAAACCCCGTGATAAAGATAAACCTAGACCTATGGTAGGCATGCCTGTTATTTCTGTTAAAATAGAAGATCATTATTATCATGGCTTATGTGATATGGGTGCTAGTGCTAGTGCAATACCTTATTCTTTATACCAAGAAGTTATGCATGATATTGCACCTGCTGAGATGGAAGGTATTGATGTCACAATTAAACTTGCCAATAGAGATACTATTTCACCGATGGGAATTGTTAGAGATGTTGAAGTCTTGTGTGGGAAAACTAAATATCCTGATGATTTTCTTATTCTTGGTTCCCCACAAGATAGCTTTTGTCCCATTATATTTGGTAGATCCTTCTTAAACACTGTTAATGCTACCATAGATTGCAAAAGAGATGTTGTTACTATCGGTTTAGATGATATGACTCGTGAATTTAATTTCTCTAAATTTAGTAGACAACACCGTGAAGAAGAATTACCTAGCAAGGATGAAACTATTGGTCTTGCTTCTATTGCCGTACCTCCTAGTGATCCTTTAGAACAATATTTGCTAGACCATGAAAATGATATGTTTAGGAATGAAAGAAGGGAATTAGATGAAGTATTCTTTAAACGGGAGCCTATTCTGAAAACAATTTACCTGTTGAAATCCTACGGGATCCTCCTCCACCCAAGGGTGATCCCATGTTTGAGCTTAAACCGTTACCTGATACTCTTAAATATGCTTATCTTGACGAGAAAAAAATATCCTGTTATTATTAGTGCTAACCTTTCAGAACATGAAGAAGAGAGATTATTGAAAACTCTGAAGAAGCACCATGCTGTTATTGGGTATACTCTTGATGATCTTAAGGGCATTAGTCCCACTCTACGTCAACATAAAATTAATTTGGAAGAAGATGCTAAACCATGTGATCATCAATGTCGGCTGAATCCTAAAATGAAAGAAGTGGTAAGAAAGGAGATACTAAAGCTACTTGAGGCAGGTATAATTTATCCCGTTGCTGATAGTCGATGGGTAAGACATGTCCATTGTGTCCCTAAGAAGGGAGGTATTACTGTTGTTCCTAATGATAAAGATGAATTGATTCCTCAAAGAATTATTACAGGTTATAGGATGGTAATTGATTTCCGCAAATTAAATAAGGCTACTAAAAAGATTCATTACCCCTTACCTTTTATCGATCAAATGCTAGAAAGATTATCCAAACATACACATTTTTGCTTTCTAGATGGTTATTCTGGTTTCTCTCAAATACCTGTGTCAGTCAAAGATCAATCAAAGACTACTTTTACATGCCCTTTTGGTACTTTTGCTTATAGACGTATGCCTTTTGGTTTATATAATGCACCTGCTACCTTTCAAAGATGCATGATGGCTATATTCTCTGACTTTTGTGAAAAGATTTGTGAGGTTTTCATGGACTACTTTTCCGTCTATGGATCTTCTTTTGATGATTGCTTAAGCAACCTTGATCGAGTTTTGCAGAGATGCAAAGAAACTAATCTTGGCTTGAATTGGGAAAAGTGCCACTTTATGGTTAATGAAGGTATTGTCTTGGGGCATAAAGTTTTTGAAAGAGGTATTGAAGTTGACAAAGCCAAGGTTGATGCTATTGAAAAGATGCCATGTCCCAAGGACATCAAAGGTATAAGAAGTTTCCTTGGTCATGACGGGTTTTTATAGGAGGTTCATTAAGGACTTCTCAAAAATCTCTCGGCCTCTGACTAATTTATTACAAAAAGATATACCATTTGTCTTTGATGATGATTGTGTAGAAGCATTTGAAATACTTAAGAAAGCATTGATCTCTGCACCTATTGTTCAGCCGCCTGATTGGAATTTACCCGTTGAAATTATGTGTGATGCTAATGATTATGCTGTAGGTGCTGTTCTAGGACAAATAGTTGATAAGAAACTAAATGTTATTCAATATGCTAGTAAAACTTGTTGGAAATATGCCCTAGAGGCAATAATAAAATGATTATTATATTTCCTTGTTTATGATAATTGTCTATTGTTCATGCTCTAATTGTATTATCCGGAAATCGTAATACATGTGTGAATACATAGACCACAATGTGTCCCTAGTGAGCCTCTAGTTGACTAGCTCGTTGATCAACAGATAGTCATGGTTTCCTGGCTATGGACATAAGGATGTCATTGATAACGGGATCACATCATTAGGAGAATGATGTGATGGACAAGACCCAATCCTAAACATAGCACAAGATCGTATAGTTCGTTTGCTAGAGTTTTTCCAATGTCAAGTATCTTTTCCTTAGACCATGAGATCGTGTAACTCCCGGATACCGTAGGAGTGCTCTGGGTATACCAAACATCACAACGTAACTGGGTGACTATAAAGGTATGCTACGGGTATCTCCGAAAGTGTCTGTTGGGTTGACACAGATCAAGACTGGGATTTGTCACTCCGTATGACGGAGAGGTATCTCTGGGCCCACTCGGTAATGCATCATCATAATGAGCTCAAAGTGACCAAGTGTCTGGTCACGGGATCATGCATTACAGTACGAGTAAAGTGACTTGCCGGTAACGAGATTGAACGAGGTATTGGGATACCGACGATCGAATCTCGGGCAAGTAACGTACCGATTAACAAAGGGAATTGTATACGGGGTTGCTTGAATCCTCGACATCGTGGTTCATCCGATGAGATCATCGAGGAGCATGTGGGAGCCAACATGGGTATCCAGATCCCGCTGTTGGTTATTGACCGAAGAGCCGTCTCGGTCATGTCTACATGTCTCCCGAACCCATAGGGTCTACACACTTAAGGTTCGGTGACGCTAGGGTTGTAGAGATATGAATATGCAGTAACCCGAAAGTTGTTCGGAGTCCCAGATGAGATTCTGGACGTCACGAGGAGTTCCAGAATGGTCCGGAGGTGAATAATTATATATAGGAAGTGCAGTTTCGGCCATCGGGAGAGTTTCGGGGGTCACCGGTATTGTACCGGGACCACCGGAAGGGTCCCGGGGGTCCACCGGGTGGGGCCACCCATCCCGGAGGGCCCCATGGGCCAAAGTGGGGAGGGGAACCAGCCCATAGTGGGCTGGTGCGCCCCCCTTGGCCCACCCCATGCGCCTAGGGTTGGGAACCCTAGGGTGGGGGGCGCCCCACCTGGCTTGGGGGGCACTCCACCCCTTGGTCGCCGCCCCCCCCCCTAGGAGATCCCATCTCCTAGGGCCGGCGCACCCCCCTAGGGGGCCTATATAAAGGGGGGGAGGGAGGGGGCAGCCACACCCTTGAGTCCTGGCGCCTCCCTCTCCCCTGCTACACCTCTCCCTCTCGCAGTATAACGGCAAAGACCTGCTGCGGTGACGCCCTGCATTCACCACCACACCGTCATGCTGCTGGATCTTCATCAACCTCTCCTCCCCCCTTGCTGGATCAAGAAGGAGGAGACGTCACGCTGACCGTACATGTATTGAACACGGAGGTGTCGTCCGTTCGGCGCTAGGATCTCCGGTGATTTGGATCACGTCGAGTACGACTTCCTCATCCCCGTTCTTTGAACGCTTCCGCGCGTGATCTACAAAGGTATGTAGATGCAATCCGATCACTCGTTGCTAGATGAACTCATAGATGGATCTTGGTGAAACCGTAGGAAATTTTTTGTTTTCTGCAACGTTCCCCAACAGTGGCATCATGATCTAGGTCTATGCGTAGTTCTCCTTGCACGAGTAGAACACAATTTGTTATGGGCGTAGATGTTGTCAACTTTCTTGCCGCTACTAGTCTTATCTTGCTTCAGCGGTATTGTGGGATGAAGCGGCCCGGACCGACCTTACACGTACGCTTACGTGAGACTGGTTCCACCGACTGACATGCACTAGTTGCATAAGGTGGCTAGCGGGTGTCTGTCTCTCCCACTTTAGTTGGAGCGGATTCGATGAAAAGGGTCCTTATGAAGGGTAAATAGAAGTTGACAAATCATGTTGTGGCTATTACGTAGGTAAGAAAACGTTCTTGCTAGAACCCTTTTGCAGCCACGTAAAACTTGCAACAACAATTAGAGGACGTCTAACTTGTTTTTGCAGCAAGTGCTTTGTGATGTGATATGGCCAAAGTTGTGATGAATGATGAATGATATATATGTGATGTATGAGATCATGTTCTTGTAATAGGAATCACGACTTGCATGTCGATGAGTATGACAACCGGCAGGAGCCATAGGAGTTGTCTTTATTTTTTGTATGACCTGCGTGTCATTGAGAAACGCCATGTAAATTACTTTACTTTATTGCTAAACGTGTTAGCCATAGTAGTAGAAGTAATAGTTGGCGAGCAACTTCATGGAGACACGATGATGGAGATCATGATGATGGAGATCATGGTGTCATGCCGGTGACAAGATGATCATGGAGCCCCAAGATGGAGATCAAAGGAGCTATGTGATATTGGCCATATCATGTCACTATTATTATTTGATTGCATGTGATGTTTATCATGTTTTTGCATCTTGTTTACTTAGAACGGCGGTAGTAAATAAGATGATCCCTCATAATAATTTCAAGAAAGTGTTCCCCCTAACTGTGCACCGTTGCGACAGTTCGTTGTTTCGAAGCACCACGTGATGATCGGGTGTGATAGATTCCAACGTTCACATACAACGGGTGTAAGACAGATTTACACATGCAAACACTTAGGTTGACTTGACGAGCCTAGCATGTACAGACATGGCCTCGGAACACAGAAGACCGAAAGGTCGAGCATGAGTCGTATAGAAGATACGATCAACATGAAGATGTTCACCGATGTTGACTAGTCCGTCTCACGTGATGATCGGACACGGCCTAGTTAACTCGGATCATGTTATACTTAGATGACTGGAGGGATGTCTATCTAAGTGGGAGTTCATTATATAATTTGATTAGATGAACTTAATTATCATGAACTTAGTCTAAAATCTTTACAATATGTCTTGTAGATCAAATGGCCAACGTTGTCCTCAACTTCAACGCGTTCCTAGAGAAAACCAAGCTGAAAGACGATGGCAGCAACTATACGGACTGGGTCCGGAACCTGAGGATCATCCTCATAGCTGCCAAGAAAGATTATGTCCTACTAGCACCGCTAGGTGACGCACCCGTCCCACAGAACCAAGACGTTATGAACGCTTGGCAGACACGTGCTGATGATTACTCCCTCGTTCAGTGCGGCATGCTTTACAGCTTAGAACCGGGGCTCCAAAAGCGTTTTGAGCGACACGGAGCATATGAGATGTTCGAAGAGCTGAAAATGGTTTTCCAAGCTCATGCCCGGGTCGAGAGATATGAAGTCTCCGACAAGTTCTTCAGCTGTAAGATGGAGGAAAATAGTTCTGTCAGTGAGCACATACTCACTATGTCTGGATTACATAACCGCTTAACTCAGCTGGGAGTTAATCTCCCGGATGACGCGGTCATTGACAGAATCCTTCAGTCGCTTCCACCGAGCTACAAGAGCTTTGTGATGAACTTCAATATGCAGGGGATGGAAAAGACCATTCCTGAAGTATTTGCAATGCTGAAATCAGCAGAGGTAGAAGTCAAAAAGGACCATCAAGTGTTGATGGTGAATAAAACCACTAAGTTCAAGAAAGGCAAGGGTAAGAAGAACTTCAAGAAGGACGGCAAGGGAGTTGCCGCGCCCGGTAAGCAAGCTGCCGGGAAGAAGCCAAAGAATGGACCCAAGCCCGAGACTGAGTGTTTTTATTGCAAGGGAAGTGGTCACTGGAAGCGGAACTGCCCCAATACTTAGCGGACAAGAAGGCCGGCAAAACGAAAGGTATATGTGATATACATGTAATTGATGTGTACCTTACCAGTACTCGTAGTAGCTCCTGGGTATTTGATACCGGTGCAGTTGCTCACATTTGTAACTCAAAGCAGGAGCTGCGGAATAAACGGAGACTGGCGAAGGACGAGGTGACGATGCGCGTCGGGAATGGTTCCAAGGTCGATGTGATCGCCGTCGGCACGCTACCTCTATATTTACCTACGGGATTAGTTTTAAACCTCAATAATTGTTATTTAGTACCAGCTTTGAGCATGAACATTGTATCAGGATCTCGTTTAATTCGAGATGGCTACTCATTTAAATCCGAGAATAATGGTTGTTCTATTTATATGAGAGATATGTTTTATGGTCATGCTCCTATGGTGAATGGTTTATTCTTAATGAATCTCGAGCGTAATGCTACACATATTCATAGTGTGAATACCAAAAGATGTAAGGTTGATAATGATAGTCCCACATACTTGTGGCACTGCCGCCTTGGTCACATAGGTGTCAAACGCATGAAGAAGCTCCATGCAGATGGACTTTTAGAGTCTCTTGATTACGAATCATTTGACACGTGCGAACCATGCCTCATGGGTAAGATGACCAAGACTCCGTTCTCAGGAACAATGGAGCGAGCAACCAACCTATTGGAAATCATACATACTGATGTGTGCGGTCCAATGAGTGTTGAGGCTCGTGGTGGCTATCGTTATGTTCTCACCCTCACTGATGACTTGAGTAGATATGGGTATATCTACTTAATGAAACACAAGTCTGAAACCTTTGAAAAGTTCAAGGAATTTCAGAGTGAGGTTGAGAATCAACGTGACAGAAAAATCAAGTTTTTGCGATCAGATCGTGGAGGAGAATACTTGAGTCACGAATTTGGTACACACTTAAGAAAATGTGGAATAGTTTCACAACTCACGCCGCCTGGAACACCTCAGCGTAATGGTGTGTCCGAACGTCGTAATCGCACTCTATTGGATATGGTGCGATCTATGATGTCTCTTACCGATTTACCGCTGTCATTTTGGGGCTATGCTTTAGAGACTGCCGCATTCACTTTAAATAGGGCTCCGTCGAAATCCGTTGAGACGACACCGTATGAATTATGGTTTGGGAAGAAGCCTAAGCTGTCGTTTCTAAAAGTTTGGGGATGCGATGCTTATGTCAAGAAACTTCAACCTGAAAAGCTCGAACCCAAGTCGGAAAAATGCGTCTTCATAGGATACCCTAAAGAAACTATTGGGTATACCTTCTACCTCAGATCCGAAGGCAAGATCTTTGTTGCCAAGAATGGATCCTTTCTAGAGAAGGAGTTTCTCTCGAAAGAAGTAAGTGGGAGGAAAGTAGAACTTGATGAAGTATTACCTCTTGAACCGGAAAGTGGCGCAACTCAGGAAAATGTTCCTGTGGTGCCTGCACCAATTAGAGAGGAAGTTAATGATGATGATCAAGATACTTCTGATCAAGCTCCTACTGAACTTCGAAGGTCCACAAGGACACGTTCCGCACCAGAGTGGTACGGCAACCCTGTCTTGGAAATCATGTTGTTAGACAACGGTGAACCTTCGAACTATGAAGAAGCGATGGCGGGCCCGGATTCCGACAAATGGCTGGAAGCCATGAAATCCGAGATAGGATCCATGTATGAAAACGAAGTATGGACTTTGACTGACTTGCCCGATGATCGGCGAGCCATAGAAAATAAATGGATCTTTAAGAAGAAGACAGACGCGGATGGTAATGTGACCATCTATAAAGCTAGGCTTGTCGCTAAGGGTTATCGACAAGTTCAAGGGGTTGACTACGATGAGACATTCTCTCCCGTAGCAAAGCTGAAGTCCGTCCGAATCATGTTAGCAATTGCCGCATACTATGATTATGAGATATGGCAAATGGACGTCAAAACGGCATTCCTTAACGGTTATCTTAAGGAAGAACTGTATATGATGCAGCCGGAAGGTTTTGTCGATCCTAAGAATGCTGACAAGGTGTGCAAGCTCCAACGCTCGATTTATGGGCTGGTGCAAGCATCTCGGAGTTGGAACATTCGCTTTGATGAGATGATCAAAGCGTTTGGGTTTATGCAGACTTATGGAGAAGCCTGCGTTTACAAGAAAGTGAGTGGGAGCTCTGTAGCATTTCTCATATTATATGTAGATGACATACTTTTGATGGGAAATGATATAGAGCTTTTGGACAGCATTAAGGCCTACTTGAATAAGAGTTTTTCAATGAAGGACCTTGGAGAAGCTGCTTATATATTAGGCATCAAGATCTATAGAGATAGATCAAGACGCCTCATAGGTCTTTCACAAAGCACATACCTTGATAAGATATTGAAGAAGTTCAATATGGATCAGTCTAAGAAGGGGTTCTTGCCTGTGTTGCAAGGTGTGAAATTGAGCTCAGCTCAATGTCCGACCACGGCAGAAGATATAGAAGAGATGAGTGTCATCCCCTATGCCTCAGCCATAGGTTCTATTATGTATGCCATGCTGTGTACCAGACCTGATGTAAACCTTGCCGTAAGTTTGGTAGGTAGGTACCAAAGTAATCCCGGCAAGGAACACTGGACAGCGGTCAAGAATATCCTGAAGTACCTGAAAAGGACTAAGGAAATGTTTCTCGTTTATGGAGGTGACGAAGAGCTCGTCGTAAAGGGTTACGTCGACGCTAGCTTCGACACAGATCTGGATGACTCTAAGTCACAAACCGGATACGTGTATATTTTGAATGGTGGGGCAGTAAGCTAGTGCAGTTGCAAGCAAAGCGTTGTGGCGGGATCTACATGTGAAGCGGAGTACATGGCAGCCTCAGAGGAAGCACACGAAGCAGTCTGGGTGAAGGAGTTCATTACCGACCTAGGAGTCATACCCAATGCGTCGGGCCCGATGACTCTCTTCTGTGACAACACTGGAGCTATTGCCATTGCCAAGGAGCCCAGGTTTCACAGGAAGACCAGGCATATCAAGCGTCGCTTCAACTCCATTTGTGAAAGTGTTCAAAATGGAGACATAGAGATTTGTAAAGTACATATGGACCTGAATGTAGCAGATCCGTTGACTAAACCTCTCCCTAGAGCAAAACATGATCAACACCAGAATTCCATGGGTGTTCGATTCATCACAATGTAACTAGATGATTGACTCTAGTGCAAGTGGGAGACTATTGGAAATATGCCCTAGAGGCAATAATAAAATGATTATTATATTTCCTTGTTTATGATAATTGTCTATTGTTCATGCTTTAATTATATTATCTGGAAATCGTAATACATGTGTGAATACATAGACCACAATGTGTCCCTAGTGAGCCTCTAGTTGACTAGCTCGTTGATCAACAGATAGTCATGGTTTCCTGGCTATGGACATAAGGATGTCATTGATAACGGGGTCACATCATTAGGAGAATGATGTGATGGACAAGACCCAATCCTAAACATAGCACAAGATCGTATAGTTCGTTTGCTAGAGTTTTTCCAATGTCAAGTATCTTTTCCTTAGACCATGAGATCGTGTAACTCCCGGATACCGTAGGAGTGCTCTGGGTATACCAAATGTCACAACGTAACTGGGTGACTATAAAGGTATGCTACGGGTATCTCCGAAAGTGTCTGTTGGGTTGACACAGATCAAGACTGGGATTTGTCACTCCGTATGACGGAGAGGTATCTCTGGGCCCACTCGGTAATGCATCATCATAATGAGCTCAAAGTGACCAAGTGTCTGGTCACGGGATCATGCATTACGGTACGAGTAAAGTGACTTGCCGGTAACGAGATTGAACGAGGTATTGGGATACCGACCATCGAATCTCGGGCAAGTAACGTACCGATTGACAAAGGGAATTGTATACGAGGTTGCTTGAATCCTCGACATCGTGGTTCATCCGATGAGATCATCGAGGAGCATGTGGGAGCCAACATGGGTATCCAGATCCTGCTGTTGGTTATTGACCGGAGAGCCGTCTCGGTCATGTCTACATGTCTCCCGAACCCGTAGGGTCTACACACTTAAGGTTCGGTGACGCTAGGGTTGTAGAGATATGAATATGCAGTAATCCGAAAGTTGTTCGGAGTCCCGGATGAGATCCTGGACGTCACGAGGAGTTCCGGAATGGTCCGGAGGTGAAGAATTATATATAGGAAGTGCAGTTTCGGCCATCGGGAGAGTTTCGGGGGTCAACGGTATTGTACCGGGACCACCGGAAGGGTCCCGGGGGTCCACCGGGTGGGGCCACCCATCCTGGAGGGCCCCATGGGCCAAAGTGGTGAGGGGAACCAGCCCATAGTGGGCTGGTGCGCCCCCCTTGGCCCACCCCATGCGCCTAGGGTTGGGAACCCTAGGGTGGGGGGGGGGGCGCCCCACCTGGCTTGGGGGGCACTCCACCCCTTGGCTGCCGCCCCCCCTAGGAGATCCCATCTCCTAGGGCCGGTGCACCCCCCTAGGGGGCCTATATAAAGGGGGGGAGGGAGGGGGCAGCCGCACCCTTGAGTCCTGACGCCTCCCTCTTCCCTGCTACACCTCTCCCTCTCGCAGTATAACGGCGAAGCCCTGCTGCGGTGACACCCTGCATTCACCACCACACCGTCGTGCTGCTGGATCTTCATCAACCTCTCCTCCCCCCTTGCTGGATCAAGAAGGAGGAGACGTCACGCTGACCATACGTGTGTTGAACACGGAGGTGCCGTCCGTTCGGCGCTAGGATCTCCGGTGATTTGGATCACGTCGAGTACAACTTCCTCATCCCCGTTCTTTGAACGCTTCCGTGCATGATCTACAAAGGTATGTAGATGCAATCCGATCACTCGTTGCTAGATGAACTCATAGATGGATCTTGGTGAAACCGTAGGAAATTTTTTGTCTTCTGCAACGTTCCCCAACAAAACTCTAGACAATGCTCAAAGAAATTATGCTACTACTGAAAAAGAATTCTTAGCAGTTGTATTTGTTTGTGATAAGTTTAGACCTTATATTGTTGATTCTAAAGTAACTATTCACACTGATCATGCTGCTATTAAATATCTCATGGAAAAGAAAGATGCTAAACCTAGACTTATTAGATGGGTTCTCTTGCTACAAGAATTTGATTTGCATATTGTTGATAGAAAAGGAGCTGAGAACCCCGTTGCAAACAACTTGTCTAGGTTAGAAAATGTGCCTGATGACCCACTACCTATTTATGATAGCTTTCCTGATGAGCAATTAAATGTCATAAATGCTTCTCATACTGCTCCATGGTATGTTGATTATGTTAATTACATTGTTGCTAAGTTTATACCACCTAGTTTCACATACCAGCAAAAGAAAAAGTTCTTCTATGACTTGAGGCATTACTTTTGGGATGACCCACATCTTTATAAAGAAGGAGTAGATGGTGTTATTAGACATTGTGTACCTGAGCATGAACAGGAACAGATCCTATGCAAGTGTCACTCCAAAGCATATGGAGGACACCATGCTGGAGATAGAACTGCACATAAGGTACCGCAATCTGGTTTTTATCGGCCTACTCTCTTCAAGGATGCCCGTAAGTTTGTCTTATCTTGTGATGAATGTCAAATAATTGGTAATATTAGTAGACGTCAAGAAATTCCTATGAATTATTCACTTGTTATTGAACCATTTGATGTTTGGGGCTTTGACTATATGGGACCTTTTCCTTCCTCTAATGGTTATACACATATTTTAGTTGCTGTTGATTACGTTACTAAGTGGGTAGAAGCTATTCCAACTAGTAGTGCTGATCATAACACCTCTATTAAGATGCTTAAAGAAGTTATTTTTCCAAGATTTGGAGTCCCTAGATATTTAATGACTGATGGTGGTTCACATTTTATTCATGGTGCTTTCCGTAAAATGCTTGCTAAATATGATGTTAATCATAGAATTGCATCTCCTTATCACCCTCAGTCTAGTGGCCAAGTAGAATTGAGTAATAGAGAACTCAAATTAATTTTGCAAAAGACCGTTAATAGGTCTAGAAAGAATTGGTCCAAGAAACTTGATGATGCATTATGGGCCTATAAAACTGCATATAAAAATCCTATGGGTATGTCTCCGTATAAAATGGTCTATGGAAAAGCATGTCACTTACCTCTCGAACTAGAACACAAGGCTTATTGGGCTATTAAAGAACTTAACTATGATTTTAAACTTGCCGGTGAAAAGAGGTTATTTGATATTAGCTCACTTGATGAATGGAGAACCCAAGCCTACAAAAATGCCAAGTTGTTTAAAGAAAAAGTTAAAAGATGGCATGACAAAAGGATACAAAAGCGTGAGTTTAATGTAGGTGATTATGTATTGCTATACAACTCTCGTTTAAGATCTTTTGCAGGAAAACTTCTCTCTAAATGGGAAGGTCCTTACGTTATCGAGGAGGTCTACCGTTCCGGTGCCATAAAAATCAACAACTTCGAAGGCACCAATCCGAAGGTGGTGAACGGTCAAAGAATTAAACATTATATCTCAGGTAATCCCATAAATGTTGAAACCAATGTTATTAAAACCGTAACCTCGGAGGAATACATAAGGGACACTTTCCAGAACGTTCCAGACTCTGAAAAGGAATAGGTATGTGGTACGGTAAGTAAACCGACTCCAAAACGGTTTTTAAGGCAATATTTCTCTGTTTTGGAATATTTAGAAAAATAGAAAAATAAGCAGCAGTCCGGGAAGGACACGAGGGCTCCACGAGGGTGGAGGGCGCGCCCTACCCCCCTGGGCGCGCCCCCTACCTCGTGGGCACCTCGTGTGCTCTCTGGACTCCATTTTCGTACACGACACGTATTTTGGTCGGTAAAAATTCATTATATAATCTCCCGGAGGTTTTGACTCCCGTAACACGCAAAAATCTCATGTCTTTGTTTCGAGCTGTTTTTTCTAACAGATCTAGATTATCATGGCGTCTCCAAGTGCTCCCAAGGACAAGTTCTTTGAGAAGGTCATCGACCCTTACCTCGCGGAGGTGCAGCGACACCCTCAAACCATTGAGATGCGTGATGGGTTGTTGCACATCCGTGATGCTGAGGGACCCAAGGGGACCGAAAGCGTGGAGACGAGGTTCGAAGCAATGAAGCAACAAGTTTTCAAGTGTTAGGGGATGGTGGAGCGTGGACTCAACTCCAACCACATGATGATCGTAGAATTCACCAACAAATATAAGCTGGATGCCGACAACATCGGGGAGACCATCTTCAAGCTTCACGAGAAAAATGAGCACCTTCAAGCTCAAATCTATGACCTGCAAAACCAAAACTGTGAGTATGAATATAGATTCAAAAGGATTAGTTTGGCTACAGATTTGAGGATCCCGGAGACTCGGTCATCTTTCTATGATGGTGAGCCTATGCCTTGGAAGAAGGACGACAAGCCTACGCCATCAACAAAATTACCACCATCTCCACTAACAAAGAATAATTGAGTATCTGGTATGGGCACTCCACTTGGCAACTGCCGAGCTTGGGGGAGTGCCTCGGTATCATATCACCATCACTTTTATCTTTACCATTTTTCTTAGTTTGATCCTTTTGGTAATATCTTGATCTAGTAGAATAAAAGTTTTTAGTATGATCTAGTTGTGAGTTTTGCTTTATTATCCTTCTATGTAATCGAATCCGTGAGCTTGATTATTCTGCCATGATCTTAAGTGAATAAAAGAAAAAGAGAAAGGAATAAAAAGAAACAAAGAGATCATGTGAGTCTTATGGAGAGTAATGAGCTCGCATAGAAAGAGTATGATGAATAAAAGTTGTTGAGGGTTGACAAACACAGTTTTGGTCATCGTTGCAATTAATAGGAAGTAATAAAGAAAGAGAGGTCTTCACATATAAATATACTATCTTGGACATCTTTTATGATTGTGAGCACTCATTAAAATATGACATGCTAAAGAGTTGACATTGGACAAGGAAGAAAACATAATGGGTTATGTTTTCTTACATCTGAGATGAATTATATTGTCTTGGATCTTCCAACATGATGAGCTTGCCTTTCCCGCTCATGCTATCCAAATTCATTGCACCAAGTAGAGATACTACTTGTGCTTCCAAATACCCTTAAACCAGTCTTGCCATAAGAGTCCACCATATCTACCTATGGATCGAGTAAGATCCATCAAGTAAGTTGTCATCAGTGCAAGCAATAAAAATTGCTCTCTAAATATGTGTGATTGATTGGTGTGGATGAAATAAGCTTTATACGATCGTTTGATATGGAAGTAATAAAAGCGACAGACTGCATAATAAAGGTCCATATCACAAGTGGCAATATAAAGTGATGTTCTTTCGCATTAAGATTTTGTGCATCCAACCATAAAAGCGCATGACAACCTCTGCTTCCCTCTGCGAAGGGCCTATCTTTTACTTTTGTCTCCTACCTTGCATAAGAGTCATGGTGATTTTCACCCTTCCCTTTTTACACTTTATCCTTTGGCAAGCACAGCATGTTGGAAAGATCCTGGTATATATGGCTAATTGGATGTGAGTTTTCATGAACTATTATTGTTGACATTACCATTGAGGTAAAACGTTGGGAGGCAAAACTATAAGCCCCTATCTTTCTCTGTGTCCGATTAAAACTCCATACCCATAAGTATTGCGTGAGTGTCAGTAATTGTGGAAGATTATATGATAGTTGAGTATGTGGACTTGCTGAAAAGCTCTTATACATTGACTCTTTCCTATGTTATGATAAATTGCAATTGCTTCAATGACTGAGATTGTAGTTTGTTAGTTTTCAATAAAGTTTACATTGAATTATTGCTCTAGCATTAGAGATCATATGACAAGAATTATATAAGTTGATGTTCTAAGAATGATCATGATGCCCTCATGTCCGTATTTTATTTTTATCGACACCTCTATCTCTAAACATGTGGACATATTTTTTGATTTCGGCTTTTCGCTTGAGGACAAGCGAGGTCTAAGCTTGGGGGAGTTGATACGTCCATTTTGCATCATGCTTTTATATCAATATTTATTTCATTATGGGCTGTTATTACACAATATGTCACAATACTTATGCCTATTCTCTCTTATTTTACAAGGTTTACATAAAGAGGGAGAATGCCGACAGCTGGGATTCTGGGCTGGAAAATGAGCAAATAGTAGAGACCTATTCTGCACAACTCCAAAAGTCCTGAAACTTCACGGAAGATGTTTTCCAAATATATAAAAAATACTGAGAGCAAGAACTTCACCAGGGGGCCACACCCTTCCCACGAGGGTGGGGGCGCGCCCTACCCCCCAGGGCACGCCCCCTACCTCGTGGGCCCCCTGGTGGCCCTCCGGTGACCATCTTCTGCTATATGGAGTCTTTCGATGGGAAAAAATCATAAGCCATCTTCTCGGACGAAATTCCACCGCCACGAGGTGGAACCATGGCGGAACCAATCTAGGGCTCTGGCGGAGCTGTTCTGCCGGGGAAACTTCCCTCCCAGAGGGGGAAATCATCACCGTCGTCATCACCAACGCTCCTCTCATCGGGAGAGGGCAATCTTCATCAACATCTTCATCAGCACCCTCATCTCAAAACCCTAGTTCATCTCTTGTATCCAATTATTGTCTCTAAGTCCGGGATTGGTGCTAGTAGGTTGCTAGTAGTGTTAATTACTCCTTGTAGTTGATGCTAGTTGGTTTAATTGGTGGAAGATCATATGTTCAGATCCTATATGCATATTAATACCCCTCTGATTATGAACATGTTTATGCTTTGTGAGTAGTTACTTTTGTTCCCGAGGACATGGGACAAGTCTTGCTATTAGTAGTCATGTGAATTTGGTATTCGTTCGATATTTTGATGAGATGTATGTTGTCTCTCCTCTAGTGGTGTTATGTGAACATCGACTACATGAAACTTTACCATTATTTGGGCCTAGAGGAAGGCATTGGGGAGTAATAAGTAGATGATGGGTTGCTAGAGTGACAGAAGCTTAAACCCTAGTTTATGCATTGCTTCGTAAGGGGCTGATTTGGATCCATATGTTTCATGTTATGGTTAGGTTTACCTTAATACTTTTGTTGTAGTTGAGGATGCTTGCAATAGAGGTTAATCATAAGTGGGATGCTTGTCCAAGTAAGGGCAGTACCCAAGCACTGGTCCACCCACATACCAAATTATCAAAGTACCGAACGCGAATCATATCAGCATGATGAAAACTAGCTTGACGATATTCCCATATGTCCTCGGGAGCGCTTTACATTTTATAAGAGTTTGTCCAGGCTTGTCCTTTGCTACAAAAAGGATTGGTCCACCTTGCTGCACCTTATTTACTTTTGTTACTTGTTGCTCGTTACAAATTATTTTATCGCAAAACTATCTATTACCACTTATTTCAGTACTTGCAGAGAATACCTTGCTGGAAACCGCTTATCATTTCCTTCTGCTCCTTGTTGGGTTCGACACTCTTACTTATCGAAAGGACTATGATAGATCCCCTATACTTGTGGGTCATCACTTACTTTTATTTTTGAAGTTACTAAAAATTTCAGAATTTTTCAGAAAATAATGAAGAGATTTTTGAGGGGCTCATCGAGCCGAAGCTCAAGGAAAAAGCAAAATGAAGAGGCACGGAAGCCCAAATATAATTTGCCTCGCACCGCGGAGGTTAGGCCGTGTGAATGGCCCTCCGATGATTTCTTGAGAGCCACCGTGATTTATGAGGAATTTTATGAATTGGCTAAGAATGCAGGCCTCACCGACTTCCTCCATGACCAACGTGAACAGTATCTCTTACTCACCAATACTTTTGTGCAAAACTTCTACTATTATCCTAGGGAATCACCTCCTTCAGTAGAGTTTCATTTATATGATGTGGTTAAGAAGATGTCACTTTATGATTTTTGTCGGGTTTGTTTGATCCCTTTCGAGGGCAAAATAGAGGAACCACATCGTGACGATGTGGATGGGTTTATTGATACCATCACTGTAGGGGAAACGAGGAAGGTTTCCGATGCACGAATCACTAGCATACATTTTCCTGTTTTACGCTACTTTGCAATATTTGCTAGTCGTTGCTTAATTGGTCGCGGAAACTGTGGAAACCTTAGTGTTCCTGATATTATTATTTTGTTCCATGGTTTATTCTGTGATAACTCTGTGAGTATGGGCGGTATTATTGCTAAACGGTTGAGTCTGAACCGTACAAAGGGCCCCATCTTTGGTGGTATCTATACTTCACGCCTAGCTGCACATTTTAACATACCTATTAGGCATTATGAGAAGGAAGGAAAATTGCTGCCTCATGTTTATTTAGATTATAAGAGTATGATAGCACATGATTTTATTATAAAGAATAGGGAAGGGAAGCTTAAATACAAATTGTTCTTTGATAAACATCATCCGGAGACGGTTACCTTGCCTGCTCCTTACTTGTTTGATTTATCTGCATGCCAGTACCTCATCTCGTCGGAGGACATTCACGCCTACCGGAACCCTGCACCAGCCACAGAGCCAGAGTCGGAGCCACAAGTTGATCCTCCACGACAGTCTAATTACCATTGGGATCCGGAGATGATTGCCAACCAGTGGCAGTCAGAGTCTTCTTCATCGCAGTACGACCCCAACTATTATTATGGATATCCGCCAGGCCAGCTGTGGCCATAGACCAACTTAGGCCAAAAGCCTAAGCTTGGGGGAGTACGTATTTCCCACCGATATTACATTTATGTTCACACACTCATTGCTAGATGTCGGTGCTCATACTTTTTCATTGTATCATCCATGCTAGTTTATTTTCCTTTTTATGCTTTCTTCTTGTGTGTTTGATAAACCTTAAGAAAAACAAAAAAATCAGTTGTAGCTTTTAATTAGTTTACTTTCCATGCTTGTAGTAGTAATTAAAAAGAAAACCCAAAAAGATTTCCTGTTCTTTTTTTGCTTGTTGGGAGCTTTCCCATATAAATAGTTTTATTTCTTTTCTTTGGGGGTCGATAGGAGAAGACCATGATTAAATTGTTGAAGTGGCTCTTATATGCATAATTGTTGATCTGACAAAAATCCCATATTGCCTTGTCTTCTCCTGTTTATTGAATGCTTGCAGATTCCAGCTTAGTCCAATGCACGCGCACTATTATTATTATTCACATCATTCAGTCGTGCAAGTGAAAGCCAATTATGACGATATATGATGGACTAACTGAGATGAGAAAAGCTGGTATGAACTCGACCTCTTTTGTTTTTGTAAATATGATTAGTTCATCGTTCCTGATTCAGCCTATTATGGATAAACATGTTTGCAATGACAACTAGAGATCATAGTTTCTTGTACCATGCTTGATTAGCTAGGAGCTTATAATGGTTTACCTTGCGTGCCAACATGCTATTAAAATGGTTATGATGTGGTATGATAGGGTGGTATCCTCCTCTGAATGATTTAAGTGACTTGACTTGGCGCATGTTCACACATGTAGTTGAAACAAAATCAACATAGCCTTCACGATATTTATGTTCATGGTGGATACTACTCATGCTTGCATTCGGTGTTGATTAATTTTAATGCATGTTCATGACTGTTGTCGCTCTCTAGCTGGTCGCTTCCCAGTCTTTTGCTAGCCTTCACCTGTACTAAGCGGGAATACTGCTTGTGCATCAAATCCCTTAAACCCCAAAGTTATTCCATATGAGTCCAACATACCTACCTATATACGGTATCTACCTGCCGTTCCAAGCAAATTTGTATGTGCCAAACTCTAAACCTTCAAATAAATATCCTGTTTTGTATGCTCGAATAGTTAATGTATCAACTAGGGTTGTCCGTATCTTCCATGTTAGGCGGGTTATTCTCAAAAGGAGTGGACTCCGCTCCTCACTCACGAGAAAAATGGCTGGTCACTGGGATGCCCAGTCCCATGCTTTATGCAAACTAAATCAAAATAATTGCAAACAAAACTCCCCCTGAGACTCTTGTTAGTTGGAGGTACTCATTGTTTCGAGCAAGCCATGAATTAATACTTGTTGGTGGAAGGGGGAGTATAAACTTTACCATTCTGTTTGGGAACCGCCTATAATGTGTGTAGCATGGAAGATATCGCCATCTCTTGGTTGTTATGTTGACAATGAAAGTATACCGCCCAAAATATTATTCATCTCTATTTCAAAACCGAGCTCTGGCACCTCTACAAATCACTGCTTCCCTCTGCGAAGGGCCTATCTATTTACTTTTATGCTGAGTCATCATCCTCTTATTAAAAAGCACCAGTTGGAGAGCACCGCTGTCATTTGCATTCATTACTGTTAGTTTACATTGAGTATGACTTGACTGGATCTCTTTTACCATGAATTACAATGTCTAGTCAGTCCTTGATCTTTAAAGGTGCTCTGCATTTATGTTTTGCGGTCTCAGAAAGGGCTAGTGAGATACCATCTTATTATATCATATTATGATTGTTTTGAGAAAGTGTTGTCATCCGAGATTTATTATTATTGCTCGCTAGTTGATTATGCCATTGATATGAGTAAACTTGAGACCTAAGCGTTATTGTGAATGTGGTTAGTCATAATCTTTGCTGAAAACTTGAATGCTGGCTTTACATATTTACAACAACAATAGCAAACAGAGTTTGTAAAAGTTTTTCTTTATCACTTTCAGTTTATCAACTAAATTGCTTGAGGACAAGCAAAGGTTTAAGCTTGGGGGAGTTGATACGTCTCCATCATATCTACTTTTCCAAACACTTTCGCCCTTGTTTTGGATTCTAACTTGCATGATTTGAATGGAACTAACCCGGACCGACGCTGTTTTCAGCAGAATTACCATGGTGTTATTTATGTGCAGAAACAAAAGTTCTCGGAATGACCTGAAACTTCACGGAACATCTATTCAGAAAATATAAAAAATATGTGCAAAAGATAGACCAGGGGGCCCACCACCTGTCCACGAGGGTGGGGCCGCACCTGCCCCCCTACCTCGTGGGCCCCCTAGAGCTCCTCCGACCTCAACCCCAACTCTATATATTTGCTTTCAGGGAGAAAAAAATCAGAGAGAGAAATCATTGTGTTTTATGATACGGAGCCGCCGCCAAGCCCTAAAACCTCTCAGGAGGGCTGATCTGGAGTCCGTTCGGGGCTCCGGAGAGGGGAATCCGTCGCCATCGTCATCATCAACCATCCTCCATCACCAATTTCATGATGCTCACCGCCGTGCGTGAGTAATTCCATCGTAGGCTTGCTGGACGGTGATGGGTTGGATGAGATCTATCATGTAATCGAGTTAGTTTTGTTAGGGTTTGATCCCTAGTATCCACTATGTTCTGAGATTGATGTTGCTATGACTTTCCTATGCTTAATGCTTGTCACTAGGGCCCGAGTGGCATGATTTCATATCTGAACCTATTATGTTTTCATCAATATATGGGAGTTCTTGATTCTATCTTGCAAGTCTATAGTCACCTATTATGTGTTATGACCCGTTAACTCCGAAGTGACAATAATCGGGATACTTACCGTTGATTCATGTATTCACTATGTGCTAATGCTTTGTTCCGGCACTCTATTAAAAGGAGACCTTAATATCCCTTAGTTTCCGCTAGGACCCCGCTGCCACAGGAGGGTGGGATAAATGATGTCATGCAAGTTCTTTTCCATAAGCACATATGACTATATTCGAAATACATGCCTACATTACATCGATGAATTGGAGCTAGTTCTGTGTCACCCTAGGTTATGATTGTTACATGATGAACCGCATCCAGCATAATTCTCCATCACTGATCCATTGCCTACGAGCTTTCCATATATTGTTCTTCGCTTATTTACTTTTCCGTTGCTATTGCTATCATCACTACAAAATACCAAAAACATTACTTTTGCTACTGTTACCTTTTGTTACCGTTACCACTACTATCATATTACTTTGCTACTAAACACTTTGCTACAAATATTAAGTTTCCAGGTGTGGTTGAATTGACAACTCAGCTGCTAATACTTGAGAATATTCTTTGGCCCCCCTTGCGTCGAATCAATAAATTTGGGTTGAATACTCTACCCTCGGAAACTGTTGCGATCCCCTATACTTGTGGGTTATCAGGAATCCGGCTGCCCCCGCTGCGAAGGCACGCGCTCCGGGCGCCAACGCTGATGCGCGATCCCGGCCGACGGCGGAGAAGGTCGCCAAGGCCGCCGACGTAAAGAGGAAGAGGATTCCGGCTACAAAGATGCCGCCTCCTTCATCCACTCCCTCCGCCCCGGAAAGAGGTTCCCCAGCGATGCCGCTCAACGGTGCTGCTCCCACCGCAAGCGAGAAATTTGACGAAATGGCCGGAAGGTATGCGTCTTCAGTCAGGGCAATTTTATTTGCTTTTCGCCATTTGCGATAGCTCGTGACTTGTTGTCGTTCATTATAGCGGTGGTTCGAACAATGCAACTGCCGAGTTCATGAACTTGTTGGACACCAACACCATTGACATCGATCAGGCCCCGTTCGCCGCATTCGACTACAATGAAACAGAGGGAGGCGTGGATGATCATGGTGGTGAGGAAGAATTGGAGGAGATCGATGAGGTAACATATGAGCAATCGCAAACAAAAACTGGGAAAAGCCAGAGATCGAAGAACTACACGATCTTGGAAGATCAAATTCTGATCAGGGCATGGAGTGCGGTGTCTCTTGATGCATGCACGGGTACTTCTCAAACTGGCAAGAGGTATTGGCAAAGGATCGAAGATCAATACTTCTGCATGATGGCAAAGTACCCCAATAGGACTCCACGCACACTTCGGTCGCTTCAAGGGCGTTGGGATGTGATCAAGCCATGTGCAGCCGTTGGGCAGCTTGCTTGGAGCAAGTACGCAATGCACCTCCAAGTGGAACCGTGGAATCCGACTATGTGAGTTTGTTTTGCCTTTGTTCAAGTTGCGCATCATCATATTGCATCATTTCACTTTGTTTAAATTGTGTAGGACAAAATTGCCCAACATAGATACAAAGACATGGAAGCTTCGGAAAGCAAATTCTTCAAATTAGAGCATTGTTGGGACTTGCTTAAAAAGTGCGAGAAGTGGAAGTTGATCGACAAAGAATCCCCACCGAAGAGAGTTTCACTTACAAATATGGATGAAGATGAGGATGATGATGGCCCAAAAAATTTGAACAAGCCCGATGGCGACAAGAAGACTAAGGAGAAGATGAAGAGAGAGCATGAAGTATCGAGCTTGTGGGAGAAGATTGATTCCATGGTGCAATCAAATGAGTTGATGTTGTTGAAGTCGTTGGAGATCAAGATAGAGTTGGCCGAGAAGAAGGCAAATGAGAAGCAAGAAAAGTGGCAATTGCTCAAGGAAGAGGGACTGCGCAAAGTGGCCATTGAGGAGAAAAGAGCACGTGCCATTGAAAACAAAGCCATGCCCAAGTTGCTCGCCGAAGAGAATAAGATCATGACAATGCACCGCAATGACATGGAGGACCTCACCAAAGAATGACATGATATGGCAAGGAGAGAAACCTTGAAAAGGAGAATGGTTGCGTCAGCCAGTGCGTGTTATAGTGCCGGAAATGTTTTCTCTGCTCCATATGGTACAATGTCGATGATTTCGGTGCGGGAGTTGGAACAAGCGCCGGAGGTGGATTCGATGGTGGCGATGAATTTCAAGATGTACTCGACGGCGCGAAGTGAAGATCAATCAAGATGATGCCGGACGTGATCGTCACTTTTGTAAGACCCTCTTTTGCGTTTGTCCTACTAAATTGAAGCTTTTATTTGTGCGTAAAATGTGTTATATTGTTTGAATTTGAACTTATTTGCGAGAACGTATGTCAAATTCGAGAATTGAGCGTCTTTGGTTTGCGGATCGACGCGGCGGTGTCCGAATAGACCCCGCAAAAAGCCGACCCGTAAAAAATGTATATTCCATGAATATTCTTTTTTACGGGTCCGTTTGGGATATGCATCTGCGGCTGTTCGAGCTAGACCGCAAAGGCTGTTTTCCGCAAATTGTAAACGCGTTTTGTGGGCCGGCCGGATGTGGGGTCTACTAGAGATGCCCTAACAATGTGATAGGCGTTGATCATTTTCGAAAAAAAAAACACCAATCGAGAGGCCTCAACCAAAAGCCGAACACACCCTCCGGAGGTTGGCGAGGGAGGACGGCTAGAATGGAGAGCAACAAGGTGGTGGTGTGCGACAACGGCACCGGGGTAAGACTCCATCCCACCGCCGCCGCCGCCGCCCCCCCCCCCCCCCCCCCCCCCCCCCTCGAGCATGCTCACCGTAGATCTGCCTCTCCCCACCGGCTCTTGTCCTTGTTTCTAGAATACTTCGTACGAAATCCCACCGGCCTCCGGCTGCCGGTGATTGATCGAGGCGGATGAGTCATGGTTAGGCTTGGGGAATAGGGTAGCCAGGTTCGAACGGAATCATCTGAGGGTATTCCAAATCTGTATCGAGTCACCGCTGTGGAGTGCGGAGTTGGTGCCGAGTTGTAGGGGAATAGAAATGTTCGAGAACGTTCTGCCCCCTTTGTTTATCGTATTTCTGCTGGGATTGCTTTCCGAGTTGCATTTGGATCTGGCATGTAAATTTTATCTTTAGGTTCAGATCAGCCTTTTCTGCTTTGAGCGGATATGACATAACAGGGCGCTAAATTGTTATGTGGAAATCAGTAGGCACATCTTTGGTTTCACTGAGCTATTATTGATTTTTTAGTGAGCAGAAATAATATTCAAATTGTAAATTGTGTTCGTGAAACCTCTAGCTGACCTGTTGCCAGTTTCTTGATTTTGATTATCTTTTCCATGACAGAGAAACGTGAAATACTCTCTGTTATGGTCGGGTGGTTTTGCTGTTCTAATTTGGCACCAACGTTGCAGTATGTAAAGTGCGGCTTTGCGGGAGAAAACTTCCCTACATCTGTCTTTCCTTGTGTCGTTGGACGGCCATTGCTTCGCTATGAGGAGTCACTCCAGGAGCAAGAATTGACAGTTTGGATTCCATCATTTATTTTGTCTCTTAATGTTGAGTACACCTCGTAATTAGTGTTTATGTTCAACACAGGATATTGTGGTAGGAGCTGCTTGCGCTGATTTGAGACATCAGCTTGATGTATCATATCCTGTCACAAATGGGATTGTTCAAAATTGGGATGATATGGGCCATATATGGGATCATGCATTTTATAGCGAGCTGAAGGTATGCATATTGATATTCTTTACTTTGCTTGTGGTGTGAATCCTTTTAGAAGATACTTTCTCAATACCTTTGATTATAATCCTATCCTAGATCCATGTAAAGCATTACATTTCTCTTCTTTCATATAGGTTGATCCATCCGAGTGTAAAATTTTACTGACAGATCCGCCACTCAATCCTGTGAAAAACCGTGAGCAAATGGTAGGTTATTTTAATTTCTCAGGCTATTTTATATTGCAAATTGAGCTTCTACATAATGACTAGTAAATTGAACCCCACGATCAACAGATCGAGACAATGTTTGAGAAATACAACTTTTCTGGGGTCTTCATCCAGATCCAAGCAGTTCTTTCGCTATATGCTCAAGGTACTTACTTTACCTCTTTAAACAGAATCAAGGACATAGAAATGCGCACAAAATTGTACTAGTACTCATTTTACACGTATGTTTACTTCCCAGGCTTGCTGACTGGACTTGTCATAGATTCTGGTGATGGTGTCACCCATGTGGTATGAACAGATTCTATCTCTAGCATTCTCTGTGATAGTTATAGAAATACTATCTGACTATCTAGCACGTTTGTGTAATGTTTGCCAATGTACTTGTAATTGTATTGAGCCAACCAAAGGAGTTACCCTTCTAATTTTGGGATCAGGATATACCTGACTTTTTGGAGGTCCTGTGAGAAAACTACACTAAAATCACTACTTAAAACTCCTCCATTTAAAATTTGTATTTTGGTTTCAAACATGGATTAAGAAAAGTCATGGTGTTCAGTCATAGATATTGAAGAGAGAGGGAAGATAAATGAGAACAAAATGGAGAAAATCTCATGAAAATTGCATGCAAGTTTTATAATTTTGAATAAGATTATCTAAATTTATAAATATCATCCTCTATTCTTAAATAGTTGCAACCCACTACCTATTTTTCCTCTTCATGCAACTATGCCACGTCATCAAGTCATGCATGTGGTCATAAGTTACAATTTGTGCACTCATCTATCCATGCAATCATGTCACCTCAGCAATCACGCATGTCAATTTGTTTCACTAATTTTTGTGTGGGCTTTCATTTTGTTGCTGTCTGTAGCTTTCATTTTGATTCACAGCCCCTGTTTCATTTAAGGTTCCTTGTTTCTTTGTAGAGATCACAGATTCACAGCCCTTATGAATTTCCTAATTGTCCTTGTTTTTACTAGTTACTTTCTGTCCGTAGCTTTCATTTTGTTGCTGTTGTTTTATTTACACACGCAGGTGCCCGTGGTTGATGGATATTCTTATCCACATCTAACGAAAAGAATGAATGTAGCTGGAAGGCATATCACATCCTATCTTGTTGATCTACTCTCAAGAAGAGGGTATTCCCTTACCAGTTACCATCTTAAGATGTTAAAGTTGCTGTGATGATGCAGTCTTCAGCTTTCTTGTATTTTCCTCATCCTCTTTATTGTTCTATTTCAAAAGGTATGCTATGAATAAATCTGCTGATTTTGAGACAGTAAGAGAAATAAAAGAGAAGCTATGCTATATAAGGTGAGTTGTTTCGTTGTTCTTATTTCTTGGCTACAGATTGCTGTTATATGTCATAGGCATGACATAAAAAGATGTACAGCTATGACTACAAACGTGAATACCAGCTAGGACTTGAAACCACAATTCTTGTTAAAAGTTACACTGTAAGTATATTATCCTACTTTGTTTTATTGTTGTATTTTTATTTGAGCTAAATTCTTTGTGATCAGCTTCCAGATGGAAGAGTAATTAAGGTGGGCACTGAACGGTTTCAGGCTCCTGAGGCTCTTTTTACTCCTGTAAGTTTGTTTTCCTTCCATTCTTGCCGAAAGTCTTCCAGTGATAGATAGCTATGCAGTTCTCTGCAAAAATATTAAGTATCAACAGTGTGGTAATCTTGGTAAAAATATTTGCTGAACAGGAACTCATAGATGTTGAAGGTGATGGGTTGGCAGATATGGCATTCCATTGCATTCAGGAAATGGACATTGACAACCGCATGACGGTATACAAACCTTACAGTAGTCCCAGTACAATATAGTAAATTTTGCCTGTCCATTCTTTCTGTTATTTTTATTGCTTGAAGTATTTAGATGGAACAAGTATATGAATAACTGATTGATTATATTTTACAACTGCAGTTCTTCCGGACTACATTTATCTAGAGATATGCATTACTTGTGATTATCTATGTAAATATACTCATAGAAAATGCATCATGAGGTGCACTTGCTATTGGTGGAGACTTAATCGAGTGTCTGACATTGCATCTTGAGTTTTATAAGCTTTATGTATGTACGTTATCCCCTTAGACTAGCATATACCCACTTCCTTTTTTTCTTAATTTGAATTCTGTTAATGCCTTGTAAGGGAACAAATACTACTAAATTTTCAGTTTGATATATATTAACTAAAGAAGAACCTGAGAACATATTGAAGTTTTAGTCTTCATACATTTAGAGTGTCTACTTCCCTAGATATATCACTGCATGCTGGCTTTTTTTTTTAATTCGATGTTCAATAATATTTGCAGCTTTACCAACATATCGTTCTTAGTGGAGGAAGTACCATGTATCCTGGTCTGCCAAGTCGGTAAGATGTTAATTCTTGCATAGTTCCTTGTATAGTTCATTTCTTGCATTTTGTGCTATTTACTACAGTACATTCTGAGTCACCTGTTTCCAATATCATCACTTACACACCACACTGTTTTTTTCTCCCTTCTTGGCTGTTTGCTGTTGTTCTGGTTCTTTCTCCCTGTTGACCAGTCATTGTTTTTCTTTTGCGCTGATCTATACAAGGATCTAGGTTTCGTATGACTAACAAACTGCCACCTTTCTGAAGGCTGGAGAAGGAAATTCTTGATCGCTACCTCGACGTGGTTTTGAAGGGAAACAAGGATGGACTTAAGGTAATTTTGTTTAATTCTCCTCTGATGGACTACACAGTTGATATTATTATTTTTGTACAACTACATTTCCAATTTGTACCATTTTTCTTTTAAGCTGGCAAACTCTAATGAGCAGTACAACTCATTCAGCCCTTATCTATCAAGTCTTGTTGCCTCACCTTTCCATCAATGAGAATATAACTTAGGGTTTGCAAATACAGGCAATCTGATCGCATTATTAGCTTATTAAAATTGGTAACAGTCAAAGGAGAATCTGAACACATGTACCAGAATACCACATTTTATATTCAGTAATAATGTTTGTTCCCGCTCTCCTTTCATAACCTGTCTGTTCTTGAGTATGTACAGAAATTACGCCTGCGTATAGAGGATCCTCCACGGAGAAAGCATATGGTCTATCTAGGAGGTGCAGTACTTGCTGGAATTATGAAGGTAATAACTTCTAGAATTTTTTTAGCTTTATTTGCCTGAAGTATTGTAGTTTAGTTCACCTCTTAAATTTAAAGTGGTTTGTACCGGCAAATTCTAAATACAAAATGACACATATTTTTTATGTTTATCCAAGAGCAGCGAAGTTAGACAGAAAACCAAGAGGAGAAAATTATAAGGATGCAGCGCCAATACTATCTAGTTTTAATATGAGAAATGACTGTTTAGGGGGTGCCAAATCCACAAATCTTAAGCTTGCAATATAGTCTTAAGGCTATGCTCACACTATGTTACTTTATGGTAATCCAGCTTTTCCAACCAGCTTTTGCTTATTTTAGCATTTTGTGGCTATATTTTCGTAGCAGAATATAAAATAAGTTCAACACAGCAGAGCCTAAGTAGATGACTTACTACCGAAAGTATTGCCCAGGAAGTCTTGGCCAAATTTGAATTTTGAACTACTAAATATCCAGCCTGGGTTTAAGTCTTCACTTAACTTCCAAAGAAAGCATGTGATAGTGCCATGGAAGGGGGGGGGGGGCACATCGGCAGGCCGGGAGTCGGCCCATCAGCCATGTACAACCCAGGCCACTACCTGGCGGACCATCAGCTTGGCGATCAAAGCAAAGCATCTCAGGTATCTCGGAGGATCCTACCCATGCGTAACCGAGACGGACATCCTGTAAACCCCAGGCCTTGTCCCCTATATAAGGCAAGGCTAGGGTTAGACTATAGATCATCTAATCTCACACACACCTATGTGATCCTAGCGATCTCCATTGTACACCATATTCAAGCTCTCGCATGAGGCTCACCGCCATAAATATAATCATAGTAGGAGTAGGGTTTTACCTCCACCGTGAGGGCTTGAACCTGGGTAATTGCCTTGTGTGAATCCCGTCTGGTCTTCCTGCTACGTGTGACATCCCATTGAGATTAGTACCGGTATAATGAACCGACAATTGGCGCGCCAAGCATGGACCAAAGATCAAATCCATCTGGGATCCCGTGTTATCGCCAACGTCTACGTTCCAGCCAAACTTTTACTTTTGGTGCCTCGCGCTCACCACCATCCTATGTGAGGGCGAGGTTCTCACCTTTTGGAGCCTGGAATTCATTACCGTTCATTTCAGCGGAACCTGTCTTCAAAACCCGGCACTTCGCCGAGCAGAGGAGCGAGCATCCAGCAACCCCTGGGATCTCCAGCAACAAGCAACAATCCACTAGGCTGAGTAGGCTTCCTAGCTCATTGCAATGGTGGAATCACTTGTCCCCATCTGGAATGAATCCAAGTCTGATGGGGGATGCGAGCAGACACAACTGCCCTATCGCAGAGGTCCTCATGGCCAACACCATAATGTTGCAACCGACATCGGAGCCAGACCGCCAACACCGACAACAACGTTGACGTTGAGGACGAGGCCGACCCTGAGGCGGCGGTAGCCGAGCAACTAGCTTTGCGTACGTTGATCCTTAGCAACACCAATACCGCTGCAAGCAATCGACAATTGAGCCGTGGCCACTAGCACCGGCAACAACGTTGACGTTGAGGATGAGGCCAACCTCGAGGCGGCGACATCCGATCAACTAGCTTTGCATACGCCAATCTCGGCGAGGATGTGACCACTAAGGCCTTGGAAGCTCAACACAAGGCCCTTGCGCAGGCACAACTCCACCTTCAGAAGGAGTGCGACTCCCTTGCAGCTAGACATGATAGGTGGGTAATCACCATAGAGCTCAATCGAAGCCGGTGACTGGCTCTGGCCGACAACATCCAGCTCAAGCCAGATCACCCGACGGCTAAGCAGTCCAATCACGCTAAGCCATGATCAAGGCGATGATTGTGGAACATGGTGTGACTAGTAAATCATGCAACCAGTTGTTAACCACCTCTCAGATGCGCACCGACACCAACATGGTTGGATATTCATGTCCTAGTCACATTCCAAGCCACCAAATTGATCGGGTAGAAGCCGACCGTCGCCCTCGCCGGCCTCGCGTGGCCTATGACCGGCTTGGGAACCAGTCAGACGTGCACCAGAACAAATGTCCTCTGCCGTCCAAAAGAAGGCACGTCGAATTGCATCTATTGTTTTGAGAACCTTTTTGGGAATGAGGAAGACCGACATGTAGTAGGTTAGGATTGAATCTAGGACTGCTGTGATGAGAACTAAACATTCCCCAAGAATGTAAAGAATGTGAACGTGGTCTTCCGTGTCCTCGAGTCCAAGCCGGCCCGAAAGATCGCATTGCGTGAGGTTAAGAAAAGAGAGAATAAAGGAAGCCTAAGCTAATATGATTCGAACTTTCAGAAGGCGTAGGTACCGACATGCCCCAGTGGCTTGACGGGTCCGACTCAGTGATCTCTTTGGACCGGGTCGTTCACCCAGACTATATTCCCCACCTATGGAGATCCGCCTTGGTTCTTGACCCGATTATTGGGGCTACCAGTTGTCCAAAGTCCTGATGGATGGTGGCATCGTCATAAACATACTCTACACTAAGACGATGGAGAAGATGGGCATCTCGCTCTTACGCCTTTGGCCAAACTCCACTGCTTTCCGCGACATTGTGCACGAGAATTATGCCCAACCTTTGGTTAGATCTCCTTGGATGTTATTTCTAGCACCCTCGAAAACTTCTGAGTTGAAATGCTTTCCATCGAGGTCGTCCCTTCGAGGGCGCTTATCATGCTCTTCTCGGTTGCCATGCGTACACAAAGTTCATGGCGATCCCATGTTACGTGTACTTAAAACTCAAGATATGTTGCGTTCCAACAAGATAATCATGGTCATCGACGACTTCAAACACTTGCATGATTGCGAGGTGGCCAATGTTGACCTAGCTAAATCTGAGCTCGTCGCCGTCGAGTGTGTCGAAAGCAACAATGGATCCATAGGGCTATTCTCTGAGCTAGAAGGCCAAATCAGCCTTCGCTTTCCAGTCGGGCCAGGACACCAAGAAATTTAAGGTGCACCTGATCGACACCATGACGAGCGCTGAGATCATCATCGACCTTGTAGTGCATAGGAAAGCGTGCTTGTAGATTTCCGTGAGAACTGGGACATCTCCGCATGACATGCCTGGTATACCAGCGTACGTCGCCGAGCACTCCCTAAACGTCATGAAGGGCATGCAGACCGTGAAGCGATCCCTACGCCAATTCGATGAAGAACGATGTAAGGTTATCGAAGAAGAGCTAGCCCGGCTTCTGGCGGCTGGGTTCATCCATGGAGAAGAACTACACTTGGCGCATGTGCATTGACTACATCAGTCTCGACAAAGCCTGCCCCAAAGATCCTTTCCCGCTCCCTTGCATCCTACTCGCTATCACCAGATTAGGATGAAGGGATCGGATCAGGAGATGACCTCCTTCATCACCCCTTCTGAAACTTTCTGTTACATCATGATGCCCTTCCGGCTCAAGAATGCTGTCACAACATATTAGCGCATCATGCAAAAATGCCTCCACGACCAAATTGGCATCAATGTCTAGGCCTACGTCAACGACGTTGTGGTCAACACGAAGAAACAGGTTGACCTCCTAGCAGATCTAGCGTAGACGTTTGCTAACCCGCGTCGATTCAAAATGAAGCTAAACACAGACAAATGTGTGTTCGCGGCCCTTGGGAAAACTGCTCGACTTCATCGTTTCTTAGCACGACATTGAGTCCAACCCCGACAAGATAGTGCGATCTCCAAACTCGGCAAGCCCGGGAACCTGAAGGAGGTCCAAAAGCTAGCTCGCTCCGTCGCCACCCTGAGTCTTTTCATCTCCCGACTCAATGAGAAGGCTTTGCCGCTGTATCGACTCCTCAAGAAGTCATACAAACTCGTCTAGACCAATGAAGGCCCGATTGGCCCTAGACAACCTCAAGCTGATGTTGTCTAGTAACCTAGTCCTAGTCATTCCAAAATAGAACGAATCGATGCTTTTGTATATCTGGTTGATCCTTCACAGGCAATCCGGCAGCGTCACAACGATGTCCTCATTGAGGTAGTCAAATCAGAAGGTGTTGAAAGTGCAGTGATGCTTACCTCGCCTCCTCCAGATCTAGGTACAAGGCTAAGTAATGGTTACTAAGCAAAAGAGCCGAGCAGAGGTAGAAAACCAAAACAATAAATTTGGGAAGTCTTTAACACTTACATGACACGACCAGTTGGGCTGCCTGGAGCTTGTCTGGCACCAACCTCACTCAGTGTCGGCCTTCTTGGAGGTCTCCTTCAGGCCCTTGATCTCTGGCTCCTGCGCCTTCTGTCGATCCATCCGATCCGCAATTTGGTGCTTTGATCTTGGCCTTAAGGGTGCCCTGTGCCTCCTCTTTTGCCTGAGCAAGCCCTTGCAGCTCCAGGATCATCGTATGGCTAGCTTCGCTTTGCTTCTTCAGCAGCTCGGCCGTGCAATGTACTCAGAGTCGTTGCTACTGATGATTATGTCATCAACGTATAAAAGAAGAGTCCGACCACGAGGAGAAAGGTGGGCAAACAACGTAGGATCATCAACGCTCCCCAAAAATCCATCGACAGTAACCACAGAGGCGAAACTCTCAAACCAGGCACGCGAGGCTTTCTTAAGGCATAGAGAGAGACGACATGCGATGCCACCGGGAACAGAATATCCAGGTGGTGTCTGGCATGTAAACCTCCTCACACAACTCACCATTAAGAAAGGCATTCTTAACATCAAGCTGAGATATGGACCAATGGTGAACAGATGCCACAACAAGAAGTGTGCGGACAGGGTCATATGGGCCAGAGGAGGAAAAGTCTCACCATAATCACAACCATGCTCTTGCTGAAAGCCACGAGCCACAAGACGAGCTTTATAGCGCTCAGGAGAACCATCGGAGTGAGTCTTAACCCTGTAGACCCACTTACAAGTGATGGGACGAACACGAGGAGGAAAAGAAACAAGATCCCACGTGCCGGTGCGCTCAAGAGAAGCAATCTCCTTTGCCATAGCAAGCTGCCATTCGGGATGAACAACATCGCCATAAAAAGTCACTCAAGAACAACATGCTAGCGCTATAAAAACCATAGTGGTCAATAGGTAGAAGCGGGCGATGACATAAGCCATAAGTAGGCTGAGACAAGGAGGATGGCACATCAGAGGTAGATGGCTCAGTAGTAGACTCATCCACAACATGCAGATGATGAATATAATAGTGAGAAAAAGAGGGAAGAATACTAAGAGGAATCACCGGGATAGACTCGGGTGATGGGGACACGGACGGGGAAGCCACCGGGCATGAAAGGGCAGAATCCTGTGTCAAGCGAGATGAGGAAACCATAGGAGATGGCGGCGGCGGATTTGCAATAGTCGAATAAATAGGAGCAGTTGGATGCGTGAACAGGGGCTCAATAGGAGTGATAAGCGTGTCGGGAAAAGTGAGGAAAGGGATATCCTCCACTAAAAAGGTCGAAGAAGATGGATGCTGATAGAAGGGACAAGTCACAATCCTGCTCTGTCAAGGCGATGGCTGAGGGTGTCAGAGTGGAAGCACGGTTCCAGAAGATGTGTGCACCTTGTTACCCGGGTGAACAGAGCCTGGCAACACTGGCAAGTACCACAACTAGCTGTGAGAAGAGAGTCAAGCTGATGCCAAATAGCCAAACTACTCTGTGCGTAGAAATCATCAACATCGGAGTCACCCTGGTGAAGAGCATGCTCCTGGCGGACCACAGACAGGTATAAGGCATCACTAGAGGACTGATAGCGCTGGCGAAGACAGGTCCACATCTCAAAGACGGTAGTAAGGCCCATAAACTCAGAGGCAAACTGAGGCAGAAAACTGAAGTAAGAACAACCGCAACATGAGCATCATCATTAAACCAATGAGTGTAAGCAGACATAACATCATATAAGTGGGAAGAGCCTCCTCATATGCCAAGGCCTACTGGTCATAAGCATGAACCGCAACATCATCAACAACCTTAGTTGCATTCTTAGCAGCCTGAGAAGCATCCGCAGCAAGAGCCGGTGGCATTGACGGGGTAGGAGCCACAAGAGGAGCTGGCCGGGGCGGGCAAGGGATCACGCCGGAATAAAAGCCCCATAGACAGATGCCACACATATGAATGCGCATAAGGCAACGAACTCAGTGTAGTTAGTACCATAAAAAATCATCGGGCATAGAGGGATGGCGACATAGCCTAACGATGGAGACATAGTACCTGTTTTTTTGTTGCTTTTTTTGGAAGCCGATCTAGAAGGCAGTGGCTTGAGTCAACGCCCAATTGAAACAGGTGCCGCGACTGAACAAACCGTGCGGGAGGCGCGGGCGACACAGACTGAGAGGCCAGCGGCTGTTGTCCACACTTCCTTGACTCGACTTAGTCTGAGCTCTCTCCAACTTTAGTGTGAGTTGAGCTGAGATTAGTCAAATACGCTTGAACTCAATTTGTTTGCAACCCTACGAGGAGAGGAGAGGAAGGATCGGTGGATAGTGGAGAAGAGCTACAGGCAGTTTTCAGATGATAAACGAGGTGGGGGTTGGGGTGTGCGGCTTTTAGGAAGGAAATCGTGAAAACTGGGTGGGAGGATGGGTTGGGTGGGAGAGGACGAGAGGGGGAATGTGGAGGTCATGCCCACTGCACACCGTACCCTTGAGAGCACTTTTGAGAGACTGAGTAACACCTTTGATGCGGGTCACATTTCCCTTGTGATGCTTGTTTTGAATCCTTCCGATGTAATTCTCTTACGTGATGTTGAGAGCTGACCAATCCCTCTAGCCGTTCTGTTCATGGTTGCTTCCTCGCTCGCTTCATGTACATGGGCTTTAGCCGTATAGTTGTATTCTGTTTTTCCGTTCTCTCTATCTATCAATGCAATGATACGCAAGCTCTTGCGTATTCGTGAAAAAAAGAGTAAGCTGTGCTTAGTTCACTGTTTTTCTTTTCGCTAACCAATCATGGTGGTGCATTCAAATATGTAAGCTACTAACAATAGGAATATATTGAACCGCAGCTTAGCATAAAAAAGAAACCATGGGCTTGTTATCATGTCTGGGTCTGCTGGTATATTTTGCTGACTTGTCCGTCTCGAACAAACAGGATGCGCCGGAATTCTGGATCACAAAGCAAGAGTATCAGGAAGAAGGTGTTGCCTGCCTAAGGAAGTGTGGACAAGCATAACCATGTACAATGTGACAATCGTGCCACCCTTGTTATTACTGAATGCATACTATTACTTTAATTGGTAGAAATAATAGGACAAATAGTAATTACCTTGCCCAAGGAAGTTTTGTTGTTTGTCCTTCTGATCCTCGTGATTAATATGTGTACCATATAATTCCTGTCGCACAAATAGTAGGAACGGTACATCTCGGTTGACCGCACCAATCGACAGATACTGCACATTTTGTTAATTTTTTATTGGATACTTTTTTTGTGGGGTAATTTTTTACCGGATACCTGACGTTAAAAGAATGTGATATGTGGAAAGGTTTGATGGTAAGTTGGCAACAAAACTGAATGAATGCGTGCATGTGAGTGCGGCTGAGAGACTTGCATGCACGTGTTATTCTTAGGCATTTTTAACCAGAATTTTTGTTGACATCATCAATTTTGTTTTATATATATGCCTGCCCTCAGTTGGTCATGGCAGCGTATGCTCCGTAGCGCCCACCATCGTGTCCCCCGGCTGGCGCGACGAGGAATGAGGAGACGTGCCAGCAGACACGAGGTCGTACAAGTAGCGGCGAATGGCGAACCACAGTGTCAGGTGGCACTACCCTGGGAGGTTGTTAGAATCATGATTTTGTTATACGATTTTACGACTTTACGATCTAAATTTACCCATCTGATTCTACGATTTTAGTTTATAAAATCTACATTTCTACGATTCTAATAGTGAAGATTCTACGATTTACGATTCTACCATCAGAACTTCTATCCGATTCAAAATCATGATTGTGACAACCTAGCCACCCTGGGTTCGACTTCGACGGTGTAATGAAGGGATTGCAGCCTGGCACAAAGTACTTCTACAAGGTGAATTGTGGCTACTGAAACTAATTTGGTGCTAACTTTGTGATGTGAGAGTTTGATTTCCTGATAAACAGAGATAAGGTTTCAATTCAAACACTGTTTTACATTTGTGCTTTTAAGAAAGGGATGAAACTGTAAGATGATTTTACTATTGGACTGAGGAAAAATAGTTTTTTACATGGAAAATGATTAATTTAAATAGACACCTGATCAGAATATGCTCTGTTTATGTATATTTTGCAACTCTGCATTTATATTTAGGGTTACTTGGTTAATATTTTTTAAACATGCAAATTATATCACAGCTCATTCTTTATTCTTCAGCAAGGCATACAGGGGGACTACATGGAGCAACAACGCCAGAATTTAGTTAGGCATTTGCTTTAGCCAAGATAAATGAATCCCAGCCGACTTTCGAACATGCAAATTATGTTATGGTTCATGATGCAACACACGGACAATTCGTTTATTAGGGATAGTGAGATGGGGAACAGGAAGAGAGACAATGCGTGCAGTTCGCCTCGCAGCGACAACGTCTTTTTTTTAGAGCGTGTGTGGGTTTGTGTAGGCAAGTCCTTATGTTTGGGCCAAACTCAAATAGTGCAAAAAACAATTACAAATAAAATATGATTTAAAAAAACAGAACATTCTTATAAAAACATATGTTAAAAAATGTTCCTTCTTAGAGAAATGTTCCGATTTAGTAAAAACGTTAACTATTCTTAAAAAGGTGCTCCAATTTTTATGTAAACATTAACTTTTATTAAAATAAGAAAAGTTCCATGTTTTACCTTATCATCGACGTTTATTAAAAATGGATATAGAAAATGATGCACAATGGCACATGAAGTAGGTTTTTTTCTAAGCTAACCACAAACTTTATTTATTGCGCAATAATGTTTTGAGGAATACACTTTTTTTGGCACATGAAACAGGTTGTGCCCCCTTTTTTTTGCCCGGTGTAACGCACATGCATTTGTACTAGTACATAGTTCATGCAAAAGAAAAAAGTTTCAGCCCAAATCTCTGTGCCAAATCTGACGAGAAGGACTTAGACTTTGTTAAAACTCAGTCTACCGAGATTTTGTTAAATCTCAGTCAGCTGAGATTTAGCACAACCATAAGGGACTTGGATTCCAGCTTACTTTGATGTTTATATAACACTTTAATGATTTTTTCAGTTGAAGTTATCTACTCCCTGCGTCCAGAATTAGTTTATGCTCAACCGGATGTGCTTCCTCCTGTCCTTTCTACTCCGTATATAAGATTGTTTGAAGTCAAACTTTGTAAACTTGACCAACTTTTTATAGAACAAAATATCCACGTTCACAATATGAAATCAACATCATTACATACGTCATGAATTAAAAATTTCATATTGTATAACTATAGCATATATTATAGATGTTGCTATTTTTTTTCATATAAATATGGTCAAATTTTATGAAGTTTGAGTTCAGACAAATTTATATGCGGAGTAAAAATGACCAAAGAGAGTATCTAGATGTATTTCGGTGCAAGGTACATCAGTTTGAGTGTCAACTAATGCCGGATGAAGGTAAGTAATATTTTCTGATTTTTTTAGCCAATGAAATCAGATGACGTTTCTCACAGTGAGGATACACATTGTGTGTTGTCCATTGTTTCTTCATAACACACGCTACATATCAGATTATCTTCATTGCATAGCTAATCCTTCTGCCCTCTGTATTAGGCGAAGGCATAAGTCTAGGTTCAGAATATATTATTATATGTTGGACAATTTAGCATGTACTCCCTCTGTAAACTAATATAAGAGTGTTTAGATCACTATTTTAGTATTCTAAACGCTCTTATATTAGTTTACGGAGGGAGTACCATCTTTCTAGATTCTTCTATTAATTTTAATACTGTAGAATGTATAATTGTTTCTTAATTAGAAATAAGAAATCTTTCCTACCAAAATAATTAAGCATGTATGAAGTACTTGAGTTGCACAAGAACTGAATTACATTATTTTTGTTTAATGCAACAACAAGGACCCAGACTAGCGATTTTTATATGTAAACAAAACATATGAAAATTTTCATGTAACTGTTACCGTGTAACTAATCTTTATTTCTAACAAAATACGTATACTCCGATCTTCAGAAATTCGCTTTGGCACATGGGAGCTCGCGCTCCTGCCATCGAAAAAAACTCAAAGTGTGAAAAAATTTCAAACAAAAATTTGGCACATACATCTCGACATTGTATGTGTGCACGTTAAGTTTCGAGAAATCAACATTTTTTGTGACTTGTGTAAAAAAGACAAAAGAATGTTTTGTGAAAAGCATATTTTAACACTAGATTTTATCTTTTTCACACGCGAAAAGATTCAATACAAAGTCACATTAGACGAGATAAATGCCTTCCAGAGGCAAGGTGAACGAGGAGAGACGCCCCGACTCGCTCTTTGTCTTTGTCTTTTTTTTTTAATTTTATTTTTTGCGATGATTGAAACTGTTGTCGGCGTCCTTCTATACCCATGCCGATACCGATACAGACCAGCTCGGTTGTACAGCACACAGTCCGACTCCGGCCCGGCCCGTTCCGTTAAAAGCAGGGCCCAGGGGGGAAACCCAACCTAACGAACGAGCTGTTCCAAAATAAATCTCCCGACGCGCTCGACCGGATCCCCAGATCCCACCACATCTCATGGCGGCGAGCCTGTGGCGAGAGGCGATGGGCGCCGGCGCCCCGGCCGCGGACGCGGAGTTCCTGGACTACATCGAGTTCTGGCACCAGCCCGAGTGCGCGGGGTGGCTGGACCAGCAGGGGGAGCACAGCAAGGCGTGGCGCCGGCGCTGGTTCGTGCTCAAGCAGGGGATGCTCTTCTGGTTCAAGGACTCGGACGTCGACCACGCGTCGGTGCCCCGCGGCGTCATCTTCCTCGCCTCCTGCCTCGCCGTCAAGGGCGCCGAGGGCGTGCCCGACCGCAAGTTCGCCTTCGAGCTCTCCACCCCGGGCGAGACCATGTACTTCGCCGCCGACTCCGAGGAGCAGAAGGAGGAGTGGATCAACTCCATTGTTCTCCCACTCGCCGCTCCTGCAGGGACCACATGGGATGAAATTTTTCACACGGTGGACATGCTGCGCGCGGGGTTTGGAGCAGGAGGTTTAGATCCTTCCGCGGGAGAGTAGGCCATGTGTAGTGTGTTGGTGTCGGCGTGTCGCCGTGTATGTTCGCATTGTTAATGGTTTCTTGTAATTATAACTCGCCTTCTACTATAGAAAATATGATACGTCATTGATGTATTCTTCAAAATAAATTTACAATAAATTTTACTAAGTCATTTTTGTGATGTGTAGAGATGTGAAAAAGTAGGATGAATGTGACAAAGATGATGAGCAAATTTAAATGAAACCCTGTCCTTTTAATCCTTTATTTAATAGCACGAGATGGTATAACTTAAGATTTAAATAATGCTAAGGGAATTAATATCATATGTATACACTTAATCATGTAAGTAGTATATTGTCATCATCATCTAGCATCGTAAGAGTGCGTGTGAAGGTATGTTTTTGACAGATCATGTGGGATTGATGTGTGTATCCACTTGATCCAGTCTTTGTTTGTCGATGTTTGTGTGTTTACAAGTTGGATCCTTCTGACCTAGTGCAGTGGTCTTAGGACCTTAGCATGACGACTTCTCGATTGCCTAGGTTTGTCCGACTTTGATGAGGGAGGGTCAACGATGACGACACGTCTTTGGCTCATCGCTTCTTGTGTTCCTTTATGTTGTCATGATGTTTGATAAATATTGGAAGTTTTTCTCTAGTTTTTTTTCAACAACAACTACCAGTAGATGTAAAAAATACTCCCAGTAGACAAGTCAATGCCTTGGATAGAAAGAGTGGATAAGGCATCTCCAACATTGACCTGCAAATCGGACACCATATCCGTTCGTGAACCGAGGGAGGGAGCGGTCTGCGGACATGGATGTGGGAGACGGTCATCCAATGCTATCCACTTTCATTTCAAAACAAATTTAACAAACCAAATGAAATTTATCAAACAAGTCGGATTTCATTAAAGGTCAGACATAATTTACACAAAATCAGTCGATATTTTGACCATTTAACTAAAAACTAGAAGAAAAAACCCTAGACCCTATACCGGACGATCGACCACCTTATACACATGGTCGTCCTGCCTATCGCAGCGTTGTCGCCATTCATGCTTTCGCTGTCGTCCCTCCAGCGGCGGAAGGGCGCTGGAGGGCCGCAACAGTTGTGTCCAGTAGCTGCCTGCCGCTCACGGAGGAGCCGCTGGGCCTCCTCGTGCATGGTGCGGAGGATCGCCGCGGCCAATGCAGACGGCGCCCGCAGAGCTCTGACAGATGCCTTGCCCCTGCCAGAGTTAGCGGAGGAGTCGCTAAGCGACCACTCCTCGCCGTAAAGTCGGCGCCGGCGCTTGGCGGCCGTCTCCGTGGTGGTGATGGAGCGGTCGAAGGCCCATGCGAGGCGAGGTCCGGATCATTGTGGACCGATTCCGATGCCACGTCAAACTTAGCGAACGTAGATCGGTTAGCGGCGTTGCACCAGTCATACTGCGCCTATTGCCTCACCACACACTCCTCCTCGGACACGATGGCCCTCGAACCCGAGGGACCGCCATAACCGCCTCCTCCTTCGAGGTAGTGGAGGATGCAGTCTCGTGCCTTCGTGATCACGGGCGGCAGCTCCTCCGTGATGGGGCGACGGTGGCGGATGCGCGGGCCCGTCAATGCGGGCATACCTGTTGTGTGCCGGCGGCGACACGAGCTCCTCCTTGATGTGGCGTCCGATCTGGACGTCACGGTTGCGCGTGAGGGCGTGGATGGGACAAGGGCTCCTCATTGACGTGACATGCGATGTGGACGCCGTGGTTGCACGGGGTAACACAGGCTCCACCTTGATCCAAGTGGGGATGTCGGCTCCTGCTTCACGTGGACCCACAGCGGGGAGGGTGGCTCCTCCTTGACATGCACCGACGATGGTGGCGCCAGCCCCATTCGACAGACAAATTCTTCGTCCGATAGAGCTGCCTCTTGTCACATCCCTAGCTTCTGGTAATGCTCTAGGCTAGCTTCATGTGTGCATCATGTTTAAATTCTGAAATTTGAACCGAGGGAAATTGGAAGCCTCAAAACTTAAATAAAAGAGGGGCAAAGAACCCTGGTAAATGCATTCAATGTTTTCAAAATGGCCTTAAATAATGTTGGTTATATTTTGGCAAGGGTTTTGCACCAAACCAAAAATAATGAACATTTTTGAGGAATATTTTGAGCACTGAATTTAAATCATTACTTTATTTGCATTTGGAACTATATTCATAACTTGTATAGAATATATTTCCAAATACCCTGAAATATTTTATGTGCTTTTGGAAAAGTCCATTAAGCAGCATAAATATTTTCAGAGGAGTTTTTGGCATTGTTTGAATTATTTTAAATTCAAAACAGTGGCAAAATAAGTTAAATAAAACAAAACAGAACAGAAAAATATAAAACAGAATTTACCTGGCCTCACCCGTGCAGCCCACCAGAGCCGGCCCAGCTCCTGTGCTGGTCCAGCACTGTGCGGCCCTGCCCACCGCGGTCGCCACCGTCTTCAACCTCCTGCCAGTAGGCAGGAGGGCGTGTGCCCGACGCGCGCGCGCACGCTCCGCCCACCTCCTGCTTACCTGCTTGCCGCTGGAGGCACCCGAGGGCGCCACGCACTCCCCCTCGCCCCCTGCACCTCCCCTCTCTTCCCCTGGACCCCGTTCCCTCCTCTGCTTCCCTCCCGCGCACACCACCGAGCAGAGCTCGCCGACATCGTCGCCGTACCCATGGCCACCGGCCACCCCTAGCCTCGCCGATGCACCCAGGAGCTCCGCCTCGACCCCCTCTTCCTCCCCACCGTTCCACAGCCCTCCGGAAGCCCTGCATCGCCGCCATCGCCGTCGTCTTCTACCTCGGACCCGCCGGCCATCTTCGTCAAATTCGCCGGCTCCGGACCGTCCCCGACCTCGCCAAGCATCTCTTCGTGACCGTGGTGAGCCCCCGGTCCTCTTCCCCCTAATCCCGCCTTCGTTTGCTTGCCGTAGCCGCCGCCCCCTTGCTTACCGTAGCCGTCGCCGCGCGGGCTCGTCGCCGGTGAAGCCCCGGTGACCAAATGGCCCCGCGCGTGCGTCCGTTGCACTCGCAACGACCCGTGGAGTAACGCTAGCGTGGCAGCTAGCTCGTTTGCAAGCCGCAGCGCTAACCTCGCACCCACCCGAGCTCCGGCTGCCGCCTCGGGCTCCACTCCGGCGAACCCCGGGCACCCCCGCACCCCCCCGTTGGTCTCCCTAGATGCGCACGGGCGCAGGCTACTTCCTGGTGCCCTTGGCGCGTCGATCCGATGCCCCTAGCGCCAGTCCGGTGTCCCCCGCCGTGCTCTGTGGTCGCCGCCGGCGTAACTCCGGCGAGGGTGACGTGGCGCTAATTTAGTCAGCACTAATGACCACACTAAACACCCCCACCGCCACTGACAGTGGGCCCCACCCCTGGTCAAACCCCAGTCAGCGCTGGGTTTGACCGGGATTAGCTCCTGTGTCACTGACGTGTGGCCCCCACACGTCAGGTTTGACCTGGGGCGCCCAGTTGACCCTGCTGACGTCATGCCAACGTCATGCTGATGCAGTAATGTTTTCTGGATTTAATTTAATTCTGAAAATTCCAGAAAATTGTATAAACTTCTAAAATTCATAGAAATTCAACCGTAACTCCAAATTAAATAAATTATATATGAAAAATTATCAGAAAAATTCAAGGAATCCATCTGTACCATTTTCATGCATGTTAGAACAACTTATAGGTGCTGTTTAGCACAAATCAATTAAATGGCATTTGAATAATCACATATGGAGTTTGAATTTGAATCTTGTATTCAAACCAACTTCATCTAATCTGTTGCTAATTGCATTAGCTCAAAACACATTCATTTTGCCATGTCATGATCATGCATCATATTGTGCATTGCATTGATTGTGTTCCTTCTGTGTTGCCGGTATTTGTCCCCTCTCGATAGACGTGATACCGATGATGTGATCGTTGACACTGATGAAGACTCAATGTTATCTTCAGAAGTGCCAGGCAAGCAAAACCCCCTAGTTCATTTCGATAAAATCCCACTCTCTCGCTCCTGCTCTCTTTTACTGCATTAGGACAACAATGACATTTTGTTACTTGCTGCGGTAGCTGGACCCCTTTATCCTTTGCATGACCTGTCATTGCCACAGTAAATAGATGAAACCCACTAGCATGAGTAGGAGTTGTTTGAGCCCTGATGTGCCTACTCATTCATGCTTGTTGTCATGCCTGCTATTGCTTAGAGTTGAGTCAGGTCTGATTCATCGGGGATGAATCAGAGGCGTGTGAACATGTCCTACTATGTGTGAGCGAAGTGTGTGAACACGATTTGGTAAAGGTAGCGGTGAGAGGCCATGTAGGAGTACATGGTGGGTTGTCTCATTGCAGCCGTCCTCAGGAACTGAGTTCTGTGTTTGTGATCCATGATTCAGCTACTACCATACATTGGGCCCTGAAATATGACCCCGCTCGACTTCTTATTCACCCTTGTCCTCTGTCCAGGAGTTGCAAGTAGTTTCTGGTGTTTGTAGTATGCTGGAGGCCGTGGACAGCGCTGACCGTAGGGGTGGGCTGTGATGCGGTAGGCACGTGGCCGGGTAAATCGGGCACCCGTTTGGTGTCACGGAACCCTGTTCACATCGTTTGGGGCTGTGAGCGAAACTCCGGCCGGATCTCCTCATGGATGGAACCCGAATAGGCGATAAACCTGGACTAGAGACTTAGGTGTTTAGGTAGGTCGTGGTCTACACCCACGTCGGCTTTCGCTTGAAGTCTGCCGAGCACATGTCGTGTGCAGACGCTAAGTGGTGGAAACATGTATGAAGAAGTACACCCCTGCAGGGTTAACATCATCTATTCGAATAGCCGTGTCCGCGGTAAAGGACTTCTGGGTTGCTTATATCAGTTCATAGACAAGTGAAAGTGGATACTCTAAAATACGCAAGATAAGCGTGAGTGCTATGGATGGCGTTCTCGTAGGGAGACGGGGGCGGATCCATAGTGGTGTATTGATATGGTGAATATGTGGACTCGTGTGCGCCACCTCAAAAGAGTTACTTGCAGTCGTAGTTCAGGATAGCCACCGAGTCAAAGCTGGCTTGCTGCAGTCAAACTCCACCATCCCCTTTGTTGATAATGATGCATGTGTAGATAGATCTGATGTAAGTCTTGCTGGGTACATTTGTACTCACGTTTTCCTATTTTATGTTTTTGCAGAGAGACTTCAGTCTCACTAGTAGTTCCGCTTGGACTTCGACGTTTAGCTTGATACCTCAGCTACGATCTTGTGCCCTCGGCAGAATCTGGTAGATAGTCAGGCTTCTCAGCCTTTTTCATTTATAGATGTCTGTACCCGACTATCTACCAGATTCTGCCGAGGGCACAAGATCGTAGCTGAGGTATCAAGCTAAACGTCGAAGTCCAAGCGGAACTACTAGTGAGACTGAAGTCTCTCTGCAAAAACATAAAATAGGCAAACATGAATACAAATGTACCCAGCAAGACTTACATCAGATCTATCTACACATGCATCATTATCAACAAAGGGGATGGTGGAGTTTGACTGCAGCAAGCCAGCTTTGACGCGGTGGCTATCCTGAACTACGACTGCAAGTAACTCTTTTGAGGTGGCGCACACGAGTCCACATATTCACCATATCAATACACCACTATGGATCCGCCCCCGTCTCCCTACGAGAACGCCATCCATAGCACTCACGCTTATCTTGCGTATTTTAGAGTATCCACTTTCACTTGTCTATGAACTGATATAAGCAACCCAGAAGTCCTTTACCGCGGACACGGCTATTCGAATAGATGATGTTAACCCTGCAGGGGTGTACTTCTTCATACATGTTTCCACCACTTAGCGTCTGCACACGACATGTGCTCGGCAGACTTCAAGCGAAAGCCGACGTGGGTGTAGACCACGACCTACCTAAACACCTAAGTCTCTAGTCCAGGTTTATCGCCTATTCGGGTTCCATCCATGAGGAGATCCGGCCGGAGTTTCGCTCACAGCCCCAAACGATGTGAACAGGGTTCCGTGACACCAAACGGGTGCCCGGTTTACCCGGCCACGTGCCTACCGCATCACAGCCCACCCCTACGGTCAGCGCTGTCCACGGCCTCCAGCATACTACAAACACCAGAAACTACTTGCAACTCCTGGACAGAGGACAAGGGTGAATAAGAAGTCGAGCGGGGTCATATTTCAGGGCCCAATGTATGGTAGTAGCTGAATCATGGATCACAAACACAGAACTCAGTTCCTGAGGACAGCTGCAATGAGACAACCCACCATGTACTCCTACATGGCCTCTCACCGCTACCTTTACCAAATCGTGTTCACACACTTCGCTCACACACAGTAGGACATGTTCACACGCCTCTGATTCATCCCCGATGAATCAGACCTGACTCAACTCTAAGCAATAGCAGGCATGACAACAAGCATGAATGAGTAGGCACATCAGGGCTCAAACAACTCCTACTCATGCTAGTGGGTTTCATCTATTTACTGTGGCAATGACAGGTCATGCAAAGGATAAAGGGGTTCAGCTACCGCAGCAAGTAACAAAATGTCGTTGTTGTCCTAATGCAGTAAAAGAGAGCAGGAGCGAGAGAGTGGGATTTTATCGAAATGAACAAGGGGGTTTTGCTTGCCTGGCACTTCTGAAGATAACATTGAGTCTTCATCAGTGTCAACGATCACATCATCGGTATCACGTCTATCGAGAGGGGACAAATACCGGCAACACAGAAGGAACACAATCAATGCAATGCACAATATGATGCATGATCATGACATGGCAAAATGAATGTGTTTTGAGCTAATGCAATTAGCAACAGATTAGATGAAGTTGGTTTGAATACAAGATTCAAATTCAAACTCCATATGTGATTATTCAAATGCCATTTAATTGATTTGTGCTAAACAGCACCTATAAGTTGTTCTAACATGCATGAAAATGGTACAGATGGATTCCTTGAATTTTTCTGATAATTTTTCATATATAATTTATTTAATTTGGAGTTACGGTTGAATTTCTATGAATTTTAGAAGTTTATACAATTTTCTGGAATTTTCAGAATTAAATTAAATCCAGAAAACATTACTGCGTCAGCATGACGTTGGCATGACGTCAGCAGGGTCAACTGGGCGCCCCAGGTCAAACCTGACGTGTGGGGGCCACACGTCAGTGACACAGGAGCTAATCCCGGTCAAACCCAGCGCTGACTGGGGTTTGACCAGGGGTGGGGCCCACTGTCAGTGGCGGTGGGGGTGTTTAGTGTGGTCATTAGTGCTGACTAAATCAGCGCCACGTCACCCTCGCCGGAGTTACGCCGGCGGCGACCACAGAGCACGGCGGGGGACACCGGACTGGCGCTAGGGGGATCGGATCGACGCGCCAAGGGCACCAGGAAGTAGCCTGCGCCCGTGCGCATCTAGGGGGACCAACGGGGGGGTGCGGGGGTGCCCGGGGTTCGCCGGAGTGGAGCCCAAGGCGGCGGCCGGAGCTCGGGTGGGTGCGGGGTTAGCGCTGCGGCTTGCAAACGAGCTAGCTGCCACGCTAGCGTTACTCCACGGGTCGTTGCGAGTGCAACGGACGCACGCGCGGGGCCATTTGGTCACTGGGGCTTCGCCGGCGACGAGCCCGCGCGACGACGGCTACGGTAAGCAAGGGGGCGGCGGCTACGGCAAGCAAACGAAGGCGGGATTAGGGGGAAGAGGACCGGGGGCTCACCACGGTCACGAAGAGATGCTCGGCGAGGTCGGGGACGGTCCGGAGCCGGCGAATTTGACGAAGATGGCCGGCGGGTCCGAGGTAGAAGACGACGGCGATGGCGGCGATGCAGGGCTTCCGGAGGGCTGTGGAACGGTGAGGAGGAAGAGGGGGTCGAGGCGGAGCTCCTGGGTGCATCGGCGAGGCTAGGGGTGGCCGGTGGCCATGGGTACGGCGACGATGACGGCGAGCTCCGCTCGGTGGTGTGCGCTGGAGGGAAGCAGAGGAGGGAACGGGGTCCAGGGGAAGAGAGGGGAGGTGCAGGGGGCGAGGGGGAGTGCGTGGCGCCCTCGGGTGCCTCCAGCGGCGAGCAGGTAAGCAGGAGGTGGCCGGAGCGTGCGCGCGCGCGTCGGGCACACGCCCTCCTGCCTACTGGCAGGAGGTTGAAGACGGTGGCGACCGCGGTGGGCTGGGCCGCACAGTGCTGGACCAGCACAGGAGCTGGGCCGGCTCTGGTGGGCTGCACGGGTGAGGCCAGGTAAATTCTGTTTTATATTTTTCTGTTCTGTTTTGTTTTATTTAACTTATTTTGCCACTGTTTTGAATTTAAAATAATTCAAACAATGCCAAAAACTCCTCTGAAAATATTTATGCTGCTTAATGGACTTTTCCAAAAGCACATAAAATATTTCAGGGTATTTGGAAATATATTCTATACAAGTTATGAATATAGTTCCAAATGCAAATAAAGTAATGATTTAAATTCAGTGCTCAAAATATTCCTCAAAAATGTTCATTATTTTTGGTTTGGTGCAAAACCCTTACCAAAATATAACCAACATTATTTAAGGCCATTTTGAAAACATTGAATGCATTTACCAGGGTTCTTTGCCCCTCTTTTATTTAAGTTTTGAGGCTTCCAATTTCCCTCGGTTCAAATTTCAGAATTTAAACATGATGCACACATGAAGCTAGCCTAGAGCATTACCAGAAGCTAGGGATGTGACAACTCACCCCCACTAAACAAGAATCTCGTCTCGAGATTCAAGCGTAGGGTAAGGTGAAGGGTAACGCAGACTAGTATAATCTTCACGATCCAGGTTGCACTTCAAATGAACGTTGATTTGAACACCATCTTTGTCTTGTCGTCTTGCTCTGAGAACTTCAGCTAATCATGACAAGAAGAGGAAAGGAAAACTCTAGAAGGATCGGTCTTCTCGAAGGTCGAACAACTCAGGATTAACTCACGGAATGAGACTTAGAACCATCTCTCGGGTTGAGACACGAGATACACATCAAGAGGGGTGGAAAGAAACGGATGACGAAGGTTCACTAGGTAGACAACAATTTCACGCTTAAGAAGGTGGTAATCGATTGTCAACGTAGCGAGGAGTTGAGTTGCCATGAAACCACAACGAGACACCTTCAGAACCGTGACTCGTAGATATCTCCCCTTAAGTGGCAAAAAGAATTACCTTTGATTCAATGATCATTGAAACTCTTTAAACCAGCCTAAGACAATTCTCAAGCGATCGTTTGGAGGGGGTCGGTAGAATGGCATACTCAGACTTGGATGATGTGGATTACCTTGTTGAAGACAACGCAATGGATGAATTTGCTTATCACCGGAAATGGAAGAGACCCATGGTAGAATGGCACATTGGCGGTGCAAGCTGGGAACAAAATGCAAATGCTGGGAATGATTCTGGTAACTGGGGAAGAACCCAACAATAGAGAGTGAATCCACTGTTGAGAAGTTATAGCATAACCGAGGAAGTTGAGAGCAAACCTAGCTAGTGCCGATGGTAACACCTAACGCTTGTGCGTGCTCTCAAGAACTTGAGCATTTCCATAATCATCAAGGTTTTACCAATATCCGTGTCAAGGATTCTGGCAACACAACTTACTACCATGATGAATAGTGATGGAGGATGCAGATGCAAAGGAAGATAACACCTTCTCAGATTCCACCCTTGGCGAGGCCAAGGAAACAAAATCTGGACGATCGACCGAGAGACATTTAGCACTCCGCTTCTAATGTTCTCCTTGATGTGCTAGCGTAACCCATTCATAGATATGGTTTGATATCTAGAACATCAAGTAAAAGGTCGGACTTCGGGATCTCAAAATCCATAGGGGCAACTAGGGAGTAAATCCTACGAAATCCCTATGGGGAGGTGGCCAACTTCCTCAATCAAGATATTATAATAACAGGTCTTCCGGCTGGGTGTGTTGGCCACGACATCCACTTTACCGGTTTTCGAGGGACCGATATTATAGTTCTTGGGAAATGTTCCAAACCATCATATCTGCCTGAGATTCAGATCTGGTTGGTGTCAGGATATTCCAGACTCATCGAGTCTAGGAAGAAAAATGAAAGTTTGCAACACAAATCGACGAGATGACGTTGCGGGATTCTCGGGAGATGAACTACGATAGCAAGCTCCAAAACATGAGCTGGTTCTGCTACAAACATGTGAACACGTTGTCCCAGACAAGCATGACCACGTGGTAGTCTTATAATAAAACACTACCGAGTTCAGGAGGGGGAACCATCAACGAGGGTATCGAAGTCCTTACATAAGTCCGGATTAGCTCTTATGAAGGAACTCCTTCTCCTTGAACAAATCAACCAGTGGCTTGGTGTGCTAGGGATACATCTAGATTGAAGGTTGCAAGTCTTCAAACCACAGCATTCTTCGCACGTGTGCATGACTGATTTGGAATGATTCCAAAGAAAGCAACATTGACTTTCTCGAATCCACGGCGGCAACTTGCATCAGATGCACATGAATTAAAGGAAGTCACTACTTACATCCGAACATATGCTTCATGAACTAGCATGAACAAATGCTTTCAAAAGTTTCCAACACTAGCTTAATGTTCAACAAAATCATGGAGGAGATAAGGATGTTGTCAATGGGCTCAACAACTATTCATCTGGGTTTCCTTTTAAAAGGAATTCCATAGTTAAGTGAACAAGTGATAGCATTGGTCAGACCAAAGATTTAATGGTGTATGCTCGAGGGATCAACCACGAATAAGACAACATTACGAGCATCGTTGGTTCTGACTTGATTTGACGATAGCCCACACTCAAATCAAAGAACTGATAAGACGATAGGTCCAGCAACTGATCACAGGGACCAATCGATGAAGATATCATCTTTCTTCAACACACACTACACAAGAATATCCCTTTGGAACGAACTAAGTCAGGCAAGCTTTTATCTTCCAACTCTCCAAGTTGTTGTCTAGCTTAACCAACTAGCTCAGGGATATCTAACACCGATTCTTGGAGAGAAGGTGGTTCATAAGAAACCAACTTGATCACGAGCTCAACATAACGGTCAGGTGACGACCTGGTGATACTTCCGAGAAGATATTTGGAAAATCACGAACCACCGATATGTTACTAAGCTCGAGAACAATCTCGCTTTTGAGGGCAAGACGATATGATCAAATGAGCGAGGACTTAACAAGATCCTAACTCATCAATCGAGGAGTGCACCGAGAACAAGGACTAGGTAGCACGATCAGTCTTAGAATGGTGATTCAATAACCAACATACTAAGAATAAGATTATTACCCTTTAACTACCAAGCAACGAGGTTGCTGGGAGTATTGATTTCACACATCACAATTCATTTGTCGGTACTCCGGCTGCAACAACACGGAACCAAGGAATGAAAAAGGATGGCGAGAAGTATCACTATGTCAAGAATTCACAAAAGGTGGTGCAATTCTCATGAAATTCCTGTCATAAAGAAGGTAATACTTCAGGGTAGAGCAGACCAGAAGCTGGATTGTAACTTGATCTGCGGAACACAACTACTTTGACCCAATCCTAAATATGGATGAGGTACTGGAGTTTGTTTCTCCTATTCATTCTGAAATAGAATGGCTTGGCGGACCACAAGGGTAATAGGCATCGGTAAACGAATGCATGCATACCCTTGACTATCAATTAATAGACGAAGGTCAGTAGACAACTAAAGAGGGACAACTCAAAGGAACACACGATTTTCTGAGTTGTGGATGCATGGGTTGGCATGTCGAACGAATTCAACATTTCTTCCAGATAACCCATGCAGAGAGGTAGAACTGGCAGAGTCACAATGTAGAATCGAGAACCCATCGAGAGCACTCTGATTGTGATCTTTCAATCAGCGAGGAACATCTGCCATAAGCGGTTCATAGTATTTGGAAGAAAGGAATACCACGAACATCGAGGACTAATGCAAAGGTTACTAATAACCTAAAGGAACTAGCAACACTATCAACATGATGTAAGTAGGGTGAATATCGGTTTAAGAACCCAGGAATAGAATACCTACTACTAAGTAGCATCACGGGATGCTTTCGATAATGACGGCCAGAGTCATCACACTGGAACATAAATCATGGCTAGACTACTAGATGATCCCCTGAGACACCTAGGGTCATAATAGTAACTCCAACATAAGGTCAAGGCAATAGAATACCTCAACTCAACAATTAGTGTGATTGAGCTGGCATAAAGGAACATCGAAACCAGAGGGAAAGGATTTTGCAAATGCATCAGACTATTTAGAAACCTGGAATGACTCGGACAGCATAACGGCTGTAAATGCTCAGAAAAGATTTGAGACATTCACAAAAATGGTGGCATAACCACTCAGAAGCACAATATCAAGGTCTCGAGATCAACAGTTAACATACAGAAGTAGAAACTGAACTCAAGCTTAGAACCATCAATCCTACAAGTCTGCAGATTAGTAACACGTGATCCTGATAGAAAGAAGAGATAGCCTAGTTCTTAATCCCCGCAGGAAAGATAAGATGACTCAGATCAGAAGGCATAAGGTATAAGGAGTAAAAAGAGCCTTACGTTCCATCCCACAATCAATTCCCTTATATAACTAAAGAATTTCTAGACTCAACTTCGACCAGTTTGGCTTGGTAATCCTACAGGCAGTCAAGCTCTGATACCAACGCTGTCAGGACCCCGACTCAATGCCACATCGATCTAGCATGTAACACCTCATATCACTTTGCGGCCTCACGCACGGTATTCCCACGGGTGTCGCCTTACCTTTGCCCGGGACCGTTTGCGCCTTTTGGCACACGTATATGACAGTGTCGCTAGCATCCATATGATAAGGAGCCCGGGCTGACATGGCTAGTCGTAAACCCAAAGTGGCACAGACTTACAGGGACAGGCATCCATGACCCAGCATCGAACGTGTCGGTCATCAGCGAGCGAATCCAGGCTGTAGCACTGGGCTAGCAGGACTCCGGTGAACCGGGCTGTAGCGGGCTAACAGGACTCCGGTATTCATCGCGTGACATTTCCCCGAAGGGACAGACACAGGAACGAAGAAGGACACATGCCGGCCAGCCTAAATGTTTCGGAGCAGTAGCAAGCTACCATGGCTCAGTGAAACACTAGGAGACATTTCCCGGTAAGAGAGGCTACTAAAGATAAACAACTAGATGGTCAGATCCCACACATACCAAGCATTTCAATAACATACACACAATATGCTCGATATGTGCAATACAACATGGCATCACAAAATGACTCTACGACTCAAGTAGTTTATTCAATAGGCTCCGAGGAGTGAGATATTACAAACATGGGTCTCATGACCCAACACTCAGAGCATACAAGTCAAAGCACAAGCGGAAGCTATCATGTCTGGGTACAGACATCTATAAATGAAAAAGGCTGAGAAGCCTGACTATCTACCAGATTCTGCCGAGGGCACAAGATCGTAGCTGAGGTATCAAGCTAAACGTCGAAGTCCAAGCGGAACTACTAGTGAGACTGAAGTCTCTCTGCAAAAACATAAAATAGGCAAACGTGAGTACAAATGTACCCAGTAAGACTTACATCAGATCTATCTACACATGCATCATTATCAACAAAGGGGATGGTGGAGTTTGACTGCAGCAAGCCAGCTTTGACTCGGTGGCTATCCTGAACTACGACTGCAAGTAACTCTTTTGAGGTGGCGCACACGAGTCCACATATTCACCATATCAATACACCACTATGGATCCGCCCCCGTCTCCCTACGAGAACGCCATCCATAGCACTCACGCTTATCTTGCGTATTTTAGAGTATCCACTTTCACTTGTCTATGAACTGATATAAGCAACCCAGAAGTCCTTTACCGCGGACACGGCTATTCGAATAGATGATGTTAACCCTGCAGGGGTGTACTTCTTCATACATGTTTCCACCACTTAGCGTCTGCACACGACATGTGCTCGGCAGACTTCAAGCGAAAGCCGACGTGGGTGTAGACCACGACCTACCTAAACACCTAAGTCTCTAGTCCAGGTTTATCGCCTATTCGGGTTCCATCCATGAGGAGATCCGGCCGGAGTTTCGCTCACAGCCCCAAACGATGTGAACAGGGTTCCGTGACACCAAACGGGTGCCCGGTTTACCCGGCCACGTGCCTACCGCATCACAGCCCACCCCTACGGTCAGCGCTTTCCACGGCCTCCAGCATACTACAAACACCAGAAACTACTTGCAACTCCTGGACAGAGGACAAGGGTGAATAAGAAGTCGAGCGGGGTCATATTTCAGGGCCCAATGTATGGTAGTAGCTGAATCATGGATCACAAACACAGAACTCAGTTCCTGAGGACGGCTGCAATGAGACAACCCACCATGTACTCCTACATGGCCTCTCACCGCTACCTTTACCAAATCGTGTTCACACACTTCGCTCACACACAGTAGGACATGTTCACACGCCTCTGATTCATCCCCGATGAATCAGACCTGACTCAACTCTAAGCAATAGCAGGCATGACAACAAGCATGAATGAGTAGGCACATCAGGGCTCAAACAACTCCTACTCATGCTAGTGGGTTTCATCTATTTACTGTGGCAATGACAGGTCATGCAAAGGATAAAGGGGTTCAGCTACCGCAGCAAGTAACAAAATGTCGTTGTTGTCCTAATGCAGTAAAAGAGAGCAGGAGCGAGAGAGTGGGATTTTATCGAAATGAACAAGGGGGTTTTGCTTGCCTGGCACTTCTGAAGATAACATTGAGTCTTCATCAGTGTCAACGATCACATCATCGGTATCACGTCTATCGAGAGGGGACAAATACCGGCAACACAGAAGGAACACAATCAATGCAATGCACAATATGATGCATGATCATGACATGGCAAAATGAATGTGTTTTGAGCTAATGCAATTAGCAACAGATTAGATGAAGTTGGTTTGAATACAAGATTCAAATTCAAACTCCATATGTGATTATTCAAATGCCATTTAATTGATTTGTGCTAAACAGCACCTATAAGTTATTCTAACATGCATGAAAATGGTACAGATGGATTCCTTGAATTTTTCTGATAATTTTTCATATATAATTTATTTAATTTGGAGTTACGGTTGAATTTCTATGAATTTTAGAAGTTTATACAATTTTCTGGAATTTTCAGAATTAAATTAAATCCAGAAAACATTACTGCGTCAGCATGACGTTGGCATGACGTCAGCAGGGTCAACTGGGCGCCCCAGGTCAAACCTGACGTGTGGGGGCCACACGTCAGTGACACAGGAGCTAATCCCGGTCAAACCCAGCGCTGACTGGGGTTTGACCAGGGGTGGGGCCCACTATCAGTGGCGGTGGGGGTGTTTAGTGTGGTCATTAGTGCTGACTAAATCAGCGCCACGTCACCCTCGCCGGAGTTACGCCGGCGGCGACCACAGAGCACGGCGGGGGACACCGGACTGGCGCTAGGGGCATCGGATCGACGCGCCAAGGGCACCAGGAAGTAGCCTGCGCCCATGCGCATCTAGGGGGACCAACGGGGGGGTGCGGGGGTGCCCGGGGTTCGCCGGAGTGGAGCCCGAGGCGGCGGCCGGAGCTCGGGTGGGTGCGGGGTTAGCGCTGCGGCTTGCAAACGAGCTAGCTGCCACGCTAGCGTTACTCCACGGGTCGTTGCGAGTGCAACGGACGCACGCGCGGGGCCATTTGGTCACTGGGGCTTCGCCGGCGACGAGCCCGCGCGGCGACGGCTACGGTAAGCAAGGGGGCGGCGGCTACGGCAAGCAAACGAAGGCGGGATTAGGGGGAAGAGGACCGGGGGCTCACCACGGTCACGAAGAGATGCTCGGCGAGGTCGGGGACGGTCCGGAGCCGGCGAATTTGACGAAGATGGCCGGCGGGTCCGAGGTAGAAGACGACGGCGATGGCGGCGATGCAGGGCTTCCGGAGGGCTGTGGAACGGTGAGGAGGAAGAGGGGGTCGAGGCGGAGCTCCTGGGTGCATCGGCGAGGCTAGGGGTGGCCGGTGGCCATGGGTACGGCGACGATGACGGCGAGCTCCGCTCGGTGGTGTGCGCGGGAGGGAAGCAGAGGAGGGAACGGGGTCCAGGGGAAGAGAGGGGAGGTGCAGGGGGCGAGGGGGAGTGCGTGGCGCCCTCGGGTGCCTCCAGCGGCGAGCAGGTAAGCAGGAGGTGGCCGGAGCGTGCGCGCGCGCGTCGGGCACACGCCCTCCTGCCTACTGGCAGGAGGTTGAAGACGGTGGCGACCGCGGTGGGCTGGGCCGCACAGTGCTGGACCAGCACAGGAGCTGGGCCGGCTCTGGTGGGCTGCACGGGTGAGGCCAGGTAAATTCTGTTTTATATTTTTCTGTTCTGTTTTGTTTTATTTAACTTATTTTGCCACTGTTTTGAATTTAAAATAATTCAAACAATGCCAAAAACTCCTCTGAAAATATTTATGCTGCTTAATGGACTTTTCCAAAAGCACATAAAATATTTCAGGGTATTTGGAAATATATTCTATACAAGTTATGAATATAGTTTCAAATGCAAATAAAGTAATGATTTAAATTCAGTGCTCAAAATATTCCTCAAAAATGTTCATTATTTTTGGTTTGGTGCAAAACCCTTGCCAAAATATAACCAACATTATTTAAGGCCATTTTGAAAACATTGAATGCATTTACCAGGGTTCTTTGCCCCTCTTTTATTTAAGTTTTGAGGCTTCCAATTTCCCTCAGTTCAAATTTCAGAATTTAAACATGATGCACACATGAAGCTAGCCTAGAGCATTACCAGAAGCTAGGGATGTGACACCTCTGGGAGGAGACGGGACCACCGTTGCTGCCGTTGGTCCTCCTCCTTGCCGAAGGAGCTGGCCGCGTGGATGCCGAGGGGCCCAGAGAGCGAGGATGGCGGTGCCAGGAACCGCCTGATGAAGAGATGCCACCGCAGCGCCTACCTGCATGGAGAACCAAGACTTCGACATCGCTGTTGGAGTTGGAGGGGCTCCGAGAGGACGGAGAGGAGGAGGGGCTCGAAGAGGACGAAGTGCGGATGTGCATCGCCGGCGCACGGCTTAAATAGTCATGACCAGTCCAGTCGAATGGGCATTCAGCCCGCTTCAATGCGGCACAACTGTTGGAGTTGGTTTGCTAAGGACGCGGCGTCCACATTGAAGCGACGACGCCCGAGAAGTCGCGTCTATCAGCGCTGCCCTCACGCCCGGTCACATCGCACGGCATCACTGCCGGCCGTTTGCATACTCTGGGCCGGCATGAATATAACGCGGCAAGCGGCGCATGCATTCGATGGAAAAAGCGCGAGTGCAGCGACCCGCCCGCCCGCAAAGGCCTCATTTCATTTCGGATTTGCGGAAAAAACATGTTTAGATTGGTCAGTAAACCGATGTATACCTGCCTTGAATGGCAAAACACATCCCGACACCGCACGGCCACGACGGCTACGGATGTTTAAGGGTCCGCGTTGAAGATGCTACAAGGCAGAAAAAGAAAACCTGGAGACTCTCTCTCTGCGATGACTCTCTTTAAATTTTCTTGAGTTGCCTTTTAAGTTGTTTCTATCCACGTGAGCAACGCAGATACACCGATACAAATCATCAGTTCGGTACACAGTCCGACCCCCAGCCCGTCCCGTTCCGTCAAAACCAGGGGAAAAAACCAACCGAACGAACTCTCCCGATCCGCCCGACCCGATCCCCAAATCCCTCCGCATCTCATGGCGGCGAGCCTGTGGCGAGCGGTGATGGGCACCGGCGCCCCGCCCGCGGACGCCACGGACGGCATCGAGTTCTGGCGCGAGCCGGAGCGCGGCGGGTGGCTGGACAAGCAGGGCGAGTACATCAAGACGTGGCGGCGGCGGTGGTTCGTGCTCAAGCAGGGGAAGATCTTCTGGTTCAAGGACTCGTCCGTCACGCGCGCGTCCGTGCCCCGCGGCGTCATCGCCGTCGCCTCCTGCCTCACCGTCAAGGGCGCCGAGGACGTGCTCAACCGCAAGTTCGCCTTCGAGCTCTCCACCCCGGGCGAGACCATGTACTTCGTCGCCGACTCCGACAAGGAGAAGGAGGACTGGATCAACTCCATCGGCCGCTCCATTGTCCAGCACTCCCGATCCATGACCGACGACGAGATCGTCGACTACGACAGCGGCCGCCCCGCGGCCGGCGGCAAATCATAGATTCGTCGATTGATTCGGTGAGCAAAAGGACCGGTGAGGCGGTGGCACCTGTAACTCTACTATTCTACATGTCTTTGTCATAGATTCTTTTAGTTCATATTTTCCACAGATATGGTGTGTGCACATGTATATTATTAGAGATTTTTATTGGTGATTTTAGGTGTCTTTATTTATACTATGGATCGGTTTTGTTCTTATAACTTTCTTTAAGTATACTGTTCGATTTGTATTTGGTCCTTAAATGTTCTTATTATCCAAGTGTATATCTCAAGCCGTAGCAAATTGAACAAGGGGATATTTCTCGGTGTTTTTGACTTCTGTGTATCTAATTGTCTGATAATATTTGGCCTGTTATGACTGGATATGTAGTGGGCTGCTAACCGTAAAATCATGCAATGCATTGTATCTTGTTCGTTCAACATCTTGGTTTGCCTACTCCAGCGTTTCGTTGACCATTATGAACTCAAAGCAGTGCTTGTGCACAGAAAAAAAAATGGTAACCCTCCGTTGCCTTCAGTCAGTATCAACAGACAGAAGCGATTGCATGATTGCGTTCCACTTTAACATGGATAGACATGTAGTGCTTGTGTTTTATAAGCTTATCACTTAAAATAGCTTTTGTGCTAATCGCTTAACCATGTTGAGAACATCTGCAAAGCTGCAAGTAGCAGTATTTAAGTACATCAATATGGTTCGGACGGGGAAGCGGGATCCTCTCCAGGAGGTGGGTGCTTAGAGACAAAAAGTTCCGGTGCATAAAGTTGAAAAAGTTGAAATGGAGAGGAGGGATGCATGTGTAGTGAGAGTCACTTTCTATTCTTTGATGAGGTCACTAGTAGTAGCTTGCATTGGGGAGAAAAATTCAACACATATGCTTCAAATTACTTTTTGTCATGAGGCATCTGTATTCATATGCCACCATTGTACATGCCCTAAGCAAATCATGCGAAAACAGCTGTAAACAGTGATGTTATGAGTAATGATACCTCCAATTATATTCCTCCACCTTATTACTGAAGATGCCAGGTCCCCATCTCATCATTGGAAATGGCTAAGCTGAAGAGCTGAATGCTAACATCATTCCTAACATTATTGTGCCGTCCACGTGGTAGATACATGTGGTTAGTATTGTACTTATGTTCCTGCAAAAAAAACATTGCACTTATGGAGATAATAGTTTCACAGTACATCCTGATAAGATAACTCTGTCTTACGGAGGCTAGCTGCGTAGATGTGATTTTTCTGTTTCTGTTTCTCTAATTATTTCGTGACTTATGAATGTTATATGCGTATCTCTGATTCAAGGATACTTGCTTTGCATGCCCAGCAAGATAATGTTCTGTAGAGACATTTATCTGTTAAATGTACCAAAGTATTGAAGTGGGATAAAGTTCACATATTTTTATATGCCAACTTGGCAACTTAGATGTATGGAGCTTGGAGACAACACTCTGCGTCAATTTTGAAACAGGTATATGAATGTAAGTTCGGTTGGGAATGCAGACTCCTGGTTGAGGTTGAGCAGCTAGGTTCTGGTGCATGACCTATGAAATATGACGCCTATACTAGTTTGACTTGTTAAGAGTACATTCTTGTTTAACGCAGGGATCTTTGCAGCTCTGATGGTAGTTTTCTGACAAAAATCAACGCACTTTGAATTTCCAGCATTACATATCGTAGGCTTCTGTTTTACCAAGTCAGTGTCGTTGTACCTGTGACATGCTCTTCAATATCTTGACTACATGCCAGACTTGTAAATGTGGTATAGCCATTTGTGATGTAACTGCAGCTTTTTGAGCTTGCCGTATTTGACTGTCCACTATAATCGCATTACCATACAGTTGATTTGGCTTACCAGGATTTGTATGCCGCTTCTCCTACATCAGACAATCCTATTTTAATCATGATCACTAATTTGATCTGAGGGGATTCATTTGGAGAACAAGTTGGCAATAGAGCTGACTTATAATTTTGTAAACGTCCTCACTTCTTATTTTGTTCAGATTCAGGCCCCAGTATTTCAAGCGCACACAAAGCAAACTCACGATGCTCGTCGCAGACCGACCAAATCCTTTTACCCCTTGAAACGGGTTTTTGCCTCACTTTATATACTCTCTCCTTAAAAAAATATAAGAGCGTTTAGATTACTAGAGTTTAAGTGCACAAAGAAAAATAGAAGAATTGCTGAAGCAACAGCACAGACATGCCAAAAAAATGATACAAGGCTCCACGGAGTAGACGACACGCAGGCTAGGAGCCTAAGCAAGGAGTAGACGACACGCAGGCTAGGAGCCTAAGCAAGGCGGCGTTCGACCGTAATGAGAGCATTGATCACACCCCTTAGCCACTCCATGTCCCGCTGCCTAGCAAGCGGGTGCCAGTGCTGCAAAAAGGCTGGAAACTTGAACACAGAGCAAAGCAAAGCAACATTTCTGGACTTCCATAAAGGTCCAGCAACCTACAGGCAGCCCAAGAAACTGAACATATTAAAATAGCCACAAGCTTACATTTCCAAGGGAATAGGTTGCCCAGAGTTCTAACTCATGTTCTTATACTGCGATCAGGCAAATAATTTCTTCTTATTGCCGTGTTTTGGAAAAGCTTCATCGGCATCCTCGCTTGAACGACAATCAGTAATTATTTGCATACAGTTTGTCTGATTGCATCTGCTTGTCTGCAGATACCCATCTACTAAAATGAAAGGAAAGATCCTACACCCACATTAACTGGCCTATAAACTCAAATACACTGAATTGCTGGCCTTTCATTCCATGGAATTTTCTGGTAGAGAAAGATGAGTATCTTATCTTGAAGTGGAGCTAAGCTCGACAAGGGAAGCGTAGGCTCCATCCTTGATCCGCAGCAGTTCTTCATGCCTTCCTTTCTCCACTATCGTCCCGTTCTTCACCACGCTGATAATGTCGGCGCCTCTCACAGTCGACAGGCGATGCGCCACCACCACAGTCGTCCTCCCGACCATCACCTGGTCCAGTGCCTCCTGCACCACACGCTCTGACTCCGCGTCTAGAGCGCTCGTTGCCTCGTCCAGCAGGAGCACCTTGGGGTCCTTGACGACGGCCCTCGCGATGGCTACCCGCTGCTTCTGCCCGCCGGACAGCTGGATTCCCCTCTCGCCGACGACGGTGTTGTAGCCGTCGGGCAGCCCGGAGATGAACTGGTGCGCGTTGGCTGCTTCGGCTGCAGCCACGATCTCTTCTTCGGAGGCCTCCCCTTGCTTTCCGTAGGCTATGTTGGCGCGGATGGTGTCGTTGAACAGCACTGGCTCCTGCGCCACGAGCCCAATCTGCAGCCGAAGCCAACTGACCTTGAGGGCCGGAAGCTCAATGCCATCAAAAAGGATCCTGCCTGAACTCGGGTCGTAGAACCTCTCGAGCAGCGCAATGGCAGTGGACTTTCCACTTCCACTCTCTCCAACAAGGGCAGCCGTCTGTAAAGATAGTGTCACCAGATTAACCTTCGTACTAGCTAGCATACTTATTAGTTAACATAGAAAGAAGGTTGTCAAAAAAAAGTTGACATAGAAAGAAAGTAACCTTTCCAGAAGGAATGCTCAAGGACAGATCAGTGAATATTTGAACATTTGGGCGTAAGGGGTAGCTGAAGCACACATTCTGGAACTCAATGTCACCCCTGAGATTTGCAACCACCATGCCCTCCTCGCTGCTGGAATCTATCTTGGACTTACGGTCAAGAATTTCGAACACGGAGATGGCCGATTCACTAGCCTTGGTGCTATCTGCACCTACTGCGCTTGTTCGTGAGATCCCACTAGCCGCCAAAACTAATACGAAGAAGACCTGAGAATCGGTGGATTAGTTAACAAAAATACGAGGTTAGAACAATCAACACTCAAGTTCTGAATAAGAATAATGTGCTCGTACCCGAAACACTTCAGGAAATGTTGCCGTTCCTCCATGAACAAACTTTGCACCGACGTAGAAGCAGAGAGCATAAGTAAGGTAGAACACAAGGAACGAGAACCCAAATCCCAAGCCACCAACAACACCTTCCCTCACTCCCTGCCTTGTTGGAGATTCACATTTCTTTTCATAGGCATCCATCACCTTCTGCTCTGCGCAAAACGACGCCACAGTTCTGATTCCTCCAACGGCGTCGGTTGCTACTTGACTTGCTTCCTCGTACTTTAACTGCATCCCACCAAACTATTAGACAAAACAACTCTCCATCTGACGAATACGTGTATGAACATTGGTCATTTTGTTGGTGTTGTTTTTGAGGAAAAATGAATAAAAGTAATTGCTAATTCACAGCATGCACCTTTGCGTTTTTATTGAGACCTTTCAGGAACTTCATTTGAGCATAGGCTTGGAAACCCACCAATGGAACCACCACTGTGATAATCAATGCCAGCTTCCAGTTTGCCACCATAGCTATTGTGAAACCTACTATGATGGTTGATATAGTCTGGACATTAAGTGCTAAATTTTCTCCTACAAGCCGCTTCACGTTCAGAGCATCAGTCGATAGCCTTGCACCTATTGCTCCACTAGAACAAAAGTTGAAACTTGTCTAAGTTAATCTGTAGAATATTGCACTAGTTGACAAGTATAACTCTTCACAATTTTTTATTTGAAAATGCCAGATGGATTAATCTTAGTATTGATAAAAATTGTAAGAAGACTGCTCAAGCTAGTTAGCATGAATGAATATTCTTAAAAAAATCTGTATACTAACTGTTAGGGCAAAAGGAAGATTTGTGACAACACATCATGATGCGAAAAAGACTAAACACAGACCTAGAGTGTTCAGGTTTATCAAACCAGTTGATGTCCTGGTGCATGACACTTCGGAATGTCAGCGACCGTATGCGCTCCACAAGCTTCCCACCTGCTAATCCAAACAAGAAGTACTCTATTGGAATCAGAACAAGTGCACAAGCACCCAGCATGGCAAACATGCTTGCCCAGAACCTCGAGTCCTTGAGTAGTTCTGCTGGCGGCTCATAAAACGTCTTTATTGCACTTGAAATCAATATGCCATATACAGGCAAAATAGCCCCGTGCATTGCAGCAGCAATCGAACCAAGAGCAAGAACAGGAGCCTCTGGTTTGTTCAGATAAAAGAGTCGGCCGATTGGAGCTTTCTTTCTGTCACTAGATATTTTATCTGCACTCTCCTCTAGGTCTTGATCATTGTTGAATTCCATGGGATCACATGGATCAGGGTAAGGATGTGTACCACTGTGCCCAAAAGAGGAGCCTTTACTGGTTGATCTCCTAAAGGAGCTGCCTTGGCTTCTTGGTTTCCTTGTGAACGACCTAGAGCCAAAACTGTTTTCCATTATTATCGCATCAGGATCGACGTTAGGGGCTTCTGCTACCTGCAGAGTCTCTTGCAGATGAATCAGCTGAGAGTATGCACCTTCAGGTTTGTTCACCAGTTGTACATGTGAACCTGCTCCAAATTCACAGATCAAGTAGCAAGTCAGGGCATCTATTTTGAAACGGAGTATGTACATCCAATACAGAAGTTGTCAATTCTCATATGACATACCTTGTTCCACAATCTTCCCGTGTTGTAGGACGGATATGACATCAGCGTTCCTTACTGTGCTTAGGCGATGCGCAACAATAATTGTAGTCCTTTCTAACATTACCCTATCCAAAGCTTCTTGAACTACCCTCTCAGATTCCATATCCAGCGCGCTGGTTGCTTCATCAAGTAGCAATATCCTAGGGTTTTTTATAATCGCTCTAGCAATTGCTATTCTTTGCTTCTGCCCTCCAGACAGCTGAATCCCACGTTCCCCAACCATTGTCTCAAGACCCTGCAATGTTTCACAAAATATACATACTTTTAATTAATCATGAGTGAGTTAGCAACAGAATTAACATTATGTACATCTTAATTTCGCACTGTACATTTGGCAGTTTATCAATGAAGTTTGCTGCATTTGCAAGCTCGATTGCTCTTCTGATCTCTTCGAGATTAAGACCATCCTTCCCATAGGAAATATTTTCTCTGATCGTACTCGAGAACAACACTGGTTCTTGGCTGACGAGACCGATTTTTCCTCTTATCCACCCAAGAGTCATTCTTCTAATGTCAACTCCATCTATCAAGACTTCCCCAGACTGTGGATCGTAGAATCTCTCCACCAAACTGACCACAGTTGACTTTCCACTACCGCTCACTCCAACTAGTGCCATTGTAGTTCCACTTGGTACCCGTAAGGAGAATCCATCAAATACCAAATGTTCAGGCCTGGTAGGATAGCTGAAGTAGACATCCTTCAGTTCAACATCACCCTTGATGTCTTCCAATATGATACCTGTGGTGTTATATACATCAATACATGGTTGCCTTTCAATTGTCTTGAACATTCTATATGCTGCTCCTTGACCTTGTGCAAAAGCTGTTATTGATGGTGCTGCCTGACCTAAGGACCTGCAGAAGAGACGCAACTCGAGTCAGAAACCAGAAGATCTCGAAAACAGACATGGAAGACCCTATTTGACATACTATGTTTGAAAGTTTGACTGCTGCTTTACGGATCCCACATCCTTATCAGGAACAAATTAGCAAGCATGATGTTACATCCTTCGGAGAACTGTGGGCTGGTCTGGTGCGGCAGCCGTGACCTTCTAGCATCATATGTCATATGCCCACATGACACACGGAGAGGCACGTCCATGGGGAAACGTGGCACAGTAATCATCTATTAATCTAACTATGTCTAAATTGCCACTTATCAGATATAATGTTCTTTGAAGTCATTCTTAACCACATATAATTCAAGAATAAAATGACCCAGTACTCAAGAAAGTTCATTCAAAAATCTAAAGCCCACCAATAATGCTCTCAACATTGCACCCCTAGATTCAAAGAGGAGCTCAAATGGATTATCTTCAGAGCTCACAGAAAGAAGTATATTGATTTTGAGGCCTGGGTCAACTCTTTTAGATAGCTTGCTCCCCAGGATATTTGTTGTTGGTGTATTGTGTAGTTCTTTTCTTTTATCTTTTGGAACTAATTTTCTGTATACATTATTTTGAAAAATCAATAAAATGCACGCAGCAGAGTCCTGCTTTTTCCTCTAAAAAAATGCACCCCTAGCTATAATCTCCGCCCTTCAACAACATCTGAAACAAGTTTTAAGTATGTACTCAGAATATTAAAGTGGTAAGGACTAATGTACGGAACTTACATTGCGCCAACCATGACGGACATTATAATAGTAATAACTATGCCACCATTATATCCTCGGTCAACTATCAATTTAGATCCATACCAAACTGCCAACCCATAGCTGCAAAACAAGATTGCCATTATTGAACCCACTCCAAGGCCACTGACAGCACCTTCTCGACGAGCAGACTCATATGCTTTTCTTATGAACTTGTTATATGTTGTTATAGCTTGCTTCTCACCATTGAATGAGACAACCTTCAAAGCATAAGCATAAGAAGAGAATAGTGACCACAAGAATCAATACCAAAAATAAAGCATAATTTCTATTTGGTTTGGGCCACAAATCAAAGAACAGGAAAACAGAAGGCAAACATAGACTTCCACAAAATATTGGCGTCCAAATTGGCCAGATGAGTTGTTCTAACTTTGGCTAAAAATGGCTTAGAAAGCCCCCCAAAAATGGAACCTTCATAAAATTTTGTCATCACACCTTATAAGGGCCAAATGTGTAAAACTTTGACTCGCATGGTCATGGGCATCAAACGAAGTAGACCATGTATCCACTAGCACTCACCGTTCGAATGGTCCCAATAGTTTGCTCAACAATGTCTCCAGCATCACCATATTTTGCTTGCATTTTAGTGGACAACGTTGTCATCATCCTTGACACAATAGCACCAGCCACGGCTACTGGAGGGATGCTTGAGAGCATAACAAGTGTCAAGAGCCATCCTCTCACAAATGCAACAATGAAGCCTCCAAAAAAGGTAGAAAGGAGCTGTATGATCTTGCCAACCTATGAGAAAAATGTATAGCAAAGTGTTAAAATAAAATGGAATCCTAGTTATTATTAGATACTTATACAGAAGGTTAATGGACTAAGCTTTGCAATGTCTGGTAGCAAGTTCATGTTATATATCCAATTGACTGAGTGGGTCTTCATTTCTGCAAGTCTATCAAACTGGTATTTCGTTGCTTATTATTAATATGGATCCATGTGAATGCAGTGTGCACCCATTACTTGTCGACTGAAGACAGGTGCAAAATTATGTGTTGTCCGTATAACAGAGCTGAGCCCAGACTCATATCATAGGTTCATTTTGAGTAAAAAAATACGACAATTTATTTTCTCTATGACTTTCAGCTACCAATCTTTTCTAAAGAGCTAGCTTCTAGTTCGTGAACATACTGTTAGGTTAGCACATAAAAGAATGTAAAATCATTATACCACCTTCAATGTCAGGAAATACACACACTTTTCCATATTGGTCAAAGAGATCGGTCATCTACAGTGACAAAATGAATGACAAGAGCTTTTTTATATACAAGCTTATGCATATTGGCTGTAAGATTATAGCATCTAACAATGCTTTGAATAATGTGTCACAAGCACTCCTTGTGATAAAACAGCCTACCTTTTCTCCAATGGCATCTTGAATGAGGAATGTGTCCCCAGACATCCTCTCAACAACTTGTCCAGTGCTCATTTCCTTGTCAAAGAAAGCAATGTCCTGTCTGAGAATCGCCTTGAGATACATAGCTCTGATTCGTGCTGCCTGTCTTTCTCCAGTAATTGTCCAGCATGATACCTCTATCAAAACATCAAACTGATCAATCAAATGAAGGATGCTTTGAGTAATACCCTTAAAGTTACTCTAGATGATCTAACTCTTAGGCTCGTATTCTGAACCATCTCATTCATAGCAGTACATTGAGAGTCTACGACACAAAGCATCTGCGTTTTCTCAAAAATAAAATTTACTCTGGACAACAGTATTGCAACATTTGTTTTTTCAGGAACAAGCAGCCAGGGAGTCAGAGCATCTCCAACCACAAACCTCAAATTTGTCCCCCCATTTTTCTGCGGACATTGCCCGGACATGTCCGCCCCTCTCCCCCATTTATCCGGGTAGACAATGGCACTCCCCATTTTTTCAGACATTTCACCGAACACGTTGCGTGCACAGCCCCGGAAGTAGCGGAGCGCCCCAGATACAGAATGCACACACGCGGCGGCAGGACGGCAGCGCTCTCCGTCCAGCGACGAGCAACACCACCCTCGCATGCAACAGCAGCAGCAGCACACAGCTCACGCGCTCGTGCAGCAGCATCAGGCACGCATCAGCAGCAGCACACTATTAGCAGGTAGCAGCAGCCTACATCACAAGCTCAAGCACGCACTGCGCAAGAGCCCGCGCTAGCAGCCGCCCGGGCGCGGCGAGCTCCGGTTCATGGTGCGGCTGCTGGAGAGCTCGGGGCTCGGGGACGTGCGTCCGCTCGCTGCGCCGGCGGGCGGAGGGCGGGCGGCTGGCTCGGTGGACCGCGCGGGGAGATCGACGTGCGCGCGTGCTCGGGGAGCTCGAACCGAGCCACCGGCCGCTGTGCTTCTGCCTCAGCACCGGAGCAGTGCCTCCCCCCCGCCGTGGTGCCGGCGTCGTTGCGGGCGGCCTGGCCCGCCTTGAGAGGCTCGCGATTCCGTTAATTCGGTAAATACGATTTTAATACATTGGTAAAGACGCTATAAACCCCTCTGGTCCTAACTCTTAAGAGCAGGTACTCCATACTCTGCATATTAGGTTTGTCCGAAGTCAATCTCATTCAACTTTGACCAAGTTTATATAAAAAAATATAGACATTCACATAACAACACCAATATCATTAGATTCATCTTGAAATATATTTTTATATTATATTTATTAGATATTATAGATGCTAATAATTTTTAATATAAATTTGGTCAAACTTAGCAAAGTTTGACTTTTGGCAAATCCAATATGCAGAGTAAAAAAGACCAAAGGGGGTACAATAGTCCTATTCAGCAGGCTGCAAGGCATCCCACATCAGCAAAAATCTAAGCTGGAGGAGAGTAAGGGCCTGTTCTAAAACTGCCTAACTTCTCCAAAACTTCCTAAATTCAGCTTCTCGCACGACTCGCTTCTGGTGGCGACTTGGAAAGCGTTCGGCAACTCAGCTTCCGCTTTCGGTCGATACGCACGAGGCTGCCAGCCCATTTGACGGGATTGGCAGGCCAGGTTGGGGCCCAATACAAATTGCCAACGCATGCGAGAGGGAGTTCGGCAAAGAAACTTGAACCGGTACGCTGAGAGTCACTTGGCGGTGGCAACCCAGCGTAATTTGTACTCAACTCCAACTTCTTCCTTTCACGGATCTGGAAAAGAGCCGCTTCTCCATCTTCTCCTTTTTTACACTAAGGGCCTGTTCTGAAACCATCTAGCTTCTTCAAAATTTTCCATATCCAGCTTCTTGGGTCGCTTCTTGCTTCAGGTGGCGAACAAAAAAACGTTCTGGAGCTACAGCAGCTTCTCCCAGCGCTTGGATGAGCTGGCAGCCCAGCTGGGGGCTGAAGGCCTGCTGGTTGGCACGTTGGGCTGGCTGAAGGAGCCCATCTCGGGCGGAACTGCAGACAGGCGGCGGCTCGGCAGGCTTCACGGCGGCTCTTGGCTCGGGAAGAAGAGAAGGGAAGGGGAAGAAGAGAAGGGGCGCGGTCGTCTTGGTGCTGCTCCTGACTCTGAGGTTCTCTCGGGCGTCAATGGCGTCGGGGCTCCGAGCCATGGGGTCGCAGTTCCTTGTAGCAGGCGCGACGGGCGGCGGCGACGACGGGATCCGGCGGGAAACAGCCTTGGATGTCCGGATCTGTAGTCGGAGGCGAGGATGGGGCCGGCGACGGGGGCAGCCGGGCGTGGCGGCGGTAACGGCGGCGGCGAGGGTTCGAGAGGAGGGACGAGTGAGAGGGGAGATGTGACGAGTGGGTGCGTGCAGGATCGAGGGAGGAGGAGCTGATCGAAACGTTTTTTTTGGGCGGTGGCATTACGGCCGTAAATAACCCGAACTCCAGATTCACCAAAACGTGGAGCTAGGAATGTCTCGCTTCAGAAAAATGAACTACAGCCCATGATAGCTTCTTGGATTTCAGCTTCACGGAGCTACGGCGTTCGGGCTTGCTTTAGGCTGGGAATTAGAGAAGTTTGAAGTTGGAGGAGTTCAGAACAGGCTCTAAGACAGATCGCTAGCTTCTCAAATTCTAGCTTCCAGGAGTCAGAGCGTTCGCCTCAACTTCATTTGTAAAGTTGAGGAAGCTTAGAGCTGGAGCATTGCAGAATGGATCCTAAATACGAGAGAGAAGAAAGCGGGCGCTTGGTCAGTCGCCTAGCTGCACCACGTGACGCGAGAAATAGCAGCTCGCTTGCAGCCCAAAGCCAGCGCTAGCCCTGCTGTTCACAGTCTCCTATGTCTCACAATCCAATCAATTGTATTTTACTTTCTCCCCATGCATGCAAGCATTGATTACTTTTATCATGCAACAGCTGGTATAGAGCCGGCCTATTACATGAGCCTACTTTTATAAAGGCTATTGTTGACATGGCACATGTATACAACCGGTAGCCGGCGTTTCTATTAACCATGCTCTAAACAATTACTCAAGGGTTAATTAGATAAATGTCACTTCAATTATGGCGATTCATAAAAATGCCATTGCAATTTTCAAACTTTGAAAAATGCCACTGCAAATTTTGCAATCTTTGAAGAACACCACTGCAGACTTCGAAAAATGCCACTGGAAGTGGCATGAAATGGCATTTTTCAAAGTTTGGAAATTGCGGTGGCATTTCTCAGAATCGCCATAATTGGAGTGGCATTTATCAAATTAACCCATTACTCAATCCATTCATGAATGTAAGATTTTTGAATATTCCCTCAAAAGAAAAAGGGAAATGTTTGGGCTTGGTCGGCCGACGCCTTGTCCACACACGTGCCACACGGTCAATAGCGTGTCTCCCCCTCTCCTTCTCTCTCCTTTTTCTCAGGGACCCCGCCGCCATGGTCAACCGTCACCGCCTAGAGGCTTCCCAGGGTGCCGCTGCCATGGGAATCAGCCGGTCCGGCCGTCCTCGGTCAGATCCGCACCACCGGAGCTCTGCCTGCCACGCTGGAGCTGCAACCGGCCACGCTGAGAGCTACAACCGATGGACGGAGGAGTTGCGAGGGTGTCGTGCTAGAATCGTGTTCTGGCGATGTTGGAACCGTGTCCGAGAGATGTTGAAACTGTGTTCTTGTAATGTTGGAACGGGAGGCGTAGAAGTTGGAACCCCTGACAATAGCATTTTTCGCTATGGCTGTGGTCGAGAAAGCTGCAACGGGCATCCGTAGAAGCTGCAACCAGTCACCGGCAGAGCTGCAACTAGCGTTTAGAAAAACTACAACCGTTGTCGATTTTTTGCTATTACCAAAGAAGCCCCGAGCTGGACCAGAAGTTGTTTTTGCTGCAATCGGCAATCACAAAAGCTACAAGTGGTGATCTATTTTGCTTCAATGGCGACGGGGTGGCGGCACCGATGAGCTTTTATTGCTGGAACCAGCACAATTTTTTGCTACTACTCGCTGATATTTTTGTTGCCACCAACAAACCCAAAGGAGATCACCTTTTCATGAGCTCGTCGCCAGGGGTGCTGCGACCGGCAACCAGCGCTACCGGAGCTGCCACCGCCAACGAGGAAGCTACAACCGCGGGTGGAAGTTGCTGCATGCGTGGATCCGGCGAGAAAGACATGAGACAACACCGAGGCCATCAACCGACGACTAGTGCTAGGACGGACGAGCGTGCGGGGTGGTGCTTCGAGGCCCGCTGTGTGCTCGTTCATGGAGGTGCGAGCGTGGGGGAAGAAGAAGACACGGGGAAGGAGACCCAATCGAACGGCTGAGCGCGTCCGAATCGGGCGGATGGGCAGCGATCGGCCCAAATTTGTGCCGGCGCATCGGCGCCTATCATCGCCCAAAGAAAAAAGGTGTTTTAGATATTTTGATATATGCTACTCCCTCCGTCACATAATATAAGAGCATTTTTACACCGTCTCATAATATAAAAGCGTTTTTTACACTAGTATAATGTCAGAACACTCTTATATTATAGAGGGAGTACTATGGATTGAAATGAGCAACAGACAGACTAAGATGCGTTTATGTACCTTCAAATCAGAAATATATTTGTGAATGGAGTGAGTAGCACACTAGAGACAGTTTGGTTTGAGACTAAATTTGTCAAAGATTGCCACACCTAAGATTAGACAAGTCTGATCAACTGAGGTGGGTGTTTGATTCAAGTCACACTTTAGGCAAATCACATTAGGGCCACACATTACATACAGACAAAATGTGTGGCATGATTCTCTTAGACTTGCCAACTTGTGGCTCTTATTTTGCTAAACTAATCTTAGGCAAATTAGCAAAAATGTGTGACAAGGTGTGGCAATCCAAAGCATAGAACCAAAAAGACCTTAAACTACTCCACAAGGTTTCAATAAAAGGAAACACTTGAAAAAAGTTGGTTGATAACTCTTCGCGCATCGACAACATTCACGGTTGCTGGATCATAGTTTGATCACACGGCCCACAACAAACCCATCCAATATGCTTCTGTTGCATCTGTATGGTGGGTCCGCTCTGCAATTTGGACGAGCCCACCGAGGGAAAGGATGGGAGGGGTGAGGCGAGGAAGACGTGCAACATGGTGTCGTCTTCGATGAGGATAGATAGGAGACAAAGAAATGAGAGGTGAAAGTGGCTACAGCTGGGGTCACGTGGAGTCTGGAGCTCACATGGAGTGCATGTCCGGATCGCCCTTTATCTACTCCATATTTAGGCTGACTTTACGGTGGTATGGACATTTAGAAACGATTTGGAAGCTTTCATGGGCCAGGGATATTTTTCTGGGCATATTTGTGTGTGTGTGTGTGGGGGGGGGGGGGGGGGGGGGATTTTCACTATTCCTAATTAAAAAGATAAAGCAATTTCTGTCCAGACATATGTCTATTTTTTTAACACACATATTTCTCAATTTTATTGCATACAAAAGGCACTCACGAAGTGTTGAAGCAAGTCCTGCTCCAATACCAAGATAAACAAAGTTAATGATCACCTGAAAACAAGAAAATTTTGATTAGAAATTAGATAAAAGGACAAAGAACACTATCCCAACTACAAGTGTTGATAGCACAATGCTTGTGCCTTGCTATGAAGTCAGCTTAGGAGATTGAAAGACGTTGGTGTCCTGTAATTCGTTGGGTGATTCAAAATTAAAAAAGAGAGAGAAAATACAATGAGAGATTTCCATGCGACAGGGTTGGAGAATCTTAAACGGTCATATTAGGTCCTTTGCTAGATTTATAGTGAAACACCATGTCGTATATTGAAACACAAGAGGGTGTACATTAGTTAGGAGACCGTACATGGTCATGGATCCATTAGAAGGATGAGGTCTACAGTAGCATTGGAATTACAATTTTTTCGCTCTCTTATGCTATGATAAAGAAATGAAAGTATTGATTGGGAAGACAAACTAAAACTAAGTATTTGTCATTTGTGTCTTCTACAAGTATTGGCCTCAGAAAGTAATATTGTATTTGTTATTTGTGTTACGCTCACTTTATGTCATACATTTCAATAACATAGTTACCAGATGCATTTCAATTACTAAATCACTTTGTTACCGGATACTTTTCAACTTTATATATAATATATTTCAATAATAAGGTCCCTATAAATTTCAAAAAATGTTATATATTTCAGTAATGAGGTGCATTTTAATACCATATCACTTTGTTAGCGGATGCATTTCAATACCGGGTGCTTCACTACCAAATCATTTTTTAAACATATGAATTCAAATACCAGATTAATTTCAATTACCAAACCATTTTCAATACCACGCCCATTTCAATAACATACACATATTTCAATTTCAGTACAGTTTTAAATATACATTTCAATAAAATTTAGTATCACATCCATTTCAATGACATAAAAGTGAAATACAGATGATAAATTTCAGTGCAAGCTGCCTTTCGATATGAGATGTATTCCAATACCAGATTACTTTCTTACAAGATGCATTTCACTACCAGATCACTTTGTAAGCATATGAATTTCAATTACCAGACCATTTTTTTGAAATACGAAATCACTTCAGTAACACATACATTTCAGTAACATGCACATATTTCAGTTTCAGTACAATTTTAACAATACAATTCAATAAAATTTATTTTTGGATGTTGTAAATATATATTTCAAAACATTTATTTTAGTTACTTATGAGTATATTTTCAGTTAATGTGAGACCGAAATATAATAGTGAAATTTCACAATCACAACTATCAATGTCAAATTGAAATAGTGAAAATTAAACAACTTTGAAATATCTTGTCTCTGGGAATTCAAATATATAAAGAAATGTAAAACATATTTTTGGTTTTAAATATATGACTGGTTTAAAATGTCACTTAGAAATATAAAAGATTGCTCTTGTTATATTAGGGCATCTCCAAGGCGGACCCGCAAACCGCCTGCATCCGTCTGGACCGCGGAAGCCATCCAACGCCGCTCTGTATCGGTCCGTGACACGGCCGTACTTTCTCCCGCAAACCGGAGACAAACATGGGGGAGCATTGGGGGACTCGGGACACCAGACACATAGGACTCCGACACCTTCGGCCCACCCAAAACCCTTCACGGACCCCACGCCTCCATCCTCCCTATTTTCTCTCCTTCCATCTTTCTATCTTGCCTTCACCGCCGCTCCACACCCTGCCCGCCATGCCACACCACACCCCTAACGGAATTCTACGTCTCCGTCTCTAGTATTCCAGTCGGGCTTCACCCCGCTTCTCCTCCGTCGCCATTCAACCTTGTCCTCCGATTACCCTGTCAGGTACCATCCGCTAATGCTATACTCACCATGCCCGACAACTGTTCAATGAATTGACGGAGCTAAAAACTATGTTCGCTTCTTCTTTCTAGCTATGGATTCCGATTTGGAGTACATATACGAGCACTATGTTGAGTCGACCGATGGATCGTCCAACGAGAAGGAGTACTCTGATGAGACAATGATGATGCAAGTGGTCCTTAAAGACGCGGAGCATGCGGAGGAGCATGTTCTCAATTTTACGGGCTCGATCAAGGGTCATCGAGTGCTCAACCGCAACAGTGTGCGGGACCATCTGACACTGATGGCCGACTACTTTGCCTCGGATGCACTCTTCGCTGACCATTTTCGCCGACGTTTTCGGATGCGCAAGACTGTCTTCGATCGTTTGTACCATGGAGTTCGGTCCTATGATGACTACTTTATCTTGAAGAAGGACGCAATGGGAACAATTGGCTTCTCTGGTTACCAGAAGTGCATGACCGCACTACGGATGCTTGCATATGGCACGACCGCTGATTCATGGGACGAGTACCTACGAATGTCTAAAAGCACATGCAGAGATGCCATGATCAGGTTTGCAACTGTTGTGGTCAAGGTGTTCGGACCTCAGTACCCGAGAGAACCAACTGTGGCAGACACTGAGAGGTTCTTGGCAATCTCAGAAGCAAGAGGGTGGCCATGTTTGCTTGGATCTCTTGACCGCATGTATTGGAAATGGAAGAACTACCCGAAGGCTTTACAAGGACAATATCAGGGTCATGTTAAGAAGCCCACCATCATTCTTGAAGCAGTTGCATCACATGATCTTTGGATTTGACACGCTTTCTTTGGTATGCCTGGGTCTCACAATGACATCAATGTGCTGCAGTGATCACCGTTGTTTGCAAGGCTGACTGAAGGAAAAGCCCCTCCTTGCCACGAACTATACACTGTCAATGGACATGGGTACAACATGCGCTACTATCTGGTTGACGGTACCTATCCTTCGTGGACTACCTTTGTCAGCACCATCTCAGATCCAATTGGCCAGAAAAAGGCTCACTTTGCCCAAAGACAAGAAGCAGCTAGAAAGGATGTTGAGAGGGCATTTGGAGTTCCCCGGGCCTGTTTTGCAGTTGTTCGTGGACCTACTAAACAATGAGATCCAGGGACCTTATGGGAGGTGATGACATGTTGTGTGATCATGCACAACATGATCGTCGGGGATGAGGGTGACGATGATGTTGCAGCTCTAGAATTTGAGAACATGGGTGATCCTATCAAACTTTCGGGCCAGAATCCGGTCACATTTGAGGAGTTTATTCAAATGCATCAACAAATTTGGCATCGACCAACTCACAAGCAACTGAAGGGAGATCGTATTGAGCATCAATGAGCGGTTAAAGGGGACAACAATATTGGGATGTAATATCTGAACTTTTTTAAATTTAAACTAGTGCTGCATGCAGCTATTTGAACGTATGAACTCTATATGTGCGGCTATTTGATCGTACGGATTAAAAAAGAAGAGGAAGGCCAGAAGTATGCGACTATGGTTGGATGTCGGCCCCACGCATTCGTGTTTGCAGACTGGTTCCTCCTGTCCGTGGACAGGTGTGGGAGAAAATTTACGGGTTACCATTGGAGATGCCCTTATGGGGAGAGATTGAACAGAAAGCATAGATAGATGAGAGTGACGTTTTGGCACATGGGAGCGCGTGCTCCTGATTTTTAAATGTGTTTAAAACATAATTTAAAATGTCAAATTAATTCAAACAAAAATTTAGCACGTACATCTCGATATTGTACATGCTCACAAAGTCGTTTCGCGAAAAACCGACAACTTATGTGCCGCGTGTGAAAAAGACAAAAAATTGGTGTTAAAAAATGCTTTTCGCAAGACATCTTTTTGTCTTTTTACACAAGCCACAAAAATGTTGGTTTTCTTTGAAACTTGACGTGCACACATATAATATCAAAATGTATGTGCCAAATTTTTGTTTTTTTTCACACTTTAAAATATTCTTTTCGCGTGCAGGAGCGCGTGCTCTTGGGAGCACCAACGGATTTCTGTAGATGCGAGAGTGACGTTTTGGCACATGGGAGCGCGCTCCTGATTTTTTAAATGTGTTTTAAACATAATTTAAAATGTCAAATTAATTCAAACAAAAATTTAGCACGTACATCTTGATATTGTACATGTTCACAAAGTCGTTTCGCGAAAAACCGATAACTTATGTGCCGCGTGTGAAAAAGACAAAAATTTGGTGTTAAAAAATGCTTTTCGCAAGACATTTTTTTGTTTTTTTACACAAGCCACAAAAAATATCGGTTTTTCTTTGAAACTTGACGTGCACACATATAATATCGAGATGTATGCGCCAAATTTTTGTTTAATTTTTTCACACTTTAAAATATTTTTTTCGCGTGCAGGAGCGCGTGCTCTTGGGAGCACCAACGGATTTCCGGTGACATGCACCATTACTATTCTCTTGTATTGCTTCTTGTACCACACTACATCAATATACATCCAAAAGTTTGCATGGATCTTTAAGAAGTGTTGAATGGTAGATCTTTTCCCGGTACATACTTTCGTGTTTAGATTTTGAAATTCCAGGGTGAGGGATGTAACTGCAAGTGCGGAGCTCGAAGTTGAATATATAGCAAAGCAAAAAAGTCAATGGTCACAAAAGAATAGACTAGCCCACTCTCTTGTACGCAAGTCCTAAGATACCATTCATTGAAGAAGAACTAATAGCGCTCCTAATTGGCCGTATGTGGAATATTATCTGCTTGCGAGCTAAGATGCTCCTTGACGAACAGTAAAATAAAAAAAAAGATTTTTTTTAAAACTTTGACAAATGTTTTATGTGTTTGCAAAATTTACCAAGAATATTGGTGGAAGTCGTGGAAAAAAACAATGCTCCAAAAATGTTATTTCGAAAGTAATTTGGAGTGCTCATTTTTCTGTCATGACTTCCATGAATGTCATTTCGTGATGAAATTTGTCACGCATACAAAACATTTGTCAAACTTTGGTAAAAAAATCAGAATTTTGTTTCATTTTTTTTATTTTACTGTTCATCCCGAGCTCATTGGACAAAATTCAAAAAAATTCTGATTTCTTTTAACCAAACTTTGAGCACGGAAGCAAAATAGGACTCCCGCTCCTAATTGATGCTATTGTTACTTGTTTCTCTCCTGAGATGCCAACGTCTGGCCATACAAAATCTCAAGAATTTGTGACTACCACCAAACCATGCATCAATACACCATCTCATAACACTAGTGCGTCTAACTGAAATATTACTAGTAGAACTCACAACTTTGAAGCTGTTGATGAATGGAATCAAAATCAAACCTTCTCAGGACTCTCAATTCTCCTACGCCTCCTCGCTCGCTCTACGGTTGTCATATCATACAAACATGAAAAATACGGTCGCGCATACACGCGCACGCACGCACCTTGGTGACCCTGTGCAGGACGTCCCGCGACGAGGCGGCGGAGCCGAAGGCGTCGATGACGTCGCCGAAGATGAAGGTCATGAGCGGCTGCGCCATCCCGTTGGCCACCGCCGTGGCCGCGCCCACCGCCATGAGCGCCGCGTCCGTCCTGTCCGCGAAGGCGAACATCCGGTAGAGCGGCACGCGCGGCGCCGCGGGCCTCCTCCCATGTCCGTCGTCAGCTCCGTCCTCTCGTCCGCCGTCGACGTCGCTCCTCTCCCCGCCTTGCTCCCTCCCCCTCCCTCCCATGCCTCCGATTGGCCTCTTAATTAGGTTCTCCCTATGGCTTTGAATTGCCTTCTATATGTTCCGTGGATATATATCGCCTGCTAGCTAGCTGGTAGCTGTTGCTACTTGACATGTGCGGCCTCGCGAATCATGGCACGATCGATCGCGGCGGCGCATAGAAAAGGAAGAACATGCGAGTCACAAGCTTGGGCAGCAAGGAAATTGAGATAATAAAAAAAAAGTCGTACCAGCAGTATGACACTACTATCGGATTATATATGGATTCATCGGGATGTAGTAGTCCCTGATTTGTTAGTAGTACGTAGTGATCATTCAAACTGCCGCCCCATCCGTAATTCCTAATAATAGCGTGATGCACCTTCATTCCTTCCTTCCAGTTGACCTCACCTCACCGTGTGTCCGCATCTATACGGCAGGGGATCTTGGCGTGGCGATCGACCGCTGACCTTCTGGAAGCTATGTGATTGAATAGCTGTCTGTCCATTTTTGTGCTTACTCCGTCCGAGCTCGTCTAGCTGCATGTGCACCTACCCCCCCTCCTCGAATACGTGATCCAACCGCCCACCCCGTTCGAATCCGGCCACGACTGCCATGGCCATGTCCAAGGCGGAGCTCGGGCCGGTTCTATGCTGTGAAGGCTAGGGTTCAGATTATACCATTGATTTCAAAATCTCGAGCTACAAAGGGGTGATCACAAGGGAGGAGAGAGTCGTCTTCCTCAGGAGGTAGAGCACACACGCAACACACGCCAGCCACTAGCCGTTTCTTCCTTCCTACCCTCTCACCAACCCTCCACACATATAAGTACTACGTTCTACTTGGCCCACTCCGGTCCAGCCAGCCGAGCGGGCAAGCGAGGCTGTCGCTTAGGCCGGCCCAATGCTTGAAACCCGTTTTCGCGCTTCTCCTGCTCGCTGACAATCCCACCCGACTTAGAAGCGGCTTGACCCCAAGCCGGCACACGTGGAAACTTCTGGCGTAGTTTCACTTTGTCTTCCCAAGTGGCCACCTCTCCAGGTGCATCGTTCCATTTGACGAGTACTTGGATCAGGGAATCAGCGCCCCGACAAACAATTCGTTGCTGAAGGATTTGCTTTGGATACTGGAACTGATCATCAGGAGCAGGAAGTAAAGGAAGCACTTGACATCCGGTGCAAGGGCCTTGCGCAATAGTGAAACATGGAAGACTGGGTGCACACGGCTGGTAGGTGGTAGGGCTAGTCTGTAAGCCACTTCACCCACACGTTCACCACTTCAAAGGGGCCATAAAATTTGAAAGCAAGCTTGTGGTTGGCGCGCGGCTCCACTGAAGACTGTAAATATGGCCGAGTTTCAGAAAAAATGTGTTGCCCACATTAAACACAAGTTCAGTGCGGTGCTTATGAGCTTGGGTTTTCATACGCTGCTGAGCCTCAATAAATGCTGACAGACAGAATCAAACACCACTTTGCGATCATCCAACCATTGTTGCACGTCCACAGACTGAATCACCGCACCCGGGGAGATACCAAAGTGACGAGGTGCATGCCCATACACAATCTCAAAGCATCGTAAGAAGCACTCCACCCGCTGATTAACTCGTTCGGTCTACCCATCAGACTGTGGATGGCGAGCAGAGCTCATTCGAAGTAGAGTACCAAACTTAGAAAATAATTCTTGCCAAAAGACACTAGTGAAGATACGATCTCTGTCTGAGGCAATAAATTGAGGCATACCATGCAGGCGATATACTGAATTGAGAAAGGTTTCGGCGAATGTTTCTACAGTGAATGGATGGCGCATATGGGAAAGAAATGACCATACTTGGAAAATTTATCGATGACCACAAACAGGCAATTTTACTGACCAGATGGTGGCAACCCCTCGACGAAATCCATTGTCACCATGTCCCAAGGAAGTTTGGGAACAGGTAATGGCTGCAACAGACCAGGATAGGATACATGTTCTAGCTTTGCTTGCTGACAAATCAGACAATGTTGTACATACTGTTTGATAAATCCCCTCATGTGTTTCCAACGAAATAGTCACCTGATACGACGATAAGTAACCGGGAAGCCCGAGTGCCCTCCAATGGGACTATCATGGAAAGCAGATAGAATTTGCTTGTGCAACTTTGGAACATCATCTACCCAAACACAATTCTCAGTACGAAGAATGTCAGTTGTCAAAGTAAACTTACTATCAGAAGAGGAACTCGTGGACAATTTTTGAAGTAACTCAGTGAAAAATTTATCACCCACATAGCTCTGCATAATATCTTCAAGCCAAGCAGGTTGCGCTGAAGAGATAAGGTGCATTTCGGGTAACATACCAGAGGAACTGTGTGGTTTTCTGGAAAGTGAATCAGCAACACTGTTGTCAACCCCCCTTTTGTAACAAATCCTGTACTGAAGGCCCAATAGCTTTGTAAGAGCTTTCCGTTGCCACTTGGTGTGCAAACGCTGTTCAGATAAACTAGTCAAACTTCATTGGTTGATACGTCTCGAACGTATCTATAATTTTTGATTGTCCCATGCTATTATATTATCTATTTTGGATGTTTTATATGCATTAATATGCTATTTTATATTATTTTTGGGACTAACCTATTAACCTAGAGCCCTTTCTGTTTTTCCTTGTTTTTGAGTTTTACAGAAAAGAAATACCAAACGGAGTCCAGCCGGAATAAAACTTTCGTGATGATTTTTCTTGGACTAGAAGACACCCGTAGGACTTGGAGAGGGGGTCAGAGGACTCCCGAGGGGCTCACAAGCCATCAGGACACGCCCTAGGCCCCCTGGCTTGTGGACACCTCGGGAGTCCCCCAACCCCAATCATTGCACAATAAATTCCCATATATTCCCAAACCATCGGAGGCATCCACCAAAATACTTTTTCGCCGTTGCAACCATCTGTTCCCGTGAGATCCCATCTTGGGGCCTTTTATGGCACCCTGCTGGAGGGGGATTCAATCACGGAGGACATCTACATCAACCTTGCTGCCCTTCCGATGAAGCGTGAGTAGTTTACCATAGACCTATGGGTCCATAGCTAGTAGCTAGATGGCTTCTTCTCTCTCTATGATCTTCAATACCATGTTCTCCTTGATGTTCTTGGAGTTCTATCCGATGTTATATTCTTTTGCGGTGTGTTTGTCGAGATCTAACGAATTGTGGATTTATGATCAGATCATCTATGAATATTATTTGAGTCTTTTCTGTACTCTTTTATGCATGATCAAATATCTTCGTATTTTTCTTCGAAATATCAGTTTGGTTTGGCCAACTAGATTAATTTTTCTTGCAATGGGAGAGATGCTTAGTTTTGGGTTCAATCTTACGGTGTCCTCACCAAGTGACATAGTAGGGCTAGCGACGCACGTATTGTATTGTTGCCATCAAGGGTAAAAAGATGGGGTTTTCATCATATTGCTTGACCTTATCCCTCTACATCATGTCATCTTACTTAAGGCGTTACTCCGTTCTTATGAACTTAATACTCTAGATGCATGCTGGATAGCGGTCGATATGTGGAGTAATAGTAGTAGATGCAGAATCATTTTGGTGTACTTGACGCGGACGTGATGCCTATATTCATGATCATTGCCTTGGATATCGTCATAACTTTGCGCTTTTCTATCAATTGCTCGACAGTAATTTGTTTACCCACCGTATGCTTTCTTTTAAGAGAGAAGCCTCTAGTGAAACCTATGGCCCCCGGGTCTGTTTTCCATCATATATTTTCAGATCTATAAACCAAAAAAAACCTTGCTACAATTTATTTATATTTACTTTAGTTTGCTCTTTTACTTATCTTTTATATCTATCTTTATTAGATCTCACTCTTGTTCGTGACCGTGAAGGGATTGACAACCCCTTTCTCGCGTTGTGTGCAAGTGGTTGTTAGTTTCTGCAGGTGTGTAGATCGGAGGCTTGCTTGTGCCTCCTACTAGATTGATACATTGGTTCTTAACTAAGGGAAATACTTATCTCTACTTTGCTGCATCACCCTTTCCTCTTCAAGGAAAAAATCAACGCAAGTTCAAGAAGTAGCATTAGTTAGTTCAGATTAGAAGCTCTGAAACCTGCAAATACTGTCTCCAGTGGTCAACAGCCAACAGGATTGCTAAGTATTATTTTTCATACACATAAAGAGTCTGATTCCTGGGGCCTAGAGCTTTGCTAACATAAGCCAATGGATGCCCATTCTGCATAAGTACTGCCCCAATACCCACATCACAAGCATCTGTTTCTATCACAAAAGTTGAAGAGAAATTAGGAAGAGCAAAAACAAGAGTTGTTACTAGGGCATGCTTAAGTAGTGCAAAAGCTTGTTGTTCATTTGCTGTCAAGTGGAATGACACCCCTTTTTTCAACAGATTTGGCAATGGCTTGCTCACAATCCCATAATGACGAATACACTTTCTGTAATAGCCAGCCAGACCCAGAAAACCCCTAACCTCTTTAGCAGATACATGAGTAGGCCAATCCTGAATAACAGAGATTTTTGCTGGATCAGTAGAAACACCTTGTCCATTAATGATGTTCCCCAAATAAGCAATTTGTGTTTGAGAAAAAGAGCATTCAGACAGTTTCACCTGCCATTGATGTTGCATTAATAATTTTAGTACTTCTACAAAGTGTTGCAAATGTAGAGCATAAGAAGCGCCGAAGACCAATATATCATAAAAGAAGAAAACTGCATATTTCCTTCAACAAGGGGATAAGGTGTCACTCATAGCAAACTGAAACGTGTTAGGTCCACCAGTTAGTATTTGTGAAAGGACCAGAAACTCAAAATGTCCAAAATGAGTCTGAAATGCAGTTTTATGCTCTTCTCTAGGGGCTAATCTGATTTGATGATATCCAGATCTCAAGTCAAGTTTGGAAAACCAACAAGAGCCTGCAAGTTCATCCAAGAGCTCATCAATAACTGGGATAGGGAACTTGCTTTTGACAGTAATGAAGGAAATATGCCCTAGAGGCAATAATAAAGTTGTTATTTTGTATTTCCTTATTCATGATAAATGTTTATTATTCATGCTAGAATTGTATTGATCGGAAACCTAAATACATGTGTGAATACATAGACAAACAATGTGTCCCTAGTGAGCCTCTACTTGACTAGCTCATTGATCAAAGATGGTTAAGGTTTCCTGACCGCAGACATGAGTTCTCATTTGATAACGGGATCACATCATTAGGAGAATGATGTGATGGACAAGACCCATCTGTTAGCTTAGCATATTGATCGTTCAATTTTATTGCTATTGCTTTCTTCATGTCAAATACATATTCCCTCGACTATGAGATTATGCAACTCCTGGATACCGGAGAAATGCCTTGTGTGCTATCAAACATCACAATGTAACTGAGTGATTATAAAGATGCTCTACATGTATCTCCGAAGGTGTTTGTTGAGTTGGCATAGATCGAGATTAGGATTTGTCACTCCGAGTATCGAAGAGGTATCTCTGGGCCTCTCAGTAATACACATCATAAGCTTGCAAGCAAACGACTAAGGAGTTAGTCATGAGGTGATGTATTATGGAACGAGTAAAGAGACTTTCCGGTAACGAGATTGAACTAGGTATGAAGATACCGATGATCGAATCTCGGGCAAGTAACATATCAATGGACAAAGGGAATTCTGTATATTGTCATAATAGTTCGACAGATAAAGATCTTCGTAGAATATGTAGGAGCCAATATGAGCATCCAGGTTCCGCTATTGGTTATTGATCGAAAATGTGTCTCGGTCATGTCTACCTAGTTCTCGAACCCGTAGGGTCCGCATGCTTAACGTTCGATGACGATATTGTATTATATGAGTTATGTGATTTGGTGACCGAATGTTTTTTGAAGTCTTAGATGAGATCACGAACATGATGAGGAATCTCAAAATGGTCGAGAGGTAAATATTTATATATATAGAACGATAGTATTCAGACACCGGAAGTGTTCCAGAGTGTATCGGGTATTTATCGGAGTATCGAAGGGGTTACGGAAACCCCCGAGGAATATATGGGCCATATGGGCCATGAGAGGGGAGCACACCAACCCACAAGGGATGGCGCGCCCCCCTATGGCAGGAGTCCGAATTGGGAGAAGGAAAAAGGGGGTTCAGCCCCCCTTTCCTTTCTCTCTTCTCCTTCCCTTTCTTCTCCGGTGAAATAAGGCAGGGACGCCATTTGGGGAAACCTCAAGTCGGATTCGGATCCTACTTGGGGAGCACCCTGGCTGCCTCCCCTCTCCCTCCCACCTATATATATATAGGATGACAGATTAGAATAACTATTTGGATCACACCGGCCGCATAAGAGCTCGATCATAGGTTCCCGAACTCCCGAACCGCGCTGGAACAAAGTAAAAAAATACTATGACCATCCATCCCGCATCTCCCGCACTCCCTCGATCCCACCTCCTGCAGTCCGACCCATCGTCCCCCACCATCAGCCCCCAGAACCGCCGCCGCCATCGCATCTAACCCGCGCGCCACTCCGCGGGCCGGGATCCAGCCCCCGCGCCTCCCCACTCCTGGATCCGGCCGCCTCGCTGCTCCCGCGCCTGAGCCGGCCCCCGCGCCGCCCCACTCCTGGATCCGGCCGCCTTCCCACCTTGCTCCCCCGGCAGCACCCGCCTCAGGCCGACGGCGCGAGGAGGCCGAGCTCGGCCGTGCTCGCCACCTCGGCGGCTCACCCCGCCCCAGCCACCTCCGCCCTTGCCTCCAACCACCGCCCCGACCACCTCCACCACCGCCCTCTGCCCCGACCATCTCCCTTCCACCTGCCCCCAACTTCCCCTCCGGCGTGACCTTCCCAGCACTCCGCCGCGACCATCCCTCCCCTCCGACGCGGCCTGCCCTCCGCCCATGTTTCTTGGAACGTGCTGTCGTCCCCACTCGCAAATCGAGCCATGGCCGGCAAGATCCATCATGGCTCCCCTGCAACAGCTATTTTTCCATATGTAGTGGTTGCAAAATATCTACTATCCCCAGTTTACCAACTAGTGCTATTGACCTCTGCAACAAAACCTGAACCATCTTCTCTTGAATTCCTCCAGCCTAACACACCCGTGAGATCGCCTGACTACGACAACGACGTGCAAGGGACCCTCACCATGGGTGTCGCGGACGAGTACGTGGGCGCCGTCATCGGCTATGCCGGGAGGACCATACGTGAGATCGAACGGGTACGTACATATCTCCCGCACCACCGAAGCGCAGCCACAAATGGTTAACCGACAAGGCTATGGTTTGGACTAATGGTTCGTCGTCAGAGTGCAGGTTACGGGCGTGCAGATCAGTATCTCTAAGGGGGAGCTCAAAGCTGGGACGAGCGAGAGGTAGGTACTACAACAGGTCTCAACCGGGTTTGCATGTTCTTTACCCACGAAATCAGTCCTGCCTGTATGTCATTTTGACCTGCAGCGTGTGTGTGGTGCAGGGAGGTGGTGACCAGTGGGACATGGAGGCGGTCGATGCGGCGGAGGTGATGATCGTGCAGTGGGTCTCGGACGCCGCCAATAGTTGCCGCCGGTAGCAGGGTGGCGGTGGTGTTGACAGGCGGCCTGTCAAGGAAGTGGAGTAGCAGCAGCAGTAGCGGTGATACAACAGAGCAAAGCGGAGCAGAGCATAGTACTGAATTACTAATGGTGGTAGTAGGGCAGGAGATGTCCCAAGTTTTTTGGTCCCTTGCGTGCATCGCCGGAGCAATTTATTAGCAAGAATTGCTTACTTGGGAGGGGAAGGCATGGTGCAATTACTGATGGCTACACGGTTAGTTTTGGTTTTGGTCAATGTTGCTTCCATGTTTGACTACTAGTGTATCCGTGCCTTGTGTTTCGGTGAGAGGATGGATGGATGATTCCTCTGGGTTTGATTGATCCAACCCAAGAGGAGAGTACTTCTGAAATGGAAGGCCGAAGCACAGTTGTTTTTTACTGCACACAAACTTGGATGATCTGATCAGATGAGATCAGACTTCCATTGTGGAGCATGCTGCAACTTTCGTTTAGTTCTGAGACTCTAATTTTGTCAGTTTAGTCCTTGTATTGTTCTTTTACGGAAAAAAATTGAAGAGTCAAAGAAAATGGAAAGAGAATGCATCAGTATAGCTACTTAGCAGAAAATGGTCAAAGAGTATGTTGCTTCGATGATTTTTTGTGTGCTTGTATTTGAAAAATTACATCAAAGAAAATTCAGCAACTTGTGTACTTATGTGGATAACGTGGGAACAATATTCTGCCCACCGTCTATTTTTGCTAATGATTTTGTTTGTCTTCCATTTTACATGTTAGGAAAATTGATGCCAGAACTTTTTGTCTTGAAAATAAGTTCAAATAAATAGACAGGAGAAGGTCACATATGTGTACCAGGAAAAAGTTTGCGGTTTGAAGGAGGACTGAAGTTCAGAGTGATGTGGATGTGAAGGTTCAGAGATGTTTTTTTAGTATATTCAAACATGTTTTTCCTCTCTTGTTCTTCATTTCTTAACTTCTTCATAATTGATTAGATAACTTCTAAGGCAACATGTTGTCTGAAAAGCTTATGTACTCTTGTGTGTACGTAAAACACTTTGATCAATATACTCTTTAGTTTATGATTCTTTCTTTCCACTATCACTCAAGCTTGGTGTTCCTAAAAAAATATGGTGCACCTCCCGTTTGCGAGTCTGTGTGCCCACAATCTTGTGGTTAAATGACCTTTGTGAAATGTGATGATTCTTCGTAAAGTAGGTTGTGCAAAAGGAAAAAAGTATTCAAGTGTCCGCAGCAAAACTCCAGTGCATAAAACATATGTTTGTGTTTATCTATCTGAAAATTGGCCACTATTGCAGCTTTGCCTGGTGTATCAGTTCAACTGCAAAAAAAAGTTTTTGCCTAGTTTAGTCAGTTGTTGGAACAAAAAAAGGGGCTGAAAGGTCAAAATGTTTTATTCGTGAAGGTCAAAAGTATGTTAAGTATATTTTTCTGGAACACTGGCACTCTTTGTACATCATGTTGTCAAGTTATTCACACTTGCATTCTGCAGAATAGAAAAAGAAAAGTTAGGGTGTTTAACTTAGTAACCCGCCCAGTGACGATGACGACACGACACTCTTCCTTGTTTGGCGACGGCTTGGTGCTCCTATGGATCAACAACAACTTGTGACCTTCTAGCGACGGCCGACTTGACCTTCCTAACGAATTGGTTCAAAAATTTTGCTACAAAAAACAAGGGTATTTTTGTTACTAACAGAAAATAAACCAAGAAGTCCAAATTAGAAAAATAGAGAAGTTCAATATTTATAAAAAGTCAAAATTTCCTTGTTACCAAAGAATAAAATGACAAAGATCAAATTAAAATAATGGAGTAGTTTGATGTATATGAAAAATTTAAATTATTTTCGTTTCTAGGAAAAATAAAAGTATGAAGTTTAATTTTAAAAAGTTTGATGCTTATTTAAAAATATATTTTTAAGAATAGGATTAAAGAAGTTCAATTTAAAATAACAGAGAAGTTCGTAGTATATAAAAACCTCAATTTTTATGCTAAACTATTAATTTTTGTTTTTATGCCTATGTAAACTATTAATTTCGTTCATCTCAATTCGGTCATAGCATGGCTGCAATTAATTACAAACAAAATCAAGAAAAGCATTGTAGAGTAGAAAAAAAGAATATGTTTGAGAATTTCCACTTCATCTTCTGCGATAGTTCAAAGGCGGACCTCCGAGGAATTCAAAGGGTTTGTTCATTCGAAATGGTGAAGTGCGTGAAAAAAATAGCCAAAATTATTTCAAAACTAAGTTTTTTCCCGTATAAAAATTGAATACAATTCTTTACTCAAAATATAAAAATGTGAAGTTCAAATTAAAATAATAGAGAAGTTCGGAGTTCATTAAAACCTAGGATTTACCTGTTCAAAAAATAAAAACACAACGCCATTTTTTGCACTTTTAGAAACAATCTCATAAACGAAAAAATGGTTGCTAGAAGTTCAAGTGCTCGGCGAGGAAAAGTTAAAAAATTCTTGTGAGAGAGGTTCACCGTGTATTTAGATGTCCAAAATACATAAAAAATATGTTGTTTTTTGTGTTTTAAAATAACTCTCTCAAAGCAGAGAGAAGTTCAACGTGATAACAACCGAAAGTTCACGTACTACATGGTGTGTGTTTCATATAAGAAAAATACAATAAAGTGAAACAGAGTGAAGTTCAAACAGACTTGCCCCAGAAGTTCAACTACTTCACGCAGTGCAAAAAATAGCACGTCAAAAACAGAGTGAAGTTCAATCAAACATGCCCGAGAAGTTCAACTACTTCACGCAGTGCATTTCCATTCGCGATGAAGGCAGAAATCATGATCTCGTCATTTTCTAATTTATTTCAAAACGGTAAGAAGTTAAAAAAAATTATTGTGAGAGGGGTTTGTACAAAAGGAGTATCATTTGTGTAACACTTGACGGATGGATGAGAAAATTACAAATGAAAAATACGTCATAGAAGTTCAACGTGAAAACACCAGGAAGTTCACCTACTACATTGAATGAATATCAGATGAAAAACTTTTAAAATCGTCGCTAGTATGAAAAGATGATCAACACGGGAAACTTGCATGTTTACAACAGCTTTCCATCCGTATAACACCTGCTCAATTCCGGTGAGTGGACGGAGAGTTACAAGCAGTGGATGAAGAGCTACGAGCAAAAAAAGAACGTGAAAAAACAGAGTGAAGTTCAGGTACACGCGTCGAGAAGTTCAGGTTCTTCACGCGGTGCATTTTCGAAGAATCTGTTTCGCGATAAAGGCAGAACGCATGATCCCGCCGTTTTAGAAATTACTTGAAAATGGCTAGGAATCAGAGAAAACCATCAACATGAAAAAAGTTTCACATTTTTCGTAGCTTTTGAGCGATATATTATTTGCCCCATTCCAATAAAGTTTGTAGAAATTATAGCAAAAATACGTTTTTTGCCATTTTCAAAACTGACTTAAAACCGTAAAGAATTGGAAGAAACAATACATACAAAAAGTTTCACATTTGTTCAAGCTTTCCAACGCCATATCATTTACTGCATTCGGACATACGGTTAAAATTTTAGCTCGAAAATACGAACTCGGTAGGACTTGGATCATTTTCTAAATTACTCTTAAACCATTCAAAATTAGAAAAAAACTTTCAAGATGAAAAAGTAGCGCATTTTCATAAGCTTTCCAACGTCGTATCATATGCCTCCATTGGATTAGCCGTTTAGAAATGACATCGAAAAAACGAACTCAGCTATTCGGTTCACGAAATTTTATGTTTTTTCAAATTACTCTTTAACCATAGGGAATTAGAGAAAACTTTCAACATGTGGAAGGAGCGGTTTTGCAGCAGATTTCCAACGCCATATTGTATGCCTCATTCTGATAAACGGTTTAGAAATGCGATCGAAAATACGATTCACGTTTTTGTGCGAAGAAAAACGGTTTTCAAAACTGCCCTTAAACCGCTTGCATTTTGCCAAAAATTTAAGTTGGGTCATGATACTGGTGTCCATAGCTTTCCAACAATATATCGCAAGCCCCATTTGGGCAATGTTGGCGGAAGTTCAACCTAGCACTGAAGGAAGTTCAGGTCAAACAAATCAGGCAATAAAATTGCAAAAACGCAAGTTCATCACGACCCAAGAGCAAAAACTGCCAACAAGCGAGTGACAAAAGTTTAAGGGAAAAACAACGGGGAGTTCAACTACTACGCGGAATGCGTTTCAAGTGAGGATAAAAGAATGTAAAACTAAAAGCCTAAAACGTTTGTTGCAAGAAGTTCACGTGCTTCTCCGAGTGAAGTTCGAGAACTCTAGTGCTAGACGTCCGACCTTCAATTACATGTAAAAAACAGAGTGAAGTTCAAACAAGCATGCCCCTGAAGTTCAACTACTTCACGAGTGCATATCCATTCGTGATGAACGCAAAAATCATGATCTCACCATTGAGGTTTGTTAAAAAAATATTGTGAGAGAGGTTTGTACAAAAGGAATATCATTTGTGTAACACCGATGAATGGATGAGAAAATTACAAACAAAAATACGTCACAAAAGTTCAACGTGAAAACAACAGGAAGTTCAACTACTACGCTAAATGAATTTCGGATGAAAATGTTTTAAACCGCCGCGAGTATGAAAAAATGATCAACACGGAAAAGTTGCGTGTTTACAACAGCTTTCCATCGGTATATCACTTGCTCAATTCCGGTGAGTGGATGAAGAGCTACGAGCAGTGGATGGAGAGCTACGAGCAAAAAAACACTTGAAAACAGAGTGAAGTTCAGGTGCGCACGCCGAGAAGTTCAGGTTCTTCACGCGATGCATTTTTGACAATCTGTTTCGCGAAAAGGGCAGAACGAATGATCTCGCCATTTTCGAAATTACTTGAAAACGACTAGGAATCAGAGAAAACCATCAACATGAAAAAGTTTCGCATTTTCCGTAGCTTTTCAGCGGTATATTATTTGCATCATTCCGATAAAGTTTGTAGAAATTACGGTACATTTTTTAACCATTTTCAAAACTGACATAAAACCGTAATGAATTAGGAGAAACAATATATACAAAAAAGTTTCGCATTTCTTCAAGCTTTCCAACGCCATATCATTTGCTGCAGTTGGACATACGGTTAAAAATTAGCTCGAAAATACGAACTCGGTGGAACTTGTACCGTTTTCTAAATTACTTTTAAACCATTCAAAATTAGGAAAAACTTTTAACATAAAAAAGTAGCGCATTTTCATGAGCTTTCCAATGCCATATTATTCGCCTCAATTGGATTAGCCGTTTAGAAATGGCGTCGAAAATACGAACTCGGGTGTTCGGTTTGCGAAATTTTACGATTTTCCGAATTACTCTTTAACCGTAGGGAATTAGAGAAAACTTTCAACATGTGGAAGGAGCGGTTTTGCAGCAGCTTTCCAACGCCATATTATTTGCCTCATTCCGATAAACGGTTTAAAAATGCGATCGAAAATACGATTCACGTTTTTTATGTGAAGAAGTAACGGTTTTCAAAACTGCTCTTAAACCGCTTACATTTTGCCAAAAAATTAACTTGGGTCATGATACTGATGTCCATAGCTATCCAACGGTATATCGCAAGCCCCATTTGGACACCTTTTAGCTGAAGTTCAACCTAGTACTCGGGGAAGGTCAGACGCGTTACTCGGGAAGTTCATGTTGTGATCAGAATATTATTCTGATCCCGTGATCAGAATAGTGTTTATGTATATATATGTGTGTGTGTGGGGGGGGGGGGGGGGTAGCACACCTCAGACAATTGCCTAGCCGTGTGCGGCACCCCTCTCCACCGTTTGCTCCCACGGTCATATCTTCATAGTGCTTAGGCGAAGCCCTGCGCGGATCACTTCACCATCACCATCACCAGCCATCGTGCTGACAGAACTCATCTACTAGCTCGATGTCTTATTGGATCAAGAAGGCAAGGGACGCCACCAAGATGAACATGTGCAGAACTCGGAGGTGATGTACGTTCGGTACTTGATCGGTCGGAGCTAGAAGAAGTTTGACTACATCAACCGTGTTGTCAAACGCTTCCCCTCACGGTCTACGAGGGTATGTAGACACACTCTCCCCCTTGTTGCTATGCATCTTGATACGTCTCCAACGTATCTATAATTTATCAAGTATTCATGTTGTTATATTATCATTCTTAGATGTTTTACAATCATTTTATAGCAACTTTATATCATTTTTTGGGACTAACCTATTGACATAGTGCCCAGTGCCAGTTGATGTTATATTACCATTGGTCAAACTTATGCACTTTGCTAGTGAGGGAGTCCTGGATTAGGGGGTCTCCGGATAGCCGGATTATATCCTTTGGCCTGACTGTTGGACTATGAAGATACAAGATTGAAGACTTCGTCCCGTGTCCGGATGGGATTCTCCTTGGCATGGAAGGCAAGCTAGGCAATACGGATATGTAGATATCCTCCCTTTTAACCGACTCTGTGTAACCCTAGCCCCCTCCGGTGTCTATATAAACCGGAGGGTTTAGTCCATAGGACAACATACAATCATACCATAGGCTAGCTTCTAGAGTTTAGCCTCTACGATCTCGTGGTAGATCAACTCTTGTAATAATTATATCATCAAGAACAATCAAGCAGGACGTAGGGTATTACCTCCATCAAGAGGGCCCGAACCTGGGTAAACATCGTGTCCCCTGCCTCCTGTTACCATCCGCCTTAGACGCACAGTTCGGGACCCCCTACCCGAGATCCGCCGGTTTTGACACCGACATTGGTGCTTTCATTGAGAGTTCCACTGTGTCATCACCATAAGGCTTGATGGCTCCCTCGATCATCGGTAGCGATGCGGTCTAGGGTGAGGTTTTCCTCCGCGGACAGATCTTTGTATTCGGCGGCTTCGCACTGTGGGCCAATTCGCTTGGCCATCTGGACCAGATCGAGAGCTACACCCCTGGCCATCAGGTCAGATTTGAAAATTTAAACTACACTACCGACATCCGCGGAGACTTGATCTTCGACGGATTCGAGCTCGTGTCAGGTGTGCCGCACAGTCACGACGAGCACGACGTAACTCTGTCGTCGGACAGTGTTTGGGAGATCGCATCTACAACTACTCCGACCGTCAACCTGGAGCAAATCACGTCATCCGAGAGTGGAGGGATAGACCCCGCCATGGAGGCCACACTCTCAGTGGCGATAGAGCCGAATACTGACTTCACCTCTTACGAGAGCCGTGTCGCCGAGCCACTAGATTCACCTACGGCCACGGACTCCGAGCTGCTTACATCCGTGCCCGTCGAGTCCGACTGGGTGCCGATCATGGAGTTCACCTCCGCGGATATCTTTCAGCACTCGCCCTTCGGCGATGTGCTAAATTCATTGAGGTCCCTCTCCCTGTCAGGAGAACCTTGGCCGAACTAAGTCCGGCTAGAATGGGATGCGGACGATGAAGAAATTCGCTGCCCACCCACCACCCACTTAGTAGCCACTGTCGATGATTTAACCGACATGCTCGACTTCGACTCTGGAGACATCGACGGTATGGACGACGATGTAGGAGACGAGCAGGAACCACCGCCCACAGGGCGCTGGACCGCTACATCATCATACGACATATATATGGTAGACACCCCTAACGAAGGCAATGGCGACGAGACAGCGAAGGATGACCCCTTCAAGAAGCAACCCAAGCGCCGACGTCAGCGGTGCCACTCTAAGTCCCACCATAGCAAAAGTAGTGATACCGGCACAGGAGATAATAACACTCCGGATAGTGCCGAAGACAACCACAATCCTCCCCAGCACGATATAGAGCCGGAGGATGAACAAGCCAGCCCTCCAGAGCAGGCAGCAGATGGAGAACCAGAGGAGGACAATTACATGCCTCTCTTCGAAGACGAGGCGAGCCTCGGCGACAAAGAATTTATCATGCCTGAGGACCCCCTCGAACAGGAGCGCTTCAAGCACCGGCTTATGGCCACAGCAAATAGCCTGAAGAAAAAGCAACAACAGCTTCAAGCAGACCAAGACTTGCTAGCAGACAGATGGACCGAAGTCCTTGCGGCCGAGGAATACAAACTCGAGCGCCCCTCCAAGAGTTACCCAAAACGCAGGTTGCTACCTCACCTCGAGGAGGAAGCATTAAAACCTCGTGCACCAGTGTACGATGTGGCTGACCGGCCACTGCGTGGCCGAGCTAAAGAGGCTTTCCAGCCTGAAGTTCAGCCTGCACCCCGCCTCCACTCAATCCAAAATACCAAGGCTCGGGGCAACACACGGGACCTGCGAGACGTATTGGACAGTAAGGCAAAACTTGCAAGGTCAATATACGGGTCACGGGCACGTGCGCCAACACGGGACGATGATCGTTGCGCCAGATACGCCAAAAGAAAATCCGGCCGGGCCGAATACAGCAGGCAAGACTCATATGAACTGCGTTGAGATATAGCCCGGCACAGAGGCGCCGCACACCCCCTATGATTCACTGATGAAGTTATGGATCACGAATTCCCGGAGGGTTTCAAACCCGTAAACATCGAATCATATGACGGTACAACAGATCCCGCGGTATGGATTGAGGATTTCCTCCTTCACATCCACATGGCTCGCGGTGATGATCTACACGCCATCAAGTACCTCACACTAAAACTCAAAGGACCAGCTCGGCATTCGCTGAATAGCTTGCCAGCAGACTCCGTCGGCAGTTGGGAGGATCTGGAAGACGCATTCCTTGACAACTTCCAGGGCACTTATGTGCGACCACCGGATGCTGATGACTTGAGCCATATAACTCAGCAGCCAGGGGAATCGGCCAGACAATTCTGGACTCGGTTCCTGACCAAGAAAAACCAAATTGTCGACTGTCCGGATGCAGAGGCCTTAGCGGCATTCAAGCATAACATCCGTGACGAGTGGCTTGCCCGACACCTCGGCCAGGAGAAGCCGAAGTCCATGGCAGCCCTCACAACACTCATGACCCGCTTTTGCGCAGGCGAGGATAGCTGGCTGGCTCGCAGCAACAACACATCCAGGAATCCGGGCACTCCGGATAACAAAGATGACAACGACAAATCACGACGCAACAAACACAAGTGCCACAAATATGGTGATAAAACCAATAATATGGCAGTTAATCCGGGTTCAGGGTCTCAAAGCCCGGTCAGTGGAAAGGGCCCCACAAAAATACAAATCTGGGTCCATCCAGTCTGGACCGCATACTCGCTCACCAATGCCAAATTCATGGCACCCTAGAAACGCCAGCCACCCATACCAACAGAGAATGCTGGGTCTTCAAACAAGCCGGCAAGGCAGGCGCCAAACACGAAGAGGGGTCTCAAAGCGACGATAGCAACGAAGAGCCCAGTTTCCAAACACGGGAGGGCAAAAGAAATCCCCCCATACTCAATCGGTGAATGTGGTAAATACCACCCAACCGGGCCACTTGATGTAAGCTAGGGCCGGTCACCTTCAACCGCACGGATCGTCCGGTTAAAGCCAATTGGGGCAATCCAGCCGCACTAATCCTCGACCCAATAGTAGACGGGTTCCACCTCACTCGAGTCCTTATGGACGGAGGTAGCAGCTTAAACCTGCTTTACCAGGATACCGTGCGCAAGATGGGCATCGATCAGTTAGTGATCAAGGCCACTAAAGCCACTTTTAGAGACTGTCGGATTTCGGGTTCTGGCAGACCCTTGAGGTTCAAACACTGGGGTGTGCGCGGAGATTTCGCCTTCTACCTACCTGCACCCCTCCGCCTCGCTAAGATCTAAGCTATGGGAAGAACAGCACAAGAGACACGGGGTTTATACTGGTTCGGGCCACCGTTGTGGTGTAATACCCTACTCCAGTGTGTGGTGTGGTGGATTGCCTCTTGGGCTGATGATAATGAGTAATACAAGGAAGAACAGCCTCGCGAGGGTCTGTTCTTGGCTGGGGGGATGAACTGCTAGGAGGAGTTCAGTCGCCCTTCTCTCTCTCTCTGTGTGATGCTACTCGATCCGATCCTAGCTAGTTTCTCTCTTGGCTTCTAGATTCTCCCTTCTTGATTGCCCCTCTACCCTGGGGGTGGCTAGTCCTATTTATAGGCAAAGGCCCTGGGCCTCTTCCCAAATATTGAGCGGGAAGGGCGCCAACAATTGGCCATTTTGAAGGGGAACATCTGGTACACTTATCCTGACTAAAGTTGGTCCTCGCCTGCCAAAGGCTCTGGTGGTGACGCTGGCTTGGGCTCCACAATGACTTCCTCCCTGCCGTTGGACTGGTCTTGGTCTCGTTGCACCGAAACGGGTGCCTTTGCTTGATGCTCTCGCCTGCGCTTGCTCCCTTTGCACCAAAGAGGAAAGGAGGACACTGCGCGGCTGGCGCCCGCCTGGCGCCTTTGGTCGTCATGGCTTGCGTCACGGGCACCTCGTGAGGTACCCCGCCTTGATCTCTCCGCCTCCTCGCGAGCCAGCCTGATGAGGCCGTGCCTGAGGAAGCTCCGTGTCATTCGTCCCGCGAGGCTTGGCCCCTCGCGAGGGTCTTGGGTCTGTGTTGATGAAGATGGGCCGCGCTGGGCCCCCTTTGAGCCACGCCGCAGGCCGCAGGCAGGCAAGTCTGGGGACCCCCATTCCCAGAACGCCGACAGTAGCCCCCGGGCCCAAGGCGCGCCCGGACTTGGCCGTGCAGGGAGGCGAAAGGGCAAGAGCGAAGCGCCGCGGGCCCTAACAGCCTGCGGCCTTGGGCGCCGCGTGGCGGTTGATTGGACGTGGGCGTCTCCACTTCCCCACGGCACCTTGGCAACTGCAGGGATTGGACAAGTCCCTGCATGCAAAGCGGGTCATGATTACCTGTGATCATGGAGGTCGGCGGTTGGCCTTCGCCGGCCAAAAGTACGGAACGGCGCGCGCCCTTCCAGTCCATCCCTTCTTGCTTCTCCTTCTTCCCGGTCCTTGCTCCGTCTTGCTGCGATGGCTCCGATCCGCCGGTTCTCGGCGGCAGAGAAGGGAAAGGCTCCCCGAGAGGAACCAGACCCGCTCCCGCCGAAGAAACGGCTCGCCCTCCGCGGCCGGGACGAGGGGGCCCATCAGGTGGTGTCGAGGCCCTGGTGCGAGCGGCCACCGCCGGGGTTCCCGCTTCCCTTGTACGCCCACATCGAGGGCTCTGAAGGAGTCGATGCCGATCGCCACGGGCGGCGCCGCCGTCGGCGCCGACGGGTCACGAAGGTGTGGGTCGTCCCCCCTGGGGTCCACACCGAGGGCTCCTCCCGAGAGTTCGTGCTCCACGCCGCCATGCCTCCTCAGTCTTGGATTCGCCTTCCTCCCTTCTTCGCCTCCATCATCCCGCAGGGAGAACTCCTGGAGCTTTGGCTGCAGCACGCCGGCTGCAGCACCCTCGCGACCGAGGCAGAGGTCGCGGTCGTTGCCCCGGGCGAGGTCTTCATGACTCGAGGCTGGAGCGAAATCGCCCGGGTTTGCAGGACAAGAGGCGCCTTCGCGATCCACTTGGAGTACGACGGTGCTTCGGTGATGTTCTTCAAGGTCTTCGATGCGAACGGGCGCCGGCTGGAGTGCTGCCCCGGGAGAGGTGGTCGGGACCCTGCTACGGCGAGGACTGGGCCCGCCGACCGCTCCCTTGGCGGCTGCTCAGGCGGCGGAGGCGTCGGAGGGTCCAGCGACTCCGGCGAGCTCTTCGCGACTCCGGAGACGAGCGACGACAGCTACGAGCCCCCGAGCCGGCGCCGCTCCTGGAGCAGGGCGGGCTCGTCAGGCCGTCACCGACTCTGATCTGGATGGGGTTGGTGCCGGTGCTTGACGGCCCGCTGTTGACGATGGCGTCTTTTGCAGGGGCGCGTGTAGTTAGCGTCCTTTTAGGATCTGTTCCCTGCAAGGAATCAAAGACGCGTCCCGTGGGGGCTTGTAAGGTGCCTGTGATCCTGTTTGTTAATATAACCCTTGTCGTAGAATTGTGCGAGTTGCTCATTCCGTCTTAGCTCAGTTCTCCCTTTCGAACCTCACGAGGGCTTGGTGCTCTGCGCCGACAGGTCCCAGTCCCAAGGCGGCTTCAGCCGTCGCTGGTATGCCAGGTCGCGATGCCGTGGTCAAGGCCAGGAGGTGAGCGACCCGGGGTCCGGTAAGAGCCCCTGAGTCGCGATGCTCAGGAGGTCCCCTTTGGCGCTCAAGCAGCCGTCGTTCGGTGAGAAAGGAGAGCGGCGTCGCTAACACGGGATTGCATTAGGTGCGGGGATGGTGCCACGGTAGCTGGTGCTTCCGGGTGGTGACTTATCTCGAGAATCAGGGACCGCTCTCTGGTGTGTCGCCGGGTCCGTGCATCGGCAGGCGTGAGGTTGCTCGGCGAGGTCCTCGCGTGTCCCTCCCCTCTCGCCTTTGCTCCCCTTTCTGCTCTACGTCCTCGGGTCCCGGCCCTCGAGCGAGTCTCAGCCGTCGCTGGTATGCCAGGTCGCGATGCCGTGGACAAGGCCAGAGGGTGAGGGCTGGAGAGCCAGTAGGAGCCCTGAGTCGCGATGCTCAGGCACCCCCCCTTTAACGTGCAAGCGGTTCGCGCGGATGAGAGTGAAGGAGACACCGCAAGGGCCTCGCCTGACGCAGCTCCTTTAGGAGATCCTGTAGACCCATCATAGAAAGAACGAGGGGTTGCCATGACAATTGACAGTCAGCCGTTGGTTGCTTCCGAGGGGCGATGAGGCACTGAAGGCTTGACGAGGTGGCGCCATGCGGGGCTGCCGCGGCCAGAGCTCAGCCATTCAGGTTTGTCGGCGTTGCAGGGACGGACCCATGCGCAAGCGTCGTGCCGTTTGGGAGCAGCTCCGTCAGTTGGCGTCAGTTGAGCGGGCAACTAGGTCAAACACATTAGCCGCGAAGGAGTGGATTCATTCAAATAGATGCTGGGAAGGCGGACATCACTGGGTCAGGCCCGAGCGACTTGGGGATGATGCAGCCCGTGGGGCGCCCCCAACAAAGTAAGCTAACAACATGAAATAAAAGGGATACATGCCGCAGGGACGGACCCACGCGGCCTGGGAATAATGCAGCCCTGGGGGGCGCTCCCAGCTGGAAATGAAACTTGAAAGATGTCACCTGATGATGTTGAGGACGAAGGAGTGTTGGTGTAGCAGACTCGGTGGGCTGCGGAAGCCGATCCTCACGAGCCCCCAGGCCCAGGGGCCTCGGGAGGCTCCGGAGGCGCTGGTGGCTCCTCGCGGACCATCTCCATCTCCGCCAGGGCTGCGGAACGCCTGGCCTCTTGAGCCTCCATGATGCCCCTCATGAGGCGCTGGTACGTGGCAGCCGCGTTCGGCAAGCCGTAAGGCATGCGAACGTAGCTGTGGGGTGGACCTTCGCAGCGCCCCACTCGCGAGGGCCAGAGGCGCTCCAGAGAGGCGACTCGATTGAGCCCTGGTATGTCGATGCAGACGCGCAGCCCACCATCCTCGCCTGGATGGGGAGCCACAGCTGGTAGGCGGCGGCCGCCTTTCATGACTCTTGACTCCTGTAGCTCCTGAATGGCCTTGCTGACGAACTCCTGAGGGTCTGGCTCTCCTTGCCTTACTCCTTCTTGAGGGAAACGTGCTTCGAAACACGCCTCCATGTGGTGCCCAAGCGCCTCCCTCGTGACCTTAGCCAGGTCGGTGGCCCTCCAGGGGAGAGCCCCCGAGCCCTGCCTGAGGAGGGCGCCGGGCGCGCTTTCCTATGCGATGGAAGGAGGTTCCCCCTGGGCAGGCGCGGGCCCTGAGGGGCCTGCCTCCTGAGGGGCCGGGCCGGACGATGTCTTCTTCTTCTTGGGGGCGGTCTCGGGAAGCCTCCTGCTTCCGCGATCCGGGTCTTCCAGTGATGCGGCCTGAAAGGCTCGTTCCAGGGAACACACCGCGTCCTTCTCTTCACAGGGCACCGTGATGACTCCGCCACTTCCTGGCATCTTGAGGACGTTGTAGCCGTGGTGAGTTACGGCCATGAACTTGGCCAGCGCTGGGTACCCAAGGATGGCGTTGTACGGCAGGCGAATGTGAGCGACGTCGAAGTCGATGAGCTCGGTGCGGTAGTTGTCGCGTGCCCCGAAGGTGACAGGGAGGCGGACCTGCCCAATCGGGACCGTGGAGCCATCGGTGACTCTGGAGAAAGGCTTGGTTGGCTGAAACTGGTTGTAGGGCACTTGGAGATTGTTGAATGTTTCCACAGACAGGACGTTGAGCCCTGCCCCGCCATCGATGAGGGTCCTGGTGACCACCACGTTGCTGATGATTGGGGAACAAAGCATCGGGAGGACTTCGGCTGTGGCCGCACACTTGAGCTGATCTGCTGAGCTGAACGTGATGGTGCACGTCGACCACCTGAGAGGGCGCGTGGCTTCGAGCTTGGGGGTGACTGCATTCACTTTGCGGGCGAACTGCTTGAAGATGCATTGAGAGGCTGGGGCTTGAGCCCCGCCCAAGATGTAGGCGATCGCGCGCGGCTCCTAGAAGCCCCCAGCCCCCTCGTCCTGATGGCGGTCCTCGTTTCTCCTTGGCTGCGGCGGCAGCGGAGGGAGGCCTGCGTTACCTTGCGGGCGATCCTCGCAAGGCTGATCCCTCCAGTCTCCCTCGCGAGGTGGGTCTTGCCAGCGATCCTCGCGAGGTCGATCGCGCCACCCTTGGCGCGGGCAGCGGTCTTCCCAGCGTCATGCATTCCTTCCTCCTCCTCGACCGTAGCCCCGGTCACCATGGTCGGGGCGACGGCCGATCCTTCCTTCTCGCACGGCTCGGAGCTCTTGACATTCGTTGGTGTTGTGGGTGTGGAGGTCGTGGTACACACAGTACCGACTGCCCTTGGAAGATTCGGGCTGATCTCTGCCCCACTTGGTGTCTGGTTCTGGAGCGAGCACGGCAGCCCCCTTGCGCTTCACATCCTTGGCCTTGGGCTTCTTCTCTTCTGGGTCCGCGGCATGTAGCTCGAGGAGGGAGAGACGCCCTTCCTCAGCCCTGGCGCACTTGGTTGCCAAGTTGAACAACTCCAAGGAAGTGCACAGGTCTTCATGCATCGCCAGCTCCTCCTTCATCTTGACATCGCGCACGCCGTCGGAGAAGGCTGAGATGATGGCCTCCTCGGTCACCTTGGGAATCTTGAGGCATGTGTTGTTGAAGCGCTGGATGTACTTCTGCAGGGTCTCTCCGGGTTGTTGCTTAATGCGGCGCATGTCGCTCATGGCGGGTGGCCGGTCGCGAGTACCTTGGAAGTTGGCGATGAAGCGGGTGCGCATCTCGTCCCAGGAGGAGATCGTGCCTGGAGCCAGGTTCAGGAGCCAGGTGCGGGCCCCGTCCTTGAGCGCCATGGGAAACCAGTTCGCCATGACCTTCTCGTCTCCGTTGGCAGCTTCGATGCCCAGCTCATAGAGCTGGAGGAACTCCGCAGGGTCGGCCGTGCCGTCGTAACGAGGAGGCAGGTCTGGCTTGAACTTGCCGGGCCACGCGACGCTGCGTAGCTCGGTGGTGAAGGCACGGCAGCCTGCTGTGGCCACGGGAGGCCTTGGGTGACGGAGAGCTTGGTCTTGCATGTCCCCACGCACTGCAGCTGGGAGCAGCGCGGGGTCTTGACGTGCGGGAGCAGGAGCATGGTCGCGACGTGCTGGAGCAGGGAGCGCCCGGGCAGCTTCTTGCGGGAGAGGGACTTCTTGGCAGCTCTGCTCTTGCCGCGCTGGCACCTGACGGAGCGGGTTCCGCCCAGGGGCCACACGCCTTGGAGCCATGGTGCCTTCTTGAGGAGGAGGCGGCTGGGGCGCCCCCGGAGCTTCGTCGCCCGCGCGGGGCGGGGTGCGGTGCAGTGGAACGGACGGCGCAGGAGAGCCCCCTGCGGCGCGGACGAGCTCGGCGACGTGGTCGAGCCATTCTTCATAGACGTCGTCGATGGGACGGTAGCGCAGGAGCTCGTTTGCCGCGATGAGCGCAACTCGAGCCTCCATGGGTGCATGCAGCGCGCGGGACGAAGAACCAGCTGGGGTGAGCGAGGAAGTAGCGGTGCGGCCGTCTTGCCGCACGGACGGATGCTTAGACGACGCTTGCTGCTCGTTCCCCGCCGGGCCGGTGGTGGCATTGACGGCAGGTGATGGGGAACAGCGAGGACGCCCGCCGACAGGAGCCGTCTGGGCGACGCGGGAAGCGAGAGCGGCCCGGCGCTCGGCGTGGGCCCGACGAGCGTCAGACATGGACGCGATGGTCGGAGGAGAACGGGGTCGTGGAAGACGAATTCTGGTGCACCCCTACCTAGCGTGCCAAATGTCGGATTTCGGGTTCCGGCAGACCCTTGAGGTTCGAACACTGGGGTGCGCGCGGAGATTTCGCCTTCTACCTACCTGCACCCCTCCGTCTCGCTAAGATCTAAGCTATGGAAAGAACATCACAAGAGACACAGGGTTTATACTGGTTCGGGCCACCATTGTGGTGTAATACCCTACTCCAGTGTGTGGTGTGGTGGATTGCCTCTTGGGCTGATGATAATGAGCAATACAAGGAAGAACAGCCTCGCGAGGGTCTGTTCTTGGCTGGGGGGATGAGCTGCTAGGAGGAGTTCAGTCGCCCTTCTCTCTCTCTGTGTGTGTGATGCTACTCGATCCGATCCTAGCTAGTTTTTCTCTTGGCTTCTAGATTCTCCCTTCTTGATTGCCCCCTCTACCCTGGGGGTGGCTAGTCCTATTTATAGGCGAAGGCCCTGGGCCTCTTCCCAAATATTGAGCGGGAAGGGCGCCAACAATTGGCCATTTTGAAGGGGAACATCTGGTACACTTATCCTGACTAAAGTTGGTCCTCGCCTGCCAAAGGCTCTGGTGGTGACGCTGGCTTGGGCTCCACAATGACTTCCTCCCTGCCGTTGGACTGGTCTTGGTCTCGTTGCACCGAAACGGGTGCCTTTGCTTGATGCCCTCGCCTGCGCTTGCTCCCTTTGCACCAAAGAGGAAAGGAGGACACTGCGCAGCTGGCGCCCGCCTGGCGCCTTTGGTCGTCATGGCTTGCGTCACGGGCACCTCGTGAGGTACCCCGCCTTGATCTCTCCGCCTCCTCGCGAGCCAGCCTGATGAGGCCGTGCCTGAGGAAGCTCCGTGTCGTCCGCCCTGCGAGGCTTGGCCCCTCGCGAGGGTCTTGGGTCTGTGTTGATGAAGATGGGCCGCACTGGGCCCCCTTTTGAGCCACGCCGCAGGCCGCAGGTAGGCAAGTCTGGGGACCCCCATTCCCAGAACACCGACAGAGACATCATACCAGATATGGAGTAAGTATCAAGCACTGCTCGGGCGACCGCTTTTGCTCGATTCAACGTGGTACCACATGGTGCCTACCATAAGCTCACAATGCCCGGTCCACGCGGCGTCATCACGGATCATGGCAAGGCCGAATTTTCTTTTGACGCCAACAAATACATCACTCCTTAGCAGCAGGAACACCGGGCAGCACCTCGCAGCCGAACCTCGAATCGACACCTAGGCTCCCAGACACCGTCAAGGGGCTCCGAACTACTTCACGGAAGGATACTCTGGCTCGTCCAGGGTTTAATTAAACTCCGGCGAAGGCCACGACAGGCCGAACTCAGCGGCTCAACCACCCTCCGGCACGCAAACATTTCTTATATTTCCTTTGCAGGTCCACCTTCGCACCGACCAGGATGAACTCCACAGAGGCAACTCGAACGCGCCTGGGGATCCTTAGACATCTCCCTCAGCGACTGTCCGGGCACAATACAAACCCGCACTCATCCTTTTCCCCTGGTCACAGCAGGTTCTGCTATCACAACTCCTTTTTTTATTATTTATCACATTACTTGTACCATATGCATAGACATATTATTCATACAACATGTGGATTCATATGATGTTTACCTGCTGGTCATTTCTTATCGAAATCATTCCGTCAAATGGCATCCGTACACAGCGGTATGCCCCATATATGCCAGGGGCTTCGTCTTCCCCGTAACATGGTAATAAAAGTCCGAACACCTTCACGGAAGTTCGGCACCCCGAACTTATATCATTATATGCATCAGCTCCGAATCATGCCTTGGGTCAATAGTTCGGTTTGCTCGGCTCCTATGTTTTGGTACCTTAAGTTCCGCTATATCGGCTAAGGTAGCACTGGGAGAACTACTGCGATTGTGTCCCGGTTCTTCCGGACGAGCACCTCAGTAGAGAAAGCCGAAAACTGACTGCCATGATATGGCGAGAGCTGGTCAGTTGTTCGAGCGGTCACCAAATCTTTAAGGATTTCTCCCACACAATGCCATCACCAATGCAGCGTGCGACGGATCGACTTTTTTTCCCGATCAGGCGCTTATAGAGCCCCTAGTACGGTCTTCCAAACACAAGGGGCTGCGCCGACCATACTAAAGCTCCTCTAGCTAAGTGAGAGTGATAAAGCCCTATAGTCCGATTGCCTGGTTCATTGCGCTGAGCACCTCCCTTGGAGGACCCAAAACTGGGATAAAGAGTGCTCAGGTTTATCCCGAACACCCCCGTACTCCTTACGTGGGGGCAGAAGCTGACGACTGGCCAACTCTCAACCTTAATATACAAACGACCGCACAGGAGGGTAAACTTTTATATAACAGTCGACATATCAACGACCTTGTTTAAACATCACAACGGACAATATGATCCGCATTCAGGGAAATACAATGTTCTTGGTACATAGCTCCGCCGCAAGGTAGGATCCTTTCAGGAGACTCTTATAATATGATTCGGGCTTGTGGTGCTCCTTCCCCTCCGGCGGTCCTTCGGTCACCAGCTTTTCGGCATCCATCTTCCCCTAGTGTAGCTTTGCAAGGGCGAAGGCCATCCACGCTCCTTCTATACAGACCGACCGCTTGATGACATCAAGTCGAGGGCAAGCGCTTATAAGCCACCTTATGAGCCCAAAGTAGCTGCTTGGAATTGGTTCGGTAGGCCATAGCCGGATAACCACATCTTTCAAGGCTAGTTCTGCCACCTTATGCAGTTCGATCAGCTATTTCAGTTGATCGACAAAAGGCACCGGGTAATTCGGTGCCAAATACTAAGACCAAAAAAGCTTGTCGGCGGTGCTCCTTCCTTCGGCTCGGTAGAAGTGAGCGGCATCTGATATACTGTGCGGCAACTCGGTAAATGCACCTGAGAAGTCCAGATTCGCAATCAGTAACATAGTTTTCCCTTCAAATATTTTCTTTACATGGGAAAAACTTACCTACCGCGATCTGCCTTGCCTCTTGGATCCCGTGCAGCGTGCTTTGGGTTTCCCCCTGGGCGTCACTCGTGGCTTGGCGCGCCTTGGTGAGTTCGGACTCTTTCTCCGTTAAACTCTGCTCCAAGGCCTCGCATTTACTTATGGCCTCTTGCAGCTCCTGCTCAGCTTTAATAACTCTGGCCTCGTGTTTCTCACGAAGAGTCGACTCCGTGGCCACCTTTTTCTCGGCCTCGACAACGGCCCTTTTAAGGGTCTCGACTTCGGTCATAACTCCTAGCACAAATTATGCGGCTCACTTCATACCGAAGATTTATCTCGCAATAAATACACATAATACTGGTGCATACCTTGCTTATCCCTCAACTGCATTCGCAATTGGCCAATTTCTTCTCTGGCCTGCTCCAGACTTTGATTCAGTCCGGCGATCTCCGCAGTATGAGAGGCAGCAGCCGCTACAAGTATCTGCTCGAAACAGGAGAGAAATCAATGTCATTTAGCAAGTCTTCCTGAGATCATGAATTCGATCCCCTGTCTGGTTCTTTCTTTCACCGAACAGTGTATCAGGGGCTACTATCTATACTATGGCACTCTTCGATAACTCATATAACATACGTCAAAGCCTTTTATAAGGCTGATACAGGCTTCGTTCAGTCCATTCTCGATCGACTGGATTTTCTTAATCACCGCGCCCATCAGGGCACGGTGTTCATCAACAATGGAGGCATCTCGTAGCGCCACCAGCAAAGCATCCGACACTTCTGGATGGACAGAGGTCGCCAGTGGGATTTTTTCCCCATGTCTCCGGCCCTTGCGGTTCGACCTCCAGGCGCCACCTTCACGGTTTTTTCCTTTTCTCCTTGGCCGGGGTCCTGTCGGGACAAGGCCTCGATGTTTGGCACCTGTTTGGAGGAAGGATCCTTCGGGGGCGTCCCGCTCTCCACAGCGTTTGAGCTTAGCAAGTCCTCTGATGAGGATTGTTCGGTACGGGACCTCGCCGGACTACAAGAAATATACGACTTAGGTTAAAATATAAGCCACGATGAGTCCGGACGCTTAAACGTATTCGGATACTCACGAGTTCACCAGGGGCTGGGCCCTGGGATCCCATGCCGTGCCGCTGTCGGCGGCGGCAGGAGACTCCTCTTGATGAGGAATCTTTCCTCTTTTGGGTAGTTCAGCCTCCAAGGATGGGGAGGCCGTCCTCTTCCTTCTTCCCTCTGCAGGGGATTCATCCCCCTCCTCCTTTTTGTCCTCTTCAAAGGAGGAATGGGCTTCAGAGCCTTCGGGTATTGTGCCCAAAGTGCCGCAACGACGAAGGGCGCCCCGGGTCTTTTTAGCCCCCTTCTCGGCCGTCTTCTTCGGCACCTTGTAGGGCGTCGGGACCAGCATCTTCATTAGAAGTGGGATGGCCGGGTCTTCGGGCAACAGGGCCGGATAATGGATCCGCTCCGCCTTCTTCGTCCAGCTCTAGGAAAGTTGAATAAACACGCGTCAAGCGCGTCCATTGGGTCATGCGGATGGAAAAGTTTGATAAACTCACTAAACTTGCAGGGCAGGATAGTTGGTACCCGCGGTCTTTGGTGGAGTCCGGCCATGATTTGCTGGACTTAAAAAGGACCTTCCAAATATCCTCGTGCGATGAGCCGAAGAGCCTTCGCAAGGTTTGGTGCCTGGCCGGATCAAACTCCCATAGATTATGAGTCCGGTGTTGACAAGGCAGTATCCGGCGGACGAACATCACGTGGACTACATCGACGAGTTCAATGTTCTTATCCCCCATCCTTAACGCGCGTCTGGAGCACCGACAGTTCATCGGACAAGGACCAATCCAGTCCTTTCTTGACCCAGGACGTAAGCCGAAGAGGGGCGCCAGATCGAAACTCGGGAGAAGCGGCCCGCTCCTTGCCGCTCGGCTCAGTGATGTAAAACCACTGTTGTTGCCACTCCTTGATAGAATCATTAAAGGTTCCTGTTGGCCATATGACGTTGGGCATCTTGCTCACCATAACGCCCCCACACTCAGTGTGCTCACCGCCCACCACCTTGGGCTTCACATTAAAGACCTTCAGCCATAGACCGAAGTGTGGCGAAACGTGGAGAAAAGCCTCGCACACGACAATGAATGTCGAGATGTTGAGGAAGGAATTAGGGGACAGATCATGAACATCGACCCCATAATAGCACATGATACCGTGAATGAATGGGTGAAGGGGAAATCCCAGCCCACGGACGCAGTGAGGGAGGAATACAACCCTCTCGTGGGGTTCCGTAGTGGGGACGATCTGTCCCGCCGTCGGGAGACGATGGCCGATTTTCTTGGCCAGATACCCGGCCTCCCGAAGCTTTTTGATATCCTTCTCTCGGACAGTAGAGGCCATCCATTTGCCTCCTGCTCCAGATCCAGACATCTTTGGAAGACCTCTTGTGGGTAGAGGAGGAGAATGCTCGTGCGTTGGAGCATGAGCAGAATGGAATGAGTTGGGAAGAAGGTATGGGTGAAGAGGGTGAATTATTGTCCCTTTATAAGGGTGGAAGAGGCGATGCGCCCCCCTCGCTTGGTAAAACCTCTTATTCCCCAAGCGCCGTAAGTAATGGCACGGTTGGGTTACCGCGTCCGTATTGATGAGAATCCTGTAATAAGGGGAACATGATCTGTGCTTTGACAGGACGTGTCAAGAAAACCGCCCCATGTGATGTGCGGTGCTGGTTGAGAAAAACGGTTCGAATAATATCCGGGCCAGGACGTAATGTTGTGCTATCTAAAAACGTCAGCGGATTAGATTTGTGGAAATATTATTCTCTCTACGGTGGTATGTGGAAATTATTTTGCAGAGTCGGACACTATTCTGGTGTTCAAAAACTTCTATGGAGTATTTGGAGGAAGAACCCGCCTTGCAATGCCGAAGACAATACTGCGCGCCGGACTCATCGTCATTGAAGCCTGGTTCAGGGGCTACTGAGGGAGTCTTGGATTAGGGGGTCTCCAGACAGCCAGATTATATCCTTTGGCTGGACTGTTGGACTACGAAGATACAAGATTGAAGACTTCGTCCCGTGTCCGGATGGGTTTCTCTTTGGCGTGGAAGGCAAGCTAGGCAATACGGATATGTAGATCTCCTCCCTTGTAACCGACTCTGTGTAACCCTAGCCCCCTCCGGTGTCTATATAAACCGGAGGGTTTAGTCCATAGGACAACATACAATCATACCATAGGCTAGCTTCTAGGGTTTAGCCTCTACGATCTCGTGGTAGATCAACTCTTGTAATACTCATATCATCAAGAATAGTCAAGCAGGACATAGGGTATTACCTCCATCAAGAGGGCTCGAACCTGGGTAAACATCGTGCCCCCTGGCTCCTGTTACCATCCGCCTTAGAGGCACAGTTCGGGACCCCCTACCCGAGATCTGCCGGTTTTGACACTGACAGCTAGCATTCACACTTCATAAATTATTATTTTTATCATTACCTACTCGAGGACGAGTAGGAATTAAGCTTGGGGATGTTGATACGTCACCAATGTATCTATAATTTATGAAGTATTCATGCTGTTATATTATCATTCTTAGATGTTTACAATCATTTTATAGCAACTTTATATCATTTTTTGGGACTAACCTATTGACATAGTGCCCAGTGCCAGTTGCTATTTTTTGCTTGCTTTTTTACATCACAAAAAATCAATACCAAACAGAGTCCAAATGCAGCAAAACTTTTTGGAGATTTTTTCTAGACCAGAAGACACCCGGTGGGCCAAAGAAGTACCCGAGGGGAGCTCCAAAGAGAGCACAACCCACCAGGGCACGCATGGGAGCTCCAAAGAGAGCACAACCCACCAGGGCGCGCCTGGGGGCCCAGGCGCGCCCAAGTGGGTTGTGCCCACCTCGGTGTCCTCCCCACCGCCTTTTCACCCTATAAATTGCCAAATATTCCAAAACCATTGGTGGTAAGCCTAGATCAGAAGTTCTGGCACTGCAAGCCTCTGTAGCCACGAAAAACCAATCTAGACCCCGTTCCGGCACCCTGACGGAGGGGGAAATCATCACCAGTGGCCATCTTCATCATTCCGGCGGCCACCATGATGAGGAGGGAGTAGTCCACCCTCGGGGCTGAGGGTTTGTACCAGTAGATATGTGTTTAATCTCTCTTTGTCGTGTTCTTGAGATGTCACGATCTTGATGTATCACGGGCTTTGTTAATATAGTCGGATCATATGGTGTTTTCCCCTCTCTATCTTGTGATGAATTGAGTTTTCCCTTTGAGATTTCGTTTTTTCGGATTGAATACTTTTATGGATTTGAGAGCACGTGATATATGTACTGCATATGAATACCTATGGTGAGAATGGGGTATTATTTTGATTCACTTGATATATGTTTTGGCACTCAACTCACGGATCCCGAAGTGACATTGGGGTAATCTACGCATAGGGGTGGATGCACGTTCTTGTCTTTGTTTCTCCGGTAGAAATCTTGGGGCACTCTTTGAGGTTCTTTGTGTTGGATTGAGTATTATGAATCTGAAATTATTTGGTGTTCACTACAAGAAATATGTCAACTTGTGACCCTCACTATTGGTCTTTGAAAGGTCATAGTTTTTCATTTGCGACCTTTTTGTGACCAAAACCAGAAGGTCAAAAGTTGGCGGTCATAAACTAAAATTAGTGACCTTCTGTAAAAGGTCGTTGGTTCCACGACCAAATTTTTGGTCACTAGCAACCTCCCCAGACCTCGTAGGCATCCAGCGTGGCAAGCTGATGTGGCACAAGAATCAGCCCGGTCCGATTTGGTTTTCTACATGGGCCTAGCCCAACAATTCAAGCTTTTTTCCAAGGTAATTCTTGTGGGCTACATGGGCCAAGCCCAAGATTTCAGCTTCTTTATTTTTTGGCCTTGGCCTTCTTACAATCATTTATTTTCTATTTTTAATAATTATATTTTGGCGCAGGTCCCACTAGTCATAATGCCATACATCAGTCACACATGTCAGAAATTTCAAAATTGCTCAGATTATATTCATAACTGGGTCCCACTAGTCAAGTTTCCATTTCACATATTTTCAACATACATAATAATTATTTCAAATAGGACAGAACAGATATAATTCATTAACACTACATTAGACTTTTACAATATTACAATTTACACTTGGCTTCACACTTCAGAACCAAAAACTCTTTGCTAAGTACTGCTTCACACTTGGCTTCACATCTTTCACACTTGGCTTCACAGCTTCACACTCCAAAAAAATAGGCCTGGAGCTCCTGTAAAAGAATGAACATAAAGGCCACCAAAATTTGAGTGTACTGCTGCTGAGGCTAGAACCAAACAACTTCAATATTACAATAAAAAGAATTCTCAGGTTTATCAAGCACAGCAAAGCAGCAGTGTGGCCATCAGTCAGATCTGAATATACAACAAAAGAGGTCTCAGGTTTAGACTGAAAAGGAAGAGCTAGTTATGCATGATGTCTCAGGTTTAAACAAAAGATCAAGACCACAATTTTAACAAGAGATATATAGTCAGTCCAATTGAACAAAACCTAGACAGTTGCATTATGAGTATTTAAGTGGAGATGTAGCAGGCAATCAAATGAATATATTCTGGAGATGATGAATAAAATTAGGCAATCAACAGCTTAAGCATCACAAGAATGAGAAGAACAAGAATGTGTTAGCAGCACAAGAATTAGTAGCACATACATGTCTGCATGATCCAACAAGAATGATTATATTCAATTTTGTTAGCAGCACAAGAATGAGCAATAGCAGCACAAGCAGCACCACCACCAGCACAAGTGCACACCTATTCAAGCAAGCAGCTAGCAGTAGAAGCATTCAAACAGCAGCAGCACTGTCACATGTCATATCTTATAAACTTAGGCATGTGTTCTCAGGTTATCCTTAACATCACGCACTAACTTGGGTAATTAGCAGCAAACAATACATATCAGTACAAGGCTAGGCAAGATAATAAAGACTTGGGAAAAGATAGCAGATTTAAAAAAATGATACATGCCCTTGAAGAGAGGGCAGTGGCAAGCGTGACCATGAACATATGCATTAGCCGCACCCACGACCCCTGGATGCTCTCACGACTGAAAAGGAGGTTCCTTGCATATGGTCTCCTTCGGGTCTGCGAGAGAAAGAACGAGGTGAGGGCCAGATCAGCTTAAGCATACAAGCACACTATAGCCTACAAACGTATCAGTATACAGGCAGCAATAGTATCCTCGAGCACAGCAAAACAGTAGCTTGACCCATATAAGTCATAACTCTGAAGAAAGAAAGAAAGAACAGGTTCAGCTAGCTAAGTATTCAGAGTTGAGAGCTAAGTAATTTGTTTGTTTATGCTGTAACTGACAGACCTAGTATGAGAAACAAGCAAAGTAAAACAGTATTGATTCGATGGCAAAACAAGCTAAGCTACTTAGCTAGTAGGTGACCATCCAATCCATGATGCAGCAGCAGGTGCAAATATAATATGATGTGAAGAAGACGCTAGCTGGAGTGGTGGGGGATGAAACCAAAATTACAAAGCATAGTCGGACGCTGGAACCAAAAAAACTAGATGAATCTCACTAACAGGAGCACTAGGTGATTAATGGAAGAAGTAATCTGCAAATTACAAAGTGAACAAGTGAAGGATTTATATCTCTCTGTGTGGAACAACTAAGTTGATGAAGACATGCAGCATCAACAGCGAAGCCTTGCATCATTTGTTTGGTCGGGTCGACGCTGGAAAGAGCGCCGCTGTACATGATCAGCACATGAGTGGCTCAACCTCTCTATCCCCTACCTCAACTTGCCCGTGTGGTTGCTGCAGTTCGATACAAGTGTGTAAATACAACATACTTTGCATCATATATCTAGACTACAACATCTTATTCTCACCAACATTTATGCATCAAAATCACTACTGAAAGTAAAAAGATGGCATGTAGTAAACTGGTAATAGTAACAGGCTGTTGTAGTAGTATATATTTATGGTAGGTCAATGGCAGAGCATGAAGGTTCCATGAGGTTGCATGTAGTACTACTTCGAAGGTACAAATTTTGTAGCTAGTGTATGTGCCATACTATATCATGCTAATGCATGGGCATACAAGATGCAGTAAAGAGAGCTCATATAGTTCATTGAGCACAAATTAACAAGCAAGAGTAGCATATGACAATTATGCGCCAAGTTTGTTGTCATTGCACTGGTAACCAACAAGGTTAAGTTTCAGTAACTGCAAACATGCATTGTCATGTGAGTATATGACCGCTAGCAATAACACAGCAAGCATGTTTTAGAGAGATAGTACTAGCAAGCATAGTTCTGTCTGAACCCTTTTTTCACATATGGATGTGTTAGCGCTACAACTAACATTAAAGCTAAATATATATCCATGTTATAGCAGTAAATAAATATACATAGAGCACAGCGATGAAGTCAAGCTCAGGGCTTCACCTTGCTTAGTAATTTTGTTTCCAGACCACAAAATGTACACCAGATCATCTACTCATCATCTACAACAACTCAAAGTGGCAGTAGCTCAAAAACAAGCAAAACAACTACTTAGTTCTTAGTCTCGAAGCTCATAGGGCAGTCTGATAAGCATGGACAAAAATAAACAGATGCGTATCAGATGGAAACAAGCAAAACAACTACTTAGTCCTGAACATGGTGCGAAGTATACTCTCTAAAAAATACTCCCTGCATCCGGAAATGCTTGAAATAAGGGTGCACATTTGCATGATAGCTATCTGGACATACAGAATCCAAGTTTCCTCCTAATAGCTATCTGATGTCCAAGTTTCCTACTGATGTACTACTGAACGATACTCTGTAATTTCCTTTGGTAGTTCACCATTGAAATCTATTTTATTAAGCCCAGGAACTCCACACCATCCCTGTCAATCCTAACAGTGTGAGTTCGTCAAGCAGGTTGCAGAACAAGAGGCTATATTCAGTTAACAAGCATGTGAATTCAGTACCTTCAATGCGTGCCCTGCACCGTCAAATCCAAGCTGCCGTCTACCTATTTCGAAGTCAGGTAACACAGGAGTGCTATCCAACACCATCACTTCAAACTAAAAAAAGGCATGGAATACGCAGCAAGCTCCTCCTCCCCGTCGATGTCGATCCGGTGCTGGCCTGGAATATGCTGTCTGCTCAAGCACCAATAGAAGAGAAAGAACCCATCAGAATCCGCTTCAAGAAGCAAAATACTAGTACAGCGCAGTAGTTGGGACTGGGAGCACTGGAGCACGCACCAGACACAGATAGGTAGGGCGACGCGGAGGCGAGCCCGGCCAGGACGGTGGCAGGGAAGAGGAGCCGGAACCGGTGGGTCAGAGCCATCGCTCGCCGCTGCAGCTTCATCTTTAGCGGAAAGGTGGGGGAATGGACGGAGCCCGGAAGCTTCTTGGCTCTCGGGCGAAGATGGAACGGGATGCGAAGCGAGGTGGGAGGGAGGGAGTTCCTGCCAGATCTGGCCACGACATGAGCAGCTCGAGTCGATCTAGGAGGAAAGGGGAGGGGCTGCCGGCGATGAGGTTGGAGGTCGCCGGTGCGACTGGAGAAGAGGACGACGGCGGATTGGGTCTGGCATTAGGGCGAGAGGCGGATAAGGAGACGACCGACCGCGGCCTCCGTCATCGCCGTGGATGCAGCCGCCTGCGAGGGCGGCCAGCAGGTGACACGGTGGGCGCTGTTGCGGGACGGGGAGGAGGTGGTGGCGGCGAGGAGCCGAGGAAGGAGGAGTGCGGGTGCGGGTTAGGGTTTGGGAGGGATGGGATCAGGGGTGGGTGGGTCTGTGGGGTTTCCCCTTTTCATTTTTTTATTTTTTGTTCTCTATAGATAAATGGATGGATGGATGTGGGATGATGGATGGATGGATGGGCGCCATGTCATCAATCCGTGTCAAACCAACTCCACCAATGGGAATAGAGTATATGTGATTTGTGTATTTTCTTTTGTTTTTCTTCTACTTTTACACATGAAAAATTAAAAAAAATGGTCTCACATTGTGCACAAGTTTGTATCTTGAATGACAAACAATGTTGACTAAGGAATTTTTCATTTTCTTTGCACGAAAAAATCATTTTCCATTTTTCAAATGCCCAAAATGCGGTTTTTTTGTGAAGAACCTACCAAATAATTCTTGAAAAATTGCACCAAAACAATTTTCTAAAAACTAGATCATATTTAATTCACAATTGACCAAATGGTAGGGTGTCAAAAGCTTTTATCCACCTCTCGTGAAAAAGACAAATTTCTGCCGATTGAGGTGGAAGCGGGTCAAATTTGAACTGGAGCTGCCTCATAGTTTGCTCTGTATTTTTTCCAAAAATCATTTCTAGGTACATAAGTATCTATTTAATCACAGAAACATCAAAAGTTTTGCAAGATTCAACCACTAGCTAGGAACGGTCAAGCCTGCCATTTTGATCGCATTTTGAAACGGGCATAAAAAATTCACAAAAATAAAAAAATTGGGAAACCTTCCCATTGTGCCATTATATGTGACCAAGTTTCCAGGAAAAATAATAAACTTGCAATACGGCAATTATTTTAAAAAAGTGTTCTCAGAAATGAGCTATCACGTGTGAAGATTCAGGGTTTTCAAGCCAAATGATCAATCTTATGGCCACATTCATGGCATAGTTTGTTCAAATGATCTCATATTGTGCACAAGGGTGCATCTTGGAATTCCAAACAATGTTGCCTAAGGGAGTTTTCATTTTCTTTGCACGGAATATTCATTTTCCATTTTTCGAGTACCCGAATTGAGTTCTTTTTGTGAAGGACCTACCATATATTTGTTGCAAAATTGGACCAAATCATTTTTCTAAAATACTAGGCCATATTTGATTCACAATTGACCAAATGGTTGGGTGTCAAAAGTTTTGACCCACCTCTGGTGAAAAAGACAAATTCCTGCCGATTTAGTAGGAAGCAGGTCAAATTTGAACTGCAGCTGCCTCATAGTTTGCTCTTTATTTTTTCGAAATATCATTTCTAGGTACATAAGTATCTATTTAATCAGAGAAACACCAAAAAAATTCCAAGATTCAACCACTAGCTAGGAACGGTCATGCCCGCCGCTTTGACCCTATTTTGAAACGGGCATAAAAATTCAAAAAAAATCAAAAAATGGGAAACCTTCGCATTGTGTCATTATATGTGAGCAAGTTTCCAGGAAAAATAATAAACTTGTAATACGACAATTATTTTAAAAAAGTGTTCTCAGAAATGAGCTATCACGCGTGAAGATTCAGGGTTTTCAAGCCAAATGATCAATCTTATGGCCACATTCATGGCATAGTTTGTTCAAATGATCTCATATTGTGCACTAGGGTGCATCTTGGAATTCCAAACAATGTTGCCTAAGGGAGTTTTCATTTTCTTTGCACGGAAAATTCATTTTCCATTTTCCGAGTGCCCAAAATGCGGTTTTTGTGAAGAACCTACCAAATAATTGGTGCAAAATTGGACCAAAACAATTTTCTAAAATACTAGACCATATTTAATTCACAATTGACCAAATGGTAGGGTGTCAAAAGCTTTTATCCACCTCTCGTGAAAAAGACAAATTTCTGCCGATTCAGTTGGAAGCGGGTCAAATTTGAACTGGAGCTGCCTCATAGTTTGCTCTTTATTTTCTCCAAAAATAATTTCTAGGTACATAAGTATCTATTTAATCAGAGAAACATCAAAAGTTTTGCAAGATTCAACCACTAGCTAGGAACGGTCATGCCCGCTGTTTTGACCGCATTTTGAAACGGGCATAAAAAATTCAAAAAAAATCAAAACATTGGGAAACCTTCGCATTGTGTCATTATATGTGACCAAGTTTCCAAGAAAAATAATAAACTTGTAATACAACAATTATTTTAAAAAAGTGTTCTCAGAAATGTGCTATCACGCGTGAAGATTCAGGGTTTTCAAGCCAAATGAACAATCTTATGGCCACATTCACGGCATAGTTTGTTCAAATGATCGCATATTATGCACAAGGGTGCATCTTGGAATTCCAAACAATGTTGCCTAAGGGAGTTTTCATTTTCTTTGCACGGAAAATTCATTTCCATTTTCCGAGTGCCCAAAATGAGTTTTTTTTGTGAAGGACCTACCATATATTTGTTGCAGAATTGGACCAAATTAATTTTATAAAATACTAGGCCATATTTAATTCACAATTGACAAAATGGTTGGGTGTCAAAAGTTTTGATCCACCTCTGGTGAAAAAGACAAATTCCCGCTAATTCAGTAGGAAGCGGGTCAAATTTGAACTGCAGCTGCCTTATTGTTTGCTCTTTATTTTTTCCAAAAAACATTTTTAGTTACATAAGTATCTATTTAAGCATAAATACATGGTTTGGTGGCGATACGTCGATGTTTGGATGGTGGCCCAGGGCCCCAACTCCAAAGCGCGTGAACTAGCATGCCTAGTGCGTGGTCACCGCGTGACCTTGGCGTTGACATGCGTTCTGGGAGGCCTAGGCATGTCTAGTGGGTTGGGCCCTCCCGAGGTAGGTGCTAGGAAGAAAATTACAACAGAAGAATCCTACGATGAGACCGACCTATGCTCAAAGATGAATTAGTAGCCAAGTGTTTGATTGGCAGTACGGGAAATGTACATGGACAATGGGCGTGGGTTTTTGATGAGGATGATCATCTACTAAGAAGAATGTCTTCGCAAATTTTCAGATCAAAAGGAGGATCCTAGGTGGTACTTGATTTGCAAAGTACCACACTGGACAAAAATATGAATGTTGAAGCTGGGCTCAAAATAATGAATGGATTTAGCTGAAATTTGGTGGAGGATGGTTATTTGGGCATTGGAAAGCACCATAGAAAATTGATACCACTTGGACATGCCAAAGTGGTACTTTCTTCACAATGCTCTTCTATGGACAGAAACTTGGGAAAACTAATGAGAGAAATTGGATGAATGAAATGAGCTCAAATTTGGTGTAGGTAAGTTACATAGGTATGGTCATGCCTTGGTAGATTTTCAGATCATTTGGGTAAGCCTAGCTAGTACTTACTTCACAAAGCTTCTCTCGAGGTAGAAACTTTGGAAATTTCCTGAGAAAGATTTACTAGGAAAATGGAGCTGAATATTATCATGTGGCAATGATTTGGGTATGGAAGAGTGCCCAAAGAGTTTGAGGGTAATAAGAGGAGTCTAGATGACACTTGCTTTGCAACGTGCCAATCTGGCCATAAAATATAAATTGAACCTGGGCTCACATAGATGATTTGACTGAGCTACAATTTGGAGGAGGGTGATAATTTGGGCATATGAAGGAACTGTATAAATTTCATGTCATTTGGATATATAAAAAGGTACTTCCTTCACAATGCTTCTAGGTGGACAAAAACTTTGGAAATTTACCGAGGAAGATTTGCTAGGCAAATGGAGCTGAATTTTTTCATGCGCAATGATTTGGATAGGAAAGAGTGCCCAAGAATTCCTAGGGCAATCAATAATATATAAATAGCACTTCCTTCATAAAGTGCTGTTGTGAACAGAATAGGAAAATGAATATTGTTGAATTATTTTTGAACTAGGCAAGGAAGGACTTTTACATATTTGACGAAGATATGACCCAAAGAATTTATGAGATTTTTTTGGGAATTTTTGGAATGACAGAAATATATGTTGCTTCACAACCTAGGGCAAAAGTTGACACATGGACATGACACATAGGCAAAATTGATGAGGTGGCGCGAAGTCATACCAATCCACCACAGTTTACAAGGTTATGACCATCTATATTGGGCATGATCAGCTAGAAATAAGGCAGCGGACTAGTGTTGTCTGCTTTATCACCATTTCGTGTAAGGAAATTACGACCTTTCTGACCAAAATGGTCGCAATGGTTTAGGGTTTGGAGCCCCCCGAACAACTTTTGACCAATTGGTCTAAAATGGTCATAGATTTATGACCAATTCTTTCAGGGTCACTGACAGAAGGTCATAAGTTGACATATTTCTTGTAGTGGTTATTTTAGTACGAACTCTTGGATAGATCGATCGGAAAGAATATCTTCGAGGTGGTTTTGTACCCTACAAACGATTTCTTCTTATGTTCTTCGCTAGATAGGAACTTTGGAGTGATTCTTCATTGCACGTTGAGGGATGGTTATATGATCCATTTATATTAGCATTGTTGGGAGATTGCACTAGCGAAAGTACGGACCCTGGGCCTCATTTTCAGGCATTGCAATACCGTTTGTGCTCCGTTTTATCAATTGCTACCTTGCTATTTTTTATTGTTCTTATTACAAAACTCAATATCTACTATCCATATTACACTTGTATCACCATCTCTTCGCTGAACTAGTGCACCTATACAAATTACCATCGTATTTGGTGTGTTGGGGACACAAGAGACTTTTTATTATTGGATTGCAGGGTTGTTAGAGAGAGACCATCTTCATCCTATGCCTCCCACGGATTGATAAACCTTAGGTCATCCACTTGAGGGAAAATTGCTACTGTCCTACAAAACTCTGCGCTTGGAGGCCCACCACATGTCCACAAGAATAAATTTGCGTAGTAGACATCACATCTCCATGGATAGATCACTGTGTGTGCGTATAATTTCTTTTGTTTTTCATGCAACATTTCCCAACAAGTAATTGCATTCGAATGCATGTAATCAAACACTGGTCTCCATGTTTTATATTTCTTCTGAACTGAAATCTTGGGAGAAGAAAGAGCACCGTTGCTATGTCTGATGATACCAGTTTGCAACATGTCAGTCACTTGCTTCTCCATCTCATCCTTCAAAGCTGGGGCAAGTCTGTATGGTCGAATAGACACTGGTTGTGCACCAGGTATGAGAGGAATAGTATGGTCATATTTCCTTCTTGGGGGAAGACCTTTTGGAGCTTCAAACATAGGAACAAACTGGTTCAATATTTCTCTGATTTCAGTAGGGAGGTCAGGCTACTCTGAAACTTCAGATACTAGTCATGCAGAGACATCTATTACAACACAAATTTGAGGAGCGACATCTTGTCCCAACAGGGTGACAATAGTATCATCCAACTGGAAAGATAGTCAATGTTCTGCCCAATCAACCTACATAGGACTATGAGCAGCTAACCAATCAAGCCCCAAAATGCCATCATAAGATCCTAGGGGAAAGACTTTGAAACTGGTCATAAAAGTATGTTCATCATAACTCCAACAGCCTTTCTGCAATTGATGTGTACAAGGAATTAAACTTCAATTAGCCACCTTAACCATGTGAAGTGGGGTTTGAGAAATTCCTTGAAGCTCAGAAGCAGCAGCACATTCCACAAAGGAATGAGTACTGCCAGAGTCAACTAAGAAAACCAAAGTCAGACCCTGCATCTTAACCTTTAATTTCATTATAGTAACTGATGGAGCTGATGTATCTCCCATTGCCTCAGCTGACAAACAAATAGCATTAGCTTCACCAACTACTTCTTCTTCAGTATCACTGAAGTCAGATGGCATATTCCGAACATAATCCAACATCTATTGGACTACAAGAAGCTACACTTCCTGCTTGCACTTATGCTCCTGAGCCCATCATTCACCACGGATAAAACAAAGCCCCTTGGATTTCCTGTAAGCACGCAAAGCTGCCCAACGATAATCAGCAGGAGCAGATGTCTGAATCACATCATTACTCTCCCTATCGTCAGATGTTTTGAAACCTGAACTAGTGTTAGACACCTCGGGAGAAAATTGATGCAACATAACGCTTGGTACTAGCAGGAATAGTATTATGGAGCAAGGAGGGGTCACCCAATTATTCAAACAAAAGTGCAAGCGCGTATGCTGAATCCAGGTCAGTGGGTTGTTGAATCCCAACCAGTAAACGAACTGATGGCACCAGTCCTTCCATAAATCTTGTAACATAATGAACAACACTAGGATTTGATTCATATGTTGTCAACTGATCATACAACTCAAAGAACCGATCAACATAATCTTCAACAGAACTGGTCAGGCGTATGTGAAACATCTGACGAACCAAATTCTAGTGGTTGTTCCGTCCAAAACGAGACTACAACAGGGAGCAAAATTTAGACAAATTGACATTGGGGGCACGACGTTGGACAAACTCAAGCCAACGCGTTGTAGGGCCTTCAGATTGAGTAGAAGCAAACAAAATTCATTGATTTGATGGGATACTCCACAACTTAAAGTAGTCTTCACAACGTGATTGCCATAGCTTAGGATTAGAACCATCAAAACACGGTAACTCCATACGAGGACCAAAATTCAGAACATCAGGCAATAGTGGACGAAAAATTTCAGGGGCTGGAATCAACTACCTCGACTGAACTACCTCCATCTGCACACCTCTGGCTGGGGTGGAACATACCTCGGGCCGAAATTCGTCTGCTCTAGATCTAGCCGAAATCCTACCATCCCGTTCGAACCCCCGTTAGTCTGCGCTGGTTGAGGCGCTGGCTGCGGCTCTCTCGAAGACATCAGAGCCGGTGGGAGAGACGAAGTAGCTCCAATCTCACCACGAAGCTCGTTGACGTCGACACCGATGGCGAGCTTGACATCATCAATGCACCCTGATAGCTGGTCTAACTTGCTGTCCAACTTGGTGAAGGCGGTGATCATCTCCACGTTGCGCTCCGATGAGGACTTGGCGAGGGTGGCGTGATACGTCTTCAATGTATCTATAATTTTTTTATTGTTCCATGCTATTATATTATCTATCTTGGATGTTTTATATGCATTTATATGCTATTTTATATGATTTTTGGGACTAACCTATTAACTTAGAGCCCAGTGCCAGTTTCTGTTTTTTCCTTGTTTTTGAGTTTCGCAGGAAAGGAATATCAAACGGAGTCCAATTGACCTGAAACTTTACGACGATTGTTTTTGGACCAAAAGAAGCCCACAGAGTACCGGAGATGCACGAGAGGAGACCCGAGGCCTCCACAAGGGTGGAGGGCGCGCCCTCTGACCTTGTGGGCCCCTCATGGACTCCCCTGACTTGTTCTCGACGCCAACACCTCTTATATATCCCCAAACCTCCAGAACATAACCTAGATCGGGAGTTTCGCCACCGCAAGCCTCTGTACCACCAAAAACCAATCGGGACCCTATTCCGGCACCCTGTCGGAGGGGGGAACCATCACCGGTGGCCATCTTCATCATCCCGGCACTCTCCATGACAAGGAGGGAGTAGTTCACCCTCGAGGCTGAGGGTATGTACCAGTAGCTATGTGTTTGATCTCTCTCTCTCTCTCTCTGGTGTTCTTGATTTGGCACGATCTTGATGTATCGCGACCTTTTCTATTATAGTTGGATCTTATGATGCTTCTCTCCCTCTACCTTCTTGTAATGGATTGAGTTTTCCCTTTGAAGTTATCTTATCGGATTGAGTCTTTAAGGATTTGAGAACACTTGATGTATGTCTTGCATGTGCTTATCTGTGCTGACAATGAGATATTCACGTGATCTACTTGATGTATGTTTTAGTGATCAACTTGATGTATGTTTTGGTGACCAGCTTGCGGGTTCTGTGACCTTGTGAACTTATGCATAGGGGTTGGCACACGTTATTGTCTTGACTCTCCGGTAGAAAATTTAGGGCACTCTTTGAAGTTCTTTGTGTTGGTTTGAATAGATTATGTGATGCATATCATATAATCAAACCCATGGATACTTGTGGTGACATTGGAGTATCTAGGTGACATTAGGGTTTTGGTAGATATGTATCTTAAGGTGTTATTTTAGTAGAAACTTTAGGGTTTTTTGTGACACTTATAGGAATAGCCCAATAGATCGATCAGAAAGAATAGCTTTGAGGTGGTTTCGTACCCTACAATAATCTCTTCGTTTGTTCTCCTCTATTAGTGACTTTGGAGTGACTCTTTGTTGCATGTTGAGGGATTGTTATATGATCTAATCATGTTATCATTGTTGAGAGAACTTGCACTAGTGAAAGTATGAACACTAGGCCTTGTTTCGAAGCATTGCAATACCGTTTTCGCTCACTTTTACCACTTGCTACATTGCTGTTTTTATATTTTCAGATTACAAAAACCTATATCTACCATCCAAATTGCACTTGTATCACCATCTCTTCGCCAAACTAGTGCACCTATACAATTTACCATTGTATTGGGTGTGTTGCGGACACAAGAGACTCTTTTTTATTTGGTTGCAGGGTTGTTTGAGAGAGACCATCTTCATCCTACGCCTCCCACAGATTGATAAACATTAGATTATCCACTTGAGGGAAAATTGTTATTGTCCTACAAACCTCTGCACTTGGAGGCCCAACAACGTCTACAAGAAGAAGGTTGCGTAGTAGACATCATGGCGTCGAAATCTGCGCGAAGGAGCTCATAGATCGCACGAGTTTTCGCCGGAATTTTGTCCATGGCCTTTGCTCGTCGACGGACTGCTAGGCGAGTATGGCGGGAGTGGGTGGGGAACTCCAGGATTTAGGGGCTCTGGTACCAGATTGTGAAGGCTAGGGTTCAGATTATGCCATTGATTTCAAAATCTTGAGCTACAAGGGAGGAGAGAGTCATCTTCCTCGGGAGGTAGAGCACACATGCAACACACTGCAACCACCTGTCGTTTCTTCCTTCCTACCTTCTCACCAACCCTCCACACACATAAGTACTACATGCTACCTGTCCCACTCCGGTTCAGCCAGTCGAGCGGGCAAGCGAGGCTGTGCTTGGGCCAGCCCAATGCTTGAAACCCGTCTTAGCGCTTCTCCTGCTCGCTGACATATGCGTGCCCGCCTGTTTTTTCTTCCAATGAAAAATGTTTAGAATGATATGTGAATGGACATATCAAGAGCTAAAAACTCTTTAATCAAATAATTTAAGAATGTGTCCATGATGCATTTGACATTGATTCCTTTTCATAAATGTGCCTTGTATTATTTCCTCATTTTCGGTTTACAGAGCTCATTCCAAAAAGTTTTTTTTCGTCTTATAAGCCTCAGCACTACTGCAGGATGCTACTAACACGACACTACAATCAGAGACCCTTTGACGAAATGTGTGTGTGATGCAATAATCGCAAACGATGGTGTAAAAAACCGTCAAAAGGTGCAAAACGTTTGCGATGGCGGATGCATCAACCACGGTTCAGATTTTAGTTGCGTGTGTGATGCAGGGCATATGGTTCAGTTCAATTAACTGTTTGTGGTGAGGAGGAACAAAATAAATAGGCAGCCGGATGAAGGTGTGTGTGATATATAGCATACGGTTCACTCGGATGAACTATTTGTGATTACGCAACACAAAGGTCAGCCAGATCAAGGTGTGTGCAATATATGGCATGCGGTTCACTCGGATGAACTGTTTGCGTTGAGACAAGAGAACAGAAACGGTTCAACTTAACAAGATGTGTGTGATACGCGACAAACAGGTCTGCAATCGGAAACGTGTGCGAAGACCGATAATAACACAGATGGTTGTTGCTAATAAGACATGTGTGTTGTGCGATGGGACTGCATACAAAACAACAACATGTATATACACACACTTGTAAGGACATGGTTGCATAACCAAATTAAACATCCACTTACTTAGGTGGCTACTACAACCATGGCATTTCTGTTGGGGAACGCAGTAACTTCAAAATTTTCCTACGCACACGCAACATCATGGTGATGCATAGCAACAAGAGGGAAGAGTGTTGTCTACGTACCCTCGTAGACCATAAGCGGAAGCGTTATGACAACGCGGTTGATGTAGTTGTACGTCTTCATGATCGACCGATCCTAGCACCGAAGATACGGCACCTCCGCGATCTGCACACGTTCGGCTCGGTGACGTCCCACGAACTCATGATCCAGTAGAGCTTCGAGGGAGAGCTTCGTCAGCACAACAGCGTGATGACGGTGATGATGATGCTATCGGAACAGGGCTTCGCCTAAGCACCGCTATGATATGACCGAGGTGGATTATGGTGGAGGGGGCACCGCACACGGCTGGAAACAATCAACTTGTGTGTTCTAGGGTGCCCCCTGTCACCGTATATAAAGGAGCAAGGGGGGACGGCCGTCCTTGGGGCGCACCAAGGAGGGGGGAGTCCTCCTCCTAATAAGAGTAGGACTCCCCTTTTCCTATTCCAACTAGGAAGGGGGAAGGGGGAAGGAAGGAGAGGGAGAGAAGGAGGAAAGAGGGGGCGTCACCCCCCTCCTTGTCCAATTCGGACTCCCAAGGGGGGGGGGGTGCGGCCAGCCCTACGCCCTCTCCTCTATCCCACAAGGCCCATGCTGGCCCATTAGTTCCCCCGGGGGTTCCGATAACCCCCGACAATCTGATAAATATCTGATGACCCCTGGAACTCATTCGGTGTCCGAATATAGTCGTCCAATATATCAATCTTTATGTCTTGACCATTCCAAGACTCCTTGTCATGTCCATGATCACATCCGGGACTCCAAACTATCTTCGGCACATCAAAACACAAAAACTCATAGTACTGATCGTCACCGAACGTTAAGCATGCGGACCCTACGGGTTCGAGAACTATGTAGACATGACCGAGACATGTCTCCGGTCAATAACCAATAGCAAAACCTGGATGCTCATATTGGCTCCTACATATTCTATGAATATATTTATCGGTCAAACCGCATAACAACATACGTTGTTCCCTTTGTCATCGGTATGTTACTTGCCCGAGATTCGATAGTCGGTATCTCAATACCTAGTTCAATCTCGTTACCGGAAAGTATCTTTACTCGTTCCGTAATGCTACATCTTGTAGCTAACTCATTAGCTACATTTCTTGCAAGGATTATAGTGATGTACATTACCGAGAGGGCCCAGAGATACCTCTCCGACAATCGGAGTGACAAATTCTAATCTTGATCTATGCCAACTCAACAAACACCATCGGATACACCTATAGAGCACCTTTATAATCACTCAGTTATGTTGTGACGTTTGGTAGCACACAAAGTGTTCCTCTGGTATTCGGGAGTTGCATGATCTCATAGTCACAGGAACATGTATAAGTTATGGAGAAAGCAATAGAAACAAATTAAACGATCATTGTGCTAAGCTAACAGATGGGTCAAGTCAATCACATCATTCTCTGATGATGTGATCCCATTAATCAAATGACAACTCGTGTCTATGGTTAGGAAACATAACCATCATTGATTCAACGAGCTAGTCAAGTAGAGGCAAACTAGTGACACTCTGTTTGTCTGTGTATTCACACATGTACTAAGTTTCCAGTTAATACAATTCTAGCATGAATAATAAGCATTTATCATGATATAAGGAAATATAAATAACAACTTTATTATTGCCTCTAGGGCATATTTCCTTCAGTCTCCCACTTGCACTGGAGTCAATAATCTAGATTACATTGTAATGATTCTTACACCCATGGAGTCTTGGTGCTGATCATGTTTTGCTCGTGAGAAAGGCTTAGTCGATGGGTCTGCAACATTCAGATCCATATGTATCTTGCAAATCTCTATGTCTCCCTCCTTGACTTGATCGCGGATGGAACTGAAGCGTCTCTTGATGTGCTTGGTTCTCTTGTGAAATATGGATTCCTTTGCCAAGGCAATTGCACCAATATTGTCACAAAAGATTTTCATTGGACCCGATGCACTAGGTATGGCACCTAGATCGGATATGAACTCCTTCATTTGCTGCTTCCGAAGCAGCTATGTATTCCGCTTCACACGTAGATCCCGCCATAACGCTCTGCTTGGAACTGCACCAATTGACAGCTCCACCATTTAATAAAAACATGTATCCTGTTTGTGACTTAGAGTCATCTGGATCAATGTCAAAGCTTGCATCGACGTAACCATTTACGACGAGCTCTTTGTCACCTCCATATACGAGAAACATATCCTCAGTCCTTTTCAGGTATTTTAGGATATTCTTGACCGTTGTCCAGTGATCCACTCCTGGATTACTTTGGTACCTCCCTGCTAAACTAATATCAAGGCACACATCAGGTCTGGTACACAGCATTGCATACATGATAGAGCCTATGGATGAAGCATAGGGAACACCTTTCATTTTCTCTCTATCTTCTGCAGTGGTCGGGCATTGAGTCTGACTCAACTTCACACCTTGTAATACAGGCAAGAACCCTTTCTTTGCCTGATCCATTTTGAGCTTCTTCAAAACTTTATCAAGGTATGTGCTTTGTGAAAGTCCAATTAAGCGTCTTGATCTATCTCTATAGATCTTGATGCCCAATATATAAGCAGCTTCACCGAGGTATTTCATTGAAAAATTCTTATTCAAGTATCGTTTTATGCTATTCAGAAATTCAGTGTCATTTCCAATCAACAATATGTCATCTACATATAATATCAGAAATGCTACGGGGCTCCCACTCACTTTCTTATAAATACAGGCTTCTCCAAAAGTTTTTATAAAACCATATGCTTTGACCACACTATCAAAGCGTATATTCCAACTCCGAGAGGCTTGCACCAGTCCATAAATGGATCGTTGGAGCTTGCACACTTTGTTAGCACCTTTTGGATCGACAAAACCTTCTGGTTGCATCATATAGAACTCTTCTTTAAGATATCCATTAAGGAATGCAATTTTGACATCCATTTGCCAAATTTCATAATCATAAAATGCAGCAATTGCTAACATGATTCGGATGGACTTAAGCATTGCTACGGGTGAGAAGATCTCATCGTAGTAAACTCCTTGAATTTGTCGAAAACCTTTTGCAACAAGTCGAGCTTTGTAGACAGTAACATTACCGTCAGGGTCAGTCTTCTTCTTGAAGATCCATTTATTCTCTATGGCCTGCCGATCATCGGGCAAGTCAACCAAAGTCCATACTTTGTTCTCATACATGGATCCCATCTCAGATTTCATGGCCTCAAGCCATTTTGCAGAATCTGGGCTCATCATCGCTTCCTCATAGTTCGTAGGTTCGTCATGGTCAAGTAACATGACTTCCAGAACAGGATTACCGTACCACTTTGGTATGGATCTTATTCTAGTTAACCTATGAGGTTCGGTAGTAACTTGATCAGAAGTTTCATGATCATCATCATTAGCTTCCTCACTTACTGGTGTAGGAATCACAGGAACTGATTTCAGTGATGAAGGTACAATTACCTCGTCAAGTTCTACTTTTCTACCACTCACTTCTTTCGAGAGAAACTCCTTCTCTAGAAAGGATCCTTGTCGGTGTCAAAACTGGCGGATCTCGGGTAGGGGGTCCCGAACTGTGCGTCAAGGCCGGATGGTAACAGGAGACAAGGGACACGATGTTTTTTACCCAGGTTCGGGCCCTCTTGATGGAGGTAATACCCTACTCCTGCTTGATTAATATTGATGATATGGGTAGTACAAGAGTAGATCTACCACGAGATCAAGGAGGCTAAACCCTAGAAGCTAGCCTATTGGTATGATTTTTGTGTATGGAGTTTATTGCCTACGGACTACAACCCTCCGGTTTATATAGACATCGGATAGGGTTAGGGTTACATAAAGTCGGTTACAATGGTAGGAGATCTTGAATATCCGCATCGCCAAGCTTGCCTTCCACGCCAAGGAAAGTCCCATCCGGACACGGGACGAAGTCTTCAATCTTGTATCTTCATAGTCCAGGAGTCCGGCTGAAGGTATAGTCCGGCTACCCGAACACCCCCTAATCCAGGACTCCCTCAGTAGCCCCTGAACCAGGCTTCAATGACGACGAGTCCGGCGCGCAAATTGTCTTCGGCATTGCAAGGCGGGTTCCTCCTCCAAGTCCTTCATAGAAGATTGTAAACACCAAGAGTAGTGTCCGGCTCTGCAAAATAAGTTTCCACATATTGCCATAGAGAGAATAATATTAACACAAATCAAATCTGCCGACTTATTCCGCAGTGCGTCATCACACTACGGCCAAGTCCTTTACTCGAATCGTTTTTACTTTTCCACCTCAGCATGTTTTGCGAGGCGGTTTCCTTGGCACGTCTTGTCAAAGCAGAGATCGTGTACCCCCTTTACGGGATTCTCATCAATACGGACGTGGGTAACCCAACCGCGCCATTTATCACGGCGCTTGGGAGGCAAGCGAGTTTTACTAGGCTGGTGGGGACGCACAACCGCATCCGCCCATATAAGGGGATAAGGATCCACCCTTTTACCTACGCCTTCTTCCTCTTTTGCCTATCCATCTCCTGCGCACTCGAGCTCCAGCGCCCAAGCCCGCACTTCCCACCTCAACCTTCTCCAGCAATGTCCGGAGCGGGAGGCAAGTGGATGGTCTCCTCCGTCATGGAGGGCCATGTCAAAAAGCTAAGGAAGGCCGGATACTTGTCCAAAGACATCGCGCACCGGCTTCCCGAGGAGGGGCAGCTTCTCCCCACCCCAAGGCCCCATGAGAGGGTAGTATTCCTTCCCCACTTCCTCCGCGGACTGGGTTTTCCACTCCACCCATTTGTCCGGGGGCTCATGTTTTACTATGGCCTGGATTTCCACGATCTGGCCCCGAACTTCGTCCTCAACATCTCGGCGTTTATCGTCGTGTGCGAGGCTTTCCTCCGCATCCGCCCCCATTTCGGCCTCTGGCTCAAGACCTTCAACGTCAAGCCCAAGGTGGTGTGCGGCAGCCAGGCGGAATGCGGAGGCGCCATGGCGGGCAAGATGGCCAACGTCCTATGGCTCGAGGGCTCCTTCGTGGAGACCCTGAAGGGGTGGCAATCGTGGTGGTTTTACATCACCGAGCCGCGCGATCCGAAATGGATCGCAACCCCCGAGTTCCGATCCGGACCCCCCACGCGGCTTATGTCCTGGAAAGAGACGGGCCCGTCATGGGGCAACGAAAAAGAGGTGACCGGACTGCAGACATGCATCCAGTCCCTGGTGAGCAAGCTGATCAAGCTCGTCAATGTAGTCCAGGTTATGCTTGTCCACCGGATCCTCCCGTGTCAACAACGGGGCTTTAATCTGTGGGAGTTCAACCCGGCGCAGCACCAAACCCTTAACAGGCTCTTCGACACGACGTATGAAGACGTCTGGAAGGTGCTAACCAAAGGCGCCGAGGCTCCCACATCCGCTTCCGAGGACCGCAGATACAGCTCGCAGCATCACGCTAGCGAGGTAAGCTATTTTCACCTTTTACAGGATGTTAAGTTTTTTCATAGTTTGACTCTATGGCGGATCTAAGCTCCCTTACCTTTGACAGGCTTGGCAGGCGAAGTCCGGATCGATTAACTGTCTGGCTCCCTTGCCCGAAGACCCAGCCCCCGCTCTACTAGCGAAGCTGCTGGTTCCGGCACCTTATGTGGTGCCGAAGAAGACGAACAAGAAGAAGAAGGCCACGGGGACTCGAAAGAGTTCCCGGCATATGGTGGTGTCGGACTCGTCGTCCGATGAGTCCGAGACGCACTCCCCCCGTGAAGATGACGAGGAGGAAGAAGAAACCTCTCCCTCCCCCCCAGCGGGGGGAGGAGAGAAGAGGAAGGCCGCCCCAATGGGGGAGGCCGAGGGGTCTAGGAAAAGGAAGACCCCTCCGCCGGACTACGCCCCCAACGCCGAAGAGGGCAAAGAGGAGTGGCCAAACAGGGCCAAGCGTCCAGCGAAATCGTAAGTTCGGATATCAGAATAACTCATGATGTTCCTTTGTTGCACAGCTTTCCCTAATGTCGAACATAATTATGCAGCCCGCCCCAGGGCGAAATCAACGAGTCGTCGAGCGGCTCCCTGGATTCATCGGACATGAACTTAGTTCCGCCCGCTGTCACCCCCCGCACTGCGGACGACGCTGAAGTGGCGTCGCAACGAGCTCCGGGGCAGGAGGAGGTGGTCCTGGAGGAGCCGCAGGGCGACCTCCTGGACCCCAGGAGTAAAGGGGACAAGACCCCCCAGGGCTCCAAGTCCGGCTTTGTGCCGGACACCGCGCCGGAATCTTCAACAGTTCCGGACTGCGGTAGGCGAACTCCTTCCAAGAGGAGCAAGCCTTCTGAGCCGGCGGCCTCCGTCCAACCGGAGGTGCCGGAAAATTTGCTCGAGGTGCTTGACGGCGCCTCCATCGACGAGGAGGACCGTACTATTATGAGTACGGTGATCCAGAAGGTTCAGTCTGCCAAGAGCGGACTGAGTGAAGCTTGCGCTAGCCTCCTAACGGGCTTCGAGGTAAGTAAAAATATGTAAAAATATAACCGCATAGACAATAGCCCCTGATGCCCTGTTTGGCGTTCGGAAAGAAAATCCAAATAGAGGATCTAGTAAATTTCGCAGGAGTCTAACAATAAAGAGTCAATATGCGTGTGCAGGCTTCGCTGCTATCCACCGCCGCACTGACTGCGGAGGTGGGTGTCCTGAAACAAGACCTCAAGCGGACCGAGCAAGAGCTCGGCCTTGCCAAGCGGCAGCTCGAGGAAAAAGAAGGTAGGAAATACCTTACAGAAAAAGTGCCTATAGAGAGGCGTGATTGCAAAAAATAACAGGATTGCACTGCTTATTATAGGGGCCACGACTGAGGTGGCGACCCTCAAGCAGGCGCTGTCCGAGGCCGAAAAGAAAACGGCCGCGGAGCGCACCGAGCGAGAGAAACTTGGGGCTCAGGTCGGCGAGGTGCAGCAAGAGCTTCAGGCTCTCATGAAAAAACATGAGAGTTTGGAGCTTGAGTCAAAGACCCAAGCGTCCGAGCTCGCGGCGGCCCTTGAGACTGCCAAGTCTGCCAAGGCCGAAGCCCAAAAGGCCCTCCAAGAGTTGGAGGAGATGAAGAAGATAGCAGCGGGTAAGGCATTCTTTATGCAAAGCAGAAATATAAAAGTAAACTACTTGTTACTTACCCGAATCCGGAGTTCTCCAGGGGCATTCGCAGATCTTCCCCGCAGCGTATCCGACGCCGCCGCATTCTACCGAGCTGAAGAGGGCAGCTCGACGGAGAAGGTGTTCTGGTCTCAGTATGCTGAGGCCGGACACCCTGTGCCCTTGAGCGACCAGCTGAAACAGCTGGTCGAGCTCCACAAGGCGGCCGAACAGGCCATGAAGGGCTTCATAGTTCGGCTGTGGCCCGGAGAGGCCCTGCCTGGGAGCTACTTCGGGCTGGTGCGGCGGCTGGTGGAGGCCTGTCCAAGGCTCGAGGTCATCAAGCGCTCCGTCTGCATCGAAGGTGCCCGTCGGGCCCTTGCCCGTGCAAAGGTGCACTGGGGTAAGCTGGACGGTGAGAAGCTTGTGAAGGACGGGCCGCCGCCGGGGAAGGAGCATCGCAAGCCCGAGAACTATTACAAGGATGTTCTTGCGGGTGCCCGCCTTGTGGCGGATGAATGTACCAAGGATGTAATTTTTGAATAAACTCGCTCGTTTTTATCCTGTGCGCTGAAAACTTGTTCATAGGCGCTTAAGCAATGCTTGTTGAATTTAAAATATTATTTTCTGTGCGGCCGTTTATCAAAAATTGAGAGATGGCCAGTCGTCGGCTTCTGCCCCCATGCCACTAGTGCTGGGGTGTTCGGGATAAACCTGAGCGCTCTTTTTCCCATAGTTGGGTCCTTCGAGGGAGGCGCTCAGCACAACGAACCAGGCAATCGGACTATAATGCTTGAACACTCTCACTTAGCCATAGAACTTTATAATTTTAAATTTCGGCGAAGCCCCTAGTTCGGAAGACCGAGTTCGGGGCGCTATCCACGCCTTGGCCGGACAAATCCGGCTCCTCGCTCGAAGCGGCATAAGTCTTTAGGGACTCAAAAAAACCTCTCGAACAGCGACCGGTCTCTCGCCTCATCATGACAGTCAGTTTTAGCTTTCTCCACTGAGGTGCTTAACCCAGCTCAACCGGGGCACAATCGCAGTGGTTCTCCTAGTGCTACCTTAGCCGATATAGCGGAACGTAAGGCACCAAAACATAGGAGCCGGGCAAACCCAACTATTGACCCAAATCATGATTCAGAGCCGATGCATATAGTGCTATAAGTTCGCGGTGCTGCACTTGTGAAAGTGTACGGACTTCTCACACCATATTAAAGGGTACTGAAGCCCCTGGCGTACTTGTTGTACCATAGTGTACGGGTGCAACATGTCATTAATGAACATATATAAAAGAGAGTAATGCAGAAAATAGACAAAAGCTATGCATTGTTTATATAAAGGCTATTTATCAAAGCCGAACGATACAAATAGTGCGGTAAGCAAAAGATATTGGACTATTCAGTATGTCCTGACCGGGGGCAGGCCGCGGAATTGTATTTAAAATAGGTATACCGCTCGTAATAGAGACCACCTGGGAGTTGCATAGTGCGGCATGGCTTGTCTGCCTCCCTGGATCTTGCATCGTTTGTGCGGCAGTCAAATTGCCGAACAGGTCGTCCGAAGTATGGAGTCCTGAAGGTAAGAAAAAATTAAAAAGAGAATCGGCAGCCCCTAGTACGTTTTAAGCCGTATTTTGGGCGTGCCGTTATTGTGCCCCTTCCCCTGTGCCCATGGTATTTCAAGGGCGTAGTTATGTACGCGAGGTACTGGTTTCGCTATGTCGCGATAGCTGGGGTTGGGGCCGCATTGCTACGCTTGCTCAGAGTGTGCCAGGCGGTCCTGCTGTGGGTTACTCCGGGCGCGCTTGGCAGTGTCTGGCTTTTTAATGGCCGGACTGGAGAATTGCCTGAGAAGGCTACTTTGTACCTCCGCTGCGAGAGCCGCCGTATGCTCCTCCGTACGGAGGGAGCGTTCGGTGTTTCCGTTGACCGTAATTACTCCTCGAGGGCCTGGCATCTTGAGCTTGAGATATGCGTAGTGCGGCACCGCATTGAACTTTGCGAATGCGGTTCGTCCGAGCAGGGCGTGATAGCCACTGCGAAACGGGACTATATCGAAGATTAACTCTTCGCTTCGGAAATTGTCCGGGGATCCGAAGACCACGTCAAGTGTTACTGAGCCTGTACAATTGGCTTCTACACCTGGTATAACGCCTTTAAAGGTCGTTCTTGTGGGCTTAATCCTTGAGGGATCTATGCCCATTTTCCGCACTGTATCCTGATAAAGCAGGTTCAGGCTACTGCCGCCGTCCACTAGGACTCTTGTGAGATGAAATCCGTCGATGATTGGGTCGAGAACCAATGTGGCGAAGCCGCCATGACGGATGCTAGTGGGATGGTCCCTTCAATCAAAAGTGATCGGACAGGAGGACCATGGGTTGAACTTTGGGGCGACTGGCTCTATCGTGTATACGTCCCGTAGCGCACGCTTCCGCTCCCGCTTGGGAATGTGGGTTGCGTATATCATGTTCACCGTCCGCACTTGTGGGGGAAAGCCCTCTGTCCATTGTTGTTCGGCGGCTTGGGCTCCTCGTCGTCGCTGTGCAGCCCCTTGTCTCTGTTTTTGGCCCTTAACTTGCCTGCCTGCTTGAACACCCAACAATCCCTGTTAGTGTGATTGGCTGGCCTTTCGGGGGTGCCATGTATCTGGCACAAGCGATCGAGTATTCGGTCCAAATTGGACGGGCCCTGCGTATTCTTTTGAATGGCTTTTTCCGCTGACCGGATTTATAGCCTTTGAATCCGGCATTGACTGTCGTGTCTTCATTGCTTATTCCGACGTGTCCTGCCACTTTTGTCCTTGGTATCCGAATTACCAGGGTTCTTTGATAAGTTGTTACTGCGAGCTAGCTAGCTGTCTTCTCCCGTGCAAAAGCGGGTCATGAGTGTCATGAGGGCTGCCCTGGATTTCGGCTTTTCCTGTCCCAGGTGCCGGGCAAGCCGCTCATCGCGGATGTTATGCTTGAAGGCTGCTAGGGCCTCTGCGTCCGAACAGTCGACTATTTGGTTTTTCTTTGTTAGGAACCGTGTCCAGAATTGTCTGGCCGATTCCTCTGGCTGCTGAATTATGTGGCTTAAGTCGTCGGCATCCGGCGGTCGCACGTAAGTGCCCTAGAAGTTGTCGAGGAATGCGGCTTCCAGGTCCTCCCAAGAATCGATTGAGTCTGCTGGCAAGCTGTTAAGCCAATGTCGGGCCGGTCCTTTAAGTTTGAGCGGGGGGTATTTGATGGCGTGTAGATCAACGCCGCGTGCCATGTGGATGTGAAGGAGATAATCCTCGATCCATACCGTCGGGTCTGTTGTGCCATCGTATGATTCGATGTTTACGGGTTTGAAACCCTCTGGGATTTTATGATCCATTACTTCATTCGTGAAGCATAGCGGGTGTGCGGCGCCTCTGTACTGGGCTATATCACGACGTAGCTCGGAAGCGCTATGTCTGTTGTGTTCGGCCCGGCCGGATTTGTTGTATCCGGAGTGAAGATCATTGTCACATGCCGTAGGGCGCCTGCGCGATCCGTAGATCGATCTTGTTTGTCTTGCCTTATCCTCCAGTATGTCTCGCAGGTCGGGCGCATTTTCCCGTGCCTTAGTTGAGCGGCGTTGGGGCATGGCTTGGGTGGAGGGCCGAGGGGCCTCTCTGTCGCGGCCGCGAGGTGGCCGGTCTGCCATGTCATGCGCTGGTGATGTAGGTGCTTCCTCCTCTGATCGGGGTAGCGGCCTGCGCTTCGGGTAACTCTTGGAGGGGCGTTCGAGTTCATACTCTTCAGCCGTAAGGACTTCAGTCCATCTGTCAGCTAGCAAATCTTGGGCAGCTTTAAGCTGTTGCTGCTTTTTCTTGAGGCTGCTTGCCGTGGCTAAAAGCCTGCGTTTAAAACGCTCTTGTTCGGCGGGGTCTGATGGTATGAAGAATTCGTCGTCATCGAGGCTTGCCTTGTCTTCAGAGGGAGGCGTATAGTTATCATCCTCGACCTCTCGGTCTGCCGCTCTCTCATGAGGGCTGGCTTCTCCATCTTCCTATGCCAAATCTTGCTGAGGTGGGTGTTCTTCGGCATTATCCGGGGTAGTATTATCTCCCGTGTCGGAATCACCGTTTTTGCTTTGGCGGGATTTAGAGTGGCGCCGCTGACGTCGGCGCTTCGGCTGTTTCTTGGAGGCGTCATCCCCCACTGTTCCATCGCCATCTCCATCTTTTGGAGTATCCACCATATATATGTCATATGATGAGGTGGCCTTCCAGTGCCCTATAGGTGCTGGTTCCTGTTCGTCTCCTACATCGTCGTCCATGCCGTCGATGTCTTCGGAGCTGAAGTCAAGCATGCCGGTTAGATCGTCGACAGTGGCTACAAAGTGGGTGGTGGGTGGGCTTTGAATTTCCTTATCGTCCGTATCCCACCCTTGCTGATCGTAGTCCGGCCAGGGCTCTCCTGATAAAGAGAGAGACTTAAGAGAGTTCAGGATGTCGCCAAAAGGCAAATGCTGAAAGATGTCTGCGGCGGTGAACTCCATTATCGGCGCCCAATCGGATTCGATTGGCAGGGGCGTGGGGGGTTCAGAGTCCTGGGAGGAGTCCGGATCCTCGGAGTCACGGGCCATGCAGAGTGCGGGGCTAGAGTTCGGCTCGATCGCCTCTGAGATCGCAGCCCCTGAGGCAGCGTCTAACCGCTGATCCTCGATCGGCGCAGTATGCTCCGAATCAATGGTCAAAACCGATGCGTATGCGGCCTCCACGGCGCTGTTCGGCGGCAGAGCTATATCATGCCCATCGAGACAGTGCGGCGCGCTTGGCTGTGGCTCGAATCCGTCGAAGATCAAGTCCCCGTGGATGTCTGTCGTGTAGTTTAGGCTTCCAAACCTGACCTGATGGCCAGGGGCGTAGCTTTCGATCTGCTCCAGGTGGTTAAGTGAATTGGCCCGCAGAGCGAAGCCGCCGAAGATGAAGATCTGTCTAGGGAGAAAAGTTTCACCCTGGACCGTATCGTCGTTGATGATCAAAGGAGCCATCGGGCCTAAAGGCGACGACACAGAGGAACTCTCAATGAAAGCACCAATGTCGGTGTCAAAACCGGCGGATCTCGGGTAGGCGGTCCCGAACTGTGCGTCAAGGCCGGATGGTAACAGGAGACAAGGGACACGATGTTTTTTACCCAGGTTCGGGCCCTCTCGATGGAGGTAATACCCTACTCCTGCTTGATTAATATTGATGATATGGGTAGTACAAGAGTAGATCTACCACGAGATCAAGGAGGCTAAACCCTAGAAGCTAGCCTATTGGTATGATTGTTGTGTATGGAGTTTATTGCCTACGGACTACAACCCTCCGGTTTATATAGACACCGGGTAGGGTTAGGGTTACATAAAGTCGGTTACAATGGTAGGAGATCTTGAATATCCGCATCGCCAAGCTTGCCTTCCACGCCAAGGAAAGTCCCATCCGGACACGGGGCGAAGTCTTCAATCTTGTATCTTCATAGTCCAGGAGTCCGGCTGAAGGTATAGTCCGGCTACCCGAACACCCCCTAATCTAGGACTCCCTCAATCCTTTCTTAGCAACGAATATCTTGCCTTCGGATCTATGATAGAAGGTGTACCCAACAGTATCCTTTGGGTATCCTATGAAGACACATTTCTCCGATTTGGGTTCAAGCTTATCAGGTTAAAGCTTTTTCACATAAGCATCGCAGCCCCAAACTTTAAGAAACGACAACTTGGGTTTCTTGCCAAACCACAGTTCATAAGGTGTCGTCTCGACGAATTTAGATGGTGCCCTATTTAATGTGAATGCAGCCGTCTCTAAAGCATAACCCCAAAACGATAGCGGTAAATCAGTGAGAGACATCATAGATCGCACCATATCTAATAAAGTGCTGTTACGACGTTCGGACACACCATTACGTTGTGGTGTTCCAGGTGGCATGAGTTCCGAAACTATTCCGCATTGTTTCAAATGAAGTCCAAACTCATAACTCAAATATTCACCTCCACGATCAGATCGTAGAAACTTGATTTTCTTGTTACGATGATTTTCCACTTCACTCTGAAATTCTTTGAACTTTTCAAATGTTTCAGACTTATGTTTCATTAAGTAGATATACCCATATCTGCACAAATCATCTGTGAAGGTGAGAAAATAACGATATCCGCCGCGAGATTCCATGTTCATTGGACCACATACATCAGTATGTATGATTTCCAATAATTCTGTTGCTCGCTCCATTGTTCCGGAGAACGGATAGTCATCTTGCCCATGAGGCATGGTTCGCAAGTACCAAGTGATTCATAATCAAGTGATTCCAGAAGTCCATCAGAATGGAGTTTCTTCATGCGCTTTACACCAATATGACCTAAACAGCAGTGCCACAAATAAGTTGCACTATCATTATCAACTCTGCATCTTTTGGCTTTAATACTATGAACATGTGTATCACTACTATCAAGATTTAGTAAAAATAGACCACTCATCAAGGGTGCATGACCATAAAAGATATTACTCATATATATAAAACAACCATTATTCTATGATTTAAATGAATAACCGTCTCGCATCAAACAAAATCTAGATATAATGTTCATGCTCAATGCTGGCACCAAATAACAATTATTTAGGTCTAAAAGTAATCCCGATGGTAGATGTAGAGGTAGCGTGCCGACTGCGATCACATCGACTTTCGAACCATTTCCCACGCGCATCGTCACCTCGTCCTTAGCCAATCTTCGCTTAATCTGTAGCCCCTATTTCGAGTTGCAAATGTTAGCAACTGAACCAGTAACAAATACCTAGGCACTACTGCGAGCATTAGTAAGGTACACATCAATAACATGTATATCAAATATACCTTTCACTTTGCCATCCTTCTTCTCCGCCAAATACTTGGGGCAGTTCTGCTTCCAGTGACCAGTCCCTTTGAAGTAGAAGCACTCAGTCTCAGGCTTAGGTCCAGACTTGGGTTTATTCACTTGAGCAGCAACTGGCTTGTTGTTCTTTTTGAAGTTCCCCTTCTTCCTTTTACCCCTTTTCTTGAAACTGGTGGTCTTGTTGACCATCACCACTTGATGCTCCTTCTTGATTTCTACCTCCGCGGCCTTTAGCATTGCAAAGAGCTCAGGAATCGTCTTATCCATCCCTCGCATATTATAGTTCATCATGAAGCTCTTGTAGCTTGGTGGAAGTGATTGAAGAACTCTGTCAATGACACTATCATCAGGAAGATTAACTCCCAGTTGAGTCAAGTGGTTGTGCTACCCAGTCATTCTGAGTATATGTTCACTGACAGAACCATTCTCCTCCATCTTGCAGCTGTAGAACTTATTGGAGACTTCATATCTCTCAATCCGGGCATTTGCTTGAAATATTAACTTCAACTCCTGGAACATCTCATATGCTCCATGACGTTCAAAACGTTGTTGAAGTCCCGGTTCTAAGCCGTAAAGCATGGCACACTGAACTATTGAGTAGTCATCAGCTTTGCTCTGCCAGGTGTTCACAACATCTGGCGTTGCTCCTGCAGCGGGTTTATCACCTAGCGGTGCTACCAGGACATAATTCTTCTGTGCAACAATGAGGATAATCCTCAAGTTACGGACCCAGTCTGTGTGGTTGCTACCATCATCTTTCAACTTAGCTTTCTCTAGGAACGCATTAAAATTCAACAGAACAACAGCACGGGCCATCTATCTACAACAACATAGACATGCAAAATACTATCAGGTACGAAGTTCATGATAAATTAAAGTTCAATTAATCAAATTACTTAAGAACTCTCACTTAGATAGACATCTCTCTAATCATCTAAGTGATCACGTGATCCATATCAACTAAACCATGTCCGATCATCACGTGAGATGGAGTAGTTTTGAATGGTGAACATCACTATGTTGATCATATCTACTATATGATTCACGCTCGACCTTTCGGTCTTAGTGTTTCGAGGCCATATCTGCATATGCTAGGCTCATCAAGTTTAACCCGAGTATTCCGCGTGTGCAAAACTGGCTTGCACCCATTGTATGTGAACGTAGAGCTTATCACACCCGATCATCACGTGGTGTCTCGGCACGATGAACTATAGCAACGATGCATACTTAGGGAGAACACTTATACCTTGAAATTTAGTTAGAGATCATCTTATAATGCTACCGCCGAACTAAGCAAAATAAGATGCATAAAGGATAAACATCACATGCAATCAATATAAGTGATATGATATGGCCATCATCATCTTGTGCCTTTGATCTCCATCTCCAAAGCACCGTCATGATCACCATCATCACTGGGTTGACACCATGATCTCCATCGAAGCATCATTGTCATCTCGCCAACTATTGCTTCTACGAATATTGCTACCGCTGAGTGATAAAGTAAAGCAATTACATGGCGATTGCATTTCATACAATAAAGCGACAACCATATGGCTCCTGCTAGTTGCCAATAATTCTGTTACAAAACATGATCATCTCATACAATAAAGTGTAGCATCATGTCTTGACCATATCACATCACAACATGCCCTGCAAAAACAAGTTAGACGTCCTCTACTTTATTGTTGCAAGTTTTATGTGGCTGCTACGGGCTGAGCAAGAACCGTTCTTACCTACGCATCAAAAACCACAACGCAGTATAGTGATTGCTTTTTGATCTTTAGAAAGAATCATGTTCATTGAATCCGATTCAACTAAAGTTGGAGAAACTGACACCCACCAGCCACCTGTGTGCGAAGCACGTCGGTAGAACCTGTCTCGCGTAAGCGTACGTGTAATGTCGGTCTGGGCCGCTTCATCCAACAATACCGCCGACTCAAGAATCAACTAGTGACGACAAGAGATATGTATATACCCACGCCCACAACTCCTTTGTGTTATACTCGTGCATATAACATCTACGCATAAACCTGGCTTGGATGCCACTGTTGGGGAACGCAGTAATTTCAAAAAAAATCCTACGCACACGCAAGATCATGGTGATGCATAGCAACGAGAGGGAAGGGTGTTGTCTATGTACCCTCGTAGACCGTAAGCGAAAGTGTTATGACAATGCGGTTGATGTAGTCGTACGTCTTCACGATCGACCGATCCTAGCACGGAAGATACGACACCTCCGTGATCTGCACACGTTCGGCTCGGTGACGTCTCACAAACTCATGATCTAGTAGAGCCTCGAGGGAGAGCTTCGTTAGCATGACGGCGTGATGACGATGATGCTAGCGGAACAGGGCTTCGCCTAAGCACCGCTACGATATGACTGAGGTGGATTATGGTGGAGGGGGGCACCGTACACTGCTGAAAACAATCAACTTGTGTGTTCTAGGGTGCCCCCTGCCCCCGTATATAAAGGAGAAAGGGGGAGGCCGGCCATCCTTGGGGCGCACCAAGGAGAGGGAAGTCCTCCTCCTAGTAGAAGTAGGACTCCCCTTTTCATATTCCAACTAGGAAGGGGAAGGGGGATGGAAGGAGAGGGATAGAGGGAGGAAAGAGGGGGCGCCGTCCCCCCTCCTTGTCCAATTCGGACTCCCAAGGGGAGGGTGCGCGGCCAGCCCTAGGCCCTCTCCTCTCTCTCCCACAAGGCCCATGTTGGCCCATTAGTTCCCCCCGGGGTTCCGATAACCCCCCGGCACTCCGATAAATATCCAGTGACCCCCGGAACTCATCCTGTGTCTGAATATAGTTGTCCAATATATCAATCTTTATGTCTCGACCATTTCGAGACTCCTCGTCATGTCCGTGATCACAACCGGGACTTCAAACTATCTTCGGTACATCAAAACACATAAACTCATAATACCGATCGTCACCGAACGTTAAGCGTGCGCACCCTACGGGTTCGAGAACTATGTAGACATGACTGAGACACGTCTCCGGTCAATAACCAATAGCGGAACCTGGATGATCATATTGGCTCCTACATATTCTACGAAAATCTTTATCGGTCAAACCGCATAACAACATACGTTGTTCCCTTTGTCATCGGTATGTTACTTGCCCGAGATTCGATCGTCGGTATCTCAGTACCTGGTTCAATCTTGTTACCGACAAGTCTCTTTACTCGTTCTGTAATGCTACATCCTCTAACTAACTCATTAGCTACATTACTTGCAAGGCTTATAGTGATGTACATTACCGAGAGGGCCCAGAGATACCTCTCCGACAATCGGAGTGACAAATCCTAATCTTGATCTATGCCAACTCAACAAACACCATTGGTGACACCTGTAGAGCACCTTTATAATCACCCAGTTACGTTGTGATGTTTGGTAGCACACAAAGTGTTCCTCCGGTATTCAGGAGTTGCATGATCTCATAGTCATAGGAACATGTATAAGTTATGGAAAAAGCAATACCAACAAACTAAACGATCATCGTGCTAAGCTAACGGATGGGTCAAGTCAATCACATCATTCTCTAATGATGTGATTCTGTTAATAAAATGACAACTTATGTCTATGGTTAGGAAACATAACCATCATTGATTCAACGAGCTAGTCAAGTAGAGGCAAACTAGTGACACTATGTTTGTCTATGTATTCACACATGTACTAAGCTTCCGGTTAATACAATTCTAGCATGAATAATAAACATTTATCATGATATAAGGAAATATAAATAATAACTTTATTTTTGCCTCTAGGGCATATTTCCTTCAATTTCCACACACCAATAAAGTAAACTATATATTACATGCATGATTAACTAGCATAAACGATCATCTGATCATCATCTAGTTCTTGTGACGCTTGCTCTGCTTGTGGCTCGATCCAGGCTCGTCGATTTGGGTAACGAGGCACTTCCTCATGTCAATGATCCATCTGTGCATCTCGTAGCATGTGTACACTCTCTTAGCCGCAAACCTGAGGTGGGGTTCATCCAGTTGCCGCATCCAGGCCCTGTGCCAGGATATGGGACTTGTTCTTCGGGCATCCTGCTTCATCTTTTCATAGTAGGGGTCAATGATGGCTGAGGCGAGTTCGACCAGGGAGTCCTTCTTCGTGCTGCCCCAGAACCTGTAGTAGTCATGGATTTCGACAAGGTTCTTGCAGGCCAAGCCCGTAACATGGAGCGCTTTTACATCGTTGGTGGTTTCCACCATGGCGAACTTGTAGTCAGTGTTGTTGACAAACCTGTTGAAATGGTCACAGGCTATGTGGTCATGCAGTAGTGGTAGATGAGGACATGATGGCGCACGCACAAGTGGGCGACGGTAACCTTCTGATCTATGTCGGGACGACCGGCGGTGTACTGGAGGTCGATGCCGACCACCTTGTACTTGTCTCGAGCCAGCAACTACTCAATGTTGTTGATGTAGTCGTCCAACATGGTCGGGTCGATGGTGTACACCACCGAGAGATCCATCTCCCTCGCGTGGGTCTCCACTCTATGATCACTGAACTCCATTGGAGCACCGCTAGACATCCCTCCCTATGTGTCGTCGTGGGTGTGCTTGTTGTGTTGTGGGTCGTGATCGAAAGGTTGAAGAGACTAAGGTTATAATGTCCGCGAGAATTAAAGGGGAAGCCGAACGGCCAGGAATGTCGGCAGGCCCTGATGGCAGTTCTAATTTGCATCACGTAACTCCATTGTGTCGCACGTAACTGCATCACGTGGCAACGCGTGCGGTGCAACCGCATGCATATGGGGCCCCCGACGTGATCGTGTGCACGCCCAACCATTGGTAGAGCGCGCCCAAATTCAAACATTGCATCGGGATGCCCATGTATCGATTAGACAAAACATCCAATTACGTTATATAACATATACCATTAATATTTCAAGGTTCAAATTCAAAGATTACAACACCCAAATTCAAACATTGCAAACATCATCATTTCTGAAAAGGGATCAGCCACTAACAAGTCATGTATGGGTTTGACACAATGACTTCCAATTGCTTTGCCATATGCTCTTCCAATACGAAGTTTAGCTTTTTTGGAGCCTCTTCCATTCTGCAGTACCTACAGGCTCTGATCAACATACCATTCATATTTCCTAATTAAATGCGTGTTCAACCTCAGTACCCTCAGCACCTTTGCTTTGGCAAGAAAGAACCCGACGAGTGTAATCTCCGGTAAGGTCCATCGGTAGGAGTTCAAAGTAATATTAGAGAGATGCAGATCTAGGCATTCGATGTGCTTGTCGTTATAAACATTATCCACCTCCGGGCCTATTATTATCTGCAAAAGAAGAGAACGTGTTAGTGCCTACATGCAGTTTTGAACACTGCTACATGCCCATTTGGTTTGCAGGATGTGTAAAATGTACCAACGTGCCATCTTCGATCTGACATGATTAACATGGGCATTTGTTTACAATCTAGAAACATGTAGCCTTCTTCACAAGAAATTGTATTGGATGAAAAATTCCCTAAGAAAACTAGTACAGATGAATCCAAAGGAGAAATGCTTATGGATTGTAATCATATGAATCAAGCAACAAATATGGGGTGGGGTGTATGTCCTGAAATCCTCCAAAATTCCTTCAGAAATCATAGTACATTGTCATTGTAAACTTGGGAAAAGGTGCAAAAAATTGAACTCCCTTATGGTTAACATTTAACAACGAAGGAACATCACCTCGATATATAGCTTCTCCAGGCACGGAAAGCATCTCAGGCAACTGACAACTTGGTCCAGGTTGGGGCCGATAGATTCTAGTGCCAAGACCTTCACTGTGCCCAGAATCTGGGTGAAGCTTTGCTGGATGACAGACGAACATACATCTTCAAAACTAGAAATAATGTTGATATCAAGAAGGAGAGGTATAAGGCAACTGTTGTACCTGAAAGTAGTAGTATTTGACAGACGAGTAGCCCACCATTGTCAATTTCGCGCAGAAATGACATTGATTCTTGTTGGACCTTGTTGATCAACTACAAGTAATCTCTCAAGTGAGGGTGTGTCCTCAATGACCATATTGTGGTCCACCTTTTGTGATCTCTCATTGCAGCAACATCAACACACATAAATAGTCTGGAGAGACCTAGAGGTGAGTTGCAAGGTACTCGACCAATTCATCGCCTGAAGACGAAGGAACTCGAGTGCAGTACAGCCGGAGCAGGCGCTCCATGTCATCTGTGACGCCCCCGATTCAATCGTACACTAATCATGCACGCAAATGTGTACGATCAAGATCAGGGACTCACGGGAAGATATCACAACACAACTCTAAAACATAAATAAGTCATACAAGCATCATAATACAAGCCAGGGGCCGCGAGGGCTCGAATACAAGTGCTCGATCATAGACGAGTCAGCGGAAGCAACAATATCTGAGTACAGACATAAGTTAAACAAGTTGCCATAAGATGGCTAGCACAAACTGGGATACAGATCGAAAGAGGCGCAGGCCTCCTGCCTGGGATCCTCCTAACTACTCTTGGTCGTCGTCAACGGGCTGCACGTAGTAGTAGGCACCTCCAGTGTAGTAGTCGTCGTCGACGGTGGCGTCTGGCTCCAGGGCTCCAGCATCTGGTTGCGACAACCAGGAAGGAAGGAAAGGGGAAAAAGGGGGGAGAAAGCAACCGTGAGTACTCATCCAAAGTACTCGCAAGCAAGGAGCTACACTACATATGCATGGGTATATGTGTAAAGAGGCCATATCAGTGGACTGAACTGCAGAATGCCAGAATAAGAGGGGGATAGCTAATCCTGTCGAAGACTACGCTTCTGGCAGCCTCCGTCTTGCAGCATGTAGAAGAGAGTAGATTGAAGTCCTCCATGTAGCATCTCCAAGTAGCATATCCAGGTAGCATCTCCAAGCGCATCTCCAGTCGCATCGCATAGCATAATCCTACCCGGCGATCCTCTCCTCGTCGCCCTGCGGAAAAGCGATCACCGGGTTGTCTGTGGAACTTGGAAGGGTGTGTTTTATTAAGTATCCGGTTCTAGTTGTCATAAGGTCAAGGTACAACTCCAAGTCGTCATGTTACCGAAGATCACGGCTATTCGAATAGATTAACTTCCCTGCAGGGGTGCACCACATAGCCCAACACGCTCGATCCCATTTGGCCGGACACACTTTCCTGGGTCATGCCCGGCCGCGGAAGATCAACACGTCGCAGCCCCACCTAGGCAAAACAGAGAGGCCAGCACGCCGGTCTAAACCTAAGCGCGCAGGGGTCTGGGCCCATCGCCCTGAGCACACCTGCACGTTGCGTGGGCGGCCGAAAGCAGACCTAGCCTAGTGGCGTTCCAGTCCAATTCGGCGCGCGCCGCTCCGTCGCTGACGTCTGAAGTGCTTCGGCTGATACCACGACGTCGGGATACCCATAACTACTCCCACGTAGATGGTTAGTGCGTATAGGCTCGTAGCCAACTCAGATCAAATACCAAGATCTCGTTAAGCGTGTTAAGTGTCCGCGAACGCCGAACAGGGCCAGGCCCACCTCTCTCCTAGGCGGTCTCAACCTGCCCTGTCGCTCCGCCACAAAGTAACCGTCGGGGACCGTCGGGAACCCAGGCCCACCTCTACCGGGATGGAGCCACCTGTCCTTTTAGCCCCCAACTCCGAACAGTATCACACGTAATGTAACAGTGTAAAGTATATAGTATATGCCCGTGATCACCTCCCGAGTGATCACGGCCCAATAGTATAGCAAGGCAGACTGACAAGAATGTAGGGCCAATGATGATAAACTAGCATCCTATACTAAGCATTTAGGATTGCAGGTAAGGTATCAACAGATGTAGCAACAATGTCAGGCTATGCATCAGAATAGGATCAACGGAAAGCAGTAACAGGCTACACTACTCTAATGCAAGCAGTATAGAAGAGAATAGGCGATATCTGGTGATCAGGGGGGGGGGGCTTGCCTGGTTGCTCTGGCAAGAGAGAGGGTCGTCAACTCCGTAGTCGAACTGGTCAGCAGCAGCGTCGGTCTTGTAGTCTACCGGAGAGAAGAGGGGGAAGAAATAATGAATACAGAGCAAACAAAGCACCACAAAATATATCAAGGCAATACGCGGTGTTCGGTGTGCCCTAACGCGGTAGTAGGTGATACCGGTGAAGGGGGGAAACCCCCGGGAAAGTATTCCCGGTGTTTCGTGTTTTCGGGCAGAGGAGCCGGAGGGGGAAAGTTGCGGGTTCGATAGGTTAGGGGTGTGTGGCGGACGAACGGACCGCGAGACCGGATTCGTCTCGTCGTTCTGAGCAACTTTCATGTACAAAGTTTTTCGATCCGAGCTACGGTTTACCTTATATTAATTTTAAAAGATTTAAATCATTTTTAGGATTTATTTAATTGATTTAATCAACATTATCCAGAATAGTGTCTGCTGACGTCATCATGATGTCAGCATGACGTCAGCATTTGACTTGGTCAACCTGACAGGTGGGTCCCGTTCATCATACTCTGATTTAATTAACTAACAATTAATTATGTTAATTAGTGATTAGGTTAATTTAATTATAATTAATTAACTTAATTAGTTCCTTAATTAATTAATTAATTTAATTATTATTGTTTATTTAATTATTTTTGTATATTTTTTTTAATTCTTTTTTTTTATTAAAACATTCTGGGGGCGGGCGCGCGGGTAACGGAAAACGGGCACGAGCGTGGGCAGCCGTCGAGGTTGACCTGGGTGCGGCGGACGGAGCCCAGGGGCGCCGGACCCAGGTGCTGACTGACCGGGGCCGCAGTTCGCGGCGGCGGCAAGCGCAAGGGACGGATGCGCGCGGGCGCGTGCCCGAGGCCACCAGGGAAGGCGGGCTCCGGTTAGCTGTGGAGCAGAGGCGGATGGGGCCGACGCGGGCGCGCGGAAGCAGGCGCGGCCCGGCGGTTCGAGACTGCAGCAGCAGGGGAGGAGGCTAAGGGTGCGAGGGGCCGGTGGCCAGGGGCGGGGCGGAGCGGCGCCTCCTGCAGCACGCAGCTGCGGGACGAGGGGAGGCAAGGCGAGCCGGCGCGCGCGTGCGCTGGACGAGGCCGCGGCTATGAGCACGCGGGTGGACGGAGCCGGCGACAGAGATCGAGGGGAGAGGAGGAAGGGAGGGGTGGTGGCTCACTGGGCCCTGCAGGTGTGCGAGAGTGAGCTCGGGGAGGGCTCGATGGCGGCATGCTCCGGCGATGGGGACGGCGCGATGGCTCCGGCGACGGCGTCGGGATGGTGGTGATGGTCGTCGACGGCGACAGGGTCGAGGGGGGTGACGGGGACGTCGTGCGTAGAATGGGAAGTCCGGCGGCGTCCGAGACGCTTCGGGCGACGTTGTCGGGGTCGAGGCGGCGATGGCAGGGCGGCGCCGGGAGGAAGCAGAGGCCGGCCGGGGAGGAGGGGTGGACGGGGCGGCGTCGGGCGGCGTCGGCCTCCTCTGGATCCCGATCCAGACCGGGAGAGAGGAGGGGGCGTCGTGGGGAGAGTGGGGTGTGGGTGCGGGGAGTGCGGGAGGGGCGGCGTCGGCGTCGGGCCCGATCCCGATTGGATCGGGGGGAGAGGGAGAAAGCGAGTGGGGGGCGAGTGGGTGGCTGTCGGTTAGGGTTTGGGGGAGGGAGTGGATAAGGAGGGGGGTAGCGGGGTGGGCCGGCCGGGCCTGGGGGTGTTGGCCCAGTTGGGCCACGGCCCGGGGGGGGGGGTTTGCTCTTATTTTTGTTTTCTGTTTTCTCTTTTGTATTTTCTTTATTTTCCTCTTTTCTTTTCTGTTTTATTTTTGTTTCCTATTATTTTAGGTTCTGTAAAAATATGTACTTTGCATCTAATTTGAACATTTCGATTTAGTCCACCGCCACAAAAGTCTAGACCCCAATTAATTTGGTTTGATATTTTATCAATCTGAAAAGGCATTTAAATAATCAGGTTTGCTAATATTTAAATCGTTTTAGTGCATTAAAACACATAATAAAAGTGTGGTTCCTTCACCATAATTACCTACGCATTATTTGGCACAACCAGAACATTTTAGTTTTATTATTTGAAAACTTTTGTCGTTTGCCTATATTTTAAATTTGAATTTGAATCGGTTTCGAACTAACTCGAGATTAGCAACTACAAACAAGGTGACGTGGCATCATTAGCAAAGGATCACTGTAGCTTAATTACCCGGGCGTCACATCATCCTTTGGGATGCAGATGGCGACGAGCTCGAGGTGCTTCAGTCATGGTAGAAAAAGAGCGAGCGCGTCATTAAGGGGGATGGCAGTTCATGAAATTGGCGAGGCACAACGTGGGCGCGAAGCGGAGTGCGGATGTTGGTAGCAAGCGCATATGCCCATCATTAATACCGAGCTTCTTGAGTTGATCTATGGCGGGGGATCGGAACCACTCGTCAAGCTTGGCTCGGTCCTTGCCATTGGAACGGAACTTGCCCGTGATAAGGCCTTTGATTGGGCCATGGTGACAGCTGAGGATCTGGGAGAACGCATCCAAGCTTTGGCGATAGCCATGGCAGAGCTCGTGGGTGTCGAGGAGGTCGACGGGGGTGAGGAGCCATAGGGGCGCCACCGCCGGGAAAGGGCGGCTATCCTCGCCTGATATTTGATTGGGAGGAGGGATATGATGACTCTCAACATATCATCGGGGAGGTTGTTGATGAAGTCTAGGCCTGCTAGAGTCGCTTGCGGTTCTTTCTTGACCCGCCTCCGCTTGTTAGCAGCCTCGTTCTTCACCTCCTCGGTGGCGACGGAAACCTCCGTCTCCATATTCACGCCGTGCTCCGGTGCTTCAACAACCCCGACGTCGCCACTCCCTCTGATGGGGCGCTTTGGCGGCCTCATCATACACTGACGGCTTTGAGGACTCAGAGCGGCGTCGAGGATGCGGGCGAAGAGAGAGGATTGTGTGTGTGGCGAGGATGGGGGTGCGGCCGCTTGGCCGCGTCATTAATACAAACCAGTGGGAGCTTGGCGGGCGGTGGTCCAAGGCTGTCTCGCTTCCCGGTGAGAACGACTACTTAATCTCTATGAATGAAATCTATGCTTAATTACTGAATTTTAGTTACAAAAGTTAGATAGTGTTATTGATTTTTGGCTGCATATTTTGACAAATCACGGTGTCTCTTGGCTTAGCGCCAAAGTCTGGCTTTAATTTGCATACCGTAATCTGAATCGTTTTCGTTGAAGAGATGCACAGATCCTGCGTTGAACAACTTACATGCTTCCCGGTGAGCCTGCGCACCGGACTACGCTCGCACGCCTCCCGTTCAGTCAAGCAGATGTCCGCACGGCACCTCCTATAGCCATTAAAACCAAGACACGTGGGGTCACGTGAATGGTTAACAGAACGCAAATGGTTTGAATTATACAAACGTTTAAGATATTAAAGTGGCAGCTATTTTTTCAAAATGCCTTTGTTGGCTATTATACGAGTGCGCCTTCTCTCAAAATGGACACGAAAAATACCACAACATGTCGCATGCCATTCCATGATAGCATGCCAACTTTCATGAATTTCAGACAAGTTTTGGATTTACTAGAATTTAAAAGCCATGTATGTCAATGTTTTGCCGGTAATAACCAGTCCCCTGGTGTTTGGAATTCATTCTCATTTCTTCTATGGGACCTAAGCACGCACCCAAGGACACAGATTTGATTTTTCAACGAATTTATATGCACTTGAGCATGTGCATGTATTTCAAATTTTAATTATGCACATAAAATGCCTAGAAAACCCAGTTAATGTATAAAAATGTCCAAACGAACCCCGAAAAAATCCAGAACTTAACACAACACTCATGTTGTTCTATGTTGGCACTAGAAAATTTTGGAAAGCAATACGAGTCAACGGATATCAATTCATCCCCAAAGATGGCATGTTCCATACCGAAACCATCAGGCTTGTTGTGAGAAGCTCTGGTTTGTGAGAAGCTTATACCCAATCCTGCCCCAAATGGGACAAAAAATTTACCACGGCATGTCGGGTGCCGCTCCATGATACCATGCCAAGTTTCATGAATTTCAGACTAGTTTTGCATTTACTAGAATTTAAAAACCAGGTATCTCAACGTTTTGCCGGCAATCAACAATGCCCTGGTGTTTGAAATTCATTTTCATTTCTTGCATGGGACCTAAGAATGCACCCAAGGACACAGATTTGATTTTTTTCAACCAATTTATATGCACTGGAGCGTGTGCATGTATTTCAAATTTGAATTATGCACATAAAATGCCTAGAAAACCCAGTTAATTTATAAAAATGTCCAAACGAACCCTGAAAAATTTCAAAACTTAACATAACACTCCTCTTTTTCTATGTTGGCACTAGAAATTTTTTGAAAGCAATAAGAGGCAACAGATATCATTTCGTCCCCAAAGGTGGCACGTTCCGTACTGAAACCATCAGGCTTGTTGTGAGAAGCTATGGTTTGTGAGAAGCTTATACCCAAACCTGCCCCAAATGGGACAATTTTTTTACCACGGCATGTTGATGCCGCTCCATTATAGCAGGCCAAGTTTCATGAATTTCAGACGAGTTTTGGATTTACTAGAATTTAAAAGCCAGGTATCTCAACGTTTTGCCGGTAATCAATAGTGCCTTGGTGTTTGAAATTCATTCTCATTTCTTGCATGGGACCAAAGCATGCACCCAAGGACACAGATTTGATTTTTCACCCAATTTATATGCAAATTTCAAATTTGAATTATGCACATAAAATGAAAATCCTGTTAATGCATAAAAATGTCCAAACGAACCCCGAAAAATTCTAAAACTTAACTCAACACTCCTGATGTTCTATCTTGACACTAGAAATTTTTTGAGAGCAATAAGAGGCAATGGATATCATTTCGTCCCCAAAGGTGGCACGTTCCGTACCGAAACCATCAGGCTTGTTGTAAGAAGCTCTGGTTTGTGAGAAGCTTATACCCAAACCTGCCCCAAATAGGACAATTTTTTTACCACGACATGTTGATGCCGCTCCATGATATCATGCTAAGTTTCATGAATTTCAGATGAGTTTTGGATTTACTAGAATTCAAAAGCCAAGTATCTCAACGTTTTGCCGGTAATCAACAGTGCCCTAGTGTTTGAAATTCATTCTCATTTCTTGCATGGGACCTAAGCATGCACCCAAGGACACATATTTAATTTTTCAACCAATTTATATGCAAATTTCAAATTTGAATTATGTAGATAAAATGCCTAGAAAACCCAATTAATGTATGAAAAATGTCCAAACGAACCCTGAAAAATTCCAAAACTTAACACAACACTCCTGTTGTTCTATGTTGAAACTAGAATTTTTTTGAAAGCAATAAGAGGCAATGGATATCATTTCGTCCCCAAAGGTGGCACGTTCCATATCGAAACCATCAGGCTTGTTGTGAGAAGCTCTGGTTTGTGGGAAGCTTATACCCAAACCTGCCTCAAATGGGACAAATTTTTTACCACGACATGTTGATGCCGCTCCATCATACCATGCAAAGTTTCACGAATTTCAGATGAGTTTTGGATTTACTGGAATTGAAAAACCAGGTATCTCAACATTTTGCCTGCAATCAACAGTTTCTTGGTGTTTGAAATTCATTCCCATTCTAGCATGGGACCTAAGCATGCACCCAAGGACACAGATTTGATTTTTCAACCAATTTATATGCACGGGAGCATGTGTATGTATTTCAAATTTGAATTATGCACATAAAATGGCTAGAAAACACACGTAATGTATAAAAACGTCCAAACGAACCCCGAAAAATTCCAAAACTTAACACAACACTCCTGTTGTTCTATGTTGACACTAGAAATTTTTTGAAAGCAATAATAGGCAACGGATATCGTTTCGTCCCCAAAGGTGGCATATTCCGTACCGAAACCATCAAGCTTGTTGTGAGAAGCTCTAGTTTGTGGGAAGCTTATAACCAAATGTACCCCAAATGGGACAATTTTTTACCACAGCATGTTGATGTTGCTCCATTATAGCATGCCAAGTTTGATGAATTTCAGACGAGTTTTGGATTTACTAGAATTTAAAAGTCAGGTATCTCAACATTTTGCCGGTAATCAACAGTACCCTGGTGTTTGAGATTCATTCTCATTTCTTGCATGGGACCTAAGCATGCACACAAGGACACAGATTTGATTTTTCAACCAATTTACATGTACTGGAGCATGTGCATGTATATCAAATTTGAATTATGCACATAAAATGCCTAGAAAACCCAGTTAATGTATAAAAATGTCCAAACAAACCCCGAAAAATTCCAAAACTTAACATAACACTCCTCTTGTTCTATGTTGACACTAGAAATTTTTTGAAAGCAATAAGAGGCAATGTATATCGTTTCGTCCCCAAAGGTGGCACGTTCCGTACCAAAACCATCAGGCTTGTTGTGTGAAGCTTTGGTTTGTGAGAAGCTTATACCCAAACCTGCCCCAAATGGGACAATTTCTTTACCACAGCCTGTTGATGCCGCTCCATTATAGCATGCCAAGTTTCATGAATTTCAGACGAGTTTTGGATTTACTAGAATTTAAAAGCCAGGTATCTCAACATTTTGTCGGTAATCAATAGTGCCCTGGTGTTTGAAATTCATTCTCATTTCTTGCATGGGACCTAAGCATGCACCCAAGGACACAGATTTGATTTTTCACCCAATTTATATGCAAATTTCAAATTTGAATTATGCACATAAAATGAAAATCCCGCTAATGCATAAAAATGTCCAAACGAACCCCGAAAAATTCCAAAACTTTACACAACACTCCTGCTGTTCAATGTTGACACTAGAAAATTTTTGAAAGCAACAAGAGGCAATGGATATCGTTTCGTCCCCAAAGGTGGCACGTTCCGTACCGAAACCATCAGGCTTGTTGTGAGAAGCTCTGGTTTGAGAAGCTTATACCCAAACCTGCCCCAAATATGAAAAAAAAATTACCACGACATGTTGATGCCGCTCCATGATAGCATGCTAAGTTTCATGAATTTCAGATGAGTTTTGGATTTACTAGAATTTAAAAGCCAGGCATCTCAAAGTTTTGCCGGTAATCAACAGTGCACTAGTGTTTGAAATTCATTATATTTATTGCATGGGACCTAAGCATGCACCCAAGGACACCGATTTGATTTTTCATCCAATTTACATGCAAATTTCAAATTTGAATTATGCAGATAAAATGCCTAGAAAACCCAGTTAATGTATAAAAATAACCAAACGAACCCCAGAAAATTCCAAAACATAGCACAACACTCCCGTTGTTCTATGTTGACACTAGAAATTTTTTGAAAGCAATAAGAGGCAATGGATATCGTTTCGTTCCCTAAGGTGGCACGTTCCGTATCAAAACCATCAGGCTTGTTGGGAGAATCTCTGGTTTGTGCGAAGCTTATACCCAAACCTGCCCCAAATGGGACAATTTTTTTACCACGACATGTTGATGCCGCTCCATGATACCATGCCAAGTTTCATGAATTTCAGACGAGTTTTGGATTTACTAGAATTTAAAACCAGGTATCTCAACATTTTGCCTGCAATCAACAATGCCCTTGTGTTTGAAATTCATTCCCATTTCTAGCATGGGACATAAGCATGCACCCAAGGACACAAATTTGATTTTTCAACCAATTTATATGCACATGAACATTTGTATGTACTTCAAATTTGAATTATGCACATAAAATGGCTAGAAAACACAGTTAATGTATAAAAATGTCCAAACGAACCCCGAAAAATTCCAAAACTTAACACAACACTCATGTTGTTCTATGTTGACACTAGAAATTTTTTGAAAGCAATAAGAGGCAACATATATCATTTTGTCCCCATAGGTGGCATATTCCATACCGAACCCATCAAGCCTGTTGTGAGAAGCTCTGGTTTGTGAGAAGCTTATACCCAAACCTGCCCCAAATGGGACAATTTTTTTACCACGACATGTTGATGCCGCTCCATTATAGCATGCCAAGTTTCATGAATTTCAGACGAGATTTGGATTTACTAGAATTTAAAAGCCAGGTATCTCAACGTTTTGCCGGTAATCAACAGTGCCTTGGTGTTTGAAATTCATTCTCATTTCTTGCATTGGACCTAAGCATGCACCCAAGGACACATATTTGATTTTTCACCCAATTTATATGCAATTTTCAAATTTGAATTATGCACATAAAATGCCTAGAAAATCATGTTAATGCATAAAAATGTCCAAACGAACCCCGAAAAATTCTAAAAATTAACACAACACTCCTGCTGTTCTAAGTTGACACTGGAATTTTTTTGAAAGCAATAAGAGGCAATGGATATCATTTCGTCCCCAAAGGTGGCACGTTCCGTACCGAAACCATCAGCTTGTTGTGAGAAGCTCTGGTTTGTGAGAAGCTTATACCCAATCCTGCCCCAAATGGGACAAATTTATTACCACGGCATGTTGATGTCGCTCCATGATAGCATACTAAGTTTCATGAATTTCAGATGAGATTTGGATTTACTAGAATTTAAAAGCCAGGTATCTCAACATTTTGCCGGTAATCAACAGTGCCCTGGTGTTTGAAATTCATTCTCATTTCTTGCATAGGACCTAAGCATGCACCCAAGGAAACATATTTGATTTTTCAACCAATTTATATGCAAATTTCAAATTTGAATTATGCAGATAAAATGCCTAGAAAACCCAATCAATGTATTAAAATGTCCAAACGAACCCCGAAAAATTTCATAACTTAACACAACACTCTTGTTGTTCTATGTTGACATTAGAAAAGTTTTGAAAGCAATAAGAGGCAATGGATATCGTTTCGTCCCCAAAGGTGGCACGTTCCGTACCAAAACCATCAGGCTTGTTGTGAGAAACTTATACCGAAACCTACCCCAAATGGGACAAATTTTTTACCACGGCATGTTGATGCCGCTCCATGATACCATGCCAAGTTTCATGAATTTCAGACAAGTTTTGGATTTACTAGAATTTAGAAACCAGGTATCTCAACGTTTTTCCGGCAATCAACAGTGCCCTGGTGTTTGAAATTCATTCACATTTCTAGCATGGGACCTAAGCATGCACCTGAGGACACATATTTGATTTTTCAACCAATTTGTATGCACGGGAGCATGTGCATGTATTTCGAATTTTAATTATGCACATAAAATGGCTAGAAAACCCAGTTAATGTATAAAAATGTCCAAACGAACCCCGAAAAATTCAAAAACTTAACACAAAACTCCTATTGTTCTATGTTGACACCATAAATTTTTTGAAAGCAATAAGAGGCAACGAATATCGTTTCGTCCCCAAAGGTGGCATATTCCGTACCAAAACCATCAGGCTTGTTGTGTGAACCTCTGGTTTGTGAGAAGCTTATAGCCAAACCTGCCCCAAATGGGACAATTTTTTTACCACGGCATGTTGATGCCGCTCCATGACACCATGCCAACTTTCATGAATTTCAGACGAGTTCTAGATTTACTAGAATTTAAAAACCAGGTATCTCAACATTTTATCGGCAATCAACATTGCCCTAGTGTTTGAAATTCGTTCCCATTTCTTGCATGGGACCTAAGCATGCACCCAAGGACACATATTTGATTTTTCAACCAATGTATATGCACCGGAGCATGTGCATGTATTTCAAATTTGAATTATGCACATAAAATGGCTAGAAACCCCAGTTAATGAATAAAAATGTCCAAACGAACCCCGAAAAATTCCAAAACTTAACACAACACTCCTGTTGTTCTATGTTGACATTAGAAAAAAAATTAAAGCAATAAGAGGCAACAGATATAATTTCATCCCCAAAGGTGTCACGTTCCGTATCGAAACCATCAGGCTTGTTGTGAGAAGCTCTGGTTTGTGAGAAGCTTATACCCAAACCTGCCACAAATGGGACAATTTTTTACCACGGCATGTTGAAGCCGCTCCATGATACCATGCCAAGTTTCATAAATTTCAGACAAGTTCTGGATTTACTAGAATTTAAAAACCAGGTATCTCAATATTTTGCCGGCAATCAACATTGCCCTGGTGTTTGAAATCCATTCCCGTTTCTTGCATGGGACCTAAGCATGCACCCAAGGACACATATTTGATTTCTCAACCAATTTATATGCACCGGAGCAAATGCATGTATTTCAAATTTGAATTATGCACATAAAATGGAAAAACCTAGTTAATGAATAAAAATGTCTAAACGAACCCCTAAAAATTCCAAAACTTAACACAACACTCCTGTTGTTCTATGTTGATACTAGAAATTTTTTGAAAGCAATAAGAGGCAATGTATATCGTTTCACCCCAAAGGTGGCACGTTCCGTACCGAAACCATCAGGCTTGTTGTGAGAAGCTCTGGTTTGTGAGAAGCTTATACCCAAACCTGCCCCAAATGGGACAATTTTTTACCACGACATATTGATGCCGCTCCATGATGCCATGCCAAGTCTCATGAATTTCAGACAAGTTCTGGATTTACTAGAATTTAAAAACCAGGTATCTCAACGTTTTGCCGGCAATCAACATTGCCCTGGTGTTTCAAATTCATTCCCATTTCTTGCATGGGACCTAAGCATGCACCCAAGGACACAGATTTGATTTTTCATCCAATTTATATGCACCGGAGCATGTGCATGTATTTCAAATTTGAATTATGCACATAAAATGGATAGAAACCCAGTTAATGAATAAAAATGTCCAGACAAACCCCGAAAAATTCCAAAGCTTAACACGACACTCCTGTTGTTCTATGTTGAGACTAGAAAAATTTTGAAAGCAATAAGAGGCAACGGATATCGTTTCGTCCCCAAAGGTGGCATGTTCCGTACTGAAACCATCCGGCTTGTTATGAGAAGTTATGCTTTGTGAGAAGCTTATACCCAAACCTACCCCAAATGGGATAATTATTTTACCACGGCATATTGATGCCGCTCCATGATACCATGCCAAGTTTCATGAATTTCAGACGAGTTCTAGACTTACTAGAATTTAAAAACCAGGTATCTCAATGTTTTGCCGGCAATCAACATTGCCATGGTGTTTGAAATTCATTCCCATTTCTAGCATGGAACCTAAGCATGCACCCAGGGACACATATTTGATTTTTAAACCAATTTATATGCACCGGAGCATGTGCATGTATTTCAAATTTGAATTATGCACATAAAATGCCTAGAAAACCCAGTTAATGTATAAAAATGTCCAAACGAACCCCAAAAAATTCCAAAATTTAACACAACACTCCTGTTGTTCTATGTTAACACTAGAAAAAATTTGAAAGCAATAAGATGCAACGGATATCGTTTCGTCCCCAAAGGTGGCATGTTCTGTACCGAAACCATCAGGCTTGTTGTGAGAAGCTCTGGTTTGTGAGAAGCTTATACACAAACCTGCCCCAAATGGGACAAAGTTTTTACCACGGCATGTTGATGCCGCTCCATGATACCATGCCAAGTTTCATGAGTTTTAGATGAGTTCTGGATTTACTAGAATTTAAAAAGCAGGTATCTCAATGTTTTGCCGCCAATCAATAGTGCTCTGGTGTTTGAAATTCATTCTCATTTCTTGCATGGGACCTAAGCTTGCACCCAAGGACAAAGATTTGATTTTTCAACCAATTTATATGCACCAGAGCAGGTGCATGCTGATTGATTCTGAATTTTGAACGTGAAATGGCTAGAAAACCAGTTTGATGTATAAAATGTCCAAATGAACCCTGAATAATTCCAATTCTTTTACGACACACATATAGTTGCATGTTCACTGCAGATAAAAGGTCTAGCAATTCAAACAACTTCCATTACCACTGTGACCCCATTATGTAATCCAAATCATGATGAAAAAACAAGTAGATCCCACACAGTTTATTATCACCAACCATGTGAGATGTAGTACAAAATATCATGGAGCACCGTCGGTGTATAGTACGTCTATGGCTTATGCGAGAAGGTGTGTCGGCTACAGTCCATAGCCAGCGTGTCAAGCATATTAGCTCGCTCCCCAAATAATCCCGCCTCTGCATCCCTCGCAATCTCGAAAATATTACTGCCTCGTAATCTTGAAAATATCTACCGCCTAGAAGGTTTTAATGTTTGATACCACACAATTAGTGTGTGAGGACTGTGTGCGATGTCTGTTACTCCCGCTCTGCTTCAGTCCCTTGATTCAAATTTTTAGTAGCCCCAACATTTTACTCCCGCCTTTGCATCCCTCGCAATCTCGAAAATATTACTGCCTCGTAATCTCGAAAATAGCTACCGCCTAGAAGGTTTTAATGTTTGATAGCACACAATTAGTATATGTGGACCGTGTGCGATGTCTGTTACTCCCGCTCTGCTTTAGTCCCTTGATTCAAATTTTTAGTAGCCCCAGCATTTTACTCCCACCTCTGCATCCCTCGCAATCTCGAAAATATCTACCGCCTTGAAGGTTTTAGTGTTTGATAGCACACGATTAGTATGTGCAGACCGTGTGCGATGTCTGTTACTCCCGCTCTGCTCCAGTCCCTTGATTCAAATTTTCAGTAGCCCCCGCATTTTACTCCCGCCTCTGCATCCCTCACAATCTCAAAAATATCGGCTCTCCCTTGATCCAAATTTTCAGTAACCCCGCCTTGTTACTCCCGCCTAGTAAAATTTTTAGTTGTCGCAGTATTTCCTCAAACACCACCTTGCCCCCCCTCCACACACACCACACACTCCCAAAACCTCCGCTCACACAAGCACACACAACCCTCTAAACCATTGGTAGGTCACGCCATCGCCAACGCCTCCATCCTCAACCTCTGTCTGTGTGTCGGGGAGCTCGAGGAGCCAATGGCCAAAAGGAGGTTTATCGCGGCCTTTTCGCCCGACGCCAGCGAGGTGGCCGCCAAGGTGTCCCCGTCATCCTCCGTGGGCTCGATCCGTCGTCGCCGGTCCCTCAATTCGCCCGCCGCCATGCCCCTTCGCCTGTTCGAGGACTTCCCTATCCTTCCTCGGACCCGACAGCCAACGAGGTCCTACCTCAGGTTCCGGCAGCGGTGATGGGGGACATGGGTCACCGAGATTACAGATCGGGAGACCCACACCTGCCAGTGGCTCGATAGCTTTCACACGGCCGAGCTCGTGGCCATGGAGTACGACCGCTGGCAGATCCGCTACCACGGCGCGGCGGCTAGGCTCAATTTCCCCTTCGGCACACGTCTGGTCGACCTCGTTCCGCCGGAGCTAGGGTGGTGAGCTCGACTATGGCGCGGGAGGACCGCGAGGCATGGGAGCGCCTCGAGGCCGAGGCCGCCGACAAGGCCTACATGCAAGAGCTACACCGGCAGCACTCGGAGCTCATGGAGGCGGAGCGGGCAATCTTTGCCGGCGCGGAGGGCGGCGAGGTTATCACGCTCTCCTTCGATGATGAGGTCAAAGGCGGCGAGGACAGCGGCGCGGATGGCGGCGAGGTTATCGCGCTCTCCTCCGACTATGAGGTCAAAGGCGGCGGTGCTGAGGGCGTCGAGGTGGGCCCCGAGGACGAGGAGATCCACGTCGACGAGTGGAGGAGTGCCTTCCCCAATGACCCCGATGACGGCACCGGCCCGGACCCGGCTCGCGGCACACTGTACATGACGAGGAAGGATTGGCTCAACCTCTACTTCGACCGAAAGTAGTTTAGCTTAGTTTAAATTTATGTTTTATGTTCGGTTATGAAAAACTATCTATGTTTATGTTTGAATGCATGCTACTTTCAGTTGAACCTGCTTTGAACTTGATCAAATTGAAGCTTACAACGTTAAGTTTAGGGGATCAACTAGAAAATGCCAAAAATTGCCAGAGTATATATATATCCACTAAGGGTTTTTGAGGGAGTCCTGGATTAGGGGGTCTCTAGATAGCCGGACTATATCCTTTGGCCGGACTATTGGACTATGAAGATACAAGATTGAAGACTTCGTCCCGTGTCCGGACGGGACTCTCCTTGGCGTGGAAGGCAAGCTAGGCAATACGGATATGTAGATCTCCTCCCTTGTAACCGAGTCTGTGTAACTCTAGCCCCCTCCAGTGTCTATATAAACCTGAGGGTTTAGTCTGTAGGACGACATACAATCATACCATAGGCTAGCTTCTAGGGTTTAACCTCTACGATCTCGTGGTAGATCAACTCTTGTAATACTCATATCATCAAGAACAATCTAGCAGGACGTAGGGTATTACCTCCACCAAGAGGGCCCGAACCTGGGTAAACATCGTGTCCCCTGCCTCTTGTTACCATCCGCCTTAGACGCACAGTTCGGGACCCCCTACCCGAGATCCGCCGGTTTTGACACCGACATTGGTGCTTTCATTGAGAGTTCCACTGTGTCGTCACCATAAGGCTTGATGGCTCCTTCGATCATCGGTAGCGATGCGGTCCAGGGTGAGGTTTTCCTCTCCGGACAGATCTTTGTATTCGGCGGCTTCGCACTGCGGGCCAATTCGCTTGGCCATCTGGAGCAGATCGAGAGCTATGCCCCTGGCCATCAGGTCAGATTCGAAAATTTAAACTACACTGTCGACATCCGCGGAGACTTGATCTTCAACGGATTCGAGCCTGTGTCAGGTGCGCCGCACAGTCACGACAAGCATGACATAACTATGCCGTCGGACAGTGTTCGGGAGATCGCATCTACAACTACTTCGACCGTCAATCCGGAGCAAATCGCGCCATCTGAGAGCGGAGGGATAGACCCCGCCATGGAGACCGCACTCTCAGTGGCGATAGAGCCGAATACTGACTTCACCTCTTACGAGAGCCGTGTCGCCGAACCACTGGATTCACATCTGGCCATAGACTCCGAGCCTCTTACATCTGTGCCTGTCAAATCCGACTGGGCGCCGATCATGGAGTTCACCTCCGCGGATATCTTTCAGCACTCGCCCTTCGGCGATGTGCTAAATTCATTGAGGTCCCTCTCCCTGTCAGGAGAACCTTGGCCGAACTATGTCCGGCTAGAATGGGATGCGGACGACGAAGAAATTCGCTGCCCACCCACCACCCACTTACTAGCCATTGTCGACGATTTAACCGACATGCTCGACTTCGACTCCGAAGACATCGCCCACAGGGTGCTGGACCGCTACATCATCATACGACATATATATGGTGGACACCCCTAAAGAAGGCAATGGCGACGAGACAGCGGAGGATGACCCCTCCAAGAAGCAACCCAAGCACTGACGTCAGCGGCGCCGCTCTAAGTCCCGCCACAGCAAAAGTAGTGATACCGGCACATGAGATAATAACACTCTGGATAGTGCCGAAGACAATCACAATCCCCTCCAGCATGATGTCGAGCCGGAGGATGAACAAGCCAGCCCTCCAGAGCAGGCAGCAGATGGAGAACCAGAGGAGGACAATTACACGCCTCTCTTCGAAGACGAGGCGAGCCTCGGCGGCGAAGAATTTATCGTGCCTGAGGACCCCGTCGAACAGGAGCGCTTCAAGCACCGGCTTATGGCCACAGCAAATAGCCTGAAGAAAAAGCAACAACAGCTTCAAGCTGATCAAGACTTGCTAGCAGACAGATGGACCGATGTCCTTGCGGCCGAGGAATACGAACTCAAGCGCCCCTCCAAGAGTTACCCAAAACGCAGGTTGCTACCTCACCTTGAGGAGGAAGCATTGAAACCCCATGCACCAGTGTACGATGCGGCTGACCGGCCACTACGTGGCCGAGCCAAAGAGGCATTTCGGCCTGAAGTTCAGCCTGCACCCCGCCGCCACTCAATCCAAAATACCAAGGCTCGGGGCAACACATGGGACCTGCGAGACGTATTGGACAGTAAGGAAAAACTTGCAAGGTCAATATACGGGTCACGGGCACGCGCGCCAAGACGGGACGATGATCGTCGCGCCGGATATGCCAAAAGCAAATCCGGCTGGGCCGAATACAACAGACAAGACTCATATGAACTGCGTCGGGATATAGCCCGGCACAGAGGCGCCGCACACCCCCTATGCTTCACTGATGAAGTTATGGATCATGAATTCCCGGAGGGTTTCAAACACGTAAATATTGAATCATATGATGGTACAACAGACCCCGCCGTATGGATTGAGGATTTCCTCCTTCACATCCACATGGCTCGTGGTGATGATCTACACGCCATCAAGTACCTCCCGCTAAAACTCAAAGGACCAGCTCGGCATTGGCTGAATAGCTTGCTAGCCAACTCCGTCGGCAGTTGGGAGGATTTGGAAGACGCATTCCTTGGCAACTTCCAGGGCACTTATGTGCGACCACCGGACGCCGATGACTTGAGCCACATAGCTCAGCAGCCAGGGGAATCGGCCAGACAATTCTGGACTCGGTTCCTAACTAAGAAAAACCAAATTGTCGACTGTCCGGACGCAGAGGCCCTCGCGGCATTCAAGCACAACATCCGTGACTAGTGGCTTGCCCGCCACCTTGGCCAGGAGAAGCCGAAGTCTATGGAAGCCCTCACGACACTCATGACCCGCTTTTGCACGGGCGAGGATAACTAGCTGGCTCGCAGCAATATCACATCGAGGAATCCGGGCGCTTCGGTGTCGGTGGGAACGACACCTATGGGATCACAAGAATCCCTACTGTGGTTAGCGGGGCGCGGGGTCGTGAGAAGAGTGGATCAAACAGATAGCACACGGTTCATTTATCTAGGTTTGGGCCGCGAGGATGCGTAAAACCCTACTCCTGCTTTGGTGGATTGTATATCTGTGTTCTTGAGCTAGCTATGGGGCGTGAGGAGCTCCAAAAAGCCGAATCCTTCTCCTGGTCGCCTCGGGCCTCCTTTTATAGAAAAAGGGGTGGCACACAGGAGGTGGAAAGGGTACAGTGATGCGAGGTTATCCCTCGCATTACATGACAAGGTGCATTTAATGTGTCTTGCTTAGGTGTCCTTGCTTTATCGGGGACGGGGGAGAGACATGTCTCGTCCGTCGCCGCTCCTCCTTGTGTAGACACGCGCCCTGGCCAGTGACGCCTACGATGCCACGTAGGTAGGCAGGCAGCTGAGGTGGCGCAGTGGTGGGTCTTCACGAAGATCTGCATGCCGCCACGCAGGTGCCTGCCCAGCTGGTTGGGTCGGCAGCTGCATGCATGCGGTGGTGGAGGTTCAGTCGGTGAGGGCCTGATGGTGGCCCTGCGGGTGTCCTCGGTAAGGGTCTTGCCGAGGCGCCTGATGTCATCCCCGGCAAGGCACTTGCCGGGGGCCTTGTGGTCTTCCTCGGCTGGGATCCCGCCAAGGGTTGTCGTCTCCTTAGTGCGTATCTGATCTTGAATGTCTTCACAAAGATCTGCATGCCGGCACGGGGATGTCTCCCGAATCCTTGCCCTTTGGGGGCAGTGGACTCAAGGGTGATTTGCTCCGTAGGCGGGGGACGATTCGCCGCGGCAAGGGTCTTGTCGGGGCTGCTAGAACTGTCTCCCGGCAAGGATCTTGCCGGGGGAGTCCGCTTCATCCCCTTTGCTCTTCGTGGTCTTTGTCGGCGTTCTGGGAACGGGGGTCCCCAGACTTGCCTGCCTGCGGCCTGTGGCGTGGCTCAAAGGGGGGGCCCAGCGCGGCCCATCTTCACCAACACAAACCCAAGACCCTCGCGAGGGGCCAAGCCTCGTGGGGCGGACGATGCGGAGCTTCCTCAGGCGCGGCCTCATCAGGCTAGCTCACGAGGAGGCGGAGAGATCAAGGCGGGGTACCTCACAAGCTGCCCGTGACGCAAGCCATGACGACCGGGAGCGCCAGGCGGGTGCCAGCCCGCGCAGTGTCCTCCCTTCCTCTTTGGTGCAAAGGGGGCAAGCGCAGCCGTGGAGTACCGAGGCATCAGGCAAAGGTTGCCATTTTGGTGCAACGAGACCAAGACCAGGAGGACTACGAGATGGAGGTCACCGTGGAGCCCAAGACAGCGTCATCACCAGAGCTTTGCGCAGGCGTAGACTACTTTTGTCAGGATAGTTGATACTAGCTGTCCCCCTTCAAATTAGCCCGCCATTGTTGGCTCCCTTCCCGCTCGATATTTGGGAAGAGGACCAGGGCCTCTATAAATAGGACCAGCCACCCACAGAGCAAGAAAAGAAGGCAGAGGGGAAGGCAGAGGGAGAGACGGGGCTGAGAAGAGAGCCGAGCCGGAGAGTTGGAAGGATAGAGAAGATCAGAAAGAGAGAGAGAGAAAGGTGACTGAGCTCCTCCCAGTAGTTCATCGCCCCAGCTAAGAACAGACCCTCGCGAGGCTGTTCTTCCTTGTATAGTTCATCATCATCAGCCCAAGAGGCAATCCACCACACCACACACTGGAGTAGGGTATTACACCACAACAGTGGCCCGAACCAGTATAAACCCTGTGTCTCTTGTGTTGTTCTTTCCTTAGTTTAGATCTTTGCAAGGCGGAGGGGTGCAGGTAGGTAGAAGGCGAAATCTCCGCGCGCACCCCAGTGTTCGAACCTCAAGGGTCTGCCGGAACCCGAAATCCGACATTTGGCGCGCCAGGTAGGGGTGCGCCGGGATTCGTCTTCCACCACCCCGTTCTCCTCCGACCATCACGCCCATGTCTGACGCTCGTCAGGCCCGCGCTGAGCGCCAGGCCGCGCTCGCTTCCCGTGTCGCCCAGACGGCCCATTTCGACGGGCGTCCTCGCCGTTCCCCGTCACCTGCCGTCAACGCCGCCACCGGCCCGGCGGGGGACGATCAGCAAGCATCGTCCCAGCATCCATCCGTGCGGCAAGACGGCCGCACCGCGACTCCCTCGTTCACCCCAGCTGGTTCTTCGTCCCACACGCTCCGCGCGCCCATGGAGGCTCGGGCTGCACTCATCGCGCCGAACGAGCTCCTGCGCTACCATCCTGTCGACGACGTCTATGAAGAATGGCTCGACCGCGTCGCCAAGCTCGTCCGCGCCGCAGGGGGCTCTCCTATGCCGTCCGTTCCGCTGCACCGCACCCCGCCCCGCGCGGGCAATGAAGCTCCGGTAGCGCCCCGGCTGCCTCCTCCTCAGGAAGGCGCCATGGCTCCAAGGCGTGTGGCCCCTGGGCGGAACCCGCTCCGTCAGGCGCCAGCGCAGCAAGAGCAGAGCTGTCAGGAAGTCCCTCGCCCGCAGGAAGCTGCCCGGGCGCTCCCTGCTCCGGCATGTCGCGACCATGCTCCTGCTCCCGCGCGTCAAGACCCTGCGCTGCTCCCAGCTGCAGCGCGTGGGGACATGCAAGACCAAGTTCCCCGTCATCCAAGGCCTCCCGTGGCCACAGCAGGCTGCCGCGCCTTCACCGCCGAGCTACGCAACATCGCGTGGCCCGGCAAGTTCAAGCCAGACTTGCCTCCTCGCTACGACGGCACGGCTGACCCTGCGGAGTTCCTCCAGCTCTACAAGCTGGGCATCGAAGCTGCCAACGGAGACAAGAAGGTCATGGCGAACTAGTTCCCCATGGCACTCAAGGATGGGGCCCGCACCTGGCTCCTGAACCTGGCTCCAGGCACAATCTCCTCCTGGGACGAGATGCGCACCCGCTTCATCGCCAACTTCCAAGGCACTCGAGACCGGCCACCCGCCGTGAGCGACATGCGCCGCATCAAGCAACAGCCCGGGGAGACCCTGCAGAAGTACATCCAGCGCTTCAACAACGCGCGCCTCAAGATTCCCAAGGTGACTGAGGAGGCCATCATCTCGGCCTTCTCCGACGGCGTGCGCGACGTCAAGATGAAGGAGGAGCTGGCGATGCATGAAGACCTGTGCACTTCCTTGGAACTGTTCAACCTGGCAACCAAGTGCGCCAGGGCCGAGGAAGGGCGTCTCTCCCTCCTCGAGCTGCCTGCCGCAGACCCAGAAGAGAAGAAGCCCAAGGCCAAGGATGTGAAGCGCAAGGGGGCTGCCGTGCTCGCGGCAGAACCAGACACCAAGCGGGGCAGAGATCAGCCCGAACCTTCCAAGGGCAGCCGGTACTGTGTGTACCACGACCTCCACACCCACAACACCAACGAATGTCAAGAGCTCCGAGCCGTGCGAGAAGGAAGGATCGGCCGTCGCCCTGACCGCAGTGACCGGGGCTACGGCCGAGGAGGAGGAAGGAACGCAGGACGCTGGGAAGACCGTGGCCCGCGCCAAGGGTGGCGCGATCAACCTCGCGAGGATCGCTGGCAAGACCCGCCTCGCGAGGGAGGCTGGAGAGATCAGCCTCGCGTGGGAGACTGGAGGGATCAGCCTCGCGAGGATCGCCCACAAGGCAACGCAGGCCTCCCACCGCAGCCGCCGCAGCCAAGGAGAAACGAGGACCGCCACCAGGACGAGGGGGCTGGGGGCTTCCAGGAGCCGCACGCGATCGCCTGCATCCTGGGCGGGGCACAAGCCCCAGCCTCTCAGCGCATCTTCAAGCAGTTCGCCCGCGAAGTGAACGCAGTCCTCCCCAGGCTCGAAGCCACGCGCCCTCTCAGGTGGTCGGCGTGCGCCATCACGTTCAGCTCAGCAGATCAGCTCAAGTGTGCGGCTACAGCCGGAGTCCTCCCGATGCTTTGCTCCCCAATCATCAGCAACGTGGTGGTCACCAAGACCCTCATCGATGGCGGGGCAGGGCTCAACGTCCTGTCCGTGGAAACATTCAACAACCTCCAAGTGCCCTACAGCCAGCTTCAGCCAACCAAGCCTTTCTCCGGTATCACCGACGGCTCCACGGTCCCGATTGGGCAGGTCCGCCTCCCTGTCACCTTCGGGGCACGCGACAACTACCGCACCGAGCTCATCGACTTCGACGTCGCTCACATTCGCCTGCCGTACAACGCCATCCTTGGGTACCCAGCGCTGGCCAAGTTCATGGCCGTAACTCACCACGGCTACAACGTCCTCAAGATGCCAGGAAGCGGCGGAGTCATCACGGTGCCATGTGAAGAGAAGGATGCGGTGTGTTCCCTGGAACGATCCTCTCAAGCCGCGTCACTGGAAGACCCGGATCGTGGAAGCAGGAGGCCTCCCGAGACCGCCCCTAAGAAGAAGAAGACATCGTCCGGCCCGACCACTCAGGAGGCAGGCCCCTCTGGGCCCGCGCCTGCCCAGGGGGAACCTCCTTCCATCGCATAGGAAAGCGCGCCCGGTGCCCTCCTCAGGCAGGGCTCGAGGGCTCTCCCCTGGAGGGCCACCGACCTAGCCAGGGTCACGAGGGAGGCGCTTGGGCACCACATGGAGGCATGTTTCGAAGCACGTTTCCCTCAAGAAGAAGAAAGGCAAGGAGACCCAGACCCTCAGGAGTTCGTCAGCAAGGCCATTCAGGAGCTACAGGAGTCAAGAGTCATGGAAGGCAGCCGCCGCCTACTAGCAGTGGCTCCCCATCCAGGCGAGGATGGTGGGCTGCGCGTCTGCGTCGACATACCAGGGCTCAACCGAGTCGCCTCTCTGGAGCGCCTCTGGCCCTCGCGAGTGGGGCGCTGCGGAGGCCCACCCCACAACTACGTTCGCATGCCTTACGGCTTGCCGAACGCGACTCACATGTACCAGCGCCTCATGAGGGGCATTACGGAGGCACGAGAGGCAGGGCGTTCCACAGCCCTGGCAGGGATGGAGATGGCCCGTGAGGAGCCGCCAGCGCATCCGGAACCTCCCGAGGCCCCTGGGCCTGGGGGCTCGTGAGGATCGGCTTCCGCAGCCCACCGAGCCTGCTACACCAATGCTCCTTCGTCCTCAACATCATCAGGTGACATCTTTCGAGTTTTATTTCCAGCTGGGAGCGCCCCCCCCAGGGCTGCATTATTCCCAGGCCGCGTGGGTCCGTCCCTGCGGCGTGTATCCCTTTTTATTCCATGTTGTTAGCTTACCTTGTTGGGGGCGCCCCTCGGGCTGCATGATCCCCAAGCCGCTCGGGCCAGGCCCAGCGGCATGTATCCCATTTGTGTTTATTTCCGATTATGCGTTAGACCCACCATGCTTGATTATTTGATGCCGGTCCACGGCACCTCTTCTTCTCCATGCCGACCACTTGCACGTTAAAGGGGGGGTACCTGAGCATCGCGACTCAGGGCTCTTACTGGCTCTCCAGCCCTCACCCTCTGGCCTTGTCCATGGCATCGCGACCTGGCATACCAGCGACGGCTGAGACCAGCTCGAGGGCCGGGACCCGAGGACGTAGAGTGCCGACATCTAACCAAATTTGCAGGGACACATCACAAGATAAGGCCCAGTGCCAGGCGCAACCCGCCTAGAGGTAGGGCCCCATGAGTCCCGCGCTGGCTCACGGGTGCCCAGATACACCTTGCTAGGCCCTACCGTGCCAGCCACGTGTCAGGGCGGGGATGTACATGCCTCGGGGGCTCCTCCCAGAGGGCCCCCCCTCCCACGTACCAGTGGAAGCACCATGCTCCGCGCTGGCTGACGACACTGCCGAGGAGCGGCTATGCCCGTACACATACGGTAGCGCTATGCTCCGCGCTGGTGATAAACAACTGAGGGTGGCCCCCGGGCCGCACCAACCTCAGGGAGCCCAGAGCTCAGTGTCTAGCCTCATCGTAACGCCTCCCCTCGGGAGTGCCGTGCGTGGGGGCTGGGCACGGGGGCTGCGCCTGGGTCACACCCAGACGCACGCCGCTCAGCCAAGTCCCCCCGGGCCTGGTTCATCACGCGTCTCTCCTCGAGCGGAGCCAAGGTATGAAGGCTGTTTGAGCGTCAAGGGGGACTACTGAGCATCGCGACTCAGGAGCCTAACTGGTCACATAGCCCCTCACTCTGTGGCCCCGTCCTGGTTTCTGGTCGGGACCATCGCTGGGTGAGGCACACGCGCGGTCGGGCCTTGCAGACGTAGAACGGTAGATCCACCCGCATCACACCTCCCTACATGCTGTTCGTGCGCCAAGGGGGGACTCCTGAGCATCGCGACTCAGGAGCCTAACTGGTCACGTAGCCCCTCACTCCGTGGCCCCATCCTGGTTTCCGGTCGGGACCATCGCTGGGTGAGGCACGCGCGCGGCCGGGCCCTGCAGACGTAGAACTGTAGATCCACCCGCATCACACCTCCCTACTTGTTGTTCATGCGCCAAGGGGGACTCCTGAGCATCGCGACTCAGGAGCCTAACTTGTCACGTGGCCCCTCACTCCTTGGCCCCGTACTGGTTTCCGGTCGGGACCAACGCTGGGTGAGGCATGCGCGGGGCCGGGCTCTGCCGTCGTAGAACATAAGCAAGTAGGAAGGAAAAGCACAATTTTCAAGGAATTCAAAAGCAAATATTACAGTCCACACTGTTATCTCAATGCCAAACGCAAGTTTAAACGCCTCCCCGAGGCATGATACATGTGCAGGAATTAAAGGCAGGACAGGAGCTGTGACAAAGTCACTTGTCGGTGATGGAGCAGCGCGGATTGGGTACGCCTCACGGAGCGGTGGGGTCGGCAGCGCCTTGCTTCGGCTTGGTGCTGAAGGCCCGGAACTTCCCCAACAGGGCCTCTGCGCGACCCTTCACGGCCTCGATAGCGGCAGCGGCACGCTCGCCGCTCACTGGCTCCAGCAGGCTGTCGAGGTCGACACCGAGATCGCAAAGGTAGATGTGGGTGAGGACCTGCGTCATTGCTGCAGAAGACAGGACACGCGCCTCGGCCTCGGCCGCGGGGCCAAGGCCAAGGGCGACATCCTCAAGAGCATGAACCAGGAAGGGAAGCAGCTTGGCGGGGCCGTCCTCGGTGCCAGCCAGTGGGCTCTCCAGGCCGCTGTCGTAAAGCATCCTCAGTGAGGAGCGAGCCCTCGCCTCCATCTCCGCGAAGGCCACGCGGTCCTCGGCAAGAACCAGGGCCTCGTCATCCAGCTTGGCCTTCCTCGCCCCCAACTCCTACTCTAGCGCGCCTAGGCGGTCGCGGCGTTTCTTGAGCTTGACCTCCCTCTCCTTGAGAGCTGCCCCGCAAGCCTTCATGCCTTCTTCCTGCTCTTGGCGAAGGCGGACCTCGTTTGCAAGCTAGTCCCGCAGACCTTGCAGTTCGCCCTCCAGCGCCTTGCAACGACCACGGACGTCGACCACCTCCCCCAGGGCTGCATCACAAGCAGCCTTCGCCTCAAGGACGGCCTGCTTCTCCTCGTCGCATGCCGTCGAGGCCTTGACTAGCGCCGCCCGAATCGAAGCATCGGAGCAAACCCATCCTGAAGCCAGCTCCAAGCGCCCGGCCACCAAGCAGGGGTCGGCGCCAAGAAGATCCTGACGCAGTCAGTCCATCTCAGCAACAGCGCGATCCAGAACGGCAGAAGGAGTCGGAGAGACAGCAGTCGGTGGAGTAGGAGGAGAAGACGGCAGCACGGCCACAACATCCTGAGGCGGAGTCTACCGCGCCCCGACAGCTGAAGTGGCGGTGGCAGGCAAGAGCACCTCGGGAGCCACTTGGGCCGTGGGGGCTGAGCTCGCCCCAGCCAGCTCAGCCAGGCCTCGCGAGGATGACCGGGCAGGAGAAGCCTGTGCGTCGTGGTCACCCTCCTTCGCGGGTTGAAGTGCTGCCACGAATGGAACCTCGGGAGCCCCCTTCGGCTTCTTTGCGGCGGGCGCCAGCCTACCCAAGAGATGCGGACGTCAAGCCTCAGAAGCAGAGCAAGAAATAAAGACAAGAATCGAGTACTTACGGGTCATCGCCAGTGAGCTCAAGCGGCCTCCGGCCAAATTTGAAGCCTAAAAGCCGGCTGGAAGGGTCAACCTCGGGAAGCTTGGAGGCGGAAGGTGCGCCTGCGGTCCGCCTCGGGGCCGGGGCAGACCCGTGGGAGATCAGCCCGGTCCTGTCCTTCTTAGGGATCGGGGGCGAGCTCCCGCCGTCCTGCTCGTCGTTGTCCTCGTCGTCGTCTTCGTCGTCATCGCTCGGAGAGAGGCGGAGAACGCGGGACCCGCGCCGGGGGAGGGGAGCCCTCGACTCTCCGTCAGTCACCTCGGAGCCAGGCCCTTTTCCCCGGTCCCCTCCTTCCTCCTCTTCGCTGGAGTCGTCGGAGGGCACGTCCACCGGTTCCTCGGGTGTTTCCATGGGCACGGGCCCATCCCCGTTGAAGACGGGCATGGACCCTACTACCTGCTCCCAGTCGTCGCGGAGGAACAAGGGCGTAGGAGTGCCCGCCAACCTCGCCACATCACCCCCGACCAAAGATTGGAGGACAGCAGCCAGATCTCCGTCGACTAAGGCCGCGGGGCTCGGACGGGGCCTCCACATCGGAAGTGAGTACTACCGAAGCGGAGCCAGCTGGTGCTCCAGGAATTCCCTCAGCAGTGACGCGCCGGTCAGCTTTGCCGCCGCCGTATTGGCCGGCCTCAGATCTGCGTCCATCTTCTCCAACATCAGCTTCGCGCGGGGGTCTGTGAGCTCCGCTCAACCCCAATCGCTGGAGCTCGTGGGCTGCTCCATGGGCAAGATCAGCCGAGGGTGGATGCGCCCAGCATCCACCAAGACCCACTTGCTCCTGAAGCCCTCAATCCTTTTCCCGGGTTTGAAATGGCAATGGCGCCACCGTACGCGACAAAGCTCGCGCACGCGAAAGCAGTACCACGAGAGGTCCGGAGGTAGAAGTAGTGGCGCAGCAAGGCCACTGAGGGCTGCACCCCTACATGAGCCTCGCAGTAATAGGCAAAGATTGCCAGGAGAAGGACGGAGTTGGGTTGGAGATGCAGGGCTTGTAGCTTATAGTGGCGGAGGACAGAGAAGAAGAACTTGGAGAAGGGAGGCACCAGGCCAGCAGCAATGGCACTTACGAAGAGTGGATAGAAGGTGCTCCCTTGACCCTCAGGGGTGGCGGAGCCGGCTTTAAACACCTTCGCCCCGTTGATGCCCCGCGCCGTCACCATCCGGCGCAACCGGGCAAGGCTCACCTCTGACACGTTCGGCGGGTCGAGGGCAGACGAGTACCAAGCTACGGCCGGGGGCTGACGAGGCGTCATGGCTTCCTAGGTCACACGGTCGAAGTGGATCTGGAAATTTTGGAGGAAGGAGAGGCGCAGGAAAGGGGATCTGAGCAGCAACCGAGGAAAGCAAGAAGAAAAGCCTAGGTGGATGCCGCTCCTTTATCAACTTGCGCGGTTGCTAAGGCGCTCACGACCAACCAACCGCCACACGGCGCCCAAGGCCACAGGCTGTTAGGGCCCGCTACGCTTCGCTCTTGCCCTTCCGCCTCCCTGCACGGCCAAGTTCGGGCACGCCTTGGGCCCGGGGGCTACTGTCGGTGTTCTGGGAACGGGGGTCCCCAGACTTGCCTGCCTGCGGCCTGCGGCGTGGCTCAAAGGGGGGGCCAGCGCGGCCCATCTTTACCAACACAAACCCAAGACCCTCGTGAGGGGCCAAGCCTCGCGGGGCGGACGACGCGGAGCTTCATCAGGCGCGGCCTCGTCAGGCTGGCTCACGAGGAGGTGGAGAGATCAAGGCGGGGTACCTCACGAGGTGCCCGTGACGCAAGTCATGATGATCGGGAGCGCCAGGCGGGTGCCAGCCCGCGCAGTGTCCTCCCTTCCTCTTTGGTGCAAAGGGGGCAAGCGCAGCCGCGGAGTACCAAGGCATCAGGCAAAGGTTGCCATTTTGGTGCAACGAGACCAAGACCAGGAGGACTACAAGATGGAGGTCACCGTGGAGCCCAAGACGGCGTCATCACCAGAGCTTTGCGCAGGCGAAGACTACTTTTGTCAGGATAGTTGATACTAGTTGTCCCCCTTCAAATTAGCCCGCCATTGTTGGCTCCCTTCCCGCTCGATATTTGGGAAGAGGACCAGGGCCTCTATAAATAGGACCAGCCACCCACAGAGCAAGAAAAGAAGGCAGAGGGGAAGGCAGAGGGAGAGACGGGGCTGAGAAGAGAGTCGAGCCGGAGAGTTGGAAGGATAGAGAAGATCAGAAAGAGAGAGAGATAGAGAGAGAAAGGTGACTGAGCTCCTCCTAGCGGTTCATCGCCCCAGCTAAGAACAGACCCTCGCGAGGCTGTTCTTCCTTGTATAGTTCATCATCATCAGCCCAAGAGGCAATCCACCACACCACACACTGGAGTAGGGTATTACACCACAACGGTGGCCCGAACCAGTATAAACCCTGTGTCTCTTGTGTTGTTCTTTCCTTAGTTTAGATCTTTGCAAGGCGGAGGGGTGCAGGTAGGTAGAAGGCGAAATCTCCGCGCGCACCCCAGTGTTCGAACCTCAAGGGTCTGCCGGAACCCGAAATCCGACAGTCTTGGCCTTGGCGCCGTTCTAGTTCTCTTGAGCTTCGGTCTTACCCTGGCTCACCTCCCTTGCCTTGCTTGGTGTGGTGGTGCCCGTGGCTCAAACTGCCCGTGCACAGTTATAGGGATACAAAACGTGTACCCCTCTTTTTGTACACCGACAGGAGCCCCCGGGCCTGGGCCACACATAAGCGCAATGCGTTGTTGGGCTAGGCCCAAAAACGGTGCGCGGGCAGGCGGGGCGGTTTTTACCGCGGTAAGATTCTTCGCGCGCTGCACTTCCCACGATTCCCGCGCATGGCACGGCGTGGGGAAGCGCGTATGACGTGGGCGGCATGCATGGGGTTGGTTCCCACAGGCATGCGTCACATCATAGTAAAGGGGCGGTTAGCGCCTTCCCCATAAACGGAGGGAGGCGTGGAGGCGCGGCCCATTTACTGAATGGGGCTGAGGCACGGTCTTCATGGCATCCAGTCCCCACGATCACGGGGTGGGGAGTGGTCGTCTCACCCGTCCCCTCGGTTCTGCACGTCCGCCATGTGTCTCCCATGCGCCTGGGGTGGCAAACGGTGGAGGCGAGAAACCGGGCCGTCGCTGGTTGGGGCGGCGGGTCGGTCCTGGCTCCCTGCGCCTTCCGTATCTTGATTGGCCGAGCGGGGCGGCCGAGCCCCAACCCCGATCCTTTATAAAGAGCGAGAGGGGGGATGGCGTCCCGCATTCTTTCATCTTCTTCTTCCTTCAGCTTCTGCTCCTCCCTTCCATCCGTCATGGAGAGAGGGAATCCTGGTCCTTCAACAGTGGCGGCGAGGGTCGCCGCTCGACAACGCGTCCCTCCTTCTCCTGCGCCTGCGGTGGCAGAGCCAGCCGCGAGGGGAAGGGGGAGGGGGCGAGGCCGTGGGCGAGGCCGGGGCGCTCGGGGAAGAGGAGGACGGGGTGGCGCGCCGGCCTCGCCTCCGCCAGCAGCTCCTCCTCCAATGGAGGGCCATGTTGGGGATGACCCTTGTGAGTTCTTCGTCAGGCTGCACCGGCCGCCGCACCGTCGCCTTCGTCTCCCAACTCCATTTGCGTGGGAGATGGAGCTGGATCCGCCGGAGTCGTTGCGGCTGCACATGAGGGGCTGCGGGATCAGTGGCACGCGGGTCCGCGTCGACTTCCCCGCCCCTCACATGATGTATCTTTGTCGGGGATGGAAGACGTTTGCTCATATCCACCGCTTGACGGAGGGGCTCACTCTCCATTTTAAGCTGATGGAGGGTGGCCTGCTCTCCATTAAGGTCTTCGGGTGTTTTGGGACCCATGCAAGGTGCTGCGTGGAGAGCTATTCTGATAGTGAAGACTCCTCCTCGGGCGGGAGCGACGAGGAGGACAGCGGCAGCGACGACGAGGGTAGTAGGCGGAAGGATGACGGGTCCGATTAGGTGTTGGGTGCCGCTCCGTGCGGCACTAGCGACCCCATCATCCGTGTCGCCGGCTCCTTGAACTTCTCGGGGTCGTCTCCTTGGGCGGCTGGCGTTGGGAGGCTATGTAAGAGGAAGAGGGCGGGCGGCAAGGCCGTCAAGTTGGAGTACGCGGGCACCGACGCCTTCGACGCGTGCTGACGTCATGCCGCCTCGTCTTCGAGCTCTGCTTCCGGTGCCGCCATCACCATCCAGCCTTTGGACGACCACCAAGATGTTCTCTTGGTGTCTTCTGCCACCCGTAGCTCGCCTAGGCGCTCCTTTTGTCCCTTTCGCCTCCTTGACCTGCCTCCTGAGGAGAGGGACAAGAAAGGGATTACGGGCACCTTATCTCTTTTTAGTTTGTAAGCCTTCAGGCCTTTGTTGAATTTAAAACTTGTAATCCCATCATTCATGTTTTTCATTCCCTATGGACTGTACCTGAGTGGAATGTTTTTTTAATGAAAAAGGGATGCTTGCCGGGTCATTTGTTTGCGGGTGGAACCCACGACAAGGAGTAAATCCTTGATATCTTCAAGATAAACATTTCTTTGCCCGGCAACAGGCCTTGCCGTCTCCCCACTTCGCTCGACCTTCCTCACGCCTTTGGCGGAGGCAGGGATGAGGCGGGTTCAGGCTCCTTGTTTCATCCTTTCGCTGCCGCGACTACGACCAAACTTGGCCCCAGGAACGAACCCTGGGGCCTAGAGTTAGGGGAGCACGGTAGCTTAGGGCAAAACGAGGTTTCACATACCTCAGTCCATAATGGAATGCATGATAAGGGATGAAGAACTTATCTGAAGCTACAGTCCCCGGCAACCCTGGTTCGCCGTGGGTGAATCTTTGCTCTTGCAGCTCCCGGCAATACTGGCTTGCCGGGGGCTAGATGCTGGTATGTTCCTCTTTTTTTTCCTCCCCAAGTGGTTCGGCACGGATATCTGTGTGTCCTGTGAACCAAAGAATACAAAAGAAAGACAAAGAGACGCACACTCGACCTCTAAGCTAGAGGTTAGTCGCCGCTAAGCACTATCAACCCTAACCAAGGACGAGACTCGACCTAGCATGCATGCTATAACTTAGGGCGCCTGCGCTTCATTTATGCTCAGGGTCTGCGCTTGGCTTTGTACAAAGGGTTACATGCGTCATCGGCAAGGCTCGTACAAAAGGTGGCTTGCCGAGGGGGGCGGCAAGCCGCGCCTCACGGGTAAAACTTGCGAAGATGCTCAATGTTCCAGGAGTTACTCACCGGAACGGCATCTTCGGTCTCCAGGCGGACTGCGCCGGGCCTGGTGACTCGTATTACCCGATAAGGGCCTTCCCACTTGGCGTCAACTTGTTGGAATTCTTGGCCGATTGAATGCGCCGAAGAACAAGGTCGCCTTCCTCAAAGCTTCGGGCATGAACCTTGCGGCTATGGTAGCGGCGCAAGGCTTGCTGGTAGCGCGCTGCTCTCACAGCCGCCCGAGGACGACCTTCCTCAAGGAGCGTTGCGTCATCTTGCCGCAATTGCTCTTGCTCAAGCTCGTCATAAGCGAGTACTCGAGGTGACCCGTATATGAGTTCCGTGGGGAGAACTGCTTCTGCCCCGTATACCAGGGCAAAGGGTGTCTGGCCGGTGGCTCCATTTGGTGTCGTTCTGATTGACCAAAGAACCGCCGGCAATTCATCAATCCAGCGCCTTCCACTCTTGTGTAGTCTGTCAAAGGTCTTTGTCCTTAGGCCTCGCAATACTTCAGCATTTGCCCTCTCAGCTTCACCATTGCTTCGTGGGTGAGCAACGGAAGCGAAACAGACCTTGTTGCCGAGGTCTTGAATATATTGCATGAAGGTGTGGCTTGTGAACTGCGTGCCGTTGTCGGTGATAACCCTATTGGGTACACCAAAACGGCACACCAGTCCTTTGAAGAACTTGACGGCTGACTGTGCTGTGACCTTCCTCACTGCTTCCACTTCTGGCCACTTTGCGAACTTGTTGATTGCAACGTACAAGTACTCAAAGCCCCCGACAGCTCGGGGGAAAGGGCCCAGTATGTCGAGCCCCTAGACCGAGAAAGGCCAGGAGGGAGGAATGGTTTGAAGGGCTTGAGTTGGCTGATGAAGCTTCTTTGAATGGAACTGACATGCTTCACACCTGGTGACTAGTGTCGTCGCATCCTGGAGGGTGGTGGGCCAGAAGAAGCCTTGCCGAAACGCTTTGCCGGCAAGGGCCCTTGACCCAATGTGGGATCCACATATGCCTCCATGTATCTCCGCCAACAGCCCCAGTCCTTCCTCTCGAGGGATACACTTCAATTTCACGCCGTTCGGCCTCTTTCTGTACAGGACGTCATCGACGAACTGGTACATAGTAGAGCGGCGGGCTACTTTTCTGCTTCTTCCTGCTCCTCAGGAAGTTCCCCTGTTTGGAGGAATCGGACGGTATGTTGTGCCCACGCTGGAGCCTGGGGCTCGATGGCGAGGACTAAAGGCATTTCCTCCACTATCGGATCGGCTGTCTCCATGGCAAGAGCTTGATGCTCTGTCGGAGCTAGCCGTCCTGTGGCGGGCTCAGTGTCTCCGGCAACATCCTTGCCGGCGGCTTCGAGGAGCTCGGCGGGAAAGTACTTGCCGGGCACTGATTTTCTCCTCTTGTTCTGCTCTGTTGATGGATCAACGGATGGTTGAGTTAGCCGAAGCACAAAGGTACCTGGTTCCACAGGTAGCTTGAGGGCAGCGCATTTTGACAGGTAATCGGCAATATCATTCTCCGCTCGGGGAACGTATTCTGCCTATATACCATCAAAACGCTCTTCCAGCCTTCTCACTTCATCAACGGGCTCTGGTAATCCTTGTTGAATTGCTTGACGACAAGTTGCGAGTCGCCTCTGACGACGAGTTTCTTGATTCCGAGGTCCGCCGCGATCCTAAGACCGGCAAGCAGCCCTTCGTACTCAGCCGTATTGTTTGTTGACACCTCCCTGGGGAAGTGCATCTGGATCACGTACTTGAGGTGCTCTCCGATGGGCGCGACAAGCAGTACGCCAGCCCCGGCGCCCTGTAAGGAGAAAGCTCCATCAAAGTACATGACCCAGTCGCAACTTGCCTCCTTGCCGGGAAGAGCAGTCTCTTGTGTTTCTTCGTCAGGCGTTGTGGTCCATTCTGCAACGAACTCCGCCAGGACTCGGCTTTGAATCGTCGAGGTACCCTCAAACTTGAGGCCAAAGCTGGACAGTTCTAGTGCCCACTCTATGATCCTTCCCGTTGCGTCTGGATTGTGCAATATCCGTTGCAGAGGGAGGCGAGTGACGATAGTGATTTCGTGCGCCTGGAAGTAGTGACGCAGCTTCCTCGAGGCCATAAGAAGGCCGAAGAGCAGTTTCTGCACACCGGAGTACCTCGATCTAGCCCCCTGCAGGAGGGAACTAACAAAGTAGACCGGGTGCTGCATCATTTTCTTCTTCGGCGGCACTTCAATTGGCTGCGTCGTCTCGGCATCGGTGGCATCGGGCTCCGTCGCTGCTATTACCTCATCATCGATTTCTCTCTGCACCACTAGTGCGGCGCTGACCACCTGGTTCGTTACCGCCAGGTACAGCAGCAACGGTTCCTATGGCCTAGGCGCAACTAGTATTGGCGTGGAGGAGAGGTACCTCTTCAAATCTTGCAATGCTTGAAAAAGGGAAGGGCGCGCTCGGCGGACTTGGAAATGAACCTTCTCATGGCGGCGGCGCAACCAGCAAGCCGACGCACATCCTTGACTCGCTTGGGCGCTTCAATCTGCTCTATAGCTTTGATCTTGTCCGGATTGGCCTCTATCCCATGCTGTGACACAAAGAACCCAAGAAGCTTGCCAGACGGGACGCCGAAGATGCACTTCTCAGGGTTCAGCTTGAGATCGATCTTGCGTAGGTTTGCAAATGTTTCTTGTAAATCCGATATGAGGGTTGCCCTGTTCTTGGTTTTGACCACTATATCATCCATATAAGCTTCCATATTTCTATGGAGCTGGGGTTCAAAACCAATCTGGACCGCCCTTGCAAACGTTGAACCAGCACTCTTCAACCTGAAAGGCATCCGTATAAAGCAATACGTACCACATGGGGTAATGAATGTCGTTTTCTCTTCATCTTCCCTTGTCATGAAGATCTGGTGGTAGCCGGAGTAGGCATCAAGGAATGACAACAGATCACACCCAGCTGTGGAGTCAACAATCTGGTCGATGCGCGGCAACGGGAAGGGGTCTTTGGGACAAGCCTTATTAATATCTGTGTAATCAATACACAGCCTCCACTTCCCATTTTCCTTGCGCACTACCACCGGATTGGCCAACCACGTTGGATGGAGCACTCCTCTTACCAAACCCGCTGCTTCCAGTTTGCGGATCTCCTCTGTGATGAACTCTTGTCGTTCTAAAGCTTGCTTTCTGACCTTCTGCTTGACGGCCACGCATGAGGACAGACAGCAAGGTGGTGCTCAATCACCTCCCTGGGAACGCCGGGGATGTCGGATGCTTGCCATGCAAACACATCGACATTCACCCGCAGGAAGGTGACGAGCGCATCTTCCTATTTGTCGTCAAGGGTGGAGCTTATGGTAAAAGCTCCTCCCGTGCCGTCCTCCTTGACAGAAACCTTCTTGGTTCCCGGCGGTGTGGCCCTGGACTTCTTGTTTCTGTTGGTGGAGCTCTCTGGCACGTCCTCGACGGGAGCGCTACACTCCGAAGAGGTGCGCTTGCCGGAGTGGGTGCCTGAGGTCTCACCGGTCTTCTTCTTTTGCCTTCTCGGGGCTCCAACGGCAGGAGCAAGTGCCTTAGCAGTGGCGGCTGCTGCAACTGCTTGTTGGTAGAGTTGGTCAGCGCAAATTAGCGCATCCTTCTTGTCTTATGGGACGGTGATGATCGTCACAGGCCCCGGCATCTTCAGGGCGCCGCCATAAACTTGGCCAGCGCTGGGCGGCCAAGGATCCCGTTGTAAGGCAAGGGGATCTTGGCAACATCGAACACAATCCTTTCTGTCCTGTAGTTCAGATCACTCCCAAAAGTCACGGGCAACGTGACCTTTCCCTTTGGTTGACTTCTTCCCGGGTTGACCCCCTGAAACGTGCCCGTCTCTTCGAGGTCTTCAGCAGGAATCTGCAATTTCTTGATCACGGCAGGCGAGATTAAGTTTAGACCGGCCCCGCCATCGACTAGCATATTTGTCACCTTGAGGTTGCGTATTGTTGGCGAAACCAACAATGGAAAACACTCGACTACAGTAGTGCGATCAGGGTGATCCTCAGTGTCAAAAATGATAGGTGTGCTGGACCACTTCAGCGGCCTTTGGGCATCAAACGACGGTTCCGCCGCTGTAATCTCATGCGCCCACTATTTAAGCTGGTGGTGAGAGGTATGCAGCGAGGCGCCGCCATCGACGCACATGGCCTCTGTAGCTTTCTGAAATCCTTGGTCACCAGATTCATCGTCCTCTTTGTGATCATCGTCTTCTGGCTTTTTGTCACGGCCCCGGGCGGGCCTCTCCTGCTGTTTATCTTTGCCGCGACGGCCCGCCTGGCCATCATGCTTCTTGCCGGACCCCTCAGCACCGTCCTGGCCTTTCTCCTTGTCCCGCCTCTCCTATTCAACCCTCTGCTTCTCAGCAAGGAGCTCAACCTATCGGCAGTTCTGGAGATCATGGCCTTTGGTGCGATCGATCTTGCAGTATTGCTTGTCGGAGTTTCCTGGCTTCTCGGCAGGCGACACATCCGGCAATTTCCTTGCCGGGGTCATCTGCCTTGGTTTTCTTGGCGGAGCCAGCGTCGCCAGATCCCTCGACGGCAAGCACAGCTTTACCTTTGCGCTTCCTATTGCGGCGCCGACCTTTCTTCGCCGGGGCGGCAGTATCCTCATCTGAGGAGTCGGTTTCCACGCCGGCATCTTCGTCGGGGTACTTCCTTCCCTCTTCAGCTCGGGCACATTTGTCAGCAAGAACATAGAGTTCTGCCACATCTTTCACCTTGTTCATTGCCAGTTCTTCGCGCATCTTGCAGTCACGCATGTTCTGATGGAACACGCTGATGATAGTGGCAGGGTGAACATCAGGGATATTATACTGTACCCAGCTGAACCTCTGTATATACTTGCGCAGACTCTCGCCTCCCTTTTGGGGAATGACATGCAGGTCGCTTGCTTAGCCATGGGCTTGGTGACCTCCAGTAAAGGCGCCCACAAACTCATGGCACAAATCTGACCAGGAGGAAATAGAGTCTACCGGCAAGTGCATCAACCACGACATGGCGTTGGGTTTAAGAGCCAATGGAAAGTAATTCGCAAGCACCTTATCATCGCGGGCTCCGGCGGCTTGCATCGTGATGGTGTAGATGCTGAGGAACTCAGACGGGTGAGTCTTGCCATTGTACTTTTCGCCAATGTCAGGTTTGAAGGTGCGGTGAGTGGGCCACTGGAACTGCCACAGCTCACGGGTAAAAGCCGGACAGCCTACCTCATAAGGTAGGCCTCCAGGGCTCTCCGGGGCCGGGTGGTTCACAACAGGCCCTGCTCGCCTGTCTGACTGGTGGCGTGCTCCGCGCCGGCGCTCGATAGTGGTTCGAGCGTCTTCATGGGCTCGTTCCCGAAGAACTTGGCGCTGGTCACAATGGGTCCGCGGGTCAGACGATGCTATGGAGATGTCGTCGCCCGCGACGTCGCGATGAGCCAGCGTCCGCGGGACCGGATGGGGAAGAGGTGAATGCACCATGGTCGCGGCGCCGCCGGCTTTTCCGCCACTGGTCCGCGGGACTCCATCGGAGCGTCGACCCGGGGGCCCCACCGGGCTTGGTTCGTCTTTGTTGGCCACCGCAACAAGGCTTCGGATAGTGGCTCTCCATTCGTCGAGTTTCCCCGTAGTGGGAGGAAAGTCGAGGAGCAACTGCGCGCGCTCCAGGGCCTCTGCTGGTGTCGGTGGCAGCGAAACCTGCACGGATCGCGACGCGCATCGACTTCTGACCATGTCAGAAGGAACTCTATCATGACCCCGCGGTCGCATGCCGTTTTCACCAGCGCCTCGGCGAGTGGGCAGGTCTTTTACGTCCCGGGAGTGGCGCTCGGGGCTCTTCCCACGGCGACGCCCAGGATCTTCAGCGTGATTACGCCGTTCATCGCGCGCTGCCTGGGAGGAGCACGCTGTTGGCGCCAGCGTGGGAGTCTTGGAGGCCCTTGCGTCGCCTTCGGGCGGGGCGGCGATGACCTTGGAAGGCCCCACTCCACCCGCGAAGGGCTGGGCTCCGCCTTTGGATTTGGTGACGTGTGGCCCGTTACCAGGTGCGCAAACATCACCGCCTCCCAAACTCTGGCTGCTGGGATGGTGTTGGTGTTCGCGAGCAGCGCCCCGGGTCCTTTCTGCGACCGGTCCACTGCTTGCCCGTGTCGGGACGGGTTGTCCGGCTTCCGACTGGCCAACCACCACCGTCGTCTTCCTCTTGGGCGCCATGATGATGAAGAAACGCCGAACTAACTGCTAAAGCCGATTCTCACAACTGCGCCCCCCTACCTGGCGCGCCAAAGATGTCGGTGGGAACGACACCTATGGGATCACAAGAATCCCTACTATGGTTAGCGGGGCGCGGGGTCATGAGAAGAGCGGATCAAACAGATAGCACACGGTTCGTTTATCCAGGTTCGGGCCGCGAGGATGCGTAAAACCCTACTCCTGCTTTGGTGGATTGTATATCTGTGTTCTTGAGCTAGCTATGGGGCGTGAGGAGCTCCAAAAAGCCGAATCCTTCTCTTGGTCGCCTCGGGCCTCCTTTTATAGAAAAAGGGGTTGCCATAGTGGCACACAGGAGGTGGAAAGGGTACAGTGATGCGAGGTTATCCCTCGCATTACATGACAAGGCGCATTTAATGCGTCTTGCTTAGGTGTCCTTGCTTTATCCGGGATGGGGGAGAGACTTGTCTCGTCCGTCGCCGCTCCTCCTTGTGTAGACACGCGCCCTGGCCAGCGATGCCTGCGATGCCACGTAGGTAGGCAGGCAGCTGAGGTGGCGCAGTGGTGGGTCTTCACGAAGATCTGCATGCCGCCACGCAGGTGCCTGCCCAGCTGGTTGGGTCGGCAGCTGCATGCATGCGGTGGTGGAGGTTCAGTCGGCGTGGGCCTGATGGTGGCCCTGCGGGTGTCCTCGGTAAGGGACTTGCCGGGGCCCCGGCAAGGGTCTTGCCGAGGCGCCTGCTGTCATCCCTGACAAGGCGCTTGCCGGGGGTCTTGTGGTCTTCCTCGGCTGGGATCCCGCCAAGGGTTGTCGTCTCCTTAGTGCGTATCTGATCTTGAATGTCTTCACAAAGATATGCATGCCGCCACGGGGATGTCTCCCGAATCCTTGCCCTTTGGGGGCAGTGGACTCAAGGGTGATTTACTCCGTAGGCATGGGACGAGTCGCCGCGGCAAGGGTCTTGCCGGGGCTGCTAGAACTGTCTCCCGGCAAGGATCTTGCCGGGGGGTCCGCTTCGTCCCCTTTGCTCTTCGTGGTCTTGGCCTTCGCGTCGTTCTAGTTCTCTTGAGCTTCAGTCTTACCCTAGCTCACCTCCCTTGCCTTGCTTGGTGTGGTGGTGCCCGTGGCTCAGACTGCCCGTGCATAGTTATAGGGGTACAAAAAGTGTACCCCTCTTTTTGTACACCGACATTCGGATACCAAAGATGCCAACGACAGACAACATCGTAACAGACCAAAGCACCACAATAACGGCGATAACACCGAGGATACGGTAGTCAATGCCGGATTCAGAGGCTCTAGATCCGGTCAGCGGAAAAAGGCATTTAAAAGAAGTACTCCGGCTCCGTCTAGTTTGGATCGCATACTGGATCGCTTGTGTCAAATCCACGGCACCCCCGACAAGCCAGCCAATCACACCAACAGAGAATCATGGGTGTTCAAGCAGGCCGGCAAGTTAAATGCCAAAAACAAGGACAAGGGGATGTATAGTGATGACGAGGAGGAGCCCCGGCCACCGAACACGGGAGGACAAAAGGGGTTCCCCCCACAAGTGAATACGGTGAACATGATATACGCAACCCACATTCCCAAGAGGGAGCGGAAGCATGCACTAAGGGACGTCTATGCGATGGAGCCCGTCGCCCCAAAGTTCAACCCATGGTCTACTTGCCCGATCACCTTTGATCGCAGGGATCACCCCACTAGTATCTGTCATGGCGGATCAGCCGCACTGGTCCTAGACCCCATCATCGACGGACTTCATCTCACTCGAGTCCTTATGGACGGCGGCAGCAGCCTGAACCTGCTCTATCAGGATACAGTGCGAAAAATGGGTATCGATCCCTTGAGGATCAAACCCACCAAAACCACCTTTAAGGGCGTCATCCCAGGTGTAGAGGCCCATTGCACGGGCTCAATCACACTGGAAGTAGTCTTCGGATCACCGGACAACTTCCGAAGCAAGGAGTTAATCTTCGACATCGTCCCGTTTCACAGTGGCTATCATGCACTGCTCGGACGAACTGCATTTGCAAAATTCAATGCAGTACCGCATTACGCATACCTCAAGCTCAAGATGCCAGGACCTCGGGGGTCATAACAGTGAATGGAAACATAGAACGCTCGCTCCACACGGAAGAGCACACTGCGGACCTCGCAGCAGAAGCACAAAGCAGCCTTTCAAGGCAAACCACTAATTCGGTGATGCAGCCCCCGAACTCCTTCAAGCGTGTCCGGAGTAAACTGGAACATGATTGCCTGACACGTTTAGAGCTCGCCTAGCAATTCGGCCCCCGTCCCAGTCCCAGTCAAGCGACGAAATCCGTGCTGCGCGTACATAATTACGCATTGAAAATACCATGGACATAGGCGGGGGCACGATCAGGGCACGTCCCGCAATGCGGCTTAACCGCCCTCGGGGCTGTATATCTTTATCATTTCTTTTCTCTTTCAGGGCCTAACTCTCTGGAAGTCCTTTCCGGAAGTATGATTGTCGGACACATTACGGGAAGGAACAACCAAGGCGGCAAGAAGCTAAGATGTACACGGGAACCCCCAGGTGGTCTCTCATAATAATACCCGCTTTCTATACACAGCTTGCCCTTGGATAGGACATTTCGAATAGTCCTACTGTCTGCTTATTGCACTACCTGTACCAGTATGCTTCGACGTATTATTTAAATAACAATGCATAGCATAAGTATATTATTGCATTATTCATTCTTTTTTTCTTCCTTTATGACCATTTACGACAATCCACACCCGACAATTCGCGTACGGTCAGTATGCCAGGGGCTTTCGTTTACCCCATAATACGGCGCGAGAAGTCCGAACACTTTCGAAAGTGCGGCACCCCGAACTTATAGCATTATATGCATCAGCTCTGACTCATGTCTTGGGTCAATAGTTGGGTTTGTCTGGCTCCCATGCTTTGGTACCTTACATTTCGCTATATCGGCTAAGGTAGTGGTGGGAGAACTACTGCAATTGTGTCCCGGTTCTTCCGGACGAGCACCTCAGTAGAGAAAGCCAAAAACTGACTGTCATGATAAGGCGAGAGACTGGTCGCTGTTCGAGAGGTCTCAAGTCCTTAAAGACTTTTTCCGCTTCGGGCGAGGAGTCGGCCTTGTCCGGCTTAAGCGTGTATAGCGCCCTAAATTCGGCCTTCCAAATACCAGGGGCTTCGCCAAAATTTAAAATTGTAGACTTCTATGGTTAAGTGAGAGTGATAAAGCATTATAGTCCGATTGCCTGGTTCGTTGCGCTGGACACCTCCCTTGAAGGACCCAAAATTGGGGTAAAGAGAGCTCAGGTTTATCTCGAACACCCCAGTACTAGTTACATGGGGGCAGAAGCCGACGACTGGCCAACTCTCAGATTTTATAAACGGCCGAACATAAGGTAATACTTTAAATTAAAAAAGCGTCGCATGGCGCAAATGAACTCGTTTCATATTACAGGATCACATGAGCATGTTCATTCAAAAATTACATCCTTGGCACATTCATCTGCCACAAGGCGGGAACCCTTCAGGACACTCTCATAGTACATCTCGGGGCAGCGATGCTCCTTGCCCTCCGGCGGCCCCTCCTTCACCAGCTTCACGGCGTCCAGCTTCGCCCAGTGCACCTTCGCCGGGGCAAAAGCCCTGCGCGCACCCTCGATGCAGACGGACCGCTTTATGACTTCAAGCCGTGGGCAGGCGTCGACGAGCCACCTTACCAGACTAAAGTAGCTGCCGGACAAGGGCTCGCCAGGCCACATCCGGACTATAAGGCCCCTCATGGCTTGTTCGGCCGCCTTGTGAAGCTCGACCAACTACTTCAGCTGGTCGCTCAAGGGCACGGGGTGTTCGGTCCCAGTATACTGAGACCAGAAGAACTTCTCCGTCGAGCTCCCCTCCTCAGCTCGGTAAAACTCCGCGGCATCCAGTACACTGCGGGGAAGATCTGCAAACGCTCCTGAAGAGCTCCGAACTCGGGTAAGAAAAAGGAAAGTCTCCTTCACGTGCTTGCTTTGCATAATGAATGCCTTACCCGCTGATATCTTCTTCACCGCATCAATCTCCTGGAGGACCTTGTGGGCTTCAGCCTTGGCGCTCCGGGTGCTTTCAAGCGCCTGCGCGAGCTCGGGCTCTTGCGTCTTAGAGTCAAGCTCCAAGGACTCGTGTTTTTGGCGAGAGCCTCGAGCTCCTGCTGCACCTCGTCCACTCGGGCTTCTTGTTTCTCCCGCTCAATGCGCTCCTTGGCCGCTTTGTCTTCTGTAAGGGCATATTTATCCCTAAGGTGTTTTGGTGATTGATGACAACGCGTTTGCAGACTAATCGTGTGCCTTGAGTATCCCAGACATTTCATCGCTAGGCACAAGACGGTTGGGTGCCCCTCGAAGACTGTTGAAGATGGCGTCTTTTCTACGTTTCTTTTCGGTGGATTTGAGTCATAGGAAAGCCGTACTATTAAGAGGGGGTCCATGTTGGAAAGGTTTGGGTGGAATCATCACGTACACGCCTCCTTCTTGTCCCCTCCTTTTTCCCTTGGAGCTTCTTCCGCTTTCTCGCCTCCCTGGTTCTGGCTGCTGTGTTGGGTCGCGGTAGTACTGCTCCAAGGAAAGAGGTAGTATCGTAGGCACCAGCGGTAGTACCGTGCGGTGGCGCGATAGTACCGCAGGTGCCCACGGTAGTACCACTCCCCTGGAGTTGCACTACCGCTGCCCACCAAGCTAGTACCGCTCCTTCGCGGTAGTAGGGGCGGGTGTAATTTTTTACATCTGCACCTACCGCGATAGTACCGCTTTCACTCCGCGGTAGTACCGCGCTATGCTGTCAGGCAGTAGTACCGCCCCTCGGTAGTACTACTGTGTCAGGTTTTTGCTTCTTCCGTTTCTTTGCGGAAGTAGTCACGGATGTTTCCTCCCCTTGGCTAGGAGATTTCTGCCTTGCGGTAGTACCGCATGAAGGCACGGTAGTACCACGTGCGCAGAAGTACCGCCCTCAGATCCTGCGCGTCAGATCTGACCTTGCTGTCGCTGGGGTTGCGGCTGTACCGCGAGCCTGTACGGTAGTACCGCATGGCCGTGCGGTAGTACCGCTTGGTAGCAAGCGGTAGTACCGCGCAGCCCTGCGGTAGTACCGCTGGCCTGGTGCGATAGTACCGCTGGCCGCGGGCTGGTTGGTGGGTAACGGTTGGATCTTTGTCCTACCTATATAAGGAGTCCCCTTCTTCCCCGCTGACTTATCTCTTCCAACCCTAAGCTCCATTTTAGCCCGATCTCACTCCCTAGCCAATCAAACTTGTTGATTTGTTCGGGAGTGGTTGAGAAGGCCTCGATCCACACTTCCACCAAGAGAAATTTGATTCCCCCCACTAATCCCTTGCGGATCTTGTTACTCTTGGGTGTTTGAGCATCCTAGACGGTTGAGGTCACCGCGAAGCCATAGTCCATTGTGGTGAAGCTTCGTGGTGTCGTTGGGAGCCTCCAATTGAGTTGTGGAGATTGCCCCAACCTTGTTTGTAAAGGTTCGGTCGCCGCCTCCAAGGGCACCAATAGTGGAATCATGGCATCTCGCATTGTGTGAGGGCTTGAGGAGAATACGGTGGCCCTAGTGGCTTCTTGGGGAGCATTGTGCCTCCACACCGCTCCAACGGAGACGTACTTCCTCTCAAAGGGAAGGAACTTCGGCAACACATCCTCGTCTCCACCGTCTCCACTCTTGGTTATCTCGTGCCTTTACTTGTGCAAGCTTATTTGTATCATATCACTTGCTTGCTTGTGTTCCTATCCTTGTTGCATCATATAGGTTGCTCACCTAGTTGCATATCTAGACAACCTACTTTGATGCAAAGTTTAAATTGTTAAAGAAAAGCTAAAAATTGTTAGTTGCCTATTCACCCCCCCTCTAGTCAACCATATCGATCCTTTCAATTGGTATCAGAGCCTCGTCTCTTTATTAAGGACTTTACCGTCCGAAGAGTATGGTTGATACCGTAGACGGTGTGGAGGAACACTCCGGTGCGAATCCGACCTCGTCTACGGGCGATGGGGGAACCTCGGTCTCTCATGAGGAGTTCAATGTGGCCTTGGAGACATTGAAAACCTCTATGACGACCGAGGTTGAAAGCATGTTTACTAAATTCCTTGAGGGGCTTAAACTATCCACCGCACCGTTGAAAGTGGGTGATCCCACCGACAAGGTGACGGATGCTATCTCCGATAAGGGGGAAGCTAGTAGTGAAAAGGCTCCTTCTTCTAGTGGTAAAAATGGCACCAGCATCTTTGCTCATGTGGAACCACCACTTGTTTATGGTGGACCGGTTCCTTCCACTCATTTGAATCATGCCGGTCCTCCCCCTAAGATTGTGAAAAATGAGGACTTTGATTCTTGGGTGTACCGCTTTAAACGTCATTTAAATCATGTGAACACTAACCTTTGGAGAATCATTGAAGAAGGTTTCTATCCGCATGATCCAAGCAACTTCACTCCTCGAGAAGTCGCGGATAATCAATTCAATGAGAATGCTCTCTTCATCATTCAAGATGCAATTCCACCTGAAGACCTACCACATCTTCGGCCCTTCGCCTTGTCCAAAGACGCATGGCATTGTGTTGTCTCTCTCTATCGGGGAAGCGCAAGCATTCAACGCTCCAACTATGAAGTGGTGCAAGATGAGGCCGATGAGTTTGCAATGAAAGAAGATGAAGAACCTCGTGAGCTTTATCGGAGAGTAACCAAACTCGTGGTCTCACTACAAGATCATGGGAGCAAGGACACGGATGACAATTGGATCAAGCACAAATTCCTCAAGGCAATGATGCCCTACCACAAGGCCATGTCCTCCGTCATTCGTCAAAGACCGGACTTCCACACTTTGACCTCAAGCAAAGTGTTGGATGAGTTTGTGGCCATGAACATTTTGGACAAGACCGCCGATAATGCGGTGCTTCATTCTCAAAGGGCAAAGAAGCCCAACCTTGCATTGAAGGCCAAGCTCACCGTTGAATAAGAAGAAGAGGAAGAAGAGGAGAGCAACCCCGAAGATACAAAGTATGCATATCATGAACACATGGCACTCGCTTCAAGGCAATTTTGGAGCAAGAAAAACTCGAGGCCAAACTTTAGCAAAAACAACTCAAGTGGCACGAAGAGCAAGCAACGTGTAAGGACTTGCTACAATTGTGGCAACGTGAGTCATTTTGTTGCGGAGTGCCCATATGAGAAGAGGGAAGACAATGGTGGCAAGCTCATCCGAAAGGACAAGGCCAAGTCGTTCCCCAACAAGAGCAACTTCACCAAGAAGACTCCTCCCAAGGCATTGGTGGTACAAGAAGAGTACAATGAGGATGATGACGATGATGAAGGTGATGAGTCGGTTGCCATGGCCTCCGTTGCCATTGCGATGACTCCACGGGTGTCTCTCTTCGACTCACCCAATGAGAGCATCACCGCCAAGTGCCTCATGGCTAAAGCCACCAACAAGGTAATCCCCAACATCAAAACTACCATCATTAATCATCCTTCTCCGACGGATAGCACTAATGAACTTGAGGGAGCTAATGTGGAGGCAAATGAGTTTGAGGCCTTTATGGGCAAACTTAAGGTAAAATCCAAGAAGCACTTTGTTGCTCTCTTGGAACAACTTGGTGAAGCCAATGACATGATCGAGGCTCACGAAGACACCATCACTAAGATGGAAGGGCATAGTCGTGACTATGCCGATGAGATTTCGGATCTTTCCAATGCTCTTGAGGAAGAGCGTGGTCTTCGTTTGGCTCTTAAGGAGTCACACAACGTTGATCATGCTAAGTTAAAGAAAGATTATGATCATGTCCTCATTGTTTCTCATGTGCTAAACTTCGAGAAGGCCGAACTTGAGGTTGATCTTGCTAGACTCAAAGAGGAGTTTGATCTACTTGACAAGGCTCACAAGGTCTTGAAGTGTGCTCATGCTAGCCTCAAAGAGTCTCATGATCAACTTCAAGTAAAGCTAACCAAGGAAAAAGCCACTTTCCCTCGTATGATGTTAATTGATAATGCAAATGCTACTAACCCGTGTTGTGAGCATGTGCATCTCGTTGAGGAGAACGCTAAGCTAAAGGGGCAACTTGAGAGAGGTCTTGCGACTTGCATACAAGGAAAGAAGAACCTCAACGACCTCTTGATCAACCAAAAGGGAGTTGTGGCCAAGGAAGGGGTTGGGTATGTGCCCGACTCCAAGAACAAGAAGAAGAATGACAAGATCAAACGACCTCCTCCTCTCATGCAAACCTTTGTGAAGGAGGGAGGAAGTGCCACCAAGGAGAACAAGAAGAACAATGCAAAGGGTGGCGTTGTCAAAAAGGGCAATGTCACTCCTCGCATCAAAGCCGGCGACTTTAATCCTTCTTATGTGTTATCCCGTGCTAGTGATGGGCATGTCTATGCCAAATTCGTTGGTTCTCCTCATGAATACATTGAATGGTATATTTGGGTTCCAAAGACCCTTGTTACTAACATCAAAGGACCCATTACAAAATGGGTACCTAAAACCAAGCATTAATCTCCTGTATGTGTTTGCTTCCGGTGGGGGATCATGGTTGCTCGATAGCGGAGCTACAAATCATATGACCGGAAGCAAGGACTTGGTGGTGGACGTGCACAAGATTCCATCTATGCCCACCAATGTCGAGTGGGGTGACGCCTCACCCTCTAAGGTATTGGGACTTGGCAAGGTGGTCATCTCTCGTGATCTCATGATCGAGAAGGTCATGCTTGTTGAGTCCCTTGCATACAATTTATTTTCCGTTCGTCAACTTGCAATCATGGGCTTTGCCACTTTCTTTGATACCGATACAGTGGCCCTCTTGTGGAGCAAGACTCTTAAAGTAGCCTTTGTTGGGAATGTCGAGAACGGTCTACATGTGATTAACTTTTCGGAGCGACCCACTAAGACCACGACATGCCTAATGGCTAAAGTTGATGTGGGATGGCTTTGGCATCGCCGTCTAGCCCATGTCAATATGAGATCTTTGCAAAGTCTCCTCAAGGGGGACCATGTCCGTGGACTAATGAATGTTAGTTTTGCTAAAGAACGTGCTTGCAGTGCTTGTATCAAAGGAAAGCTACATGAGAAGGCTCACCCTCCCACGACTATCATTTACTCAAAGAGGCCTTTGGAGCTCCTTCACATAGATCTCTTTGGGCCTCCATCCTTCGATAGTATTAGGGGTAGGAAGTATTGCTTGGTGATTATGGATGACTACTCAAGATACACTTGGGTGTATTTCTTCAAGAGGAAGAGCGATACCCAACAAACCGTCATTGACTTTGCAAATGAAGCACAACGTCAACACAATGCAAAGATCTTGACAATAAGAAGTGACAACGGCACCGAGTTCAAGAACTACACCTTGGATGAGTTTCTTAGTGATGAGGGGATCAAGCATCAATATTCTACACCTTACACCCCTCAACAAAACGGTGTTGCGGAGAGGAAGAACCGGACGTTGATGGATGCGGCAAGGACCATGATGGCGGAGTTCAAGTCTCCGTACAACTTTTGGGTCGAAGCCATCAACACCGCGTGGCATGCATCCAATCGGCTCTACCTCCGCAAGGGCTTGAACAAGACTCCATATGAGATACTCACCGGTAACAAGCCCAACCTCAAGTACTTTCGGGTGTTCGGGTGTAAGTGTTTAATTCTCAAGAAAGGTGTTCGGTTGTCTAAATTTGAGGCTAGAGCCTATGAGGGCATATTTGTTGGTTATGCTACAAACTCTCATGCTTACCGTGTCCTCAATAAATCCACGGGACTTATTGAGGAGACATGTAACGTGGAGTTTGATGAGAATAACGGCTCCCAAGTGGAGCAAAGTGGCACTTGTGATGTGGGTGATGAAATTCCTCCTCAAGCCATAAGAAGAATGGGTGTTGGCTTTATACTACCCATTGAGGAACCCCTTGTGGCCGAAGGAGAAGGACAAAGCTCCACTCAAGTGGAGCCATCACCAACCCAAGGCCCACACGCTTCCGAAGAACAACATGAAGGCCCTCATCCTGAAGAACATGACCAAGGGCAAGATCATGCTCAAGACGGTGTTGACACATCAAGTGATGCCCAAGGTCAAGTTCTCTCCTCCGAGCAAGTTCAAGAACAAGAACAAGCTCAAGACGACGCTCAAGATGATCAAGTGACCACTCCTCGTCTCACCCCCGAGGAGGAATTGGAGCGCCGTGCCGCCAAGGTTGCTTCCAAGCTCTCCACCAAGGATCATCTCATGACGAATGTGCTTGGAAGCTTAAGAAAGGGGGTAAGCACTCGTAGACAATTAGCAAACTATTTTGAGCATCACGCGTTTGTCTCTTGTGTCGAACCCCACAAGGTCTATGAGGCGCTAGAAGATCCGGATTGACTCAATGCCATGCATGAAGAACTCAAAAACTTCGAGTGCAACAAAGTGTGGAGATTGGTGCCAAGACCGACGGGGAACCACAGTGTCATTGGAACCAAGTGGATATCTAAGAACAAGCAAGATGCCCATGGGATTATCATTCGCAACAAGGCTCGTTTGTTAGCACAAGGCTACTCCCAAGTCGAGGGTATCGACTACGGTGAAACCTTTTCTCCCGTTGCTCGTCTTGAATCTATTCGCATGTTGATTGCTTATGCTTCTCATCATAACTTTAAGTTAAAACAAATGGATGTGAAGAGTGATTTTCTTAATGGTCCCATTAATGAATTGGTTTATGTCAAGCAACCCCCCAGGTTCGAGGATCCCTACTTTCCCGATCATGTGTATCAACTCAATAAGGCACTCTATGGCCTTAAACAAGCCCCACGTGCGTGGTATGACCACCTTACCGAGTTGTTACAAGACCGTGGTTTTGAAGTTGGGCTAATCGACCCCACTCTTTTTACTAAGAAGGTCAAAGGGGAGTTGTTCGTGTGCCAATTATATGTTGATGATATCATCTTTGGTTCCCCTAACAAAGCTTTCAATGAGGAATTTGCCGCTCTCATGACCTCAAAGTTTGAGATGTCTTCCATGGGAGAGTTGAAGTTCTTTCTAGGGTTCGAAGTGAAGCAAAGAAGAGAAGGAACTTTCATCAATCAAGCCAAATATACTCAAGACATGCTCAAAAGATTCAAGCTAAGTGATGTCAAGCAGGCTTCCACTCCAATGCCCACCAAGTGCCAACTTGACATAGATCCCAATGGTAAAGCGGTGGATCAAAAGGTATATTGCTCCATGATAGGCTCCTTGCTTTACCTTTGTGCATCTAGACCGGATATCATGTTGAGTGTGGGAATTTGTGCACGGTTTCAAGCCGCACCTAAGGAAAGTCACTATGTGGCGGTCAAACGAATCTTTCGATATTTGGCTCATACCCCAAACTTTGGCTTATGGTACCCAAGAGGAGCAAACTTCAAGGTTGTAGGGTATTCGGATTCCGATTGGGCGGGAGACAAAGTGGATAGGAAGTCCACTTCTGGAGGGTGCCAATTCCTTGGTTGCTCTCTGGTAAGTTGGTCTTCCAAAAAGCAAAGTTGTGTCTCTCTCTCGTCCACCGAAGTGGAGTATGTGGCAGCCGGTAGTTGTTGTGCACAACTCTTATGGATGAGGCAAACTTTAAAGGATTACGGTGTCATTTGTGACAAACTGCCTCTTTGGTGTGACAATGAAAATTCCATCAAGATCTCTCTCAACCCGGTGCAACACTTCAAGACGAAGCATATCGAGATCCGGTATCACTTCATCCGGGATCACATTAGGCGAGGAGAGATTGAGCTCAACTATGTCAACACTCATGATAACCTTGTAGATATTTTCACGAAGCCCTTGGATGAAGCAAGATTTCGCGAGTTAAGGCATGAGCTAAATATCATTGATTCGAGCAATGTTGCTTGAACCCTTGCACACCCCACCATACTCAACGTGTTGTCTTGTTTAGATGTAGGCATGGACATAGGGGGAGTGTTGTTCTCTCAATGAACTCTCCCTCCCCCATTATGCATAAATTGATCAAGTCTTTCACATTAGCCATGTTTGATGGTACTTGTGCTTCAAAGACGAGTTTTCGTCATGGACCCAAGGATAATTCTTCACGGTACCATACCAATTGACTCAAATGTAGGTGGCTACGGCCACCGCCCTCTCTTTGGAGAGGTGGTGTCTCGTGGTTGTTTTGTTTTGTCGTGTGCCTTTCTGCCTTTGTGTGTAGCGTGGTCTTGTGGTGTCGTGTTGCCTCGGAGTGTTTGTGCAAAGACCCCGTTTTTCATGTGCTTGAAACGTGCATCTTCTTGAGCCCATGGTACTACCGCGGCTTGTCGCGGTACTACCGCTTTGAGAGGCACGGTACTACCGCGCCATAGCGCGGTACTACCGCTCAGGTGCGGTACTTCGGAAGTACCGCGCCGAGCAGTACTACCGCGATGGGGCACGGTACTACCACGCCGTCGAGTGAGCGTGGGGGTTATGACTCGGGCAGGGGAGTTCCAACTCCCCATACCCATTCACTTGTCTCTCTCCCCACGTCTCTCTCTCTCTCTCTTGCTCAAGAACAGCACCGGAGGCCCTCGCCGGATCTCCGTCTCCGGCCACTCTCCTCGGATTCTGACCGGTGGGATCGTTCCCCACCACTTCCTCTTGCCATGGACCAAGGTTTTCCCCCAAATCCCTCTTTTTCTTGGTTGTTCTCTCGCTTTTAGGTTTTTGGGGAGATGCTTGTTGTTCTTGAGATTTTAGGCCAAATCTATGCAAGAGTAGGATGTAGGAGAGTCGTGTTGCGTAGGAATCATACTTGATATGTTGTCTTATGGTAGATTTGTCCAACCGTAGTACCGCCGCAGTTTCGCGGGATTTTCTCAGATTTGAACTTGTTCGGATCTGACGTGGTGCGGTACTACCGTGTCTCATGTGCGGTACTACCGCTTGTGCGGTACTACCGCCCATCAGGTGCGGTACTACCGCGCTAGCTCGTGTGGTACTACCGCTCATCAGACGCGGTACTGCCGCCCTAGCTGAGGCACTAAGCTCGTACTACCGCTCCTAGACCCGGTACTACCGTGACCTTACACGGTACTACCACGTCTAAGAGCGGTACTACTATCTTAGTTCCACAGCACTTGGCAGTACTACCGTAGGGGTCAAATCTCTCTCTAGGCAATTATCTTGTGTGCTTTCTACATGTTTCTTTTGCTTTGTTGTGGTCTTTGCATTGATCCCTCTTGTTTGTCGTGGGTGTTTTGCGTTTTGTGTCTCAGGTGGTGGCTCTCGCCGTTCCAATCCCAATCGTGACACTGGCTCCAAGCGTCTGCGCAACCCTCAAGGTGAAGCCCCAGAGGGCTCCAATGCCCCCAAGCGCAATGTCAAGACCACTGCCAGCAAGCAAAAGGAACCTGCTAAGGGCATGGACGAGATTTCAGTCTCTGAGTATGTCGAACACCGGAGGATCAATCCCTATGTGAATACTCGGGCTATCCTCAGAGGCACCGAGTTGTTCTGGACCAAGCAACAGGCTCTCATCTATCTGGATGTGATCAAGAGCAAGCAGAATACCTTCGTGGATGTCAAGTGGATAGACATGCATCACATGCGGAAGGACAAGTTTCGTGACTATTTTGGAGAGGCTCTGGACTTGGTGGAGCAGTTTGCTATTGAGCCGGTGATCTCCTTTCACCTTGACTATGACCCTGAGCTTATCTGTCAGTTCTTTGCCTCAGTGTACTTTCATCCTGGGGATGAGCGGAGGATGACCTGGATGACCAACGGCCGTCAGCTATCTGCTACATGGAAAGAGTTCATGGATCTGCTTCACATTCCTGATGACGGGCTTCACACCCCCGTTGGTGTTCGCCCCCACGCCAACTCTGAGTCTGCCAACAAGAACCTGCTTCAGCCTTTCCTTGTTGATAAGGTGCTCCCCAATGGCAAGTCAACTTGGGTGTTTAACTCCTTTCTGAATATCATGCATCGCATCTTCCGCAACACTCTGTTCCCACGCATTGGCGACAAGGACAAGGTCCATGCCTATCTAGTGGACATGTTGCTCCTGTGTGCAGAGGCACGTTCATCTCAGACTCAGCCACTTGATGTCTCACACATCATGTGGTGTGAGCTTCGATTTGCGGTGTTCACTCGCAAGGTACCTATCTATGGACCATACTTGTTTCTGCTGCTCTCCACCACTTGGGAGAAGATGTACCCTGGTGTTGAGTTCCTTGCTCCAGACTGGATTCGCCATGAGTCCATCAGCCTCCGCGTCAAGCCCAACTGGGCCAACACCACTACCCGTGCTGAGGCCTCTTCTGCTAGGAGGACTGTTGGTGAGGAGGAGGCTGCTGCTGAGAATATTGCTGAGGACCGTGCTGCTAGGTCCACCACACCTTCCTCTGAGCCGTCGTGGGCCAAGAAGTTAAAGGACAAAATGAAGACTCTCTTCTGCATGCAGGCAAAGGGACAGTACAGGGCTCACGTGGCAGACAAGGAGAGTCGCCGTTGTGACAAGAAGGTTATGAGGCTCTTTGGAGAGGATGTGTCTGGCGGGTCTGAGGACATCATCACACCTGAGGCTGCCTGGATGTCGAATCAAGGATACAAGTGGACCAGTTCAGAGGAAGACATCGAGGAGACCATCCCCGCCGCTGAGTCTGACGAGGAGCACGAGGAGCAGTGGGACGACTTCTCTGCCTGAGCCACCCTGTGTGTGTAGGTGTCCTCTCTGCCTTTTTGGCGTCTCGATGCCAAAGGGGGAGAGAGTGTAGGGATTTGCGTTGTGTCGTGCTTGGTGTGTTTGTTTGCTTTGTCGTTTGGACCTCGTTTGCTTTTGTTTGGTTTGTGCCTTCGAGACCTATCCTACATATGGTGTAAGACATATGCACTCTATCTATCTTAGTTAACTTATGTTTGTGCTATCTTGTCTAGTGATAGATATGCCTTGTCTCTATAATATAGGGGGAGCTTTGATCCTAGTATGTGTGCCATGCAGTCCAAAGCACTCATCTAGGTGGCACACATCTAGGGGGAGCCCGTCTATATTCTAGAGAGGAGGGGTTTGCGGTTACTTAATATTTTTTCCCTTGTGCAAATCCCGTATTGTCATCAATCCACCAAAAAGGGGGAGATTGTAAGGGCATATTTATCCCTAAGGTCTTTTGGTGATTGATGACAACGCGTTTGCGGACTAATCGTGTGCCTTGAGTATCCCAGACATTTCATCGCTAGGCACAAGACGGTTGGGTGCCCCTCAAAGACTGTTGAAGACGGCGTCTTTTCTACGTTTCTTTTTGGTGGATTTGAGTCGTAGGAAAGCCGTACTATTAAGAGGGGGTCAGCGTTGGAAAGGTTTGGGTGGAATCATCACGTACATGTCTCCTTCTTGTCCCCTCCTTTTTCCCTTGGAGCTTCTTCCGCTTTCTCGCCTCTCTGGTTCTGGCTGTTGTGTTGGGTCACGGTAGTACTGCTCCCAGGAAAGCGGTAGTACCGTAGGCACCAGCGGTAGTACCGTGCGGTGGCGCGGTAGTACCGCAGGTGCCCATGGTAGTACCGCTCCCCTGGAGCTGCACTATCGCTGCCCACCAAGCTAGTACCGCTCCTTAGCGGTAGTAGGGGCGGATGTAATTTTTTACATCTGCACCTACCGCGGTAGTACCGCTTTCACTCCGCGGTAGTACCGCGCTATGCTGTCAGGCAGTAGTACCGCCCCTCGGCAGTACTACTGTGTCGGGTTTTTGCTTCTTCCGTTTCTTTGCGGAAGTAGGCACGGATGTTTCCTCCCCCCTGGCTAGGGGATTTCTGCCTTGCGGTAGTACCGCATGGAGGCGCGGTAGTACCGCCCTTAGATCTTGCACGTCAGATCCGACCTTGCTGTCGCTGGGGTTGTGGCTGTACTGCGAGCCTCTACGGTAGTACCGCATGGTCGTGCGGTAGTACCGCTTGGTAGCAAGCAGTAGTACCGCGCAGCCCTGCGGTAGTACCGCTGGCCGCGGGCTGGTTGGTGGGTAACGGTTGGATCTTTGTCCTACCTATATAAGGAGTCCCCTTCTTCCCCGTTGACTTATCTCTTCCAACCCTAAGCTCCATTATTGCTCTAAGCTCCATTTTAGCCCGATCTCACTCCCTAGCCAATCAAACTTGTTGATTTGTTCGGGAGTGGTTGAGAAGGCCTCGATCCACACTTCCACCAAGAGAAATTTGATTCCCCCCACTAATCCCTTGCGGATCTTGTTACTCTTGGGTGTTTGAGCATCCTAGACAGTTGAGGTCACCGCGAAGCCATAGTCCATTGTGGTGAAGCTTCGTGGTGTCGTTGGGAGCCTCCAATTGAGTTGTGGAGATTGCCCCAACCTTGTTTGTAAAGGTTCGGTCGCCGCCTCCAAGGGCACCAATAGTGGAATCACGGCATCTCGCATTGTGTGAGGGCGTGAGGAGAATACAGTGGCCCTAGTGGCTTCTTAGGGAGCATTGTGCCTCCACACTGCTCCAACAGAGACATACTTCCTCTCAAAGGGAAGGAACTTCAGCAAGACATCCTCGTCTCCACCGTCTCCACTCTTGGTTATCTCGTGCCTTTACTTGTGCAAGCTTATTTGTATCATATCACTTGCTTGCTTGTGTTCCTATCCTTGTTGCATCATATAGGTTGCTCACCTAGTTGCATATCTAGGCAACCTACTTTGATGCAAAGTTTAAATTGTTAAAGAAAAGCTAAAAATTGTTAGTTGCCTATTCACCCCCCCCCCCTCTAGTCAACCATATCGATCCTTTCATCTTTGGCCTCGGACAGTGCCTTCTTCAGGGCCGCCACTTCGGTCGTGGCCCCTGACAAATTCATGATGATCCTATTATTTTACAACCGAACTTATTTTTAAAAGCATAGACAAGGTATTGCTTACCTTTGCTCTCCTCGAGCTGCCTCTTGGTAAGGCTGAGCTCGTTCTCGGACCGCTCCAGGCCCTGCTTTAGTGCAGAGACCTCCGCAGTACGTGCGGCGGCGGCCAGCAGTGAAGCCTGCACATACACATAGATATATTCTGATTAGACTCCTGAGTCATCATTTGATCCTCTATTCGACCTTTCTTCTCGAACACCGAACAGAGCATCAGGGGCTACTATCTATGCAGTAATACTTTCTTATACTTTGATTGCTTACCTCAAAGCCTGTTAGGAGGCTGGCGCAAGCTTCGGTCAGTCCGTTTTTGGCGGACTGAACCTTCTCGATCACCGCACTCATGATAGTGCGGTGCTCCTCGTCGATGGAGGCGCTGCAAAGCGCTTCCAGTAAGTTGCCCGGTGCCTTTGGATGGACAGAGGACACCGGCACGAGCGGCTGGCCCCCCTTAACGGGGGATCACCCGCCGAAGTCCGGAACCACCAAAGATACCGGTGTAGTGTTCGGCTGGGGGCCGAACCTGGAGCCCATGGGAGTCCGGCTCCCTTTGCGCCCAGGGTCCGGAAGGTCGCCTCGAGGCGCCCCCAGGACTGCCTCCCCTTGGCCCGGTGCCTATTGAGACAACACCTCGACATTGTATGCAGGGCAAGGGGTGGAGGCGGTCGAAAGAGAACCGTTGTTCATATCCGACGAGTCCAACGAACCGCTCGACGAAGATACATCGAGATGAGCTCGGGATGGACTGCATAATCATGTTCAGCATGAGAAGAAGCAATGCAATAAAACATACCATGAATTGCTATGGTGTCCGGATACTTACGACTTCGCCAGGGGCTTGACCCTGGGTAGCCACTCGTCGCTGCTATAGGCGGCCGTCGTGGAGTAGTCCGGAGGGAGGGTCCTTCCCTTCTTGGACCCTTCAGCCTCCCCGGTTGGGTCGGCCTTCCTTTTCTTGTCTCCCCCGGCTGGGGGGAGAACTTTCCTCTTCCTCCTCCTCGTTATCGTGGGAGGAGGGCGCATCGGAGTTATCGGATGATGAGTCTGATACAACCTTGCGCGATTGCGCCGGAGACCCTTTCGGGTCCCCGCGGCCTTCTTCTTGGCCTTCTTCACCGGCACCTCGTGAGGTGCCGGAACCAGCATCTCCGTCAGGAGAGCGTCTGCAGGATCCTCTGGCAGAGGGGCGGGGCAATCGATCTGCTCCGTTGTCTTCACCCAGTCCTGTTAAAGGCATGGAAGTCTTAGATCCCGCATATGATTAAACTGGGGCAAATGGATACCCTGTGAAATATAAAAACTTACCGGATTGGTGCGGCGCTTTGCGCTGAGTCCGCGGTCCTTGGTGAGGGAAGGAGGTACCTCGGCGCCCTTGAACAGCGCCCTCCAGACATCCTCGTGCGTCGTGTCATAGAGCTCTTGCAGCGTCTGGTGCTTGGCCAGGTCGAACTCCCACAAGTTGAATACCCGTTGTTGACACGGGAGAATCCGGCGGAAGAGCATGACCTGGACCATGTTGACGAGCTTGATTTTCTTGCTCATCATGTTCTTGATGCAGGTCTGGAGTCCGGTCAGCTCTACCGAGGAACCCCAGGACAGGCCCTTCTCTTTCCAGGAGGTGAGCCGTGTGGGGATTCTGGATCGGAATTCGGGGCCGTCACCCAGTTGGTGTCGCGCGGCTCGGTGATGTAGAACCACCCCGATTGCCACCCCTTTATGGTCTCCACATAGGAGCCTTCAAGCCAGGTGACATTAGGCATCTTGCCGACCATGGCGCCTCTGCACTCCGCTTGCTGGCCGACCACCACCTTCGGTTTGACATTGAAGGTCTTCAGCCACAGGCCGAAATGGGGCTTGATGCGGAAGAAGGCCTCGCACATGACGATAAACGCCACGAGATGTTGAGGATGAAATTGGGGGCCAGATCATGAAAATCCAGCCCATAGTAGAAGATGAGCCTGCAGACAAACGGGTGGAGAGTAAATCCTAGTCCGCGGACAAAGTGGTTAAGAAAAACTACCCTCTCATGGGGTTCGGGCATTGGGATGATCTGCCCTGCATCTGGCAGCCGGTGCGCGATATCCGCGGCCAGATATCCGGCTTCTCGTAACTTTTTGATGTTCTCCTCCGTGACGGAGGAGACCATCCACTTGCCTCCTACTCCGGACATACTTGGAGTGGTTTGAGAAGAGGAACGCGAGCTTGGGCGCTAGATCTCGAGTGTGCGGGAATGGATAAGTGAGGATGAAGAAGGCGTGGGTGAAAAGAGTGAATATTTGTCCCTTTATAAGGGCGGAGGGGGCGATAGGCCTCCCCACTTGCCTGGTAAAATCGCTTATTCCCCAAGCGCCATAATTAATGGCACGGTTGGGTTACCCACGTCCGTATTGATGAGAATCCCGTAATAAGGGGAACACGATCTCTGCTTTGACAAGACGTGTCAAGAAAACCGCCTCGCGATATGTGCGGTGCCGGTTGAGAAAAACGGTTCGAATAATGACCGGGCTAGGGCGTAATGTCATGCTATCAAAACGTGTCAGCGGAGTAGATTTGTGGAAATATTATTCTCTCTACGATGGTATGTGGAACTTGTTTTGCAGAACCGGACACTATCCTTGTGTTCAAAATCTTCCATGGAGTATTCGGAGGAGGAACCCGCCTTGCAATGCCGAAGACAATACTACGCGCCGGACTCATCGTCATTGAAGTCTGGTTCAGGGGCTACTGAGGGAGTCCTGGATTAGGGGGTCTCCGGACAGCCGGACTATATCCTTTGGCCGGACTATTGGACTATGAAGATACAAGATTGAAGACTTCGTCCCGTGTCCGGACGGGACTCTCCTTGGCGTGGAAGGCAAGCTAGGCAATACGGATATGTAGATCTCCTCCCTTGTAACCGACTCTGTGTAACCCTAGCCCCCTCCGATGTCTATATAAACCAGAGGGTTTAGTCCGTAGGACAACATACAATCATACCATAGGCTAGCTTCTAGGGTTTAGCCTCTACGATCTCGTGGTAGATCAACTCTTGTAATACTCATATCATCAAGAACAATCAAGCAGGACGTAGGGTATTACCTCCATCAAGAGGGCCCGAACCTGGGTAAACATCGTGTCCCCTGCCTCTTGTTACCATCCGCCTTAGACGCACAGTTCGGGACCCCCTACCCGAGATCCGCCGGTTTTGACACCGATAGTTTTAGTCCTTTAACTTTTAAAGGATCGGCTAGAGATAGCCTTATGACTTGTTTATTTCAGTTCTTCATAATGTGATACTCTATATGTGCAACTATTTACCGTGCAGTTCAATTTCATCAATAACAGTTTCAACAATACCACTATGAATTACGATATTTGGTTGTTGTTAAGGATATTGCAGTTAACATGCTTTTTTGTTTTTTTAACAATAACTAGTGTACTTTAGACCTGCACAATACCAATTTGAATGACTATTTGCTTGTTTTTAAATGTTATGCCTGATGCAGTTAACACACCTTTCCACTTCTTGTTTTGCTTAACTAGCGTGCTTAAGCCTGCACACTGAAGTTATCATTTGTAGATTATGTTGTCTACCATGGATATATTTGGTTGATGTTTAGCATGTTGTGCTTAACATGCCTTTATATGTACTCATGCAGGACAATATTGAGAACAATGTTGTTTTCCATTAAGGTTAGTTTCATCGCATTGCTTATATGTACTCACTGTTCAGAATATCGGTAGCTAGTACCATATAGCCTGGGGCTGATAAGGGATTAATCGTCGAATCGGACATTTCACTAAATATATTTGTAACCCATTTATCAGTAGGTTAACTAGGGTCATATTTAATATATCTGAGGCTACATAGCAACATGCATTATACTGAATGACTAAATATGCAATCCCAGGCTACATAGCAACAAGGAAGAGTGTTACCTTAATGTTATGATGATGTCTACATATACATGTAATAAAATCTTATATAACGGGGTGAAGGGAGTGTTGTAGTACATCATTTTTCAATTGTTGTTTAACTTATAATATTAACTTGGTGCTTTTAGGTACATACTCTCTCGTTCCAACACTCCCTCCATCCCATTAGTACAAAAGTTAGTACAAAGCTGAGTCATCTATTTTAAAACGGAGGGGGTATATCATTGCCAAAGTTCCACACTTCGACCCTTTCTGGGGCAATGAGATATTCATGAACCAGCATCAAGTGAGGAAACTAATAACGATTGTTATTAAAATGGGTCCAAAGACGTCAATCGAACTATTTGTTTATACTTTATGCAAGACAACAGTGAACTGCAAGATGGTAAGTAAGAATCCTGTAGCCTTCTTTTTACTGCCTGTAATGAGTTGTGTTAGATGACAATGTCTGAATCTTTTTTTTGCAATAGATCCTGAAGCAGTTTACTCAAGATTACCTCTCAAACTACATGATTGGCGGCCGACCATCACAAGGGGTTGGACTAGAGTCTTGCATGCCTTCTGCATCCAGGAGCGCACAATAAGGCCATTTCGATTCACCTTGTTCAGCAATCGGAATGTCTGTCGCCTCTTTCTTTACCATCTGTAATAGTACAAGTATAGAACACTGGTTCATCATTCTTTATTTGGTGCTTATGTAATTCTTAAACATATGTACCCGTGAATCGAATAATGCATTGGTTGTTTGAACCTGGTGGATATGAATAAAGCTATAGCCTACTTTTAAGTTTAAATTAGGTACAATTTTAAATAGCAACAATTAAATTAAGGCGAAATTACGGTGTGTAGGTCATTACGGTGCACACGGTTAATATAGCACAGCATGTGTGATATACATCATAATCTGACATGGTTCACGGAGAGGAAACGTGTGTAACAATGCACACAGTTGCCGTTTGCAAAGCGTGTGTGATGTCAGACACTATCACATACGGGGCGAGAAAACTAAATGTGTGTGATTGTCTACCTATCGTACACGATTTATAATCATGAACTGTTTGTGATGTGCCAGGCATCGTAAAACTCTCGTGCCTGGAATCTGCCAGGAAAACTCCCGTGCCTGGAATCTGCCTGGTTTTAGGTAAAACCACAAAACTCCGACTGCAACGGCAATGCGAGCACAAATGAGTAGCAAGGATGAAGCGTTTGGAATATTCGAGATATTGGAAACGGTTATATAGGGACAACTGTATGCATCAAGGCTCCCTATCCCCGACGGTTTCTGGGTCGTGTGGGGAGGACCCCCCCCTATCGCCGTCACTCACTAGGCGATGGTTCCAAATGCCCTCGCGGAAAGGGGTTAAAAACCGTTTGTATAGCACCGACGCGTACTAGTGCAGTTCTATTAATTACCATCACATGTTAAGATTTTAAGGTGTATTAAATCACTACATGCAAGAATGAAGAAAAAATTCACCAATGCATGTAGTTCTTGGCAATTTAGTGGTCATGCATGGATGTGGTGTAATTAATACATCGGTATACACAACTTTTTGAGAAAACGAAAATACAAATTAAGTACTTTTGCAAACTACGAAACTAATTCCACCATTCATCATCTACCTTGTTTGAAGAGATTTTCAAATTAAGCCCTGTAAATCGGAAAGGAGGGAGTATCAAACATTGATTTCTTTACATAGATTTTGGTCTTTAAAGATTGATTGAGGATCACAGTGATTGATTCAAGTACATAACAACATTACTAAATTTGGTAGATAAAAATCGGATGAAATAAATTAGTGGGCTAAAAACCAGTTTAAATAAATTGGTGGGATACAGAAAACCGGTGGGGGAGGTTTAACCGGAATGGAGGCGACCCTACCAATTCACCATGGCATCAGGTCTGTGCCGATTCTAGTAGTATGCCGAGGAAAAATAAACCTATTGGTCATACAAAATATGAAACATAAAAAAAGGAAACCAAAAAAATGAAAGAAAAAAACGCATGCACGCGTCAAATGGATCGGCCAACTTTGATTATAGTTGATGTTTTGGTAAGATTTGATTTAATTTGGGTATGAGCAGTGGAAGGTGAGGAAAGTTTGGAGTTAGTTGGGATTTTTTTAGATTTGATTTGAATGAGTTAATGCATGAAGTTGTTTTGAGAAAGTGGTTGATTTTGATTGAGTTAATACACGCGTCAAATGGGCCTGCCAAAATTGGTTGCACTTGAGCGAAATGACATCTTTAAGACGCTCATGTGCGTAATATAGAGTTTGCCGAGGGGTTAGTGGGAGTGAGGCGAGACTACCAACTCCCCCTTTAGGAGTAGAGATATGAGATATTTAGAGGGCAATCTTAATCAATAGCGCATGATCCGTCTTTTTTTCTTATTGGTGTTGATCCGGTGCGGATCCGGATTGGAAATGAACACTCAACAAGACCAGATTGGAGAGACGAAAGAAACCATATATAACCATGCATGCACGCCTCGCCAAAATCTTGCAGGGAAAAAACAGATTTCTCATCTTATGTCGAAAGAAAGACGTGTTAGAATGGACCACATTCAAAAGCCTTGTGATTGTGTGAGCATTGAGACCGCCGTCGGCGAGGATGGAAAGAAGGATACATTTTTTAGGGGTATAATGATTCTTGATTCAACCAAGTTCAATGGAATTGTTATAATGTCATGTGGTTGAAAAGGATCACACATGTCTTCCTGCGCCTAGAGACAAAAATTACCTATACTATCAGCCTTAAAATATCAAGACCTTCTCTTGTACATAGAATCACACTCCAAGAATTCTAACTAACTAGCTCGAATTTCCTTGATGATGACCGCATGCTCCCACCTTAATTTGACTCATGTGGTTGGAAGAAGGATAAGTGGCAGCATAGATGAGATAGCATGTGTTGAAATAAAGGACGTGAATCTATTGGGGCCTTGAGTCATGGTATTGGATCTATTCAGTAAGGTTATTGTGAAATCACTAACTAAAAGTATTCTTTGCAAAGGTTACTTCCACCTTCCCATGTTGCGACAAATGTCACACTGTGTGTGCGTCATTTGTTGCAACATGTGAGTTTTCTTTTCTTTTCGTAGATTTGCTTATTAAGACCTTTTATCTCTCAAATCATGCATCCGAATCTCAAACAGTTTTCACTATTAGATCACCTGTGTCAAGATCTTCAAACCTAGATCTCATTTGACAGGTTTTGATGAACTTTTTTTCACGAAAAAGACTGAACGAAAAAACCCGAACCGGAAGTCCGTTTTTCCCTTTCCGAAGAGGCACGACCGTGTCTCTCGCGGAAGCAAATTTGTGCCTCTACGAGAAGTAAATCCGTGCCTCTCGCGGAAGGAAAATAACATGTTTTCTTTTTTCCTTTCCGAGAGGCACGACCATGCCTCTCGCGGAAGCAAATCTGTGCCTCCACGAGAAGCGAAAGCAAATCCGCGCCACCACGAAAAGTAAATTTGTGCCTCTCGCTAAAGAAGAAAAACACGTGTTTTTCCTTTTCCGAGAGGCACGGTCGTGCATCTCGCGGAAGTGCCTCCACTAGAAGTAAATCTATACCTCTCACGGAAGGAAAAAAAGAAAAAAAATCATTTTTACGGAAGCAAATCTGTGCCTTCACAAGAAGTAAATCCATGCCTCTCGTGAAAGGAAAAGAAAAAGAAAACATATTTTTTCACTTTTCAAGAAACACGACTGTGCCTCTCGTGGAAGCAAATCTGTGCTTTCACAAGAAGTAAATATGTGCCTCCCGCGGAAGAAAAAATGCATTTTTTCACGCAAATTATTATTTTTTTATTTTTTTATTCTAAAAGCTAAGAAAAACCATGGAAAAACCGAGAAGTCAATAGAAACAGAAAACAATTATCTAAAAGCCAAAAAAACACATAAAAATAAAAAATAAAATCCAAAGGAGCGACCAGAGCGCGTCAAGTGGCGCGCTCCCAGCCCGCCCCCAGTGCCCCTTTTTTTTGAGGGGAGGTCTTCTGAAGGAATACTCCTTTTTTTGACACATATGGTAAGCAATCCAAACAATTCAAAAAAAAATTAGGTTTTTTTAAGTTAGCTGCTCTCAGGTTATTGGGTTGAAAGGCGTGCGAAATTTTTATCTCACATTGCAATGGTTATTGAGTCGAAGGCCCATTAACAAGTACTCCGTCTCTAAAGAAATATAAAAGTACCGGCCGGGCCGAAGCGAGCGAGCAACACCCAAATTCCAGTTACTCTTTTGGTCTTTCCATCGTCTTCCTTAGCCGGCGACTTGCGCGCAGGTTTTCCTCCCTTCCTCGGCGACTTGAGGAGTGTCCAGGTTTCCCCTCCCTCCCTCCCCTCTTTCTTTCTGGCCCTGGATTCGTTTTCGTCGCGTCTTACACGGCTCGCATCTGAATACCGATGGGTCCGAAATTTTTGCAGTAAATCGATTGTTCCAAAATCGTATTGTCAGATAGTGTACTCAGATCGACTGGTATTTTGGGAGCGGCGGCCCTCAGATTAGGTTTTGCACCCAACGTTGAGTACTGGAGTAGTTGTTTGAGATGGGCTTCTCCTAGCAATTACCATTGTACTGTATTCTTCAGGGTCAGTAAAGAAAAACTACTAGTGTTATTAATGTGCACTCTCCTGCTAGCATGCTCTGATGCACTACGGGCATTTGACCCTGCTCAAAGAAAAGTTCATCCTAATGGATTGGATTGGATTGGATGTTAATCAAACTACCGGCAACAAATGTTCAGATGAACCAATTAGTTATGCAAAAAGTTGATTATTTAGAATAATACTCCGTGCTAAGGCAAGCCTCCTTTTTTGCTGGGCTTTTCATGATAACATGATTATTGTAGATCTAGCAATTTTACTCCGGTGATGAAAACAAGTGCCCCCGTGGTTTGTGGGCAGGGACCAAGGATTGATCGTCGTTCCATAAAACCTTTTAAGATGACAAGATCCAAGGATATTCAGCTTCACCATCTACCTACAGTAAGTTAATTTCTTGCATCTTTGTTAATGGGCCTTCTTTTTTCAGGCAAGGGTGATAATACTTGTTCCTCACACATTAATTAAGGTAGAAAGAACTGAGACTTGAACATGGGTGCATTACATGGTATTTTTTTGGTGGCTCAACCACATTGATGAGAGCCACTGATTTGTTTTCCAATTCCTTCCGCAGGATGTACTGCATCGTATACTATCACAATTGACAATGAAAGAAGCCATGCGAATGAGCATACTATCTAAGAAGTGGAGAAGGCTTTGGAAATGCTACCCAAAGTTAGTATTCACCAGAGCCATGATGTGTCGCAGTAACGCCACGACAGGCCCTGCAAAACCCTTGCGGACAAGGTTTATCAGGGGGGTCAACAGCATCCAGCGACAGCTCAAGTCATCCAACCTGAATAAGTTTGTGGTCAAGTTTGCGCTTCGCAAAAGGCACACACCTCACATTGATAGATGGGTCAATTTCTGTGCCTCGTCGATGGCGAAGCATGTTGTTCTCGATTTATGTCCAGGGCCGAAAGGCAGTACCGACACAGATGACAAGTACAGTTTCCCGCTGCATCTTCTCGGCGCCTCGGGTGGTTCTTGCGTGAAGTCTCTTAGTCTGGGGTTCGTCTATTTAGCACTGCCTCCTGATCACCGTGGATTTGCAAACCTTAAGAAGCTCTCTCTGGAAATAGTTCATGTCACAGGGGATCTCGGGCGCCTGCTCCCAAAATGCGCTGTTCTTGAGTGGCTAAGCCTCACCAGGTGTAGACTGGACGAGCTAAGCATAGGTGAGGAACTGAGCAGGCTCCGTTGTTTGCAGGTCAAGTACTGTATGCTGCAGAAGCTGCATGTCCGAGCTCCAAACCTCGCCATGTTTGTGTTCGCTGGTCGTGTGATACCTATATTGCTTGGTGAATCTGTGAAGATTTCAGAGGCGACGGTCGACTTGGTCACATCCTCGGACTGCTTCAATTACGTCTTCACTGATCTTGTCGATGCTCTTTCGCATGTTCCGTCCCTCTCCATAGGCTTCCGAATTGAAACCAAGGTTTGTTCGTTAAATACTGGAAGGTGCCTGCCTTCGTGATCCAGCTTCCATTTCTTTGTGCTTTATGAGCAAGCCATTGGCTCATTCTTGTTTCACTGCTGCCATGCTTGTCTTACAGGTGATAAATTTTGTGAAAAATCGGACCATGCTCACAAATCTGAGACGTCTGGTCCTGAAAATCGATATTGTTGGGTCGCCGGAAGTCACTGGTGGGATTCTTCGTTTGGCCTATCTGTTGGAGTTAGCCCCTGCTTTGGAAGAGTTAGTACTCCATGTAAGTGATCTCACATTACCATGGAAAATTCTAAAATGATCTTGGGTGCATTTGGTCAGAAAACAAATGGAAGTTTGGATATTTTTGTGTGTGGAATAGATAATGCTAGATGTATAGTATTGAGGAACTGTCGGTGCATGTGCAATGTTTTGTGCAAATATTGGCAGGGGGCAATTTCGGTCCTAGATTTACTACCTGCATCGGCGAATTACTTTATATACATATTTGTGTTGCACGCCAATGTGCTGCAACTTGATGAGTTTTTCACATTGGAAATGCATGGTATTCATATTTTCTTAGTAATAGATAGAAGTGGATGGTTAGTCGATAATTCTCTGAGGCTGGGTTCATCTACTCCCTGTGAACAGTAAAATCATTAGAAATGGCCAAAAAAATCCTGATTTTTTTTGTGGTGCAAGATGATTGAGTGCGTGATACCCGTGCCAAATTTTGTGAAGTTCGGACATTTGAAGAGCCCGTGGCCAAAAAGACAAAATGACCTCCGAACAATGTAGAATTCAAACTTTCTCAGAGGCCTGATTTTTTTTTCCTGAGAGCTCTTCAAATCTCGAAACCATATCAAATTTGGCACAGACATCACGCACTCAAGCATGTTTCACCACAAAAAAAAAAGAAATTTATATATTTTTTATATATTTCTAATGAATTTCATGTTCACTCCTGGGCTCATCTAAGCCGGGGAGCCAAAACGCTGCTTCTCTGGTTAGTATATTATATTATTTCCATGCTCGAATCTCAACAAGGTATCATATTGTGAGATTCTTTTGTCTAGATGAACCTAGATTCACCGTCAGATTTCTCAAAAATATATCCATTACTATGCTCTAGGTTGCATATTGGAGACTGTTTATTTGTCTAAAACGACATACAAAAAAGGAACTATACATCTATGAATTTTTCCTGAAATTTTCTACACCCTAAATGTGCTAGTATTGAATTGTCTAGGACTCTTGGGTGCATGGAATAGATTTTGTTTTTCCGTCATCCACCTTCCGCTATATAAATTTCTCAAACTTGTCGCCCTTTTGCCATTTTCTTCTTTGCGTTTTTCATGAACCACATATGGGATGCCAAACACTTAATCAGTTTTGTTGGCTCTAAATAGAATACTTTTCTGGTTAAGTATGTCTTAACACACCAATACAATCATGCAGATGCATTGTTTTGACTCGGCAATCTATGGTGAACCAAGAGAAGATGCCTACCAGCCACATCCTCACCGTCATCTCAAGACTATCAAAATGACGGGGTTCTATGGATTACTTGGTCAGGTTGAGCTAGCACTCTACCTTCTTCGGAATGCGACTTCTCTCGAGCGTATGATCATAGATCCGGTGGTGAGGAATAATTGGCCTATTCCACCCATGGGTGGAGCAAAGCAAGATATAGACCGGGGCACGTCGATTGCCCTCAATAAACTTTCGAGGCAAGAGTTCAGAAAGGTCCTTGACATTCTGTATTAAGGGGATATGAAACTATGTTGCAGGTGTATTCTAGATTATTTGTTTTAAGGAAGGAGAGATGCCAATAGATGTTTTTTTTAAAGGAGATGCCAATAGATGTTTGTTTGAAGGAAGGAGCTCAGGAAATGCCGTCCTTACCATCTGTCAGAGAAATAGGAAACTGAATCACAGCTGTCTATCTTGTGTTTATTAGACTAGATGGTAGGAGGGATACTTGCTAATGCTAAGCCATGGACAAAGTCTGCATGATGTCATCATCATATAAGTAATAAGGGCATCTCCAACGTTGGTCCTTGGACACCGGTGCCGGAGGCCTCCATCCAATGTTGACCGCATACATTTCAGCAATTTTTTAATGAAATTCGTGCAAACAATACGGATTTCGTATAAATCAGACGACATTCATGCAGACACAACGGATTTTCATTGTATTTAGAACATACAAAAAACCGTTTCAACCCTAAACCTATCCTACGACGGTCGCTGGCGTCCAAGCCCTTGTTATTCCCTTCCTTAGACCGCCTCCTTCATCCGTCGTCTCCATGAGCACCGGCGATAAGACTGGTGAAATGTAGCTGCAGTCTCCGGCGAGGAGTAGAACATGGGAGATGGACCGGCCCACATGGGACATAAGGACATGTCGCCTCCCATGCCATACTCACCATCAGAGCAGTCCGCGCCTTGTTCGTCGCCAGTGGACGTGAGGTCCACGATGAAAATGGTGGCGCCAATGCTCTCGTCGTCCCATCGGGCCGCCCGAAAGTTTTTCGGCGGCGCGTAGGAGCGTTGTTCTCGTCAGCAATCGCCTGTAGTTGTGCCTCCGCGGCGGCCGCTTCCTGGCGAGAGGCTGCTTGAGCGCGGGCGGCCTCGTAGCATGCTGCTCTGCAACGAAGTTAGGGTTCGCCCGCCACGACCTCCTCGCTCGTGCGCTCACCGTCTATTTGGCCCTCTGCCATTCGGTGCTGCTCTAGGAGGAATATGTTGTGCCGTTGTTTCTCCTGCGTCTTCTGGAACGCCGACATAGGCGCCAGCGCAGCCTGCTCCTCCACCATGACGGCATTGAAGTGTGTCTGCACCTGCTCCATGGTGAAGCCGGCATGCACAGACGCGGGCTCCGGTGCGGTGCCATCGGACCCCGTCTCCATCGTGGGGTCGTTCTCGTCGTCGGAGACCTCGGACGAGCTGGCCGGCATGAAATGAACTATTAATAATGTCCTCCAGGCGATCAAAGACCTTCCAAATTTCCTTTGAGTTTACATCTGAAAAAGCAGGTGAACTTTTGAAAATTGACATCTGAGCACGGGCAATTTCTGACTGTTAATTTGAAGTTAAAAAAACAAATTTGTATGGCTTGAAAAATTCCAAAATTTTGTGTGCATGCACGTGCAGCAGTGCAATATAACGTGCCCAAATTTCACTAATATACGTGCTTGCATGTGAGAGATACAAAAACGACAAAATACATGCAAATTTGAGGCCAGTTTTTTTTTTCCGCTTTTGGACTGAAATTTTGTCTCTTTCGTGCAGCGTACAATACAACGTTTTTTCCGAACGAAATTCCACACATATGTAGACCACATGCATGCGTATTCATGTAAAAAGATTCAAAATAAAATGCTCCGTTGCCCCATGTTCTGAAACTCCGTTTGAGTGAACTTTGTACTACTGCCGGTTGGGACCGACTTGGCGGCCTTTGCTTGCCACGCAAAGAACGGCGGGAGCTGATGACCGGGCCTCTCGGCGCGCGCGGATCCAGACGCGAAACCAGGAGGGCCCCGCCCCCGCGGCCTAATTGCTTACCCGGCAGCAGCAGCCACCACGGCCACACACGCACCCGCGCCCGCCGCTCCCCAGAAACAAGCACGGCCGCAGCACAGCCAGCGTTCACTGACCACTGTGCTGCTCAGCTGCCGCCCAGGCACTCTGCTCCCGAGGAACGCGCCAGGCGCCGGCGCCGCCATGGAAGCCGCGGCGGCGGCCGTGGCGTGCCGAGGAGGCGTGGTGCTCGCGCGGGCACGTCCCGGCCACCGGGCCCGGCGCCACGGCGTAGGCGCGGGACCCGCCACCCGACGGAGGTTCCTCGTTGTGGCGTCGCCCGGAGAAACCCCCTCCGCGCCCTCGCGCAGCGCCGTGGCGATCGCGCAGGAGGTAATTTGCTCCGAAATTCTTGCGCCAGTGCCTCACTGGCTCTGCTCTGCTCTGCTCCCGCGCAATCACGCCAGCTCTTCTCACATACGATATCCGTCGGCTCGGCGCAGATCGCGCAGGCTGCCGACGAGGACGTCGCCTCCGTCAGAGTTGTGCTGATGATGGCCTTCGGCCCAGCCTCGCCCGCAGTCCCGCCGCCCACCGACGGTGAGCTCCACATGCCACAAATCTGGTGTGATTTATGGCGATCAGGAGACCCATTTTGACTGCCTAGTGCCTACCGTCGCCAGGTCATGCGAGCACGGTGCGCGTCACGTTCGTGCTGGAGAAGAAGTGCGCGTTCGGGCAGCGGTTCCTGGTCGTCGGCGACGACCCGGCGCTCGGCCTCTGGGACCCGGCCAAGGCGACGGCCCTGGACTGGTCGGAAGGCCACGTCTGGACGGCGAGGGCGGTAATCTCCCCTCCCCTCCCAAGTCCCAGCCAGTCACTCACATTCTTTCACTCTCACCGTCTTTGGTCTGGGCTAGGATCTGCCAGCGAACAGGCTGGTCGAGTTCAAGTTCTTGCTGCAGGACCCCTCCGGCCACGTCCGCTGGCAGCACGGCGGCAACAGGGCTCTGCAGGTAACCGAGGCCTCGAGCGCACTGGTCGTGTACGAAGACTGGGACGACGCCGGGTGCCAGGAAGTGTCGGAGGCGGCATTACACCTGCCGATCGGAGCGGAGGGGACCGACGCGCTGCTGCTGGCAGATGATGGCCGGACCGATGTCGACGATCAGGCGACCTACGAGGGCTTCATGCATGCCGAGAAGGCACGTGCGGCTGCAGAAGCTTCTCTGCACGCGGACACGATGTGGCTAAACGGAGCGAACCGGCCACAGGTGAAATGGATTCCCCCAACTCTCATTTCGTTGATATATGATCATAAGACTGCTTCATCCTAGCTGCAGTTTACCTTGCAGAAAGATGAGAGGATTCCAGAGGTGCTTCGCAGGAGAGCAAACATGGCGGCAGCACAAAACGGCGGCCTTGCTTCTGCCGGAAAAGACGGCGACGACATCATCTTGTACGAGGAAGATGCGAACAGGCCGGCCAGTATGTTCGAAAACGACATGGTCTGGATCAGGAAAGCCCTCCAGGGGTTGCTCCGGAACCTTGGCTTCCACATCGGCACAACAAAAACATGAAAAATAAGATCCTGTGTACGGTACAGATCATATAATGTTTCTTACTGTATTTGAGAACCATTTTTCCTTTTCACGATGCGTGCAACCCCGAAGGAATGAGATTGCCCGGAGCTGCAACGCAAACAGTCGCTGCACGCTGTTGCCGGTAGGAACTCCTCCAATGGAAGCTGTTAATATTGTTATCAGTGGTTTCGACTTCTTATCTACTTATTTCAAACAAGGAGCAGATGCGATTGCTATTCCGTCATGAGTATAGCTAGAAGTAATACTGAATATAGAAAATTGCGGCATTTCGGCACCCATATGGTTATTGTAAAACAGAACAAGGGCGATTTCGTAGGCGTACAATCATGGTCTAGTAACATGTACTCGTGTCTATCCTTGTGAGGGCGTGGACAATGGTTGATAAAATAGTAAGTATTATCCTACGTCTGTCACATAATATATATGGCAATGAAATATGTTGTACAATGAATTATCTTTGTCTTATCATTAGTAACTAGATATACCTAAATATGAAGACCGGTTTATGACTTATGACTTAAGAGGGTGGTTGTACCCCGGTTCATCAAGAGTCAAACTTTAGCTTTATCATATGTGTGTCTCGTAAATGAGGAATATTGTTTCGGATCTTATGGTGGTGACTTCATCAATTTCAAGACTCGTCTACTTATAGAGGTAGAATGTGTGTCTTTTTATAAGGATAAGTGTATGTGCATGTATATGACAGTTGTACTGTGCTTCTAAAAGAAAATAAGTTGTACTGTGCTTCTAAAAGAAAATACTTGGACATGTAGTGACAAATATTGTTGCTAAGAGATCGTCCTTTAACTACTAAAAGAAAACAAGCATTTTCTTCTAGGTTTTTTATCCTTCACCGCAGTGTTTATCCTACCTGACATTCACCTCAACGTGACATTCGTAATATATTAGTGTAGATATTATTATCCTAATGAGAGGTGCTTAGAGAAATAAATCATTTTTCTCTCAAGCATCGATACTTATTTATAGAGAACAGGTGCCTAATCAAGAGATGAGCACTAGTGCTTGAAAAACAATTTATTTTTCTAAGCACCTTAGATTGTAAGGAGCTTAGACCAAGTTTGCCTCCTGTGCGATCCAAAATCAGCACAAGCACGATCGACAGAGAACATCACCACCGCTTATGAACATATAAACTTTGAAATCAGCACGAGCATTCCAGTTTCAATGCCCCTGAACAATTTACAAGCAAACAGTTACTATTCACGACTAATCCTACATTCCTACCTGTTTACAGCCAACTACGCCAGCATCCTACCGAGATGACTACGGCTGCAGTTGTAGTTGCCCGGAGGCAAAATAGTCTCCGAGAAGATTCTCCGGCGAAGGTGGTCACAAGATTCGACGGAGCACCACGTCCCGCTCTCCGTAATGCCACTTCCAAAAGTTGCCTATCCGAAGGCTAAAGGTGTGCTAATGGCTGAGGGATTGATTCCACATTCCACTTTCTTTCAACTCATTTGATTGGGGCCAGAGGGTGAAGAAATCAACTGCTGCATCTACAACAAATATAGAAACAGCAGAATTTGTAAGACGGCACTGTTATTTCGAAAACAATAGCATCTCAGAAAGGAAAACTGGTTCTAGCACTAAAACTAAGTACTACACACTGAAACAAATGCTAGGTTAACTCAAAAAAAAAAAATGCTAGGTATCCAGAGCATGCTGTTCTATGAACAATAATTACCTTATTGGTCTCAAATGCTTCTTAATCTGTGGGTCAGTGGTTGTTTTCAAGAACCTCAGCGCCTCTTCTGCCGCCTGAAACAACATAATGTCCCAAAAAACAGGGGATAACTTTTTGTTAGAAGATGAGAAAGTCACCGCACTTAACCTAGTATAGTGGAGCACAAGAAAATAAACTAGATGAGCCATCCATTCGTGCAATATGCCATCATCTAAACGTACTAGTGAGTAGTGACTGAACCATTTGTGGAGTGGGCCCCCAATAACTGTGCATACACTAAAATTCTAGGTACTCCCTCCGTTCCTAAATATAAGTCTTTTTAGAGATTCAACTAGATGGACTACATACGGAGCAAAATGAATGAATCTACACTTCAAATGCATCTATATACATCCGTATATGATTCATAGTGAAATCTTTACAAAGATTTATACTCCCTCCGTTCCAAAATAGATGACTCAACTTTGTAGGGAGTAGAAGGTTGTAAATATTTCAATCTACTCCCAACTTATACCAGGTTTTATGTCCAACAACAGAATGTCATCTAGACATATGCATACAATGCACAATCTTTGAAATACTGCAGATGTCATATTGTGCCATATCAGTGCATTGTCTGATGCAAAAATACTTTAAAATGGCAAGGGCACAAAAGCATAAAAAAGCCATGAACAAAAAGGGCAGACCACTAGGAAGTATGTTACCTGAAGCTTCGCGAAATCTTTGTTCACACCAATACCATTCCCAAGAATCTGTCCCGCTAGTTCAACCTTCAAAATATTAACAACTGCAATGTTAGCTGCATTAACAAGCTCACAGAAGGTACATACAAATGCTTATTAGAGACTATCAAAATCAATTTGGTTTACTATGGACTCACTGGGAAGTATAATTTTCAAGTAAGGATTAAAATATTTAAAGTTTGAAGGCATGGCAATCAGGTGGAACCAACAAATAAAAAGCAGTATAAGCCAGGTTGAAAGAAAGTTGGAATCTGAAACCGGTTTGGTCCAACTTTGAAGACACCAGTTTGTTTCAGTGAAAAGGTCGTCGGCCTTCTGGCTTATACTGCAACCCTTTAGCAGACCCAGCGGATCATTTACCAATACTGGCAGCACCCACCGGCGTCCAGCCAAAGACAGGTACTGGGCACAGCCGCACAGATGAGAACTGGTCACAACTGTAACACTCAGGTACATTGCAGTATAAGCCAGAAGGCTGACAACTATTCTTGTAGAACTTTATAATAGCGAGAATATATTAAGCTATTAAAGTTAGTAACCTGGAAATGGTATTCTTCATTGGTTGCTGAGCCAGGATTCCGAACTTGATCTCGAAATACTACATGTTGATCCTCCAAGCACTAGAGGCAGTGAAAGCACATTAGAATTCAATGAGGCAAAGAATAAGAGTACATCACATTTAGAAGGTACAGTACATCAGAAATTGAAATATCAGGTGTAGCATCATGTCTTACAAGTTCTCTAATAAGACTTAATACAGAGGGCAACCTATCCACATTTGAATGATCCTTCTGTTCTGATTTACTTCCAGATGGTTCTTGCATGGCAGTATCACCATCTGAATCCAGATCGTCTTCCAGAAAGCCATTTCCATTCCTAGAAGACTTGCTTGTGTCTTTGTTAAGAACTCCAGCGATAGGAGCAACATATGACAAGTAATTGCCTACATGTCAGTCAGTTCAGAGAATTTAGGAGAAAGCAAATTTCTAGTCAATGAACTAGAACAAAGAAATATTCAGTGCATTGCACTATGGAACATTGAACTCATCGTACTGGTTCAAGTAGGTTGCCAAACTACAAATATGTTCGTTTGCATCACCAAAAACATTCAAGTGAATGATGAATCAATGAAGGTCATTTAATAATGCCAGCCTGCTTATAACAATGAAATGCAGTGCAACCGAGCCAAAAGACACACAGGGCATTCCAACACAGAAATAACACTAAAATAATCCACATAGTGGACGGGTCAGGCTGCAAATACCTCCCTCCCCACATGTCTGTCCATGGTTAAATTAAGAGATATGTATCGCTTAGTAGACCCAAAGTCACCAACAGACACCAACAACTTTTTCCCACCCGAAGCGCAGTAACCTGTCGGTGAATATGAAACTGGTGATGGAAATCCGGGAACCCCCAGCCAAGTTGGGTGTTTTGCAACCACCTCCAACATTAATGCATCATAAGCAGGCCCAACCTTCCATATCAACCAGATGTGAGGTGAGAGCAAGGGACAGGGAAGTTCGTGCGGGGCACAGGGTTTGGAGATGCAGCGGAGTCAGCACAACGATAGGGGGGAGGGGGGCTCGAGAAGAAATTGGATTGAGATTAGGATAATCCACTGACAAATATATAAGCATCGGAGTACCTCCGTGTGCCAGTGGCATTGTCATATCATCATCCTAACCGGATTGGCTATTAATTGGCCTTCAAATATTCACTTAAACACCTTTTGTGGCCTAAACATGCATAGCGGGAGTATGGTCACCTGGTTGGATCAATGTCAATGTGACAGGTCTGCTGACCTCCAGCGTGATTTACTCGCAAATTTTGTATGCAAAATGCTCAAAAGTAAGCAGTCATTGTTTTTACTGGAAAATCAATACATGAATTGTAATGCAAAGCTGAAAAGTGAACATGCTAGGACCTGTCTATGCTACTAGTGAATGATAACCCAGTCTGCCTTCATTCACCAGAAGAATGAATGATGCTTGCGCAGCTCTCTAGCAGTTACTGACTATAAAATTAGTTTGGTGCCCATGCTGGTGGTGTTAAGATGCAGGAATATTTTCTTATGGTGGTATTAAGATATATAGAGTTCATTTTCCATGTCCCTACGCATTCATGTTAGCAAGACCAAGGTGGATGGCTCATTAGAAATAGCCAAATGTGGTAATTGGTTTATTAGTGAAGGATTGCTTGGAAATTAACTGAGCTGTGTGTGTGTCCACAACTACTCCCTCCGTTCCAAATTACTCGTCGCAGAAATGGATGTATCTAGAACTAAAATACATCTAGATACATCCATATCTGCGACAAGTAATTTGGAACGGAGGGAGTACCATTTTTGGTAATCTTGAAATATGCAAGGGACATGCACCCATTTACCAGTATTGAGCACAAACAATGAAACTCATCACCAGCTTTTCATTATGTTGCATAGGAGTGCAATTTGTACACTTGGTTTGCACTCTGGAAGACAGGTTAATGTGCATGTGCACCAGATATCCTGAATGATGAATAAGTCAAGATCTCCCTACAGGATGTTTTCCATAGAAGCAGTAGAGCAAAGGACATCATTTTAGTCATTTTACTTTCTCAGGTACACTCTCTAACAATAGAAGTTGAATGAATGCAAAGATAGCAATAGGGAAAATAAAATGATTCTTGTGCTGACAAGCTTACATAATTCAAGACGTAAAGAATATACACTCACTTTGCAAATTTTGGAGAGCTTTTTCAGCAGCTTGTACTTGAGCTTCATCTCTTGTTTTTCCAATGCCATTTCCAATTTTTTCATTACTAAATAGAACCTGGAGAAGCGCATGTACAATGAAGGTGAAAGAATTAAGCAGAAATTTGGCAACATTGCTTATATAAGTCTTAAGACAGCAAGCGGACAAAGAAAGCTAATTGAGTTCCTGTCAAATTAAAAAGCTAATTCAGAGCAGCTCTAAAATAAGGTGGAATCTAGAACAGATAGTCTAAGTAGTTCATTCACCAGCATCTACTCACTCCATGTATGTAGGGCAGATTAGGTTCCACTAGGAAAAGGCTTCACAGACTCCATCAATACATGGTTCATATTATACAAAATCACAATGACCAGTAAGTACTTTTGAAAACAAATCTAATGATACCAATTTTGTGTCATAAAACCACATATTAACAAAGTAATTCTTGGTCAAAGACTCGACTTACTGAAACCTAATATGCCCTACATAAAGGAGTCGAGGGAGCAGTATTGAACATCTGGATGATCATCAGATCATCATGAACCAAACCACTACAATAAAATTAAGGTTTGAGTATTAAGGTAATATAGGCCATTATCTTCTGAATTTGTCACTGTCTGGGCTCTTGAGTACAGATTCAAACCAGGTTGTTGGCAAAATAAATTGGTATTACTGTAATCAGTTACAAATGTGAAACACCAACCTCAACAGAAAATTGTGTAATTTTGCTGGTGCTTACAGTAGACCTAAACTCCACCTATATGAAGCAAGAGCAGGGAATTAATTCAAAAGTCAAGAACAGGAAAACCAAACCTACACCAAAACATTAAGGAAACAACAAACCTTCGAATTGCATAGTCGTCCAATTTCTTGCAATACCGTGACAAACAAAGAAGGGACAATTGCCATTGAGCCCCCATTGGGTTGCACATTTGAACTGCCTAGAGTTCCCCGGATTGCCACTCGTGCATCATCTACACCAAAAGGTTGGCATAGATTCCATTTCAGAATGTATGCAGTGAAATAAGGTACTAATTCCATTTCAGAATGTAGATTGTATTTTGACTATCCAAGTATGAGCTTTGACCATTAGAAAATACTCCCTCCGTCTCAAAATAAGTGACTCAACTTTGTACTAAGTTTAGTATAAAGTTAGTACAAACTTGAGTCACTTATTTTGGGACGGAGGGAGTACCTTTGAAGATGAGTCCTATAGTATCAATTTCTTGTAACATAGCCCACATATTATTGGATTAGTTAGTGGTTAAAGTTTGAATTTGGGTAGTCAAAATACACCTTACATATTGAAATGGAGTAATAACAGAACTACTTGAAATGCATAATGATTGGTATGAAAGACAGATGAGCAGATTCCTTAATATGCTTAACAAGATGGCTCTGAACTTGTACATGCACTCCTTTCTTTTTCATTCTTATAATAAAATGTTATTGTGGGTTCCATTCCTGGTTCCTAAAAACTAAATTACTAACTGAAGTCACAACTCCTAAATTTGAGTAAATATAAATATAAGACAATATTTAACTGACCATTTGACAGTACAGTAGTCTTCCCTTGGCAAGAAAATGTATATCCTCAAAATGAAAATACCAGACTAATACAAGACGAGGAAAGGCCAGCAAGAAAAAGGTCCAAAGGCAAGTGACCAAAATAAATACAGTATTAGAAGTACCTGATGGACGGATTGATGACGATATCTGTTTTTGGTCCCCCTGATATGCCTGAAATAACATTTCACGTTCATCCTTAAAAGTTCATTCCAAATTAAGAGCTTAATAAGGGCCATTAGTCCAGTTTGGACTAATGTTCTTAAATAAATAAATATGGTCCAAGCTCAAGCCAAAGTAGGGCTTACTTTATTTTCAAATGTCACAAAAGGTAGGTTTTATTGATAATTAAACAAGCAGCATTCGAGCAATCATATGATGCCACAGAACAGTGCTTACCCATAGCAAATATGGCATCATTAGCCCATTTGCTGTAAGTAGAAGAACAAGAAAAGGTTTCCTATCAAACCAATTAAAGCAGAAACATCGCATCAAAGCTTACCCGCCCATTCAATCTCTTCTCTACTTCAGTTCCACTCATACCCTCAGGTATAGGGGCAGGATCTTTATTGCTTGGTGGAAAATTAGGGTCCTGGAAAGGAATTAGCAGACAAGCATAAAGCTTCAAACGACATAAATGCTATACATATACGACATGAAAGTATCAAGAAGATTACCTCGGAGACTAAGTAGTCACCGACATCTGGAGCATAGGGAAGATCCAGTAACTCATTTTCGTACAATAGTTCAAATACTTTCTTCAGTAGATTTTCATCAAATTCCCTTTTTTATCAAAACAGAGATAATATTAAAGCTGTAAGTATGATATCATCAGAATGCATAGATTGTATCTCAATAACGATTTATACCAACCTGAAGAAACCACCACGAACATTGCAAGCAACATTTCTCGCAACACAGAGCACTGGAACAGCGTTTGCCATCTAAGATATGCAAGGAAATACACACATCATTCCAGCACAGCAATAATGTTCAACAGAGAACATGTAAGCAACAAAAGAAATACCTCGGCTTGTGGGGCATAGTATGGAGCATAGGCAGGGACGACATGAACTCGATGCTGATCTTTCTCATCCCAAACTTGCAGCCTATCATCAATCACCATGGCCATCTTTGGATGGCATCCTCCTTCTCTAAAAACATGCTGCAGGGACTTCTTGGAACCTGTCAATGAGTAAGATAAGTGGCTAAGCAGGTGAAATTATAACAAACATGATCAAGAACTGAACCTGAGGCTACAGGAAGTAAAGATTGTACCGTTCCATCCACACAATGGTGGAAACTAGCAGTTTCACTGGAAACAAGAATGCAGACAATGTAGCACTAACAAATGGAACTACTCAAGATTACTTTATTTGAGTTCATAACTTATAACCGTACAAATAAAATACAATACAACTGAAGCAAGCAAACTAAACATACAACTGAAGCAAGCAAACTAAACACAACTATATGTACACACAACTTTGCGTTTCTGCAAATCAAGTAGTAGCACCATCATTCTAACAATCAACATTTTGGAAATCATTATGCAGAATTTCTTGGTACTTCTAAAAATACAAGGCATACATTCGGATTGGGCATTTTACAATGACTAGATTGTGTTAACGATGATGTTTATAGAACCGAGCAATGCTGAGACAGTAGAGCACTGCACAATAGCTCGAAAAATTAAATTTCAAACTCTTGAAAACTCACCTGCTTTTACACATACTACACGATCTGAAAGATTATTCAAGCTGATCAAATTGGCTTCTGGATCAAGAAGTCTCCATATCTCAAGAGCATAATCTCTTTCAGCCATTGTACACACATAGACCTCAAATCTTTTGCGTCCCTTGGCAGTTAGGTAACTTCTCAAATCCTCCCAGGCAGGCCTTAGCTTCACAAAAACACTGGTATCGCGAATCTACATGCAATAACATTGAAATGGGTATGAGGATTAGTAAAAGGAAAACAAAGTGCAAAACGCTGAGGCAACTAAAAGAATAAAATCTAATCAATGTCTTTATTCTGATGCATCAGAATATAAAAGTTTGTGGAGAAATTAATGTCAACCCCATATCTATATCAATATTTACAGACCCAAAGGGGCAAGATCCAACTAATCTCGGCCATCAATTCATGTGAATCCGACGACCAAGATTGCTTCAATGGTGAGCGCTCAGCATATTTAGCGCGCAATAAATATTATACCAAATATCAATATTAGCAATAATCACATAATTATCATATAATTAATATCTTACCTAATATCAGCACGCAATTAAATTCTACCAAACATCCCTCAAAAATATATTCTACCAGATATGAACGTGCATTGCACGTACGCACTTACTGTTTTAATCAAGAGCCCATATCATGAGAGCCAAGTAATATGCAAACTTCAATAATAGAACATAAAGTTTTTTTTTGCTGAAGACTGCATATATAAAGAGCATAATGTGTTTGCTATCTAGATTCTAGGTCAAAGGCCTAACATTATAGGTTGCCTAAAACTCATGCTGCTTAGTATACTTGTTACCATCCCTCAGGTTGTTAACTCATTGCTATATTTACCGAATATGCAACACATCCTGCATACAAAGAGTGTTGCAATTTTTGCACCCAAACAGTTCGTACATGCCTAAACACATACTACCTCCATTCCAAAATATATGACGTTAAACGTCATATACTTTGGAATGCAGGAAGTAAATAATGAACTTGAGCATGCACACTTTTACTCAGAAGATCAAATACTGCAGCAATTTTACAATACATATACAAACAAATTAATGCTAGAAATCATCCATGGCCTCACAATCGAACATAAAAAGTCAGGTTGTACCAGACAAATGGGAACCCATCTATATACTCCCTCCTTCACATATTAATTGACGCTGAAATGGATGTATCTAGCAGTGAAATACGTATGGATGTATCTAGCAGTGAAATACATCCATTTCAGTGTCAATTAATATGGGACGGAGGGAGTATCATTTTCTCCAACCATGGCATAGGTTAGAATGTAAATATATTCTTCTGGATAAACTGTAAACCTCAATGGCCATCCCACCCCACCCAGAAGAAAAAACAGCAGCAAAAATTGAGTGATATACGAGCAGCAGAACAGATACTACCTACCAAGGTTAACTAATTCGTACCTCTGGATTGATGCGGGTCAGAATAGCATTCCTCTCGGGCAACCTGATTACAGGCCGAACAAGACGCTCCTGGACACCAGGCATAGGCTGAACCTCCTCCTTCTGGGTGCCAACAATTCTGCCATTGTCTGTAACAGTGTCTGTGTCAATGAACTCCTTGAGAAGCTCCCTGTCCTCAATATACCGCTTGATTTCTGCAGACATCCCCGCTACCCTGACAGGGTCATCCTCAATGTCCATCCTACGGGAAAGCATCTCGATCCGGCTCTCAAAGGACCTCATCGTGTTAGCAACGATGAGGGTCTCATCAAGATCAAACACAATAGCAAGGCAGCGGAGGTTGAGCATCCCCACGGACGCTGCATAGAGCCCAGCCCGCACAGAGCAGCACCAGAAGCACGGCACCTTCTCCACCTTGCTCGGCATTGCCACCAGGTGCAGCTCCTCGTCTCCGACCACCACCACCGCGCTCTACACAACCAAAAGGAGGACAGGATTTTACAAACCCTCTCCCAAATCTACCTAACGAAATTGTACACCCTAAATAATGTGGAAAATGCTTCAATCCCTAGTAAACGACCCGCGATTCAGTAATAATGGAGTAAATAACATTCAGCGGTTGGTCGCTGATTTCGCTTCGATTTGAAATGGGCGTGAAGGGCAGGCATACTCGTTGTTTGTACGAAACGAAACCGTGGGGGGCGAGGCGAGGCGAGGCAAACCTTGTACTCGTTGAAGCAGGTGAGGTAGAGGCGGTGGAGGCTGGAGTGGGGAGGGAGCGGCCTGGCCTGGAGCTTGCAGCGCACGGAGAAGGGCGCGATGGTCTGCAGGATGGCGAGGGGCGGGCAGCGCTCGCTGGCCGGCGAGAGGTGGCTGATGCGGATCTCGTTGCTGGGGAAGGGCAGGGCGCCCTCGGGCCCGGGCTTGATCGGGAAGACGTCCGCCTCGCCGAGGAACACGTCGCCGTGGAACATCCGCATGCTGGCGGCCCTGCCGGGCGGGGCCGCCGTCGCGGAGGCGGAGGCGCCGGGCACGGGCAGCAGCGGGGAGGGGCGGAGCATCGCCGTCGCGGCGCGCGGGGCGGGGAATCGGAGGGGCCGGGGAGCGGGTGGGGGCAGGGGGAGAGTGTGAGAAGCCCACGCCCGGCGTGTGCGCGCCCCCGCTTCGCCTCGGCGGACGCGGAGCCGCGGGTTTTGGCGTTTGGGGGGGAGGGGGGGGAGGGGGCGGAGGGGAACTGGGCGAGGGGTGTCTCTGGGTGCGCTTATATAGAAGTTTCGGGGGCCGGGGGGAAGGAGGAGGGTTCCGCCCGCTCGGTCCGGCCGCCGGGTCTGGGTCTGGGTCTGGGTCTGGCTCCGGTCGCTCGGACCGGGTCGGGTCGCGTCGCGCGCCGAGCCTGGGCGGGGGAGGGACGTCAGTGTGTGGGCTTTGCGGTGCCGCGTGGGAGCCACTGGGACTGCCTCGCTTTCTTCTGACTTGATGCACGCGGGCCATGCCCCTGCCTAACGGGACTCTTATCTAGCATGTGTCCTTTTTTCTCGAATGTTTTTTCTTCCTTTTTATCCTCTCTGTTTCTTTTTCTCGTTACTTTTTATCCGTCGGTTTCGTAGCGGACAGAGGAATCATGCGGCGGTGGATAACGAGGCCGGGCCTTTTGGGCCGGCCGGAAATTGGGCGGATGATAGCCAGTTGACATAAGATGATGAAACCCTCCACGAGTTGTCGCCACGTCTCGTCTCGTGAACATCCTGCTAGAGTTGTCCAGGCACTGTTGCTGTTGGTGTGGAGTTAGGCCAACTCCACCGCGCGATCCCAAACGGACGTCCGTTTTGTCCGGATTCTATCCATTTGGGTAGCGATTTGAGGTCGTGTCCAGGCGTGTCCTGAAATGCGGTGGCCGTGCGCTCACCGCGCGGACGCATCCTTTTGCCCTATTCTGTTCGTCAGGACCCAAAATGCCCAAATTTTCATCAAAACTAGTTTACAACCCAAATATTTGTATGGAAATTAAAATAGTTTTGCAACCCAATTAAAATTGTCTTTAATAAAATATTTTTACAACCAAATCGAAATTGTCTTGACTAAACATAAAATGGACCAATACATTTATTGGTTGCCAATGTGATCCACACGTGCTCAACCAAGTCATTTTGAAGATTCAAATGAGAGTGCCAATCACGCATCTCACGATGGAATTGAGCAAACTGTTCAAATATGGTCGGGTCTTGGTGCAGGGGCTCAATATTTTCACCTTGATAGTCAAATCCTTGGTCGAAGATACTCTCATCACGCTCGTCCTCGAAGATCATGTTGTGCATGATCACACAAGTAGTCATCACCTCCCAAAGCTTCCTTTCATCCCATGACAGTGCAGGGTTTCGAACGATACCCCACCGGGATTGAAGCACACCAAAAGCACGTTCCACATCCTTTCTAACACTCTCTTGCATTTGAGCAAATCTCTTTCTCTTCTCACCTTGGGGTTTCAAGATTATCTTCATAAAAGTTGACCACTGAGGATATATACCATCTGCTAGATAGTATCCCTTGTTGTAATGGTGGCCGTTGATCTCAAAGTTGACAGGTGGGGAGTGGCCTTCTGCAAGCCTCGCGAAGACTGGAGAACGCTGCAGCACGTTAATATCATTGTGAGAACCTGTCATGCCGAAGAAAGAATGTCATATCCAAAGATCCTGTGATGCCACCGCTTCTAATATGACAGTGCACGCCTTGACATGCCCTTTGTACTGGCCCTGCCAAGCAAATGGACAGTTCTTTCACTCCCAGTGCATACAATCTATGCTGCCAAGCATGCCTGGAAAGCCTCTAGCTGCGTTGGTCGCCAACAATCTCTCTGTATCAGCGGCAGTTGGCTGCCTCAAGTACTCTGGGCCAAACACCTCGATCACAGCCTGGCAAAACTTGTAGATTAACATCAGACATGTTGTCTCACTCATACGCACGTACTCATCCACCAGATCGCCTGGAATTCCATATGCAAGCATGCGGATGGCCGCGGTGCATTTCTGGTAAGAGGAGAATCCAAGCTTGCCAAGGGCATCCGTCTTGCACTCGAAGTATGGGTCATGAGCAACCACTCCCTCTCGGATACGATTGAACACATGTCTTGCCATTCAGAAACGGCGACGGAATTTATCCGGCTTGAAGAGCGGGGTGTTGGCAAAGTAATCGGCATAGAGCAGGGCGTGCCCTCTCTCCCTATTTGCGGTTCAGGTTGGGAGCACGGCCAGGGAGTGACCCCCTGTACCGAGGAAGCTGCCGTTGAATGTGGTCGTGAACGACCAGTGCAGCCACCACAATATCTTCATCATCCGACGACGAATCATCCGATGAACAAAGAAAGTGATGGAAGAAAAACTCGTCTCCACTGTCCATACCTTTGTGGGCAAAATGCCGAACACCTTGCGGGCGTGGTGGCGAAGATCACCTCGACGCGGCAGGGGTGGTTGCCGGCCGGCTACTGGCCGCTGTGGAGCTCTCGTCAGGAGCTGCCGAGGACGCCGTGCTACGTCGCCGGCGGTCATGTCCCCTCTGCGGCCGGCAAATACGTCGACGGCCAAACCTCCGATCGACGGCCAAAACTACGGCCACAGCACGGGCGTGGTGGCGGCCATGTCGAGTGGTTTGGTAGGGACGGCCGGAGGCTGCGCGGTGAGGAGGCGGCCGGAAAATAGCGGCGGCGCCGACGGCGGGGCGGGGCGAGAGAGAGAGGGTGGAAGCGTTTGGGAACGGAGGGACTGCTAGTGTCCTCGACAGGCGGGCCAGGAGGGACAAGGGCGTGCGTCCAAGCCGTCCGCGCGCGTCCGTTTCACCCCAAACCGAGCGCAAGTTTGGACCGGGGATGGGTCGAAAACGGATGGAATCCGGACATTTGTCCGTTTGAGGCCGTGCGCTGGGCTACGCTATTCGTCCATTTTATCCCAAACGGACGGGGGCGGACAGGATAGGGTCGCGCGGTGGAGTTGGCCTTACAGACTTACAGTGCTGCGCTGTTGATCTTCGCTACAGTCCAATACACTGCCAATCCCCAAAAAAGCAAAATACGGTGGCAGTCTAATATTGGTGTGACTGCTCGTACCGCGAGTCGAGGGCGAAACTGCACGGAAAGAGCCATGGGGCAACAACGATCACGTGAGCGGAGGGAGAGGTGGTCTACTCCAGGCTGGATCGCTTAGCTGGTCTGATCAGTGACGAAATTCTTTGGAGCCAAACAATCAGTTGTTTCATTTTTCTGCGTGTGACTCGTGACTGGACCCGGTGAGTGGCCAGTGATTGGCAATACTACCAAGTTTTATGAATAGCAGCCGTGCAGTTCGGAATGGCACCATCATGCGGCATGTCGTTGAATGCTCGGGCCCACCGTGCCAGTGATACAGCCACGCAGGCTCGTCATGGAGATGTGCGCGGAGCTCACAAGGTAGCAGGCATCGAATGCCAAGGACGCACGCGAATTCAGTTCAGTTTCTAGTTTCTACACGCCTTGGTGCTACACGGTACGAACTCGTCAGAACTGATCAACTGAGGGTAAATAGAGTAGATGAACTGCAAAAAAAACAGAGCAAGAGGGGGAATATGAGCACAAAAACCGAGGCTGGGGTTACAAGTTATGAGGAGAGGTGAAATTCCGAGTGTCAGAAAAATAATACATTAGTGAGACTGGCTAGAAAAGTACAAATTCTACACCCGAAAATAATAACATGATCAACCGTTTCATTTTTCTAGTCATGTTATTCTTGGGTGTATTGACCTGTTTTTGTTTTGGTGCAACCGTATTGAGCTGTTTTTGTTTTGCTGCAAACTAGTATGTCTAACGAGTAGGGTGTTTCGGTGCCCAGGCTTATCTGCATCCGGTTAGAAAAAAATTTGTAAAAAATTCAAAATAAATTCAAAAAAAATTGTGCGGTAGACAATTTGATGCGTGGGACCCGCTCCAAATGTTGAGTCATTTGGATATCTGAGCAGCTCTCAGCAAAAAAGACAAATCAAACCAAAACAATACATAAACAGTAAATTTTTACAGACCCTCAATTTGTGTTTTTTTGCTGAGATCTCCTCAGATGTCCAAATGATTTGAAAATCGGAGCGGACCTCACGCATCAAATTTTCTACCACACAAGAATTTTTGTAGTATTTGATTTGATTTTTTTCGTCAGTGCGGGTGTAGATGAGCTCGGGCGTAGAGATGGATTTTCGATGTCTAACCATATTTCCAAATGATTATAAATAATAACATGATTTTGGACTTCGTGTCACGACAACGTAAAGTGCGTGCATGATTGTTGCACTTTGAGATTGCCCATAAACATGTCGTAAATTCTCTATACAAAAAACATCGAACCTAATTTAGAATGATACTACTTACAATTGCCCAAGGGTGTGATGGCGGCATGGCGCATTTTCGGTGGCCACCGCTCTTGCGCGCCATGTGCCTTCATAGGCCCTGCACCTAGTCTTTCCTTATTCTCTTCGAAAGAATCTGGTCTTCTTCCCCCTCAGACCCTTGTGTGCTTCTTCCTCAACTCTTCTTCTTCTCACTCACCTCTCTTCTTGCATCCATGTTAAATGTGATATCGAAGTAAACAGGTGACGTTGCAAGGCTATGCCGATGTCAGCCCCCCCTCCCCCCCCCCACCCACGCACACACAACCACCTTGGGGCCACCATTGTTACAACCCGCTACTCGTTAGTTCAGTTTCTAGACACCTTGATACTACGATGTACGAACTCACTAGAACTGATGTAAGGGCATATTTATCCCTGAGTGGTTTTTGGTGATTGATGACAATGCATTTACGGACTAATCGTGTGCATTGAGCATTTCAGATATCTCATGTTTAGGCACAAGACAATTTGTTGCCCCTCGGAGTCTAGTGAAGACGGAGTTTTCCCTACGTTTCTTTTCGGTGGATTTGAGTCATAGGAAAGTCGTACTGTTACGAGGGGGTCCGCTTTGGAAAGGTTTGGGTGGAATCATCACGTACACATCTGTTCCTTTTGCACCACCTTTCCTTTGCATCTTTGGAGCAACTACTGTTTATCCGTGTCTCTGCAAAATGAAGGACTCCTAGTGATTGTTGTGTTGTGGCATGCGGTAGTACTGCTCACGGGAGATGTAGTACCGTAGAGGCCCACGGTAGTACCGATCGGGGGCGCGGTAGTACCGCAGGCCCTTGCGGTAGTACCGCTCCCCGGGCGCGGTAGTACCGTGGCCTCGGGCCGAGCACAGTAGCACGAGCCGAAGTAGGGGAGGATGTATTTTTTTACATTCGCGCCCTACGTGGTAGTACCGCTCCCTGTATGCGGTACCGTATCGGAGTTTTGCACAGACTGATACTCAGCGGAAGTAGCCACAAATGTATTTTTATTCGTCTGTGCTTTCCCGGCCCAGACAAACCCTGCCTTGCGGTGGTACCGCAAGGGCGAGCGGTAGTACCACTCCGGCGGTTCTACCGCTCTTTGCTTCAACGCAACAGGGTTGGTCTAGCTCCTGTCGCGCAAGCGGTAGTACCGTTGTGCCCCACGGTAGTACCGCAGGCCCTTGCGGTAGTGCCGCATGTCTGGTGTGGTAGTACCGCATGTCGCTGGCCGAGTAAATGGGTGGCGGTTGGATTTGTCCTATCGCTACATAAGGAGAGTCTTTTTCTCCGAGTAGTCTACCTCTTCCATCTGCAAGTTCCATTGTTGTTCTAAGCTCCATTTTCGCCCGATCTCTCTCCCTGGCCAATCAAACTTGTTGATTCTCTAGGAATTGGTTGAGAAGGCCTCGATCTACACTTCCACCAAGAGAAATTTGATCCCCCCCCCCACTAATCTCTTGCGGATCTTGTTACTCTTGGGTGTTTGAGCACCCTAGACGGTTGAGGTCACCGCGAAGCCATAGTCCATTGTGGTGAAGCTTCGTGGTGTCGTTGGGAGCCTCCAATTAAGTTGTGGAGATTGCCCCAACCTTGTTTGTAAAGGTTCGGTCGCCGCCTCCAAGGGCACCAATAGCGGAATCACGACATCTCGCATTGTGTGAGGGCGTGAGGAGAATACGGTGGCCCTAGTGGCTTCTTGGGGAGCATTGTGCCTCCACACCGCTCCAATGGAGACGCACTTCCTTTCAAAAGGAAGGAACTTCGGTAACACATCCTCGTCTCCACCGGCTCCACTCTTGGTTATCTCGTACCTTTACTTGTGCAAGCTTATATTGTGTTGCATCCCTTGCTTGCTTGTGTACTTGTTGTTGTTGCATCATATAGGTTGCCCACCTAGTTGCATATCTAGACAACCTACTTTGATGCAAAGTTTAAATTGGTAAAGAAAAGCTAAAAATTCTTAGTTGCCTATTCACACCCCCCTCTAGTCAACTATATCGATCCTTTCAATTGGTATCAGAGCCTCGTCTCTTTATTAAGGACTTTGCCGTCCGAAGAGTATGGTTGACACCATAGACGGTAGGGAGGAGCACCCCGGTGTGATTCCGTACTCGTCTACGGCCGATGGGGGTTCCTCGGTCTCTCGTGAGGAGTTCAATGCGGCTTTGGACACATTGAAAACCTCCATGACGACCGAGGTTGAAAGCATGTTCAACAAGTTTTTAGAAGGACTTAAATTATCCACCGCACCAATGAAAGTGGGAGATCCCGCTAACAAGGTGACGGATGCTAACTCCGACAAGGGGGAAGCTACGAGTGACAAAGTTCGTTTATCTAGTGGTAGAAGTGGAAATGGCATCTTTGCCCATGTTGAACCTCCGCTTACTTATGGAGGACCGGTTCCCTCCAGTCATTTGAATCATGTTGGTCCTCCTCCCAAGTTTGTGAAAAATGAAGGTTTTGCCTCTTGGGTCTATCGCTTTGAACATCATTTAAATCATAGTTCTACTAACCTTTGGAGAATTATTGAGCAAGGTTTCTATCCTCATGACCCAAGCAACTTCACTCCTAGAGAAGCCGCGAATCATCAATTCAACGAGTTCGCTCTTTGCATTCTCCAAGTGGCCATCCCTCCCGAAGATATTGCGCATCTCCGACCTTTCATCGTGGCCAAGGAAGCATGGCAACATGTTGTTTCCATTTACAAGGGAAGCGCAAGCATTCAACGCTCCAACTATGAAGTGGTTCAAGATCAAGCCGATGAGTTTGCAATGAATGAAGATGAAGAACCTCGTGAGCTTTACCGGAGATTAACCACTCTTGCGGTCTCACTCCGAGATCATGGGAGCAAGGATACGGATGACAATTGGATCAAGCGCAAATTTCTCAAGACCATGATGCCCTACCACAAGGCCATGTCCTCCGTCATCCGTCAAAGGCCGGACTTCCACACCTTGTCCTCAAGTGAAGTGTTGGATGAGTTTGTGGCAATGAGAATCTTGGACAAGACCACCGACAATGCGGTGTTGCGTTCTCAACGCGCAAAGAAGCCCAACCTTGCCTTTAAGGCCAAGGCTAGTGTGGAAAAAGAGGATGAAGAGGAAGAAGGGGAGAGTAAGCCCGAAGATACAAAATATGTTTATCATGAGCACATGGCTCTCGCTTTAAGGCAATTTTGGAGCAAGAAGAACTCAAGGCCCAACTTCAACAAGAACAACTCAAGTGGCTCCAGGGGCAAGCAACGTGTGCGTACATGCTATAATTGTGGCAATGTGAGCCACTTTGTTGCGGAGTGTCCATATGAGAAGAGGGAAGACAATGGTGGCAAGCTCATCCGAAAAGACAAGGCCAAGTCCTTCCCCAACAAGAACAACTTCACCAAGAAGACTCCTCCCAAGGGCTTGGTGGCACAAGAAGAGTACAATGAGGATGATGATGATGATGAACATGGTGAGTCGGTTGCCATGGCCTCCGTTGCCATTGCGACAACTCCACAGGTGTCCCTCTCCGACTCACCCAATGAGAACATCACCGCCAAGTGCCTCATGGCTAAAGCCACCAACATGGTAACCTCCAACATAAAAACTACCATCATTACTAATCCCTCTTTGACGGATTGCATTGATGAAAGTGAGGGGTACAATGAGGAAGAAAATGAATTTGAGTCTTTTATGAGTAAGCTTAAAGGTAAATCCAAGAAGCACTTTGTTGCTCTTTTGGAACAACTTGGTGAAACCAATGACATGATCGAGGCTCACGAAGACAACATCTCTAAGATGGTGGGACATAGTCGTGACTATGCCGGTGAGATATCGGATCTCTCTAATGCTCTTGAGGAAGAGTGTGGTCATCGTTTGGCTCTTGAGGAGTCTATAACGCCCCGAGACCGATGCGCCAGGTGTCTTCCAGTTATTCGCCTGCCAAGTTTCATCGCATTCGAAGTCCGTTTGACGCCCCAACCGATAACTATAGCGACAATATAGTCGGTCTAATCGTCGGACATTTTTGGTCTCCGAAAACTGTTGCCGGGCTGCCCTCTCTTCCCTCCTACACAGCCCACCTAGTTCCCCCTCTATCCGGAACCATCCGATGTTGATCGAACAGTCCGAAAACAGTTAAAAACCCCTCTCCTAGACCTCTATCTATAAATAGACGCCCATCCTCACATTTCTGTCAAAACCCTAGTCTAAACCTACCCCTAGACCCTCCCCTAACCTCTCAGCTAAATCTGAGAATGGGTGGGTAACCAAACCAAACCTGAACTGAACCCACGTGATGATGTTTTGGAAACTGAACCAAACTAACCCCACGTAATGGGCATTGGCACCCAGCCAAACTAAACCACATGACAAATCCCCCAAAACCAAACTAACCCATTCTAGAAACTATGGTTTTAGCCTATGGTTCTATATCAGTTCCCCACCCATACATGTACAACTCAATATATGTACGATCCTGCACTTCACTGCTAAAACATAGCACCAGCTTAATAACATATACAGACATTGCACTTGACAACTTACATATTCTGCACTACCAACACTTAAATTGATGAACAATTGACAGCTTCATAACATGAACACTTGACAGCTTCATAACATGTACAAAACACAGATTCTGAAGCACAAATATTACACTTGATAGCTTACACATTCTGCACTACCAGCACTTGAAGTACATAACTAATAACAAACGGAGCTGAATTAAGGCTGATAATGGATTCCAAGCCGGGATTGCGTTACGCCATCTGCCAAAGATGGATGTCACTAAGTTCTCAAAGAGGTAGTAGTCAGCTTGTACCTTGATCTGAAAAGACACAATTTTTAGAACTATGAGTCTGGATCACTAGTTGCTCATGCCATGCTCCAGCTTCTCCCAGGTTTGAGAACATCTCAAGCATGGATGTGATTCTTTAGCCTTTTCTAGTAAAATAAAGAACGGATACCAAAGAGGTGCCACTAACTTGTGCAACATCACAAAAAGGTAGACTTATAAACATAACAATTTGCTTGTCCCGTTACAAAATGTCAACTTGTGTCTAGCATTTTATCGATGATCAGGATTTTCTAAAGAGCCAACTTGGCCACCAACTTTGAAACTTCACTAGCCATTGCATATATATATATATATATATATATATATATATATATATATGGATGATCAGGATTATATTTTTACCTTTCATTGGTTCAAAACTTTTAGCTGCGTCCTTACTGTCCATCTCCTGCAAATGAAACAAAATATTAATTTAAAGGCATATCAACACTTCTATACTACTTCTATACTGTAGGTTTTATATATCCCATTCTACACAAGTAGTAGAACCAAAATGTAAGCGGTTAACTCACCCTCCGTTGGTTTGAACAACCAATCTTTATCACAAACAAGCACTTCTAGCATATCAGGGTTCAAAGAGCTTCTCTTGTTGCCGAGTATCCTCTTACCACAACTGAAGGCTGATTCAGATGCCACTGTGCTCAAAGGAATTGCAAGAAAGTCATGGGCCATAGATGCCAATATAGGAAACTTTTCGCCATGCCTCTTCCACCAACCCAAGACATCAAAGTCATCACCGACCTTCTCAGATGCTTCTTCCAAGTATGCATCAAGCTCAGATTTGTGTACACGTGATCTCCGACGAGACTTGTGCTGGGCAAACTCTTCTTCCAACTTCCTTTTCCCTGCAACAGGTGATCCAATAATGGTATTGCCTTGACTAGAAGGTGTCGAGTGTGCAGTGCTTGTCGCTGCAAGTAGCTCATATTCCTTGACATACTTTCTCACCCATTCTAAAGCAATCTCCACTAGTTTTGTAATTTGCTCCCCGTCGGTAAACAACTTGCAATAGAAGAAATCCAAGTAATCTTCTTTCCTCCTTGGATCCAGGAATGTAGCAATGACAAGTGCATGGTTAAACTCAACGCCCTTGCTTTCTCTACGACGGTTAGGATCTGCATTGTCCTTCTCCTCGGGATCCCAATATTTATCAAGCTTCGTTTGCATCACTGCCGCCAATTCCTTCAACACATCAGAGGTCTGCCAACCCGGGTCTTTCAATGCATGGCGAATAGAAAGCACAACTGGCAGAAACTTATGTGAAGTTGGCTTCCTATGAGCTGAAACAATCAAAGTAAGCTCTTCAAAAGCTTTTAGAAACTCACAAATAGCTTTTGCCTTCTCCCATTCCTCCTCACTTGGAGAATCTATCATCTTTCTGTTGGCATAACTAGTGAGAACAGATTTGTACGTCAATGCTTCTACAAGCATTTTCCAGGTTGAGTTCCATCTGGTTGGTGTATCAACAGAGATGCCTTTCTTTGCACGTAGACCCATCCCACTTGCAATTGTATTGAAATCTTGAAGTCTTGAAGGAGAAGAGTCAATATACTTCATCAGCTCACGTATCATGTCAATAGCTTCATGGATTATTTTCATCCCATCCTGAACCAAGATATTAAGAATGTGCGCACAACACCTGACATGCAAATGTTGACCTTCAAGGAGCAGCTCATGTTTGTGATATTTTATTAACTCCTCACATGCATTAGTATTATTGCTGGCATTATCTAGTGTCAAAGTGAATATTTTGCCTCTTATGCCCCATTCTGTTAAGCAACGAACTATTTCTTCCTCTATCGCATAGCCTGTGTGGGGATACTTCACTTCTGCGAAACTTATGGTCTTCTTCTTATAGTTGAATTCTGCATTGATATAATGGGCGGTGATGCACATGTAGCCCAAGTCCTGTGATGATGTCCACATGTCAGATGTTAAGCAAATGCGAGAATCCAAATTTTGTAGCTCTACTTCAATATCTTTCTTCATTCCCTTATACATCTTCACTGCATCATCACGAATTGTGTGACGACCCTTGATTTGAAACGTTCGCTGCATTGAGTCAATCCATGGCTGGAGGTGGGGATCTTCAAACTTAAGAAAGGGGATCTCAGCATGGATGCAATACTTCACCATGAGTTCACGACAAACTTTTTCATCAAACACAAACAGACCTTCGAATGTTTTTTTTCATGGTCAACAAAAACCTCTTCCTGCAAGCATCCGGAATTGATCGGCAAGCCTCTGCAATATGGGTCCTCAAACTTCTTGTCCCAAACTTGGTGTGAAGTTGCACTCCACAGTATTTGCACACAGCCTTGAGATCACCCTCTACGAGAACCAGATCTGCTTCATAATGCTCCCATGCCTTGGACCTTCTAGCATGTGGTACTTGACTCGTATCCTCATCCATGGAATCAGCACTCTCCGAACCCTCTGATGTAGACATGCCTCAAATTACTAGTGAGTAATTACTACAGTGACTGATCGATCGGTCGAGTGGTCTGGGTTGGTGTGTTTTTCCCGTCCTTGGTGCGTGGCCTGTGAATGCAGATGCAAGGTGCAAGCAGGTTAGTACTAGTACTAGTAGCAATAAAAGTCACTATTCCTAACAAAGAAATTTGTAATTGTGAACTAAGCTTTACCATCTAACGATTAAATTGCATATCTTATAGTCTTGCTAATATTTCTTACTGAGAAAATTCCATTACAGAATACTCTGTGCTACTCTGTTCTAGTCTTAGTATAGATACATACACTCCATGCAATGAGAAACTTGAGCAAGGGAAATAGTCGAACCAAAACATAATTCCTGCTCTAGAGATTGACCAATATCGCTACAAAGTTTCTCAAAAAGAATATCGGGAAACCAAAACATTGGACACTGTACTCGCCTGAGCGGGAGAATTCCATCACTTCTACATATTGCAACGAATGTCAAATAGAAGGATGATTCAGTACAGATATGGGATCTAAACTGAGAAGCAACTAGCGCCAAATACTTGAACAAATGAAAGCCGGATTTAGAAGAGTAGTACAATCTAATCTGGGAAGCAACGAGTGTCAAATATTTGAAGTTGTCCCGTTAGAGACCCTGCAGATGTCTTAAAGCGCCACATATTTTGGTCCTATTGTCCCTGTATTTGAATGCAATTTTGTTCCTACTGAGAATTTTGGTGCTAATACAAACTCCTGTAATCCTAAGCTGCAACTTAAAAATGCTACTTATATCATCAAAGCTCTTCACAAGGAAGAACAAACTGCATCTCATACACTTGCTGCCGTGTCCATCAAAATTGCATTCAAATAAATTTGCAAACTATTGTAATGGACAGATGCAAACTGAAACTGAACCCGAACCGAACATGTACAAAGAACAAATTGAAGTGGTTCGTGCGTTGTTGTTGTAGACAAGGAGGGGACGGGCACCTAAACTGTTGTTGCAGACCTGTTTTCTGCTGTTGTTGCTGCAGACGAGGAGGGGGCGGGCACCTTGCCGCCGGAGCACCTTGGAGGAGCAAGAGGAGGACCAGGACCTTGTCGCAGGAGGAGCAGAACCTGGTCAAAAGAGAAGAAACAGGCTGGTCAGAGAGAGAGAGAGAGAGAGAGCTACCTACCGGCGAAGGGAAGGTGGCGCGACGGAGACGGCCCGGCGACCTCAACCCTAGCGGGCGGGGAGGGGCAGCGGCACTGATGGGTGGGCCAGCTCTGGGTAGCTCATGCTGTGCCGAGGAGGGGACGACGCCGGAGGGTGACGGCGAGGCGGCGACGCGAGGAAGGGGCGACGAGGGGGAAGAGACAGGGGGCGGGCGGGCGGCGGCACGGGGGAGAAGACAGGGGGCAACGCGTGGGTTGGGTTGAGGAGTAGTCGAAGGCAACGAACCAATACAACGAACCGGGTTGTACCCACAGTTTGTAGCCCATAATACATCAGACGGTTTCAGCCCATAACCAGCTAACCCAAACTGGTTTCCCTCCAAACCCAAACCAAACCGAACTTAAGAAAGCTTCAGCCCAATAAAACCTAAACCAATCAAGCCCATAATAAAAAACCAAACTGTTTAAACCAGTTTTTCTAAAACCACTCCCAGATTTACTCTCAGCCGCCAGCCACCTACCCCCCTCCTCAATTTCCACAGCCACCCTCTCCCCCGCCGCCACTTGGCGCCTCCTCCACTACCAACCGCCGTGGCCCGTGAAGCCCATCCGGGGCCCGCCTAGGCCCGAATCTCACCACCATCGCCCGTACGCCGCTCCCGAGCTCCTCCCGCTCGATCTGGGCATGCCCGCGTCGGACGAACCTCCTCCTCCTCCTTGAACACCGTCGTCGGGGCATTACAACACTCCACCACTACAAGAGGATCTCATCCCGAGATCTAGGATGGCATCGGGGGAAACGAAAGAGGAAGGGGAAGAGGTAAAACTAAGTTGCTTCTTTGACAAATGTGTGAAACCAAAGAACCTTGCGAGGTTGAACAAATTGAAAGAAAGAATGCAACAAAGATGAACAAATTTGAGAACACTCTGTTAGAAAAGAGGAACAAGGAACATTACTAGAACCTTGTAGGTTGAAAGGCATAAGAAGAGGGTTGCAATGGACAAGAAGTACATGCGAGCACTCCGGATCAAACGTGATGTACAAGGAACGATAAAGATCAATTACGACAACACTCCGGTTGGAAATGGAAGGTGAAGAATATGAGCTTGGCAAAATAAAAGCACTTGGATGAGACTCCGGTTAGAAGAGGAATGATAGACACAACACTCCGGTTAAAACAAGATAGAGAAGGAATAAGAATGATATAATTTGGACAACACTCCAACTGTAAATGGAAAGAATTGAACATGAACTTGATAAGATGAGAGGATACTTGAAAAGAGGACACGACACTCCGGTTGAATGGCTAAGTTAGAAAATCATACGATCTTGGCAAAAATGAGGTGATGGGATGAAGAGAGCAACAATACAATGCCTCCGGAACGAAGGAATAGAAGTTGGACCGTTGGAAAGAAAAGAATTGAGAAGAAAATGATATCATCTACCACAATTGAATTTGAAGGCATCCTTAGGAGAAGGGTCGAACGGAGTTGTTGGAAAACCAACAACGGAAAGAGTAAGCTTGTTGTGGGCTTATGGAAAACATCTTGAAATTATGAGGTGAAATTCTGCCACTAATGGAAACAATAGATTGGATTGATATCAACAAGGAGACGAGAAGCTTATTTCGCCGGAAGGATAAGTGAAGAACTTGGGTCATTTATAAGCACCATAAATAGCAACAATCCTTGGGGAAGGCTTTAGGTGAAATATAACCCAAGATAACTCCAATGAAGAGATTGATGGGTTGCAAAGGCTCTCATGAACGAATAGAAAATGATGGGTTTAAAATATGTCATTCCAGACAACTTGTGAATCATGAAACATGAAGGAAATTATCAAAAGTGACATAACACCACCTCAAAAGATGAGATATGAAAGAATTGCACCTCGGAATGCGAGATGAAGAATGCTTGAACTCCTCAAAACAAGACATGTGTTGAACACCACGTTTATTTTAGAGTAAAGCTTGACGGATCTTAACTCCGAGAGGAATCTTGAAGAACAATTGAAGAATTAAAAGAATCCTTGACGAACCACCATGTAGAGGCTCCATGAAGAACTCCGGTAATAAAAGAATGATCAAAAGAAGTAAAGGATGAAAATAATAAGATTTAAGCCTTGCAATGATTAGATGGAGCTTCGCGATGATATAATTGAGAGATCTTTGAACTCCGGGAAAGAACGAATGAATTGATATGATAATGAAGGAAGAGAACTCTTGAACGAACCACCATAAGAATTGAAAATGAAAGAAGATACATGAGATAATTTAGATACAAGAGAACGAAGGGATCAAGAACTGATTAGAGGATATTTGAACGATGCACCGATAAGATTTGGAGAACGAGAGTTGAAAGCTGGAATGAATAATATTTGAAAATATGGCCTTCGATGGAAAGAAATGGAAACAACTCATGAAATGCTCTGGATGGGTGAAAAGAATTCTCACAATCGAAAACAACTATGAGAGGATGGCAACAAGCTAGAATCACGAGTCTTTGAGAGAACGGATAAGATTTGGAGGAAAAACTCTTCTTCGGTCTTCAACTGTCGAGAATGACGATAAGAAACACCACCATGAATTTTTGAGACACTCCGGAATGAAGAATAGAAAGGTTGTGTCAACAATGAAAAGGATTTGACAGATCTTGGAGAAAAACATTTGACTGATGACAGTTCATACTTACGTCATACTTTGAAAGGAATTCAAAAATAACTTCGGAAAATTAGAAGAGTCAGGTAAGATCCTGGGAAAAGACCTGTGGATTAGGGCCCACTCAAAAGAAACGCCGTTGAATGATTACTTGAAAAGGAGATTGCACCGGTTGAGTTAAGTAGCTTGTATGAGATAACATCCTCGAAAGAGCTTGAACAAAAGCAGAGTGGAAACACGAATCTTTGAGATATCTTGAGCACTCCGGAACAATTGAATAGCGAGAAGTGGATGATTAAGAGGTGCACCGACATGAGAAAGCATTAGAACCGAGCAAAGGATATGATCGGCAAAGCTTGAATTAAATCCACCAGTGAAGAAAATGAGTGAAGAGTGACGAACTTGAGGCTTCCTTAGTATCGTCATGAGAATCACCGGATAAGAACATTGAGGAAAGAATGAAGAAACTTCACATCCATAAGATGGATACTTGATTCAGAAATATGAGTCCTTGGAGGAAAAGGGTGGAAGGGCGGGAAAACAAAGGCAACTTGGGACGGATGAAACTAATAACGTTGAGCAGACTTTGAGTTGATCTTGCGGATGTTGAAAATGATCAGATCCACTTGAAGAGGAGCACACCGGTTGAGAAGAAATTGAGATGACAAACTTGATGATCAAGAAGGATTAATATTCCCGTAGAAATATGAGAACACCATTTAGGAAAAGGTATGGATTCAACACTTGACATTGAAGCAACTCGAATACCACAAACCAAAACAAAACAAAGGATTTGGCTTGCAGAATAAGCCGGAAACAAACATATGATAGATCCCATATCGTATCATGTATCTGTTGGAAAGATATTCTAGGAGCTACTAGAATTCCCACTTATAAACTCCTGAAACTTTTTGGTTATGCAATCAGGTGTTGGGGATACAGGGGAAGCATAATATCTCACCCAAACTAACAAATCCTACATCCAGCTGTATCCATCCTTCAACACATAACCAAGAAACCTTCGGAAATCATTTACCTCAACCTTCGAAAAAGCATCCGTTATACGAGTTATGGAAATACTCCCGAACTCCCACCCCAGTACTGGGTGGCGTCGAGGTTATCTCACCAACAACTACATAAAAGAGATTTTCGATGTCGGCGAACTCAGGTATTCCAGAACTGCAACGATAAAATTGTGACGACAACACCTCGGAGCTCAACTCCCCGGGACACTTCCACAACCCCTAAATGTCAGGAGGCACCAATAACAATGTTCTCGCCACAAGACTATCGAAACGATTCCAAAATACCCACGTGATCTTAAAAAAATTTCGTGAAATTTGAGGAGAGGGAAGTCAAAACTTCTATGTCAGGAGGCCTCACTAGAGCGACGTAGGGACTGAGGAGTAAAAAGAATCCTACTCTCCGATATATATAATCCTAAGACTCAAAACATTTTGTTCTAGACTCAACAACGTCAGCGATTCGATCAAGCAGGGGGCTCCTAAGTCGGGGATGACTCTGGTTACCAACTTGTAACACCCACAATGCGGCTATATCTCCCACGTGTCGGGGCACGACTTAGAGGCATAGCCGCATGGTAAGCTTGTCGCAAGAGGGGTAATCTTCACACATCCCATGTACTGAATAAGAAAGGGATAAAGAGTTGGCTTACAATCGCCACTTCACACAATACATAAATAGATCATACATCATCCAGAAAACAATCAAGGTCTCACTACAGAACCAAAATAAAAGAAGACAACCCTGAGGGAGTCCTGGATTAGGGGGTATCTAGACAACCGAATTATATCCTTTGGTCGGCTGTTGGACTATGAAGATACAAGACTGAATACTTCGTCCTGTGTCCGGATAGGACTCTACTTGGCGTGGAAGGCAAGCTAGGCAATACGGATATGTATATCTCCTCCTTTGTAACCGACCTTGTGTAACCCTAGCCCCCTCCGGTGTCTATATAAACCGGAGGGTTTTAGTTCGAAGGACAATAAACAATTATACCATAGGCTAGCTTTTAGGGTTTAGCCTCTCCGATCTCGTGGTGGATCAACTCTTGTAATACTCATATCATCGAGAATAAATCAAGCAGGACGTAGGGTTTTACCTCCATCAAGAGGGCCCGAACCTGGGTAAAACATCGTGTCCCCTGCTTCCTGTTACCATCCGCCTCAGACACACAGTTCGGGACCCCCTACCCGAGATCCGCCGGTTTTGACACCGACATTGGTGCTTTCATTGAGAGTTCCTCTATGTCGTCGCCGTTAGGCTTGATGGCTCCTACGATCATCGATAGTGATGCAGACCAGGGTGAGACTTTTCTCCCGGACAGATCTTTGTGTTCGGCGGCTTCGCACTGCGGGCCAACTCACTTGGCCATCTGGAGCAGATCAAAAGTTACGCCCCTGGCCACCAGGTCAGGTTTGGAAGCTTAAACTACACGGCCGATATCCGCGGAGACTTGATCTTCGACGGATTCGAGCCCCTGCCTTGTGCGCCACGCAGTCACAATGAGTATGATTTAGCTCTACCATCGGACCGTATTCAGGAGATCGCGCCGGCAGCCGCTCCGAGCCTCAATTCGGAGCCAGTTGCGCCATCCATGGACGGGTGGATAGACCCCGTCACGGAGGCCGTATCCTCAGCGGTGATCGAGCCGAATATCGACCTTACCCTTCACGAGAGCCGTATTGCCAAACTGTCGGATCCTTCTCCGGCCACGGACTCCGAACCGCCTGCGCCCGTTCCTGTCGAATCCGATTGGGCGCCGATCATGGAGTTTACCTCCGCGGATATTTTTTAGCACTCGCCCTTTGGCGACATACTGAACTCATTAAGGTCTCTCTCCTTGTCAGGAGAGTCCTGGCCGAACTACGTCCAGCAGGATTGGGATGCGGATGACGAAGAAATTCGCCGCCCACCCACCACCCACTTAATAACCACTATCGATGACTTAACCGACATGCTCGACTTCGACTCCGAAGACATCGACGGTATGGACAACGATGCGGGAGACGAAGAGGAACCACTGCCCACAGGGCACTGGACAGCCACCTCATCATACGATATATACATGGTGGACACACCCAAAGAAGGCAATGGCGACGAGACAACAGAGGATGACCCCTCCAAGAAGCAACCCAAGCACCGGCGTCAGCGGCGCCGCTCTAAGTCCCGCCAAGGCAAAAGTGGTGATACCGGCACCGGAGATAATAGCACTCCGGACAGTGCCGAAGACAACAACAATCCCCTCCAGCAAGATTTAGAGCAGGAGGATGGAGGAGCCAGCCCTCCTGAGAGAGCGGTAGATGGAGAGGCGGAGGATGATAATTACATGCCTCCCTCCGAAGATGAGGCAAGCCTCGACGATGACGAATTCGTCATGCCAGAGGATCCCGTCGAACAAGAGCGCTTCAAGCGCCGGCTTATAGCCACGGCAAATAGCCTTAAGAAAAAGCAGCAGCAGCTTCAAGCTGATCAAGATTTGCTAGCTGACAGATGGACTGAAGTCCTGGCGGTCGAGGAATATAAACTCGAACGCCCCTTCAAGAGTTACCCAAAGTGCAGGTTGCTACCCCAACTGGAGGAGGAAGCACCGAAACCTACATCCCCGGCGTATGACACGGCTGATCGGCCACCTCGTGGCCGCAACAGAGAGACATTCCAGCCAAAAGCTCAGCCCGCACCCCGACGCCATTCAAATAAAAAGGCATGGGGAATACGCCAGACCTGCGAGATGTATTGGAGGACAAAGCAAAACATGCAAGATCGATCTACGGATCACGAGGGCGCGCCACTATGCGAGATGATAATCGTCACGCCGGATACAGTAAAAGTAAGTCCGGCCAGGCCAAACACAGCGGGCAAGACTCATTCGAGCTGTGTCGCGACATAGCCCAGTATAGAGGCGCCGCACACCCCCTATGCTTCACAGACGAAGTAATGGATCATCAAATCCCAGAGGGTTTCAAACCCGTAAATATAGAATCATACGACGGCACAAAAGATCCTGCGGTATGGATAGAGGATTTCCTCCTGCATATCCACATGGCCCGCAGTGATGATCTACACGCCATTAAATACCTCCCACTCAAGCTCAAAGGACCAGCTCGACATTGGCTCAATAGCTTGCCAGCAGAGTCCACTAGCTGTTGGGAGGATCTGGAAGCCGCATTCCTCGACAACTTCCAGGGCACTTACGTGCGACCACCAGATGCTGATGACTTGAGCCACATAATTCAGCAGCCAGAGGAATCGGCCAGGCAATTCTGGACACGGTTCCTAACAAAGAAAAATCAAATCGTCGACTGTCCAGATGCAGAGGCCCTAGCAGCTTTTAAGCACAACATCCGCGACGTGTGGCTCGCCCTGCACCTTGGTCAGGAAAAGCCAAAATCTATGGCAGCCCTCACGACACTCATGACCCACTTTTGTGCGGGAGAAGACAGGTGGCTGGCTCGCAGCAATAACATATCAAAGAACCATGGGACTTTGGATACCAAGGATGGCAATGGCAGGTCACGTCGCAAGAAACATAAGCGCCGCATTAACAGCGACAATACCGAGGATACGACAGTCAATGCCGGATTCAAAGGCTCTAAACCCGGTCAGCGGAAAAAGCCATTCAAAAGAAGCACTTTGGGCCCGTCCAGTTTGGACCGTATACTCGATCGCTCGTGCCAAATACACGGCACCCCCGACAAGCCAGCCAACCACACCAACAGGGATTGTTGGGTGTTCAAGCAGGCCGGCAAGATAAATGCCGAACACAAAGATAAGGGGTCACATAGCGAGGACGAGGAGGAGCCCCGACAGCCGAACACCAGAGGACAGAAGAGGTTCCCCCCACAAGTACAGACGGTGAACATGATATACGCAACCCACATCCCCAAGAGGGAGCGGAAGTGTGCGCTCAGGAACGTATATGCGTTGGAGCCAGTCGCCCCAAAGCTCAATCCATGGTCTTCCTACCCGATCACCTTCGACCGCAGGGACCACCCCGTTAGTATCCGTCATGGTGGATTCGCCGCATTGGTCTTAGACCCAATCACTGACGGATTTCACCTCACTCGAGTCCTTATGGATGGCGGCAGCAGCCTGAACCCGCTTTATCAGGACACAATGCGCAAAATGGGTATAGACCCCTCAAGGATAAAACCCACTAAAATGACCTTTAAAGGCGTCATACTAGGTGTAGAGGCCCATTGCACAGGCTCAGTCACACTGGAAGTGGTCTTCGGATCCCCGGATAACTTCCGAAGCGAAGAGTTAGTCTTCGACATAGTCCCGCTCCGCAGTGGCTACCATGCACTGCTCGGGCGAACCGCATTTGCGAGATTCAATGCGGTACCGCATTACGCATATCTCAAGCTCAAGATGCCAGGACCTCGGGCGGTCATCACAGTCAATGGAAACACAGAGCGCTCTCTCCGAACGGAGGAGCACACTGGGGCCCTCGCAGCAGAAGCGCAAAGCAGCCTCTTAAGGCAATCCACTAGTTCGGCGATTAAGGACCCGGACACCTTCAAGCACGCCCGGAGTAATTGGCAACATGACCGCCTGGCATGTTTGAGCTCGCATAGCAATGCGGCCCCCACCCCGGTCCCAGCCAAACGGCGAAATCCGTGCCACGCGTACATAATTACGCATTAAAAATACCATGGGCACAGGCGGGGAGGGGGGCACGACTGCGGCACGCTCCAAGTCGCGGCTTAAACCGCACTAGGGGCTTCCCGCTTTGTTATTTTTCTCTTTCAGGACTTTAATCTCTGGAAACCCTGTTCGGCAGCATGATTGCCGAACACATGATGCAACAACCAAGGAGGCAGAAAGCTACGTCACACCACGGAACTCCCAGGTGGATTACGATAACGAGTGAAATATTTGCTTTAATACCATTCCTCAGCTTGCCCTTGGAAGGGACATGTCAAACAGTCCTACTTTTTGCTTATCGCACTACTTGTATCATTCTGCTTTAACACACCTTTTTGAATAAACAATGCATAGCATTAAGACTATTATTGCATTCTTCCTTTATATATATATATATATATATATATATATATATATATATATATATATACATGTTCATTCACGACATCTAGCATCCGTACACTCTTGTACGGCTAATACGCTAGGGGCTTAAGCATACCCCATAATGCGGCGTGAGAAGTCTGAACACTTTTGACAGTGCGACACCTCGAACTTATAGCATTATATGCATCAGCTCCGAATCATGTCTTGGGTCAATAGTTGGGTTTATCCGGCTCCCATGTTTTGGTGCCTTACGTTCCGCTATATCGGTTAAGGTAGCACTGGGAGAACTACTGCGATTGTGCCCCGGTTCTGCTGGGCTAAGCACCTCAGTAGAGAAAGCTAAAACTGACTGTCATGATAAGGCGAGAGACTGGTCGCTGTTCGAGAGGTTTCGAGTCCCTAAAGACTTATGCCGCTTAGAGCGAGGAGTCGGCCCTGTCCGTCTTAAGGCATGTATTGCGCCCCGAATTCGGCCTTCCAAATACTAGGGGCTTCACCGAAATTTAAAATTATAGAATTCTATGGCTAAGTGAGAGTGATAATGCATTATAGTCCGATTGCCTTGTTCGTTGCGCTGAGCACCTCCCTCGAAGGACCCAAAAATGGGAACAAGAGTGCTCAGGTTTATCCCGAACACCCCAGCACTCGTGGTGTGGGGGCAGAAGCCGACGACTAGCCATCTCTCAGATTTGATAAATAGCCGAACAGAAGGTAATATTTTAAATTCTGAACAAGTTTTCATAATACAGGATTACACGAGCAAGTTTACTCAAATATTACATCTTTCGTACACTCGTCCGCTACGAGACGGGCACCCTTCAGGACACCCTCATAGTACATCTCGGGGTGGCGATGCTCCTTGCCCTGCGGCGTCCCTTCCTTCACCAGCTTCATGGCGTCCATCTTGGCCCAGTGCACCTTCACACGGGCGAAAGCCCGGCGTGCACCTTTGATGCAGACGGACCGCTTGATGACTTCCAGCCGTGGTCAGGCATCCACAAGCCGCCTCACCAGGCCAAAGTAGCTGTTGGGAAGGGCGTCGCCAGGCCACATCTGAACTATAAAGCCCTTCATGGCCTGTTCGACCGCCTTGTGCAGCTCGACTAGTTGCTTCAGCTGGTTTCTCAGAGGCATCGGGTGTTCGGTCCCAGTATACTGAGACCAGAACAGCTTCTCCGTTGAGCTTCTCTCCTCGGCCTGGTAAAACTGTGCGGCATCTGACACGCTGCGGGGCAAATCCGAGAATGCTCCTGGAGAGCTCCGGATTCAAGTAAGTAACAAGTAATTTACTTTCACATGCTTGCTTTGCATATAGAATGCCTTACCCGCTGCTATCTTCTTCATCGCATCAATCTCCTGGAGGGCCTTTTGGGATTTGGCCTTGGCACTCTTTGCACTCTCAAGGGCCGCGGCAAGCTCGGACTCTCGCGTCTTCAAGTCAAGCTCCAACGCCTCGTGCTTTGCCACGAGAGAGTGGAGCTCTTGCCGCACCTCGCCCACCCGTGCCTCTTGTTTTTCCCGCTCGGTGCGCTCCCGGGCCGCTTTGTTTTCAGCCTCGGATAGCGCTTGCTTCAGGGTCGCCACCTCGGTCGTGGCCCCTGGCAAATTTACGATGATCCTGTCATTTTGCAATCGCATTCTTTTTATATATATCCATAGACTAGGTACTACTTACCTTTGTTCTCCTCGAGCTGCCTCTTGGCAAGGCCGAGCTCTTCCTTGGACCCTTCGAGGTCCTGCTTCAGTGTGGCGACCTCCGCAGTCAGTGCGACAGAGGCCAGCAACGAAGCCTGCATACGCATATAGACATACTTATATTAGACTCCTGCGATATTGTTTGATCCTATGTTTGGCTTTTCTTTGTGAACACCGAACAGAGCATCAGGGGCTATTGTCTATGCGGTAATATTTTTCCTATATTTCAAATACTTACCTCAAAGCCTGTTAGAAGGCTAGCACAGGCTTCAGTCAGTCCGCTCTTGGCGGACTGAACCTTCTGGATCACCGCACTCATAATAGTGTGGTGCTCTTCGTCGATGGAAGCACTGCGAAGCGCTCCCAGCAGATTGTCCGGTGCCCCTGGATGGGCAGAGGTCACCGGCACAGGCGTCTTGCCCCTTTTGGAAGGAGGCCGCCTGCCCGAGTCCGGAACCACTGGGGGTTTCGGAGTGGTGTTCGGCTGAGGGCCGAACTCGGAGCCCTCTGGAGCCTTACTCCTTCTGCTCCTGGAGTCCGAAAGGTCGCCTTGAGGCGCCTCCGGGATTGTCTCCCCTCTACCCGGTGCCTCTTGAGACAATACCTCAGCATTGTCCGTAGGGCACGGGGAGGTGGTAGTCGGAAGTGGATCGCTATCCATATCCGACGAGTCCAAGGAGCCGCCCGACGAAGATACGTCGATACGGGCTTGGGGCGGTCTGCATAATCATATTCGGCGTTAGGGGAAGCAGTGCGACGAAGGTATGCTATGAGTTACTCTGGTATCCGAATACTTACGACTTTGCCAGGGGCTTGGCCCTGAGCAGCCAGTCGTCTTCGCCTTCGGCGGCGGTGGTGGAGTAGTCCGGAAGGAGGGTTCTCCCCTTCTTGGACCCTTCGCCCCCCCGGTCGGGGCAGCCTTCCTTTTCTTGTCTCCCCTGACTGAAGGGGGAGCATCTACATCTCCTCATCTTCGGGGGAGGAGTGCGTCGCGGAGTTATCGGACGATGAGTCCGATAACACCTGGTGTCGGGAACTCTTTTGGGTTCCCTTGGCCTTCTTGGTCTTCTCCGGCACCTTGTAAGGAGCCGGAGTCAGCATCTCCGTCAGGAGAGCGTCCGCGGTGTCTTCGGGCAGAGGGGCCGGACAGTTAATCTGCCCCGACGTCTCCACCCAGTCCTGTCAAAGGCATGGAGCTCAGACCCCACACATGGTTAATCTAGGGGAAATAAATATCCTACCGGATGTATAGAACTCACCGAATGTGCTAGGCGCTTCGCGCTTAGCCTGCGGTCCTCGGTGAGAGAGGGAGGGACCTCGACGCCCTTGAATAGCACCCTCCAGACGTCCTTGTGCGTCATGTCGAAGAGCTCGCTCAAAGTCTGGTGCTGGGCCGGGTCGAACTCCCACAAGTTGAAATCCCGTTGTTGACACGGGAGGATCCGGCGGATGAGCATGACCTCGACTATGTTGACAAGCTTGAGCTTCTTGCTTGCCATATTCCGGATACATTTCTGGAGTCCATCCAGCTCCACCGATGAACCCCAGGATAGGCCCTTCTCTTTCCAGGAGGTGAGCTGATATGTCTCCAACGTATCTATAATTTTTTATTGCTCCATGCTATATTATCTACTGTTTTGGACTATATTGGGCTTTATTTTCCACTTTTATATTATTTTTTGGGACTAACCTATTAACCGGAGGCCCAGCCCAGAATTGTTGTTTTTTGCCTATTTCAGTGTTTTGGAGAAACAGAATATCAAACGGAGTCCAAACGGAATAAAATCTTCGGGAATGTGATTTTCTCACCGAACATGATCCAGGAGACTTGGACCCTACTCCAGGGAGTCAAAGAGGAGGTCACGAGGGTGGGGGGCGCCCCCCCCCCTAGGGCGCGCCCCCTGCCTCGTGGGCCCTCGGTGCTCCACCGACGTACTTCTTCCTCCTATATATACACACGTACCCCCAAACGATCAGAACAGGAGCCAAAAACCTAATTCCACCGCTGCAACTTTCTGTATCCATGATATCCCATCTTGGGGCCTGTTCCGGAGCTCCGCCGGAAGAGGGCCGTCATCACGGAGGGCTTCTACATCATCCTAGCCCCTCCTATGAAGTGTGAGTAGTTTACCTCAGACCTTCGGGTCCATAGTTAGTACCTAGATGGCTTCTTCTCTCTCTTTGAATCTCAATACAAAGTTCTCCCCCTCTCTTGTGGAGATCTATTCGATGTAATCTTCCTTTTGCGGTGTGTTTGTTGAGACCGATGAATTGTGGGTTTATGATCAAGTCTATCTATGAATAATATTTGAATCTTCTCTGAATTGTTTTATGTATGATTGGTTATCTTTGCAAGTCTCTTCGAATTATCCGTTTGGTTTGGCCAACTAGATTGGTAGTTCTTGCCATGGGAGAAGTGCTTAGCTTTGGGTTCGATCTTGCGGTGTCCTTACCCAGTGACAGAAGGGGCAGCAAGGCACGTATTGTATCGTTGCCATCAAGGATAACAAGATGGGGTTTATTTCATATTGGATGAATTTATCTCTCTACATCATGTCATCTTGCTTAAGGTGTTACTCTGTTTTTAACTTAATACTCTAGATGCATGTTGGATAGCGGTCGATGAGTGGAGTAATAGTAGTAGATGTAGAATCGTTTCGATCTACTTGTCACGGACGTGATGCCTATATACATGATCATGCCTAGATATTCTCATAACTATGCTCAATTCTGTCAATTGCTCAACAGTAATTTGTTCACCCACCGTAGAATACTTATGCTCTTGAGAGAAGCCACTAGTGAAACCTATGGCCGCCGGGTCTATTCTCATCATATCAATCTCCATCACTTTAATCTTGCTTTGCCTTTTAGTTTGCTTTTACTTTTTACTTTGCATCTTTATACCAAAAATACCAAAATTATTATATCTATTAGATCTCACTCTCGTAAGTGACTGTGAAGGGATTGACAACCCCTAATCGCGTTGGTTGCGAGTAGCTATCGCTTTGTGCAGGTACGAGGGACTTGAGCGTGGCCTCCTACTGGATTGATGCCTTGGTTCTCAAAAACTGAGGGAAATACTTATGCTACTCTGCTGCATCATCCCTTCCTCTTTGGGGAAAACCAACGCAAGCTCAAGATGTAGCAAGAAGGATTTCTGGCACCGTTGTCGGGGAGTCTACTCAAAAAGTCAACATACCAAGTACCCATCACAATCCCTATCTCTCACATTACATTATTTGCCATTTGCCTATCGTTTTCCTCTCCCCCACTTCATGCTTACCGTTTTATTCGCCCTCTCTCTCCATCCTCCCTCTCTATTTGCCTCTTTTGCCCGCTTGCTTTTTGTTTGCTCGTGTGTTAGATTGCTTGTTTGTCGCGATGGCTCAAGATACTACCAAATTGTGTGACTTCACCAATACCAATAATAATGATTTCCTTAGCACTCCGATTGCTCCTCTTACCGATGCTGAATCTTGTGAAATTAATACTGCTTTGTTGAATCTTGTTATGAAAGATCAATTCGCCGGCCTTCCTAGTGAAGATGCAGTTACTCATCTGAATAGCTTCGTTGATTTATGTGTTATGCAAAAGAAAAAAGATGTCGATAATGATGTCGTTAAATTGAAGCTATTTCCTTTTTCGGTTAGAGATCGTACTAAAGCTTGGTTTTCGTCTTTGCCTAAGAATAGTATTGATTATGGAACAAGTGCAAAGATGCTTTTATCTCTAAGTATTTTCCTCCCGCTAAGATCATCTCTATTAGAAATGATATTATGAACTTTAAACAACTTGATCATGAACATGTTGCACAAGCTTGGGAGAGAATGAAATTAATGATACGTAATTGCCCTACTCATGGTTTGAATTTGTGGATGATCATACAATTTTTTTATGCCGGATTGAATTTTGCTTCTAGAAATCTTTTAGATTCGGCCGCGGGAGGCACTTTTATGGAAATCACTTTAGGAGATGCTACTAAACTCCTAGATAATATTATGGTTAATTATTCTCAATGGCATACTGAAAGATCTTCTAATAAAAAGGTGCATGCGATAGAGGAAATTAATGTGTTGAGTGGAAAGATGGATGAACTTATGAAATTATTTGCTACTAAGAGTGTTTCTTCTGATCCTAATGATATGCCTTTGTCTACTTTTATTGAGAATAACAATGAGTCTATGGATGTGAATTTTGTTGGTAGGAATAATTTTGGTAACAACGCTTATAGAGGGAATTTTAATCCTAGGCCATATCCTAGTAATCCTTCTCATAATTATGGGAATTCCTACAACAACTCTTGTGGAAATTATAATAAGATGCCCTCTGAATTTGAGAATAGTGTTAAAGAGTTTATGAATTCACAAAAGAATTTTAATGCTTTGCTTGAAGAGAAATTGCTTAAAGTTAATGATTTGGCTAGGAACGTTAATAGAATTTCTCTTGAGGTTGATTCTTTAAAGCTTAGATCTATTCCTCCTAAACATGATATCAATGAGTCTCTCAAAGCCATGATAATTTCCATTGATGAGTGCAAGGAAAGAACCGCTAGGATGCGTGCTTCCAAAGATGCCTTTATTAAAGCGTGTTCGTCCAATTCCTATGAAAATCAAGGTGAAGATCTAAAAGTTATTGATGTGTCCCCTATTAAATCTTTGTTTTGCAATATGAATCTTGATGAAACTGAGTATGATCTTCCTTTACCTAGAAGGCATTCTAAAAATTCGGAGTATTTAGATCTTAATGATGAAATTGATGAAAGTGGGATTGAAAGAAATAAAAATCTAGATGTTGCTAAACCCACTATATTGGATTTCAAGGAATTTAATTATGAAAGTTTCTCTTTAATTGATTGTATTTCCTTGTTGCAATCCGTGCTAAATTCACCGCATGCTTATAGTCAAAATAAAGCCTTCACCGAACATATTGTTGATGCCTTGATGCAATCTTATGAAGAAAAACTTGAGTTGAAAGTTTATATCCCTAGAAAACTCTATGATGAGTGGGAACCAACTATTAAAATTAAAATTAAATATCATGAGTTTTATGCTTTGTGTGATTTGGGTGCTAGTGTCTCTACTATTCCCAAAACTTTGTGTAATTTACTAGATTTCCGCGTTTTTGATGATTGCTCTCTAAACTTGCATTTTGTGGATTCCACTATTAGGAAACTTATGGGAAGGATTAATGATGTTCTTATTGTTGCAAATAGGAATTATGTGCCCATATATTTCATTGTTCTTGATATAGATTGCAATCCTTCTTGCCCTATTATTCTTGGTAGACCTTTCCTTAGAACGGTTGGTGCGATTATTGATATAAAGGAAGGGAATATTAGATTTCAATTTCCATTAAAAAAGGGCATGGAACACTTTCCAAGAAAGAAAATAAAATTACCATATGAAACTATCATGAGAGCCACTTATGGATTGCCTACCAAAGATGGCAATACTTAGATCTATCCTCACTTTTATGCCTAGCTAGGGGCGTTAAATGATAGCGCTTGTTGGGAGGCAACCCAATTTTATTTTTATTCCTTGATTTTTGCTCCTGTTTAGTAATAAATAAATTATCTAGCCTGTGTTTTTGTTGTGTTTTTTGTGTTCAATTAGTGTTTGTGCCAAGTAGAACCGTTGGGAAGACTTGGGGAAAGTCTTGTTGAACTTGCTGTAAAAAACAGAAACTTTAGCGCTCACAAGAACTGTTGTCATTTTTATTTGAAGAGTGATATTTAGTTAATTATTTTTTCAGATGATTAATAGATAAATTCTTCACGTCTAGAAATTTATTTTAGAATTTTTGGGGTTCTAGATCTTGCGCTAGATACAGATTACTACAGACTGTTCTGTTTTTGACAGATTCTGTTTTTCGTGTGTTGTTTGCTTATTTTGATGAATCTATGGCTAGTAAAATAGTTTATAATCCATAGAGAAGTTGGAATACAGTAGTTTTAACACCAGTATAAATAAAGAATGAGTTCATTACAGTACTTGAAGTGGTCTTTTGTTTTCTTTCGCTAACAGAGCTCACGAGTTTTCTATTTTGAGTTTTGTGTTGTGAAGTTTTCAAGTTTTGGGTGAATTCTTTTGATGGATCATGGAACAAGGAGTGGCAAGAGCCTAAGCTTGGGGATGCCCATGGCACCCCCAAGATAATCCAAGGACACCAAAAAGTCAAAGCTTGGGGATGCCCCGGAAGGCATCCCCTCTTTCGTCCACTTCCATCGGTAATTTACTTGGAGCTATATTTTTATTCACCAACATGTTATGTGTTTTGCTTGGAGCGTCTTGTATTATTTGTGTCTTTGTGTTTTAGTATGCCACAATCATCCTTGCTGTACACACCTTTTGAGAGAGCCATACATGAATTAAAATTTTATAGAATACTCTATGTGCTTCACTTATATCTTTTGAGCTAAGTAGTTTTGCTCTATGTGCTTCACTTATATCTTTTGAGCTATGTAGTTTTGCTCTATGTGCTTCACTTATATCTTTTGAGCGTTATAATTTTGCTCTATGTGCTTCACTTAGATCTTTTAGAGCACGGTGGTGGATTTGTTTTAAAGAAACTATTGATCTCTCATGCTTCACTTAAATTATTTTGAGAGTCTCTTAATAGTATGGTAATTTGCTTAATAATAATATGCTTGGTATTCAAGATTTGCGAAACTTTCTTTTGAGTGTGTTGAATACTAAGAAAATATTGAAGCATGATAATTGTTTTGAGATATGGAGGTGATAATATTAAAGTCATGCTAGTTGAGTAGTTGTGAATTTAAAGAATACTTGTGTTAAAGTTTGTGATTCCCGTAGCATGCACGTATGGTGAACCGTTATGTGATGAAGTCGAAGCATGATTTATTTATTTATTGTCTTCCTTATGAGTGGCGGTCGGGGACGAGCGATGGTCTTTTCCTACCAATCTATCCCCCTAGGAGCATGCGCGTAGTACTTTGCTTTGACAACTTCTAGATTTTTGCAATAAGTATATGAGTTCTTTATGACTAATGTTGAGTCCATGGATTATACGCACTCTCACCCTTCCACCTTTGCTAGCCTCTCTAATACCGCGCACCTTTTGCCAGTATCATACACCTACCATATACCTTCCTCAAAACAGCCACCATACCTACCTATGATGGCATTTCCATAGCCATTCCAAGATATATTGCCATGCAATTTTCCACCATCTAGTTCATCATGACATATTCATCATTGTCATATTTCTTAGCATGATCATGTAGTTGACATAGTATTTGTGGCAAAGCCACCGTTCATAATTTTTTCATACTTGTCACTCTTGATTCATTGCATATCCCGGTACACCGCCGGAAGCATCCATATAAAGTCATACTTTGTTTTAGAATCGAGTTGTAATCATTGAGTTGTAAATAAATAAAAGTGTGATGATCATCATTCAATAGAGCATTGTCCCAAAAAAGGGAGAAAGGCCAAAGAAAAAAAAAGAAGGCCCCAAAAAATAAAAAATAAAAAGGGGCAATGCTACTATCCTTTTACCACACTTGTGCTTCAAAATAACACCATGATCTTCATAGTAGAGAGTCTCTCATGTTATCACTTTCATATACTAGTGGGAATTTTACATTATAGAACTTGGCTTGTATATTCCAATGATAGGCTTCCTCAAAATTGCCCTAGGTCTTCGTGAGCAAGCAAGTTGGATGCACACCCACTTAGTTTCTTTTCTTGAGCTTTCATACATTTATAGCTCTAGTGCATCCGTTGCATGGCAATCCCTACTCATTCACATTGATATCTATTGATGGGCATCTCCATAGCCCGTTGATACGCCTAGTTGATGTGAGACTATCTTCCCCTCCTTTTTGTCTTCTCCACAACCACCATTCTATTCCACCTATAGTGCTATATCCATGGCTCACGCTCATGTATTGCGTAAAGATTGAAAAAGTTTTGAAAAAGTTAGAGTATGAAACAATTGCTTGGCTTGTCATCGGGGTTGTGCATGATTTAAATACTTTGTGTGGTGAAGATGGAGCATAGCCAGACTATATGATTTTGTAGGGATAACTTTCTTTGGCCATGTTATTTTGAGAAGACATAATTGCTTTGTTAGTATGCTTGAAGTCTTATTATTTTTATGTCAATATAAACTTTAGTCTTGAATCTTTCTAATCTGAATATTCATACCACAATTAAGAAGATTTGCATTGAAATTATGCCAAGTAGCACTCCGCATCAAAAATTCTCCTTTTACCATTTACCTACTCGAGGACGAGCAGGAATTAAGCTTGGGGATGCCTAAAACGTCTCCAACGTATCTATAATTTTTGATTGCTCCATGCTATATTATCTACTATTTTGGATTATATTGGGCTTTATTTTCCACTTTTATATTATTTTTTGGGACTAACCTATTAACCGGAGTCCCAGCCCGGAATTGCTGTTTTTTTGCCTATTTCAGTGTTTCGGAGAAACAAAATATCAAACGGAGTCCAAACGGAATAAAATCTTCGGGAACGTGATTTTCTCACCGAACGTGATCCAGGAGACTTGGACCCTACTCCAGGGAGTCAAAGAGGAGGTCACGAGGGTGGGGGGCGCCCCCCCTAGGGCGCGCCCCCTGCCTCGTGGGCCCCTCGGTGCTCCACCGACGTACTTCTTCCTCCTATATATACACACGTACCCCCAAACGATCAGAACAGGAGCAAAAAACCTAATTCCACCACCGCAACTTTCTGTATCCATGAGATCCCATCTTGGGGCCTGTTCCGGAGCTCCACTGGAAGAGGGCCGTCATCACGGAGGGCTTCTACATCATCCTAGCCCCTCCGATGAAGTGTGAGTAGTTTACCTCAGACCTTCGTGTCCATAGTTAGTACCTAGATGGCTTCTTCTCTCTCTTCGAATCTCAATACAAAGTTCTCCCCCTCTCTTGTGGAGATCTATTCGATGTAATCTTCTTTTTGTGGTGTGTTTGTTGAGACCAATGAATTGTGGGTTTATGATCAAGTCTATCTATGAATAATATTTGAATCTTCTCTGAATTCTTTTATGTATGATTGGTTATCTTTGCAAGTCTCTTCGAATTATCCGTTTGGTTTGGCCAACTAGATTGGTAGTTCTTGCCATGGGAGAAGTGCTTAGCTTTGGGTTCGATCTTGCGGTGTCCTTACCCAGTGACAGAAGGGGCAGCAAGGCACGTATTGTATCGTTGCCATCGAGGACATCAAGATGGGGTTTATTTCATATTGCATGAATTTATCTCTGTACATCATGTCATCTTGCTTAAGGCGTTACTCTATTTTTAACTTAATACTCTAGATGCATGCTGGATAGCGGTCGATGAGTGGAGTAATAGTAGTAGATGTAGAATCGTTTCGATCTACTTGTCACGGACGTGATGCCTATATACATGATCATGCCTAGATATTCTCATAACTATGCTCAATTCTGTCAATTGCTCAACAGTAATTTGTTCACCCACCATAGAATACTTATGCTCTTGAGAGAAGCCACTAGTGAAACCTATGGCCCCCGGGTCTATTCTCATCATATCAATCTCCATCACTTTAATCTTGCTTTGCTTTTTACTTTGCTTTTACTTTTTACTTTGCATCTTTATACCAAAAATACGAAAAATATTATATCTATCAGATCTCACTCTCGTAAGTGACTGTGAAGGGATTGACAACCCCTAACCGCGTTGGTTGCGAGTAGCTATCGCTTTGTGCAGGTACGAGGGACTTGAGCGTGGCCTCCTACTGGATTGATACCTTGGTTCTCAAAAACTGAGGGAAATACTTACGCTACTCTGCTGCATCATCCCTTCCTCTTCGAGGAAAACCAACGCAAGCTCAAGACGTAGCATGAGCCGCGTTGGGATTCCGGATCAAAACTCGGGGCCGCCACCCAGTTGGTGTCGCGCGGCTCGGTGATGTAGAACCACGCCGATTGCCACCCCTTTATGGTCTCCACAAAGGAGCCTTCAAGCCATATAACATTGGGCATCTTGCCCACCATGGCTCCGCCGCATTCTGCTTGTTGGCCCCCCACCACCTTCGGCTTGATATTGAAGGTCTTCAGCCACAGGCCGAAGTGGGGCCGGATGCGAAGGAAAGCCTCACACACGACGATGAACGCCGAAATGTTGAGGATGAAGTTCGGGGCCAGATCATGGAAGTCCAGCCCGTAGTAGAACATGAGACCGCAGACGAATGGATGGAGGGGAAACCCCAGTCCGCGGAGGAAGTGGTGGAGGAAAACTACCCTCTCGTGAGGTTCCGGGGTAGGAACGATCTGCCCCGCAGCGGGCAGCCGATGCGCGATACTCGCGGCTAAGTATCCGCTCCGCGTAGCTTTTTGATGTGACCCTCCGTGACAGAGGAAGCCATCCACTTGCGTCCCGCTCCAGACATGTTTGGAGAAGGTTGAGGAGAAGGATGTGGACTTGGGCGTTCGAGATCGAGTGCGCAAGAATGGATGAGCAAGGAGGAAGAAGGCGTGGGTAGAAAAAGGTTAAACCTTATCCCTTTATAAGGGCGGCCGAAACTATGCGCCCCCACTAGCCTGGTAAAACTCGCTTATCCCCCAAGCGCCGTAATTGATGGTGCGGTTGGGTTACCCATGCCCGTATTGATGAGAATCCCGTAATAAGGGGGACACAATCTCTGCTTTGACAAGATGTGTCAAGAAACTGCCTCGCGTTATGTGCAGGGCTAGTTAAAGGAAACGGTTCGAATAATCACCGGGCCATGGCATAATGTCATGTTGCCAAAATGTGTCAGCAGATTAGATTTGTGGAAATATTATTCTCTCTACGGTGGTATGTGGAACTTATTTTGCAGGGTCGGACACTGTCCTTGTATTCAAATTTTTTTGTTGTGTATTCAGAGGAGGAACCCGCCTTGCAATGCCGAAGACAACACTGTGCGCCGGACTCATCGTCATTGAAGCCTGGTTCAGGGGCTACTGAGGGAGTCCTGGATTAGGGGGTATCCAGACAGCCGGATTATATCCTTTGGCCGGACTGTTGGACTATGAAGATACAAGATTGAAGACTTCGTCAAGTGTTCGGATAGGACTCTACTTGGCATGGAAGGCAAGCTAGGCAATACGGATATGTATATTTGTAACCGACCTTGTGTAACCCTAGCCCCCTCCGGTGTCTATATAATCCAGAGGGTTTTAGTCCGAAGGACAACAGACAATCATACCATAGGCTAGCTTTTAGGGTTTAGCCTCTCCAATCTCGTGGTAGATCAACTCTTGTAATACTCATATCGTCAAGAATAAATCAAGCAGGACGTAGGGTTTTCCCTCCATCAAGAGGGCCCGAACCTGGGTAAAACATCGTGTCCCCTGCTTCCTGTTACCATCCGCCTCAGACGCACAGTTCGGGACCCCCTACCCGAGATCCGCCGGTTTTGACACCGACAAACCCCAAATGCTAGATCCCTGATCGTCCCAACTGGGCTCCACTACTGATCAACCAGAAAAGACAAATAACAACGACTAAGATCTTCATCGAGCTCCCACTTGAGCGTGGTTGCATCACCTGCACTGGTATCATCGGCACCTGCAACTGTTTGGAAGTATCTGTGAGCCACGAGGACTCAGCAATCTCACACCCGCGAGATCAAGACTATTTAATCTTATGGGTAGGAGAAGGTAGTGAGGTGGAGCTGCAACAAGCACTAAGCAAATATGGTGGCTAACATACGCAAATAAGAGCGAGAAGAGAAGCAACACAATGGTCGTGAACTAGAAGTGATCCTGAAACTACTTACGCACAAGCATAACACAAGACCGTGTTCACTTCCCAGACTCCGCCGAAAAGAGACCATCACGGCTACACACGCGGTTGATTCATTTTTGAAGTTAAGTGTCAAGTTCTCTACAACCAGACATTAACAAATTCCCATCTCCCACATAACCGCAGGCACGGCTTTCGAAAGTTCAAACCCTGCAGGGGTGTCCCAACTTAGCCCATCACAAGCTCTCACGGTCAACGAAGGATATTCCTTCTCCCGGGAAGACCCGATCAGTCTCGAAATCCCGGTTACAAGACATTTCGACAATGGTAAAACAAGACCAGCAAGACCGCCCGATGCGCCGACATCCTGATAGGAGCTACACATATCTCGTTCTCAGGGCAACACCGGATGAACACTACGTATAGCTAAAACCAGCCCTCAAGTTTCCCCGAGGTGGCCCCGCAAGTGGATCTGGTTTGGACCAACACTTAGAGAAGCACTGGCCCAGGGGGGGGGGGTAAAATAAAGATGACCCTCGAGAGTGCGACTCCCAAGGGAAAAGTATAGGTGGTGGTGAGGCAAATGGTAAAACCAAGGTTGGGCCTTGATGGAGGAGTTTTATTCAAAGGGAACTGTCAAGGGGTTCCCATAACACCCAACCGCGTAAGGAACGCAAAATCAAGGAACATAACACCGGTATGACGGAAACTAGGGCGACAAGAGTGGAACAAAACACCATGCATAAGGCCGAGCCTTCCACCCTTTACCAAGTATATAGATGCACTAATTAAATAAGAGATATTTTGATATCCCAACATATCCATGTTCCAAACATGGAACAAACTTCATCTTCACCTGCAACTAGCAACACTATAAGAGGGGTTGAGCAAAAGCGGTAACATAGCGAAACAACGGTTTGCTAGGAAAGGTGGGTTAGAGGCTTGACATGGCAATATGGGAGGCATGATATAGCAAGTGGTAGGTAGCGTGATAAAGCAATAGAGCGAGCAACTAGCAAGAAAAAATAGAAGTGATTTTGAGGGTATGGTCATCTTGCCTGAGATCCCGCAAGGAAGAAGAACGAGTCCATGAAGAAGACAAATGGATGTAGTCGAACGAATCCTCACAACTCCAGAACGAAACCGAAGCTAACGAGAGAAGCAACCCGGAAATAAGCAAGCAACATAGTAAACAACCATCACATCAACATGGCATGATGCACAACCAAGTATGATGCATGTCCGGTTTAAAGAGGCATGGCATGGCAAAGTGCAACAAACAATGCTACAAATTAAGTGGAGCTCAATATGCAACGAGTTGCATATTGACGAAACACCACGTGACTTATTTAGTTCACTCTCGTTTATGTACCCAACAATATTAAATGTTATTAAACATGGCAAGGGGTGAAGCACAACAAAACTACCTATCTAGGCAAGTTTAAATGAGGCCGGAACAACAAGCAAACAAGTCCTGAAAATCCTCATATGCAAATTATGGATTAGGTACTGTTCTGCCCTAAACCATATTTTTAAAGTTGTTAAACATGCAAAGTAAAGTCACCATGTTAAACTAGGCATTTTTCACCCCATTTACATATAAAGTTTATTTAAAACCGCGCTACGGTTATTTAGTTATGAAATAAATCATTTTAGCATGGCATTTAAGAAAATTAATGCAAATAGCAGTTTAAGCATTTTTAACATGCATGAAAGTTGCATATTATTAAACTAGACAAAATTCTAAGCATTTTTCATACCAAGTTTAATTAATTCCGATGCATGGTTATTTAGGTGTGAGCATTTTAAAATGATGGCATATTCTGTAATTATGCATGTGAAGGAAAATTAGTAAACTCGTCCAGGAAAAAAAACACGTCCACGGGCTGAAACTACCTAGCCCAACAAGCACAGGAGAGGGGCTGGGCGCTGCTCACATGGGCCAAGGCTCGTCTAGTGGATATGTGGCAGTAGGGAAGCGGCTTGGGCCGAATCTCGATGCATGCCTGGCGCGGTCGATTCAGAGGGTCAACGCGGGGCGCTCATGGCTCGTCCTCGACTCGTTCCTATAGCAGGGATCGAGCATGAGCTCGATGCGGATGGCGGCGGTGAAGAGCTCGCCGGATCCACCTGATCTGGGCGAGGCAGCGATAGGGGAGGCCGGAAACGGGCAGGACGGCGGCGGCGGCACCCAGATCCGGCAGCCATGGGGAACCTTGAACATGGCCGGAGAGAGAGAGGTTAGAGGAAGGAGGAGAAAGAGACGGTCAGGGAAAGGAGCAGGGCGGCGGGGTACTGGCCTGGTCGGCTTATCCGACGACGGCGCTCACCGGTGATGAGGTAAGGAGGAGGAGGAGGTTCGGCCGGCACGGGGATGCCCCAGATCGAGCGGGAGGAGCTCGGGAGCGGTGTACGAGCGACGGTGGTGCGATCCGGGCCTGGGCGGGCCCCGGATGGGCTTCACGGGCCACGATGGCTGGTGGTGGAGGAGGCGCCAAGTGGCAGCGGGGGAGAGGGTGGCTGCGGAAATTGAGGAGGGGGGGTAGGTGGCTGGCGGCTGAGAGGTTAGGGGAGGGTCTAGGGGTAGGTTTAGACTAGGGTTTTGACAGAAATGAGAGGAGGGGCGTCTATTTATAGATAAGGGTCTAGGAGAGGGGTTTTTAACTGTTTTCGGACCATTCGATCAACATCGGATGGTTCCGGATAGAGGGGTAACTAGGTGGGCTGGGTAGGAGGGAAGAGAGGGCAGCCCGAAAACAGTTTTCGGAGACCAAAAACGTCCGACGATTTGACCGACTATATTGTCGCTATAGTTATCTGTTGGGGCGTCAAACAGACTCTGAATGCGATGAAACTTGGTAGGCGAATAACTGGAAGACACCTGGCGCATCGGTCTCGGGGTGTTATAGAGTCACACAACGATGATCATGCTAAATTAAAGAAATGTCTTGATCATGCTGTTGTTGTATCTCATGTGCTCAATTCTGAGAAGGCCAAACTTGGGGTTGATCTAGCTAGACTCAAGGAGGAGTTTGATATACTCGACAAGGCTCACAAAGCTTTGAAGGATGCTCATGCTAGCCTCAAGGAGTCTCATGATCAACTCCAAGTGAAGCTAACTAAGGAAAAAGCCACATTTCCTCATATGGTCTTAATTGATAATGCAAATGCTACTAACCCATGTTGTGAGCATGTGCATCTTGTGGGGGAGAATTCTAAGTTGAAGGAGCAACTTGATAAAGGCCTTGTGTCTTGCATACAAGGTGATAAGAACCTCAACGACCTTTTGAGAAATCAAAAGGAAGTTGTGGCCAAGGAGGGAATTGGGTTCGCACCCATGTCCAAGAACAAGAAGAAGAATGACAAGGCCAAACGACCTCCTCCTCTCAAGCAAACTTTTGTGAAGGAGGGAGAGGGTGCTTCCAAGGAGAAGAATAACAATGTAAAGGGTGGTGGTGTCAAGAAGGGCAATGCCACCCCTTCCAACAAAGCCGACGACTTTAACCCTTCTTATGTGTTGTGTCGTGCTAGTGATGGACATGTTTATGCTAAATTTGTTGGTTCTCCTTATGAGTACATTGAATGGTCTATTTGAGTTCCTAAGACCCTTGTTACTAACGTCAAAGGACCCATTAAAAATGGGTACCTAAAACCAAACATTGATCTCTTGTAGGTGTTTGCTTCTGGTGGGGGATCATGGTTGCTTGATAGTGGAGCCACTAATCATATGAACGGAAGCAAGGACTTGGCGGTGGACGTGCACAAGATTCCATCTATGCCCACCAATGTCGAGTGGGGTGATGCCTCGTCCTCTAAGGTATTGGGACTTGGCAAGGTTGTCATTTCACATGATCTCACGATCGAGAAAGTCATGCTTGTTGAGTCCCTTGCATACAATTTACTTTCCATTCGTCAACTTGCACTCATGGGCTTTGCTACTTTCTTTGATATTGATACCATGGCCCTCTTGTGGAGCAAGACTCTTAAAGTAGCCTTTGTTGGGCATGTCGAGAACGGTATCTATGTGATTAACTTTTCGGAGCGACCCACTAAGACCGCGACATGCCTAATGGCTAAAGTTGACATGGGATGGCTTTGGCATCGCCATTTAGCCCATGTCAATATGAGAACTTTGCAAAGTCTTCTCAAGGGGACCATGCCCGTGGACTAACAAATGTTACTTTTGCCAAAGATCGTGCTTGCAGTGCTTGTATTGAAGGAAAGATACATGAGAAGGCTCGCCCTCCCACGACTATCATCTACTCAAAGAGGCCCTTAGAGCTCCTTCACTTGGATCTCTTTGGACCTCCATCCTTTGATAGTCTTGGGGGTAGAAAGTATTGCTTGGTGATTGTGGATGATTATTTAAGATACACTTGGGTGTACTTCTTCAAGAGGAAGAGTGAGACCCAACAAACCGTCATTGAATTTGCAAACGAAGCTCAACGCCAACATAATGCAAAGATCTTGACGATAAGAAGTGACAATGGCACCGAGTTCAAGAACTACACCTTGGATGAGTTTCTTAGTGATGAGGGGATCAAGCATCAATATTCCGCACCTTACACCCCTCAAAAAAATGGTGTAGTGGAGAGGAAGAACCGGACGTTGATGGATGCGGCAAGGACCATGATGGCGGAGTTCAAGTCTCCATACAACTTTTGGGCCGAGGCCATCAACACCGCATGTCATGCATCCAATCAGCTCTATCTCCGCAAAGGCTTGAACAAAACTCCATATGAGATACTCACTGGTAACAAGCCCAACCTCAGTACTTTCGGGTGTTCGGGTGTAAGTGTTTCATTCTCAAGAAAGGTGTTCGTTTGTCTAAATTTGAGGCTAGAGCTCATGAGGGCATATTTGTTGGTTATGCTACAAACTATCATCTTACCATGTCCTCAATAAGTCCATGGGACTTATTGAGGAGACGTGTAACATGGAGTTTGATGATAATAACGGCTCCCAAGTGGAGCAAAGTGGTACTTGTGATGTAGGTGATGAAATTCCTCCCCGAGCCATAAGAAGAATGGGTGTTGGTTTTATCCTACCCATTGAGGAACCCCTTGTGGCCGAAGGAGAAGGACAATGTTCCACTCAAGTGGAACCATCACCAACCCAAGACCCACACGCTTCCGAAGAACAAAGTGAAGGCCCTCAACCTCATGAACAAGATCAAGGGCAAGATCAACCTCAAGATGGTGTTGAACCACCAAGTGATGCCCAAGGTCAAGTTCTCACCTCCGAGCAAGTTCAAGATCAAGAGCAAGCTCAAGCTCAAGATCAAGAACAGGCTGAAGACGATGCTCAAGATGATCAAGTTACCACTCCTCAACTCACTCCTGAGGAGGAATTGGAGCGTCGTGCCGCCAAGATTGCATCCAAGCTCACTACCAAGGGTCATCTCATGACGAATGTGCTTGGAAGCTTAATAAAAGGGGTAAGCACGCATAGACAGTTAGCAAACTATTGTGAACATCACATGTTTGTTTCTTGTGTTGAACCCCAAAAGGTCTATGAGGCGCTCGAGGATCCGGATTGGCTTAATGCCATGCATGAAGAACTCAAAAACTTCAAGCACAAAAAGGTATGGAGATTGGTGCCAAGGCCAACGGGGAATCATAATATCATTGGAACCAAGTGGATATTCAAGAACAAGCAAGATTCTCATGGGATTATCGTTTGCAACTCGATAAGGCTACTCCCAAGTCGAGGGTATCAACTACGGTGAAACCTTTGCTCCCGTAGCTCGCCTTGAATCCATTCGTTTGTTGATTGCTTATGCTTCTCATCATAACTTTAAGTTGCAACAAATGGATGTGAAGAGTGCTTTTCTTAACGGTCCTATTAATGAGTTGGTAAATGTCAAACAACCCCCGGGGTTCGAGGATCCCTATTTCCCCGATCATGTGTACCAACTCGATAAGGCGCTATACGGCCTTAAACAAGGCCCATGTGCGTGGTATGAGCACCTTACCGAGTTGTTGCAAGATCGTGGGTTTGAAA